>NC_053399.1:2798015-3403643 GCF_905171765.1 Bufo bufo | reverse complement strand
AGAGATCCCCCCCCCATAACCGGTCTCCACCCAGAGATCCCCCCCCCATAACCGGGTGCGACCCTCAGAGATCCCCCCCACATAACGGTGCGTCATCCAGAGATCCACCCCCCCCATATACGGTGCGTCATCCAGAGATCCCCCCCCATAACTGTGCGTCATCCAGAGACCACCCCCCCATAACGGGTCGCGGTCAATCCAGAGATCACCCCCCCCTAACGGTGCGTCATCCAGAGATCCCCCCCCCATAACGGTGCGTCATCCAGAGATCCCCCCCCCCATAACGGTGCGTCATCCAGAGATCACCCCCCCATAACGGTGCGTCATCCAGAGATCACCCCCCCATAACGGTGCGTCATCCAGAGATCACCATTCGTTCAAAACCCACCAAAAGCACACCTTTTGGTTCCAAATATTTTTCTTCTTATTTTCTTCCTCAAAAACCTAGGTGCGTCTTATGGGCCGGTATATTACCTTGTATTGCTGCTGCTGATTATGGTGTTCTTTAAAAAGTTCCTGTTTGTTCAGTGTTCGGAAATCTTATTGTAATGAACACATGTCCTTCTATCTCTTCTATTTATCTGTTCTGTGCAGTGCTGTTAAGAAAATGGCAAGTTTTGTATTTTGTACTTTTACTTTAGTAAAAGATGTTTTATTTAGAAAAACACTGTGCATTTCAGTTCTTGAGCATAACTGCATTTCACCATTACCAGTAATTTGTGTGTGATTTTTGCCTTGAAAATCAAGCAAATAGACCTCTAGCACAATTCCCTTTAAAATATCACATCTCATATCGTTATCGCAATTTTTAGGGCCCTAATCGCAATTGCACAAAATTCCCATATCGTGCAGCCCTAAACTGACGTACGCTGGTCACGTGGTGTTTGTGCGGTGCAGCCTGGGAATCTGGTAAAACCTCATCCTCTGCTGTAAACTCTTCTGCCGGAGTCTGCAGACCCTCCCAGTGCGGCCCACGTTATTTTTTTTCTTTTCTGACTGTCCGGTAATCTGGAATATTTGGTAATCCGGCCCCTGTACGAGTTAGTATTCTGTCTGTGCCGCCCTCACATCTAGTCCCTGTGTGATGTACAGGTGTAGTACCAGTTGACTATGTGTAGGGGGCAGTGCAGCGCTGTCTGGCTCTCTGCAGGGCACTGACTGATAGTTATGCCGCTATTAATTCCTCAGCATTGAGAGTAAAACAAGCCATTGCGCTGTCCCCCGGAGCCGCCGCAGTGTGTGATCCCCCCGCTGCGTTCTGCCCCGTGTTATCTGATGGCTTCCTGAGTGTTGGCAGCCAGGACCCCCCAGTACGGAGTGGTGTCCTGTTCCAGAGACAGGGAGGGGAGAACGAGTGCTGTACAGGTGACAGGCACTCTAATAGAGATGTCACAGCTGCCGCCCGTGGATTACATCATCTTATGTATCTCTGGAGTGGGCGACTGTCGCCTCTACATCAGACGCAGGGTGGAAACTAGTAGTGTCCATAATACACCGCTGTGCCTTGTACACGGATCTGCAGGACATCACTCCACCTCCCTACCTTCTGACAGATGAACAGAGAGAGATCCTGCAGATTATTACACCACTACAGTGCTCCAGACTAAGAAAAATACCTAGTAGCCATTGGCTCCTGAACTGAAAAATGTAGGAAATTCTATTTTTAGTCGCCAAATCGAAACCGAATCAAAATTTTGGTATCGTGACAACGCTACGCCGATCAGATCAGCATAGGGTTGTTTTGATACCAAAATTTTGATTTGCTTTAGTCACCATAAAAAAGTATTGCGACAAAAAAAAGCTGCGTGCATTTCGCATTTTATGTAACATTCGGCCCATAATAGAGCAGTCCTATTTTTTGGGGTGACTAAAAAATGGCGAATCGCATGTTTTTTATTTATTTATTTCTGTTACGGCGCTCACCGCATAGGAGATATTTTTTAATAATTTAATAGTTTGGACTTTTCGGATGCAGCGCTATGTAATATGTTTATTTATTTATTGTTTATATATTTTATATGTAAAATTGGGAAAGGGGGTATTTAAACTTAATATTTTAGGGCACTTTCACACTAGCGTTTTTCATTTCCAGCATAGAGTTCTGTCCTCGGGGGCTCTATACCGGAAAATAACTGATCAGTTTTATCCCCATGCATTCTGAATGGAGAGTTCAGGATGCATCAGGACGTCTTCAGTTCAGTCATTTTGACTGATCAGGCAAAAGATAAAACAGCAGCATGCTACGGTTTTATCTCCGGTGAAAAAAACGGAAGACTTGCCGGAATGCCGCATCTGGCATTTTTCCTCATAGCAATGTATTAGTGCCGGATACGGCATTCAAAATACCGGAATGCCGGATCCGGTAAAAATTTGTAAAAATCTACAAGACGTATCCGTCTGTCCGCATGACAAGCGGAGAGACTGATTAGTTCTTGCAATGCATTTGTGAGATGGATCCGGATGCGTCTCACAAATGCTTTCAGTCACATCCAGATCGGCGGATCCGGCAGGCAGTTCAGACGACGGAACTGCCCGCCGGATCACACTGCCGCAAGTGTGAAAATAGCCTTAGGCCTCTTTCAGACGGGCGTCACGTTTTGGCTCCGGATGCGTCCCAGGTGCATTGCGGCAAACCCACGCGGGTAGGTACGCAATTGCAGTCAGTTTTGACTGCAATTGCGTTCCGTTGTTCAGTTTTTATCGTGTAGGTGTAATGCATTTTGCACGCGCGTGATAAAAACTGACTGTGGTACCCAGACCCGAACTTCTTTACTGAAGTTCAGGTTTGGGTTCGGTGTTGTGTAGATGTAATTATTTTCCCTTATAACATGGTTATAAGGGAAAATAATAGCATTCTTTAAACAGAATGCATAGTACAATAGGGCTGGAGGGGTTAAAAAAAAAAATAATAAAAAAATAATAAAAAATTATAATTTAACTCGCCTTAATCCACTTGTTCGCGCAGCCCGGCTTCTCTTCTGTCTTCATCTGTGAGGAAAAGGACCTGTGGTGACATCACTGCGCTCATCACATGGTCCATCACATGGTCTATCACATGATCCATCACCATGGTAATGGACCATGTGATGAACTCAGTGACATCACCACAGGTCCTTTGACAGGTCCTGAAGAAAGAACAGGAGACCGGCAGCTACGCGATCAATTGGAGGAGGTGAGTTAATTAAAAAAATAATAATTTTAACCCTCATTGGCACTGCGCCACCAATGTTGATTATACTGGGGTGTTGGGGTGGGGGGGGGGGCACTGCGCCACCAATGACGATAACTGACCTGTTAATACAAATACAGGAGGCGGGTGCCGGAATCAAATAGCCGACACCTGACCTCTATGATAGGGAGCGCTGCAGTTAACCCCTCAGGTACCAGCAGAATAGTGAGTGCAGCTCTGGAGTATAATACAGGATGTAACTCAGGATCAGTACAGAATAAGTAATGTATGTACACAGTGACTGTACCAGCAGAATAGTGAGTGCAGCTCTGGAGTATAATACAGGATGTAACTCAGGATCAGTACAGGATAAGTAATGTATGTACACAGTGACTGCACCAGCAGAATAGTGAGTGCAGCTCTGGAGTATAATACAGGATGTAACTCTGCATCAGTACAGGATAAGTAATGTATGTACACAGTGACTGCACCAGCAGAATAGCGAGTGCAGCTCTGGAGTATAATACAGGATGTAACTCGGAATCAGTACAGGATAAGTAATGTATGTACACAGTGACTCCACCAGCAGAATAGTGAGTGCAGCTCTGGAGTATAATACAGGATAAGTAATGTATGTACACAGTGACTGCACCAGCAGAATAGTGAGTGCAGCTCTGGAGTATAATACAGGATGTAACTCAGGATCAGTACAGGATAAGTAATGTATGTACACAGTGACTGCACCGGCAGAATAGTGAGTGCAGCTCTGGAGTATAATGCAGGATATAACTCAGGATCAGTGCAGGTAATGTACTTATGGATCCATCTCTTTATGTATATATGACGTGGTTTGTACCCGTGTCACGTTGTGTGTCAGCCACATTCTCTTCGCTCGGTGATTTCTCAGTTGGATTCATGTCCATCAGCTTATAGATTTGTGATTAATAATTCTCTGTTATCAGCCCTTTTTCCAGGAACTGCTGCATCCTATGAAAGGCATATGCTGGTGCAATCACTATGTACATACATTACTTATCCTGTACTGATCCCGAGTTCCATCCTGTATTATACTCCAGAGCTGCACTCACTATTCTGCTGGTGCAGTCACTGTGTGCATACATTACTTATCCTGTACTGATCCTGAGTTACATCCTGTATTATACTCCAGAGCTGCACTCACTATTCTGCTGGTGCAGTCACTGTGTGCATACATTACTTATCCTGTACTGATCCTCAGTTACATCCTGTATTATACTCCAGAGCTGCACTCACTATTCTGCTGGTGCAGTCACTGTGTGCATACATTACTTATCCTGTACTGATCCTCAGTTACATCCTGTATTATACTCCAGAGCTGCACTCACTATACCTGCGTCCCTGTGACTTCACTTTCTCCCACATTATGTATGTGACGAGATCCCGAGGGATGGAGATGTTTGTGTCCCTGGTGGTTAGAACATGAAGCCAGTTATAGTGCAGGGAGCGCTGTCCGGGCGTGTGGGGGTCATGTCATCCTGTATATGCTCCGTGCCCATCGCAGTCTGCTGCCATCCCCTCTCATCAGTGCCCTGTGCCTCTCCAGTGGTGGAGTGAATGGTGGGGGTCATCATCTGTTGGCTAGTCCCACATATTAGACAGGCTCCTCTATAGACAGTGGTACCCAGCAGTCTGTGTACAGGAGAGGTCCGCTGCTGGTACTGCTACCAATGAATGCTTCACCAGCTGGCTGTTATGGCAGTGTTAGCTATGGTGTGATCATTGACTCCAGCTTATGTGCATTGTCTGAAATTGGCTACTTGCCAAGCAGCTGCTCTCATGCTTTACACTGCAGCCACACTTTATTAGTCCACAGCGACAATTAGTGACTCCAGCTTAGTTACATTATATAATGGGAGTCGAGGGCTGCAGCTTCATGGTGTCTTTGGCTGCAACCCGCGTGACCATAGATCACAGTGCAGCACCGCCTGTATCCCAGGTAATATAGGTAAATGGGACCGTGCAAGTTACTGGCACCTGAAACGCTGCTAGGTTTTTATTTTTTATTTATTTTTAAATTATTTTTAGTGGCTATGTGATCACAGCAACTTGCAGGCTGCCCCCCCCCCCCCTTATATTATTTGTAGTAGAGATAATGCACAGAGCGATCTGTGGTCACACTGCCCCTAATGTGGATCAGCTAATGAAAGATTCATACTTCCCGGCTCCTTGAATCCCATTCTTCTGGTCCCTGAATTATTTGCTTCCAGCTGGACTTGGTCACATGAGCTGCTGTGGCCAATGACTGGCTTCAGCAGTGACGTGATGTGCTGAAGCCAGTCATTGGATGCAGTGGCTCTTGTGACCATGTCCGTACCCGGCATGAAATAAACTGGGGAATAGAAGATGACAGAACCAAGGGGGTAGGACCGAAGTGGTGGTGAGTAAGTAAGTATGAATCTTTATTAACTGATCCACGCTAAGGGCCATAAATAACGTTAACCATTCCCAGAAAGGCGCATTGAGAATCTCCGCGGCCACAATCACTGATGGGTGGGGAACTGGATTTTTGAGAAACTGTTGCTTTTCTCTGCAAAACCTTGAAGTTTTATTGCTGCAGAGAGGCAGATCCCCGGGTCTGTAGCAACCTACGGTCTTCCTGGCCCGGACATAATGATATCTCTGAGAGGCGGGTGTCGGGTTTACAGCCTCAGACCTGTTGTCAAGTCCACCTCTAGGTTATTTGTCTCCCCCATGGTGACGCCGGTCCTTAGAGGGTAATAATCTGTGGTGGGTATAAGGTGTATTTAGGTAGGGACCCCCTGTCCCCCCCGCCCGCTGTCTGGATTCACATCCATAGAAGCGGCAATTATTGCCATGATTGCTGTATCCTCCAGCAGTTGAAATGCTGGCAGCGTGCGGGCGTGCTGTAAAACAAAGGGCCAAGTGGGGTGTTTGTGGGGTGAGTGATCACGCGGCCATTTTATTGCTGTTTCTGCTAAACAGTAATTATCCGGCACTCGGCAGCTTTACACTGACATTGCTGCAATTAGTCCCACAATTAGCGGCTTCACGTGGGCCGCCGCTCTGCAGTGAGAGCATGGGGCCGGCTTCTCCCGCTGCCAGCAAAGAGGTGCTCATTCAAAATCCAATCAGCCGGAAATTTCACTGCCTGCTGCCGCCCAGTGCGGCGGGATAAACCTGTGACGATGCCCAAGTAACAGTTATTTCATCCCAATAAACGAGTCCTCGTTAAATCTTTCTCGCCCTCGTGTCACTGGAGACGATGGAGGGACAGACCTGAAATATCCCTTAATTGGCTTGAAGGCTGTGTGTTCTCCGGCAGGGAATTTACACGGACATCGGCTATTTCTGGCGAGCACTTATTTGCGTCATAAAGCAGAGAGCCGCTGTGTGAGTGCGGCACCGTACCCCCAGCATTTATAACTATGGCTGTCACCCGCTGCTCCGTATGCTGATAAATTACAGGCATAGGCCGCTGTATACATGGCCGATCGCAAAGGGGATGGGGACGAGAATTGTCTCTGCTTGTCATACGTGAGGAAGGACGCTTATTATTATTTTTCATCCAGAGGTTTAAAACCTGTCTTAATATTTCTTCCAGCTGAGAGTCTGTTGCATTGTATCGGTGTAGACAATAGTTTGTGAGCCGAACACTGTGACAGTGTATCAGACCATCCATAGAGTAGAAAAAACGTGTCCTTTATTCACCCATGCCACGTTTCAGTCCGCTTAATTTTTTCAAGCAATACTTAAAGTGCCAAATACTGTATATATCGTAATTTCAGTCCCGATTAATGATTATTCTTAATTATTGTATAACGGCAAACAAATTCTAAATGGGGATCGTGTTTATAAAAACTCCTCCATCAATATAAAGTGCAACAAGTACAAATCTTACATCATGGATTGTAAATAAACGTGATCTTTAAAAAGTGTTAGAAAATACATTTCTCCATAATTGACCATTAATGAATGACGTAAGATCATCTGTGAAATATTAGAACATACGGATACCGTCCGGTGTTAATCATATTCATGAGAAGTGCCGTCGTGCCTCCATGGTCACACGTTATAAATGTTTTTCTTCTCTCTTGCAGTAGTCGGTCGGACCCATGGCAGATTCCTCTAGCGACTCTGAGTCCCACCTACGGTCCCGTGCAAACAGGAGGGGTCCCCTCCGGGCGTCTCACTTGCATACACGGCCACGAGGAGTGGGGGATGTCTCTGAAAAGATCCATAAGCTGGCCGACACATTGCAGGTGCTTCACTTTGTCCTCTTCATCCTGTCACCGCCCCTGATACTTCATGATGTCCGCATTAGTGGTCCCTGGATTTTCTAATCAAAGGCCACCAGTTGTACTAGACACAATAGAGACATGAGGGTCTTCCTAGTGAGTGTGCACTGTGTGAGGGAACTGCAGACATCGTCTCTATTTGCAGACATGACTTCCATCATACAGGACTGTATATTCTTCTGCAGATCCATCAGCTCAAGGGGGGCTGTTTATGGTGGTCTGTATTCTACTGTAGGTGTCAGTCCTGTGTCTTTAGCAGAGCTAAGAGGGAACTGGTTTACTCAGAAGAGACCGTGCTCTTATCATCAGCCTTCTATGTAGTGTCACTATAGGAATACACTTGGTTTTCCCATTTATCCCCTGTCTCGCCATCCCAGTTCCTATTGTTTTTGTTATTTGCAGTTTCCTGATTTTTTTGAGGGGAAAGTTTATCTTTTCTTCTCTTTTAAGGACACCAGCCGGAATCTGAAGCAAGTTGACGAGATGCTTGGACAGTACAGGGAGTACAACTCTGATCAGACTGAAGCTATCACCACTGTAAGTTGTCAGCTGCCAAGACTCATTGTTGTCATCTATAAATTACAGGAGCCATGTTACTTACTGGTGTGATAGTCTGTCTTCTGCAGGAAGCATAAATTACTCTATATGGGGTGATATAATGTCTTCTGCAGGTTACAGGAGGTATATGTTACTCTATATGGGGTGATATAATGTCTTCTGCAGGTTACAGGAGGTATATATTACTCCATAAGGGTGATATAATGTGCTCTGCAGGTTACAGGAGGTATATATTACTCCATAGGGGTGATATAATGTCTTCTCCAGGTTACAGGAGGTATATATTACTCTGTAGGGGTGATATAATGTCTTCTACAGGTTACAGGAGGTATATATTACTCTGTAGGGGTGATATAATGTCTTCTACAGGTTACAGGAGGTATATATTACTCTATGGGGTGATATAATGTCTTCTACAGGTTACAGGAGGTATATATTACTCTATGGGGTGATATAATGTCTTCTACAGGTTACAGGAGGTATATATTACTCCGTAGGGGTGATATAATGTCTTCTACAGGTTACAGGAGGTATATGTTACTCTATATGGGGTGATATAATGTCTTCTGCAGGTTACAGGAGGTATATATTACTCCATAGGGGTGATATAATGTCTTCTACAGGTTACAGGAGGTATATATTACTCTGTAGGGGTGATATAATGTCTTCTCCAGGTTACAGGAGGTATATATTACTCCATAGGGGTGATATAATGTCTTCTACAGGTTACAGGAGGTATATATTACTCTGTAGGGGTGATATAATGTCTTCTCCAGGTTACAGGAGGTATATATTACTCTATATGGGGTGATATAATGTCTTCTGCAGGTTGCAGGAGGTATATATTACTCTGTAGGGGTGATATAATGTCTTCTCCAGGTTACAGGACGTATGTTACTCTATTTGGGGGTGATATAATGTCTTCTGCAGGTTACAGGAGGTATATATTACTCCATAGGGGTGATATAATGTCTTCTGCAGGTTACAGGAGGTATATATTACAGTACTCCATAGGGGTGATATAATGTGCTCTGCAGGTTACAGGAGATATATTACTCTGTAGGGGTGATATAATGTCTTCTGCAGGTTACAGGAGGTATATACTACTCTGTAGGGGTGATATAATGTCTTCTGCAGGTTACAGGAGGTATATACTACTCTGTAGGGGTGATATAATGTGCTCTGCAGGTTACAGGAGGTATATATTACTCTATATGGGGTGATATAATGTCTTCTCCAGGTTACAGGAGATATATTACTCTATATGGGGTGATATAATGTCTTCTGCAGGTTACAGGAGGTATATACTACTCTGTAGGGGTGATATAATGTCTTCTCCAGGTTACAGGAGGTATATATTACTCTGTAGGGGTGATATAATGTCTTCTACAGGTTACAGGAGGCATATATTACTCTATATGGGGTGATATAATGTCTTCTACAGGTTACAGGAGGCATATATTACTCTATATGGGGTGATATAATGTCTTCTACAGGTTACAGGAGGCATATATTACTCTATATGGGGTGATATAATGTCTTCTCCAGGTTACAGGGGGTATATATTACTCTGTAGGGGTGATATAATGTCTTCTCCAGGTTGCAGGAGGCATATATTACTCCATAGGGGTGATATAATGTCTTCTACAGGTTACAGGAGGTATATATTACTCCATAGGGGTGATATAATGTCTTCTGCAGGTTACAGGAGGTATATGTTACTCTATATGGGGTGATATAATGTCTTCTCCAGGTTACAGGAGGTATATATTACTCTGTAGGGGTGATATAATGTCTTCTCCAGGTTACAGGAGGTATATATTACTCTGTAGGGGTTATATAATGTCTTCTCCAGGTTACAGGAGGTATATATTACTCTATGGGGTGATATAATGTCTTCTCCAGGTTGCAGGAGGCATATATTACTCTATGGGGTGATATAATGTCTTCTCCAGGTTGCAGGAGGTATATATTACTCTGTAGGGGTGATATAATGTCTTCTCCAGGTTACAGGAGGTATATATTACTCTATATGGGGTGATATAATGTCTTCTGCAGGTTGCAGGAGGTATATATTACTCCATAGGGGTGATATAATGTCTTCTGCAGGTTACAGGAGGTATATATTACAGTACTCCATAGGGGTGATATAATGTGCTCTGCAGGTTACAGGAGATATATTACTCTGTAGGGGTGATATAATGTCTTCTGCAGGTTACAGGAGGTATATACTACTCTGTAGGGGTGATATAATGTGCTCTGCAGGTTGCAGGAGGTATATATTACTCTGTAGGGGTGATATAATGTCTTCTACAGGTTACAGGAGGTATATACTACTCTGTAGGGGTGATATAATGTCTTCTCCAGGTTACAGGAGGTATATATTACTCTATATGGGGTGATATAATGTCTTCTGCAGGTTGCAGGAGGTATATATTACTCCATAGGGGTGATATAATGTCTTCTGCAGGTTACAGGAGGTATATATTACAGTACTCCATAGGGGTGATATAATGTGCTCTGCAGGTTACAGGAGATATATTACTCTGTAGGGGTGATATAATGTCTTCTGCAGGTTACAGGAGGTATATACTACTCTGTAGGGGTGATATAATGTGCTCTGCAGGTTGCAGGAGGTATATATTACTCTGTAGGGGTGATATAATGTCTTCTCCAGGTTGCAGGAGGTATATACTACTCTGTAGGGGTGATATAATGTCTTCTCCAGGTTGCAGGAGGTATATATTACTCTGTAGGGGTGATATAATGTCTTCTCCAGGTTGCAGGAGGTATATATTACTCTGTAGGGGTGATATAATGTCTTCTGCATCGTCCTAAGCTGTATTTGCTGAGGTACAGCAGTAAATGTCGGGGGAATAGATAACAGTGGAGGAGTCGGTGCTAGTGTCGGTCACGGCTGTTCTACCATCTTCCTGCGATCACCGGCCTGTCTTATTGGGGTTTGGATGCTGTTCACACGCTTGACCTCCTGAGAGCAATTAAAGGGGCCTGATATGTGATGAAAACTCAGCTCCCCATCTAGTCGCACAGTCTGTAATTAGCTGTGATAATTGGCTGCGTGGGAAGTGGCTGTCAGACGAGGAGGCAGGTGATGTGATTTTGGGAGCAGCATCAGTCTGCAGTGTGGGAACAGGGGCGCCGGGGGGGGGGGGAGGTTCAGAAGATGTTCCCTGATACAAACACTCTACATGTTTCAGGGGGAACAAGTCATTATGAGGGTGACCTCCAGCCGTGCGTGAAATGGCATGAAGCATTCCCTTTTCTATTTGTGGGTTCTTTTCTACGAAACATTGTTCCCATGTCGGCAGAATAAATCCTGATTCCTCCCCCATAACAAGATTCTCTCTGATCGCTGTCAAAATGCTGCTATCGAGTTCTGCAACTTTCCTCTGAAAGATATACCAGTCTGAATCTCGGTTACTCTGGTACCAAATGGGCCATGTCTCTAAATTATTGTGGTGCATCTCTGGCTGGGTGCCATAACTGAGGATTTGGTTATGATTTTTGCTATTTTTCTGGTTAAATACTAATAAATGTGCCAAGCCGAACTGATCTGTCCCCGTGCCGTCATTCTCCACTGGCGCCACCTACTACGTTTTTGAAAAGTTCTGAGCACGGTGCAAACCCCACCTAAAGCTGCACATTTTTGCGCAAGTGGGGTCTTCGCCATAACTGTGACTTTTGAACACAAGTTGTGCTCCAGTTTAAGATCCCTGCTTACAGTATCTTAATATGAACATTCGTCATTACATCCAGAGGTTAAAAACTAGTACAGACCTTATTATACCTCTCACAGCTGAGGGTTTGTTACATCTGTGGGCGGAGCGTTCAGCTAAGAGGGGGTTTTCTAGACTGACTACAGTTATAATGAGCATTATTGGAATGACCCTGTTCACTTACAGCAAGCAGACATGTTGAAGTGTTGAGCAATTGAAACGTAAAATATGTTAAAAACTGTAACGATTTATTAAATATTAACAAAAATGTATTTAGATAACATTAGAAACCCCCTGAAGGATTCAGCAGCCTCGTCCTACTGGCCACCCTTACTATTTATTTCCACTGCAGCATGGGGGGTTTCCATGGGGGTTTCCATGGACATCCATGTAATCTATGCAGCTTCTGGGTGGGGGCTGCGAATCTGTACACACATTTCATTGATAATTAGAACTTCTGTCACCTCCAGCTCAAAGAAACCCTGGAGCAGTCCATCGAACAGCTGAGAAGCCAACGCCTGTCCCGCCTGTCTGGATTTCGGAGCGCCTCTCTGTCCAGCTTGTGTGCAAGTGACCTGGACGCTACAACAGGTCAGCCCTGGGGTTTGTGAGACTTTAGTACAGCAGCAAGATAAATCACGTAGGCAGTCTGTATTTTATATGAAATACGTCATGGGTTTTTGTTTTGCAGTTACTGGAAATCGACGCCTTCAACCGACCTCTCCCCTCAAAGACTACAGTGATGTGGGGTTGAATAGACGGCGGCGGTCTCGCTCGGCTAGTGTGCGCTTTGTTGATGAGCCTGGTGATCCTGATCAGGTGAGATGAGCAGAGATTGGGGGGTCTTCTGACACATCCTGATTTACTATGTGATGGGGACTAATAATTGTAGATGTTTTTTTTTTTTCATTTCTGTGTTTTGCAGCTTCATTCTTTGCACCAGTCTCTGCGGGATCTGAGCAGTGACCAATTGAGGATCAATGGTGACCTGAGCAGAGAACTCGCCCATAGAAACAGGTGAAACATTCTTGGTGTTCTGAGAGGGTTTTCAAAGATTTCTTTTTAAAATCAAGACATGTATAGACTTCTGCAGCGTGAAAATTCACACCATGAGGGGTTTGTTGCAGAGTTTGTTCAAATCTAAAACATCAAGTGACACTGATTTAAAATTCTCACCATAGGTCAAGTTGTGTGCCCGTTTTGTTGCTGAAATTTTCTGTAGAGTGTGGATGACATATTTTTTTTTAAAATCTCATCCATTTTTCTTCTAATGTAGACGCTATGGATTTCTCGTGCATGGCATTGGGGGACACAGCACCATGGGTATATGTCCAACTACCACTTGGACATATACCCATGGTGCTGTGTCCCCCAATGCCTACTACGAGAAAAGGATTTTATGGTGAGTACAAAAAATCCAATTTTATCACATGCGGTTCCGTTATGAAGTTTATGCCACCTGTACCTTTTACTTCCCCATTGCTCCGCTTCCTGCTGGTCCTGCGGTGAACACATGCGGTTCATCATTCATTTATCCACTGCAGTCAGTCTTTGGCCTCAGTGGCCATGTGGCATGAACAGCAAAACGGTTCTTTTCACTGGTCATGTGAATAATGAACATGGGGTCATTGCGCAGGACTTTGAAAGGGCAGGTTCCTGCTGTGAGTTGACATTTAAAGTAATCTTGGAAAGCTGCTTTAATGCACTTTGTCATCTGAAGAACCCCAGTAAGTGTATAAACCAGTCTTGGGCATGTGCAGTACAGCCTTCCGGCATAGGATGGGAAGAATCGGCTGGACAAAAAACCCTGTGCAGAGCAGGTTTTTAAGTGTCCGATTCTTGACATATTTGCCTGTTGTGGCCTGACCTGCGCCAACTCCATCATAGTTAATAGGGCTGACAGGGATTCTGGTAGCATCCGGAGATCTCCGACAGAATACAGTGCCACAAATATGAAAGTAGCCTTAAAGGGATTCTGTCACCTGGATTTTAGCTATAGAGATTTTCACATCATCATATCAGTCTCCACAAGTTAGTTTAAAATATACTAGTCTTACCCCCATCTGTCTTGTTATTTAGGGTAAAAATCACTTTTATTAATATGCAATTGCGCAGACGGCTGGCGCATGTGCGCTTGCTTCGGTGAGGCTGCTGCCAGGACACCACGCGGGCCTGAACCAGTGTAACCAGGGCGCATGCGGGAGACTACGGCGCACTAGAAGAGGAGTGAATAATTAACAGAGGGGCGCTGCTGAGCTCCGAGATAATGGGCGCGGCTGGGCTCCAACGGACAGAGGGACAGCCCCTTGGGCTCCTTATAGAGGTAATTTGCATATTAATAAAAGCGATTTTTTTTTTTTTTTTTTTTTTTTTTACCCTAAATAACAAGACAGATGGGGGTAAGACTAGTATATTTTAAACTAACTCGTGGAGACTGATGTGATGATGTGAAAATCTCTATAGCTAAAATCCAGGTGACAGAATCCCTTTAATCCAGCATAAAACATTTCCAAAAATAGTCATGTGACAGATTAGCAGGACTTTACCTGATAGTCTGGCACTTCAGTTCCGTAGTATGGCCTTTGTCGGTGATACATGTATAATTAAACTTCTGTGACATTCTACGTTCGTAAATTGCTTGATCTTCTTGCAGAACTGAAGCTGAAACCAAGAAAGCCCTCCAGGAATTAAATGTCCGCCTTGATCAAGCCCAGCACCAGGAATCTGTGAGTGTCAGTGCATTGATGACTTGTGTCCTTTGTGACAGGGGAGGCGGTAACGGGAGCAGCGGACATTTATCCATTGCCCCTGGTGTGTGGTCGCCTGTCGCCTCTGTGATTGACACTTGTGCCTTCCTGTGTTTCCCTATGTTATGGCTTTTATCTGACAAAAGCAGTTTATTACAGAGAGGTGCGAGTATTGGAGCGCTCCTCAGTCACGGCTCCCATCACACTCCTGTCACTACAGTGCTGCCTTAGGAAGTTATGCTGGTTTATTGGAGACGTCGGCTGTAATACCACATGTTGTCCCTAAGTTGATATTACCCATTTATTTTGGTCCCCTCCATTGACTTTCATATATGGATTGGTTGGTCATCCATGTTTATTATCACAGGTCTGGACCATGAAATTGTAGATATACTGTACGTTTTGGAGCTGGTTGTAGGACCAGGTTCCCTGTGCCAGATCAATCTGAGATGGCAGTTCCCTTTTGTAGTGTCCATCTTGGTATCACTTTTTGATGATCAGTATACTCGGAGCTATATATATGTGTCCTGTAAATTCCTCAGCAGACTCCGGCTTCTGCAGTACCATTCACAGATTACTGACTGTCTGGTGACAGCAGCGAGTACTCCCCTTCAGCCCTGCAGGAGTATTCTGCTGTAAGGTAAAAAAGTTTTAAAAAAATATTGCTGGTTGTATCGTTAGGTCTCCGAGCGAGTGGAGCGGCGGCTGCAGCAACTGGAGCAGGAGCTGAGAACAGAGCGGCAACAGGCCGAGAGACGACAGGATCACCTGGGCCATGTGTCCACTCATCTGCAGGGGGTGAGGCTTGGGCTTTGTCAGTCTCGTGTATTCACATCTCCATTCTTTTTGCACATGGTATTTTGTGGGGCTTGTGTCATGTTCAAATTCTATATTCAATACTCTGCACGGTTCATAGGATGGGCTGATGTCAGTAGAGCATGCAAAAAATATGGGCCCCATGATTGTCGTCTGTATATGGTTCAGAATTTGCATCTGAAATACGGCAGAACACATGGATGAAATAACAGCTGAATGCAGGCGCAGCCGTCCGTGTAGAGCTCCATAAGTGAGCGTGTAGACCCCGCCACGTTTGTTTCTTTAGTATTGATCACAAATAATCTGCAGGTTTACTGCTACTATTCTGATAAATTGTATCATCACCCCCATCCTTCATCAGCTGCCCATACACGTAATGATGATCAGTAATGACTCCTGCTGTGTAACTGTTGTTTACCTCAATCGGTTCCATTGATTAATAAGCGTTCCTTTGCTCATTACAGATTTGGGACTTTGGGTCGTTTAACATGGGCAGATTCCTACCTGTGTAGCGAGCGGCAACTGATTATATAGCAAATCAGCCGGCACTGGATAAAGGCTGTTCACATGGGCGGATGTTTGCCTGACTATTGTTTTTTTACATTATTGTTGGTATCACATCTCCTGTTTACATGAGGCGATGTGCTGCCGACAAAATATTGTTTTTATGCCGCCATTAACCCCTTAAGTACCCATGACGTACATGTACTTCATGGGGATCGGGCGGGTGCAGGAGCTGCGTCCGCCCAATCAGCGGCAGGGGTCCGGCAGTCACTGATAGCCGAACCCCTGCTGCATGAGCCAGGATCGGTGAAACCACTGATGCCGGTGCATTAACCCTTCATGTGCCACAGTCAGCGCTGACCGCGGCTCGTGCGATGTCGGGCATGGATCGGCGCTGCTATTGTGTCCCCGTGCTGCTGTGACGGGGACCTGATGGCATGGAAGGCAGCCCGATGCCATCCTTAGGCATCGGGGCTACCTTCCGATGGAGAGCCTGTGAGATCCAGCCCCCTGGATCTAACAGGCAGGAAGCTGCACTGTGTAATACACTTACAGCCAATGCATTCCAATACAGAAGTATTGGAATGCATTGTAAAGGAGATCAGACTCCCAAAAGTTGAAGTCCCAAAGTGGGAGGAAAAAAAAAAGTTAAGTTAAAAAAAATAAAATAAAATATTGTGCTAAATAAACAATTACCTTATAAATAATAATCACCTTACCTTACTCACTTTTTTTGGAGTTTCTACTCTAGGGGTGCATCAGGAGGGCTTCAAATGGGACATGGTGTCAAAAAAACAGTCCAGCAAAATCTGCCTTCCAAAAACCGTATGTCGTTCCTTTCCTTCTGCGCCCTGCCGTGTGCCCGTACAGCGGTTTACGACCACATATGGGGTGTTTCTGTAAACTACAGAATCAGGGACATAAATATTGAGTTTTGTTTGGCTGTTAACCCTTGCATTGTAACTGGAAAAAATGGATAAAAATGGAAAATCTGTCAAAAAAGTGAAATTCTGAAATGTCCTCTCTAGTTTCCATTAATTCTTGTGGAACACCTAAAGGGTTAACAAAGTTTGTAAAATCAGTTTTGAATACCTTGAGAGGGGTTAGTTTCTAGAATGGGGTCATTTTTGGGTGGTTTCTATTATGTAAGCCTCACAAAGTGACTTCAGACCTGAACTGGTCCTGAAAAAGTGGGTTTTGAAAATTTTCTGAAAAATTTCAAGATTTACTTCTAAGCCTTCTAACGTCCCCAAAAAATAAAATGGCGTTCCCAAAATGATTCAAACATGAAGTTGACATATGGGGAATGTAATAACTATTTTTAGAGGTATTACTATCTATTATAAAAGTTGAGAAATTGAAATTTGGAAATTTGCTAATATTTCCCAATTTTTGGTAAATTTAGAATTTTTTTTATGAATAAAAATTATTATTTTCTGACTCCATTTTACCAGTATCAATCTCAGAATGGCCTAGATAAGTAAAAGCGTTTTAAAGTTGTCACCACATAAAGTGACACTGGTCAGATTTGCAAAAAATGGCCTGGTCCATAAGGTGAAATATGGCCGTGTCCTTAAGGGGTTAAAGATCCCTGATCAGGGAGGAGAGCACAGGCACATGTGAAGGACCCTGTAGACAAGGGGCTACTCACCAGATGTCATTGTATTGGCGCACAATCGCCCATTCAGTCTTGGATTGTAGATGGGTTCCCTGCTGCGCACGGCCTCTCCAGTGGTGGGACCCACCCGAGCATGAAGAAGGCGGCGCTGCATGGAGGAAGACTCCCAATGTGGGTTTGAAGTAAAGTATATTTTGGTGCAGAAACAACACTTTTCAGGGCCGCACTAACCCCGTCATCAGGCAGTGACACACGGCCACCTTCTTCTCCTTCATGCTGAAGCATAGCCATTAAAGAGCTGTCAGCTGATTGGAGGTGGGGTCTTTTCCATTGACAATTTGCCCATGTAAACGGCCCTTTAGTATAAGGACGCCGGCACATGTTCAGCTTGGGCTCGGTAGCTGCACTAGCCGTTCTGCACATGTTCATGCCATGGCTCGTTCCACAACCTATAGCCCAAATGTTTCTTGTTACTGGGGCATTACTTTGTGAGAAATCCATGAGCAGCAATTGATAGAAATGATGTCTGCAGTTATTGTAAATGTGTGAGCTGTCGGCAGATCTCTTCAGTGAGTGTGGCCCTCAAACAACCAATGTCTTATGTGTATGGAGCTTTAATGCTGTCCTCTATTTCCTGCCGCCATCCTCCGTACCCCTCTATTATTGGGGTCACAATCGCCGTGTCACCTCTCACAAGACTCTTCTCTTGTTCTGATCACTCAGCACCAACCAGGAACACAAAAAGCGCGTCTGCAGGAGGGTGACGCTTTCATCCGGCAATTTGATTGTATTCTGTCAAATCTTCCCCCTTTTCATTTGTCTGTGGTGCTCTTGTCTGGCTCAGCCTGAGCGTGTTAATATTCTCCTCCACCGCCTGGCTTTTCTAATGGAAATATGCACACTTAAAAGGGAAGAGAGAGAGATTGTTGTTATTAAAGGTTTAAAGATGCCCCGGGGACGCTCCATTACCGTTCACACTGTTCCTCGTGATTTAAAACCGTTTAGGGCAATCAGGATCCTGGAGTCGCTAGGAGAATGGCGCAGCCACTTGTAAGGGATTTTCAAAAAGAGCAAGCTCTGCTCGACATGAAGGAGCAGATGAGGGATGGTAGGCACGTGGTGGGTGGCAGAATGATGCCCCTATGCTGCGGGACCACGGGATTCACTTTTCCTTCCATTTTTTACTGTCCCTTCATGCCTCTTCTTCCTTAGAACATAAAGCATTGATTTACATATTTTGCAGGGTTATGAAACATGCTGGGAGTTGTAGTGTTAAAACACTTAAAGAGCCATAGGTTGCAGAAAATGTACATTTTTATCTAGATGTCATGTTGTGTAACTGGTCTGAGATATTCTCCAGTCCCCTACAGATCTGCACTCACTCATATTTTATACTCTAGTCACATCCAGAACTGCAGTTACACCTATGCTGTTTACAGACCAGGCCCCTGCAGAGCTGCAGTCACAATTCTGCAGGCTATCACTTGAGTACACGTAGGATCTTTCTGATAAAGCTTTCATGAGCGGAACAAAGCCTAACCCAGAATAAAAAATGATTGTACTGATCGGTACAATATAATAAAATACAGTTAGAATATACTACACAGAGCCGTATATATCAGTATACGCCATTGGCCAATGGCACAGCGCTAGTCTACTATTGTAATGGCCTCGTGACAGCAGGTGACCGCGCAGCACACAAGCAGTAATCTGTAGCCGCTACGGCCTCTGCTTCACATGCCACTTTCTCGAGAGCTTCTATCTTGGCTGATTTCCTATAAACCATTGCCCTTTGTTGCATTGCTCTGTGGGAGATGATTTCGGCCTGCATCAGTTTATTGTAATCTGGAATATCTCTAGTTGCCACTGATGGCCCCTTGTTTTTGCATGCAAGACGCACAGGGTTAGTGACATGAAACTGGGACACCTTTTCTTTAAACGTGTGTGAGGCGTGCTGACTTATGGTGTATGTGACTACTTACTGCTGTCCCTTGTCTTACTACAGGAACTGAAAAAACGGGAATCCAAGTCTGATGAGGTGGAGGCATCACTGAGGGACAAGCTTGGGAAGCTGGAGAGTGACAAGAGCCAGGTACGGTGCCAAATACCCATCTTCCATAATGATGATTTCCACACAAAAAAGTAGACACTTGTGAGGGGAACATAAAGACACAGGATCACAAAGCTTGTTCATCTGACCTCTTTCCAGTGCAGCCAATAATTCTGCAGCGGGTTTAGTGTACGGTATGTGGCGGTGTGATCTCATTGAATTCTGCAGCATGTGTGGGGTTTAGAGTACAGGTTGGTACATGGCGGTGTGATCTCATTGAATTCTGCAGCATGTGTAGGGTTTAGGTTGAGGTTGGTACATGGTGGTGTGATCTCATTGAATTCTGCAGCATGTGTGGGGTTTAGGTTGATGAGTGCATGTGCATGTTGGTAAGTGCAAGATAATGCACCTGGGGCGTAAAAACCCAAGAGCAGTGATACAGTCCTAACCTCAGTATCTGAGGAAAGGGATTTAGGGGTTATTATTTCAGAAGACTTAAAGGTAGGCAGACCATGTCATAGAGCAGCAGGAGATGCTAGCAGAATGCTGGGGTGTATAGGGAGAGGCATTACCAGTAGACAGAGGGGGGCGCTCATGCCGCTCTACAGAGCACTAGTGAGACCTCATCTGGAGTATTGTGCGCAGTACTGGAGACCATATCTCCAGAAGGATATTGATACTTTGGAGAGAGTTCAGAGAAGAGCTACTAAACTAGTCCATGGATTGCAGGATAAAACTTACCAGGAAAGGTTAAAGGACCTTAACATGTATAGCTTGGAAGAAAGACGAGACAGAGGGGAGATGAGAGAAACTGCTAAATACATAAAGGGAATCAACAAGGTAAAAGAGGAGAGAAGATTTACAGGAAGAAAAACTACCACAAGAGGACATAGTGTTAAATTAGAGGGGCAAAGGGTTAACAGTAATATCAGGAAGTATTACTTTACTGAGAGAGTAGTGGATGCATGGAATAGCCTTCCTGCAGAAGTGGTAGCTGCAAATACAGTGAAGGAGGTTAAGCATGCATGGGATAGGCATAAGGCCATCCTTCATATAAGATAGGGCCAGGGGCTATCCATAGTATTCAGTATATTGGGCAGACTGGATGGGCCAAATGGTTCTTATCTGCCGACACATTCTAGGCTTCTATGTTTCTAGGTTGAGGTTGGTACTTGGCGGTGTGATCTCATTGAATTCTGCAGCATGTGTGGGGTTTAGGGTAGAGGTAGGTCCGTGGCAGTGTGATCTCTCTCGTTCATTGTGGTTCGTTTGCATGTAATTTTTTATTCCTTCTCTGCCCTTGTTCAAGTTGAAGGAGGATTTGGAGAGATACCGGAGGAGGCTGGATCAGACGGAAGGAAGCCGGGAAGCTCTGCTCTGCCAGGTGCTGCCTGTATATTGTGACGTCTGTGACTGTAAAGTTGGCCACACACAGTCCTCTCTTGTTGGCAGATTGGGCCGACACTCCAGAGTATGTGGAGAGCTCCTGACTCTCCCCAGTCAGATGATGTCGAGAGACACAAAGATCGAGTGAAATGAATATTTTGGCCCGATCCTTTTGTTCTCCAGGCAGATGAGCTGTTTCTAGAAGTGTCTGGCAGAAGCTTCTTCCGCTCTCTCCATAGAATATAGGGGTGCACCGAAATGAAAATTCTGGTCCGAAACCGAAAATTCTGGATGTCCTTGACCGAAAACCGAAACCGAAACTGCCTTATTGCCCAAATACTTTTAAAATACTTTTTTTTTAATGATTTTATTAATAATTCTTTTTCATGAATTTAATAAATCATATTATATATGGAGAAGGGGATCTGTGGGTGGCTCTGTTATGGAGAGGGGGATCTGTGGGTGGCTCTGTTATGGAGAGGGGGATCTGTGGGTGGCTCCGTTATGGAGAGGGGGATCTGTGGGTGGCTCCGTTATGGAGAGGGGGATCTGTGGGTGGCGCTGTTATGGAGGGGGGGATCTGTGGGTGGCTCTGTTATGGAGAGGGGGATCTGTGGGTGGCTCCGTTATGGAGAGGGGGATCTGTGGGTGGCGCTGTTATGGAGGGGGGGATCTGTGGGTGGCTCTGTTATGGAGAGGGGGATCTGTGGGTGGCGCTGTTATGGAGAGGGGGATCTGTGGGTGGCGCTGTTATGGAGAGGAGGATCTGTGGGTGGCGCTGTTATGGAGAGGGGGATCTGTGGGTGGCGCTGTTATGGAGAGGGGGATCTGTGGGTGGCGCTGTTATGGAGAGGGGGATCTGTGGGTGGCGCTGTTATGGAGAGGGGGATCTGTGGGTGGCGCTGTTATGGAGAGGGGGATCTGTGGGTGGCGCTGTTATGGAGAGGGGGATCTGTGGGTGGCGCTGTTATGGAGAGGGGGATCTGTGGGTGGCGCTGTTATGGAGAGGGGGATTTGTGGGTGGCTCTGTTATGGAGGGGGGGGATCTGTGGGTGGCTCTGTTATGGAGGGGGGGGGATCTGTGGGTGGCGCTGTTATGGAGAGGGGGATCTGTGGGTGGCGCTGTTATGGAGGGGGGGGATCTGTGGGTGGCTCTGTTATGGAGAGGGGGATCTGTGGGTGGCGCTGTTATGGAGAGGGGGGATCTGTGGGTGGCGCTGTTATGGAGGGGGGGATATGTGCACTGTTATGGGCATAACAGTGCACAGATCCCCCCTCCCCATAGCAGTGCCATAGACCGATCCCCCTACCCATAACAGCCCCGGCCCTGCTGCTCACAGCAGACTAATCACTCACTGCATCTTTATTTTACCTTACAATCGTGACGCTCCAGTAACAACTGTGCAGGCAGAGCGGAGGGCGGCGTAACGTCACTTACTCACGTGACGCACCTGCTCCGCCCACTTTATGAATAAAGGAGGCGGAGCAGGCGCGTCAAGTAAGTGACGTTACGCTGCCCTCCGCTCTGCCTGCAGAGTTGTTACTGGAGCGTCACGATTGTAAGGTAAAATAAAGATGCAGTGACTTAAAGTAAACCGCCCGCCCGCAGATGGTGAGCGACAAACCCCACACCCCATATTTTCGGCCGATATGTAACAATATCGGCCGAAATGGATTAGGTACATTTTCGGCTGCCGGAATTTCGGTGCACCCCTAGAATATACATATATGTGTATAGGGAAGCTGGACGGAGTGCTGACTGTGTAGGAGACCTTAACATGTGAACAGTCGCTGAATTATCTGTAAAACAATGTGATCTGTACAAGAGCTTCTCAGGCAAAGCCATTCTATGGGTAAACAGCGGCTTGGGTATTCTGCATATGGTAACGTGCACTCCCATCAGCCTGTGATTATATAATGGGAATAAATAAGGGAATTGCTGGTAATACAATGACATTGTTTAAGCCACATGGCGATGATGGTTAAAGAGTATATATGTCTCTTTGACTTATAGGCTATGGACATCTTAGGGGCATGTTTTATTATTTTCCAGCGCTTATCCTCTGTAGCCTTTCACTGTCCATTGGCTTATTTTCATCTAAAGCGCTTTTACGCGATCTGGCCAGTTCATTATTATTGCGTACACCCTTTCCGAGTAATTGTCCTGTGGGAATGTTCTCCTGATCACCTCACAGTCAAGCTAAATAATCATTTATGTGGTGACCCGATGGTTGCATCACATCCTCCTGTGTAAACTGGGATTTGCTGGTGAGAAACAATGAAGCTGTGTGTGGAGGAATGATCGTAGTATTGACCACTGATCCCCATACAGAGGAGAAATGCCACTCACACAAGCGGACAATGAGTAATGAAAGGTTTGTTCCTGATAGTTACACGTGTAAGGCTACTTTCACACCTGCGTTAGGTGCGGCTCCGTCTGGTATCTGCACAGACGGATCCGCACCTATAAATGCAAACGATGGTATCCGCTCAGTACGGATCCGTCTGCTTAACTTAGTCAAAAAAAAGTCTAAGTCTAAGTCAAACGGATCCGTCCTGACTTTACATTGACGGATTTGTTTACAATTGCACCAATATTGTGTCAATGTAGACGGATCCGTCCCCATTGACTTACATTGTAAGTCAGGAAGGATCCGTTCGGCTCCGCACCGCCAGGCGGACACCAAACGCTGCAAGCAGCGTTTTGGTGTCCGTCTCTAGAGCGGAATGGAGGTGAAACGGAGCCCAACTGATGCATTCTGAACGGATCCGCATCCATTCAGAATTCATTGGGGCTAAACTGATCCGTTTGGAGCCGCTTGTGAGAGCCTTGAAACGGATCTCACAGGCGGACCCTGAAACGGCAGTGTGAAAGTAGCCTTAAAGGACCCTTAGCATGAAGCCTTATCAAAATGATAAGAATTTAGTTTAAAGAGGACCTGCCCCCCCTCCTGCCTTTGTTGATAGCTCCATGCATTCCCCATGTAATAACAATTCTGGAGCCTCCATTCTTATGTCTCTATGTTGTGCCATTCCTGTAATATTCCTGCTAGAAGGTCTGAATGAATTGCTGTTAGTGGGGGTACAGAGGGGTGTTACCAGTTGGGGGGTGTACCTGCACAGGCTGAATCTATCCAATCAGTGCTGCCATTTTCAGACTGTGCAGGGACACCGCCAACTGGTTCCCCCCCTCTGTACCCTCACTGAAGGCTAATAGCAATTCATTCATAACTTGTAGTAGAAATAACACAGAAGCGGCACAACATACAGACATAAGAATAGAGGCTCCAGAATTGTTATTACATGAGGAGTGCATGTAGCTATTAAAATGGGCGTCTGGAGCGGTGAGAGGTCCTCTTTAAATGAGTTCTCCGACGCAGGGAAACCTTAGTCAGGGGGCCTGGCGTGGTGCCAAAGTAAAAAGCTAGAAATCTTGTGTGTACCAAGTATTATCGCACTACTTTGTGGCATACTGCGTGCACAACGTCCCACTGCCTGTATCTGGACCACTAGCGCCACCCTATGTAAGTGTATGAGTAAAGAATAGGTAGGAAATCTCGGGCGGACTATTACCTATAGGGATAACCAGTGTATAATGGTATGATCGGCACTAACCTGCTCTCCCCTGCTTGGCGGCTCGCTGGGATCCAACCCGCAGGCTTGCTTACACTTATACGCTGTCCCGTGGTAGGAGATTGTAGAAATGTTCAGCCTTGCAGACCCATCATGGACTATACCATGGTAAAAGGAGGCCAGAACACGGGAAGGATCTATGTGCTGGGTGCCGCGCGGTGACACTCCACTCAACACGTAGAAATAACGAAAGAGTAAAAGCCAACCAGCAAGCTCGGTGACGTCACTATATATAAAGCTCTGGACACAATCCAGTCCAAGGCCTTCTCCTTCCTCACAGATACTGGTGTTAAAACCCCTACTCCAGCACTACGGCTTATAGGCTCCATTAAGGTCTCTGCTTAAGAACATGTAAAGTGCAATCTGGTTGCACCAGCTTTGATGAATCTCCCCCAATGCATTCTTCACGGTCATAGGGAAAAAGACTACTTCTCATCCCTCCACTGGAGCAGCCATTTTGGCTAGGCTAAATTTCTATTCTTAGTATTACAAGAGAAATAGTACATGTTTGAGAAGTTAAAATCATTTACAAGAGTGAAAAAAGTTGAAACGCTGGTGCCAAATATTCAGGGACGTAGCAGATTTAAGAAGCGGGAATCTAAATAAATTCTGCTTTTGTGAATGGAGAAGTAATGTGCAGCCCACCCCTCCATTCACTGTCTGCCTAATACAGAGCTCGGCCATCTCCCTCCATCCCATAGAACTGAATGGAGTGGTAATGTGCGGCCCACCCCTCCATTCACCGTCTGCCTAATACAGAGCTCGGCCATCTCCATCCATCCCATAGAACTGTATGGAGTGGTAATGTGCAGCCCACCCCTCCATTCACCGTCTGCCTAATACAGAGCTCGGCCATCTCCCTCCATCCCATAGAACTGAATGTAGTGGTAATGTGCAGCCCACCCCTCCATTCACTGTCTGCCTAATACAGAGCTCGGCCATCTCCGTCCATCCCATAGAACTGAATAGAGCGGTAATGTGCAGCCCACCCCTCCATTCACCGTCTGCCTAATACAGGGCTCGGCCATCTCCCTCCATCCCATAGAACTGAATGGAGTGGTAATGTGCGGCCCACCCCTCCATTCACCGTCTGCCTAATACAGGGCTCGGCCATCTCCATCCATCCCATAGAACTGTATGGAGCGGTAATGTGCGGCCCACCCCTCCATTCACTGTCTGCCTAATACAGAGCTCGGCCATCTCCGTCCATCCCATAGAACTGAATGGAGCGGTAATGTGCAGCCCACCCCTCCATTCACTGTCTGCCTAATACAGAGCTCGGCCATCTCCATCCATCCCATAGAACTGAATGGAGCGGTAATGTGCGGCCCACCCCTCCATTCACTGTCTGCCTAATACAGAGCTCGGCCATCTCCGTCCATCCCATAGAACTGAATGGAGCGGTAATGTGCGGCCCACCCCTCCATTCACCGTCTGCCTAATACAGAGCTCGGCCATCTCCGTCCATCCCATAGAACTGATTGGAGCGGTAATGTGCAGCCCACCCCTCCATTCACCGTCTGCCTAATACAGAGCTCGGCCATCTCCGTCCATCCCATAGAACTGATTGGAGTGGTAATGTGCAGCCCACCCCTCCATTCACTGTCTGCCTAATACAGAGCTCGGCCATCTCCGTCCATCCCATAGAACTGAATGGAGCGGTAATGTGCAGCCCACCCCTCCATTCACTGTCTGCCTAATACAGAGCTCGGCCATCTCCCTCCATCCCATAGAACTGTATGGAGCGGTAATGTGCGGCCCACCCCTCCATTCACGGTCTGCCTAATACAGAGCTCGGCCATCTCCATCCATCCCATAGAACTGAATGGAGAGGTAATGTGCAGCCCACCCCTCCATTCACCGTCTGCCTAATACAGGGCTCGGCCATCTCCATCCATCCCATAGAACTGAATGGAGCGGTAATGTGCGGCCCACCCCTCCATTCACCGTCTGCCTAATACAGAGCTCGGCCATCTCCCTCCATCCCATAGAACTGTATGGAGTGGTAATGTGCGGCCCACCCCTCCATTCACTGTCTGCCTAATACAGAGCTCGGCCATCTCCATCCATCCCATAGAACTGTATGGAGCGGTAATGTGCGGCCCACCCCTCCATTCACCGTCTGCCTAATACAGAGCTCGGCCATCTCCCTCCATCCCATAGAACTGTATGGAGTGGTAATGTGCGGCCCACCCCTCCATTCACTGTCTGCCTAATACAGAGCTCGGCCATCTCCCTCCATCCCATAGAACTGATTGGAGTGGTAATGTGCAGCCCACCCCTCCATTCACTGTCTGCCTAATACAGAGCTCGGCCATCTCCATCCATCCCATAGAACTGAATGGAGCGGTAATGTGCGGCCCACCCCTCCATTCACTGTCTGCCTAATACAGAGCTCGGCCATCTCCATCCATCCCATAGAACTGAATGGAGCGGTAATGTGCGGCCCACCCCTCCATTCACTGTCTGCCTAATACAGAGCTCGGCCATCTCCATCCATCCCATAGAACTGAATGGAGCGGTAATGTGCGGCCCACCCCTCCATTCACTGTCTGCCTAATACAGAGCTCGGCCATCTCCCTCCATCCCATAGAACTGAATGTAGTGGTAATGTGCAGCCCACCCCTCCATTCACTGTCTGCCTAATACAGAGCTCGGCCATTTCCCTCCATCCCATAGAACTGAATGGAGTGGTAATGTGCGGCCCACCCCTCCATTCACCGTCTGCCTAATACAGAGCTCGGCCATCTCTGTCCATCCCATAGAACTGTATGGAGTGGTAATGTGCGGCCCACCCCTCCATTCACTGTCTGCCTAATACAGAGCTCGGCCATCTCCCTCCATCCCATAGAACTTAATGGAGTGGTAATGTGCGGCCCACCCCTCCATTCACCGTCTGCCTAATACAGAGCTCGGCCATCTCCATCCATCCCATAGAACTGAATGGAGCGGTAATGTGCAGCCCACCCCTCTATTCACTGTCTGCCTAATACAGAGCTCGGCCATCTCCCTCCATCCCATAGAACTGTATGGAGAGGTAATGTGCGGCCCACCCCTCCATTCACCGTCTGCCTAATACAGAGCTCGGCCATCTCCCTCCATCCCATAGAACTTAATGGAGTGGTAATGTGCGGCCCACCCCTCCATTCACTGTCTGCCTAATACAGAGCTCGGCCATCTCCATCCATCCCATAATGGAGTGGTAATGTGCGGCCCACCCCTCCATTCACTGTCTGCCTAATACAGGGCTCGGCCATCTCCATCCATCCCATAGAACTGAATGGAGCGGTAATGTGCAGCCCACCCCTCTATTCACTGTCTGCCTAATACAGAGCTCGGCCATCTCCCTCCATCCCATAGAACTGAATGGAGCGGTAATGTGCAGCCCACCCCTCCATTCACTGTCTGCCTAATACAGAGCTCGGCCATCTCCATCCATCCCATAATGGAGAAGTAATGTGCGGCCCACCCCTCCATTCACCGTCTGCCTAATACAGAGCTCGGCCATCTCCCTCCATCCCATAGAACTGAATGGAGCGGTAATGTGCGGCCCACCCCTCTATTCACCGTCTGCCTAATACAGAGCTCGGCCATCTCCCTCCATCCCATAGAACTGTATGGAGCGGTAATGTGCGGCCCACCCCTCCATTCACCGTCTGCCTAATACAGAGCTCGGCCATCTCCATCCATCCCATAGAACTGTATGGAGTGGTAATGTGCGGCCCACCCCTCCATTCACTGTCTGCCTAATACAGAGCTCGGCCATCTCCCTCCATCCCATAGAACTGATTGGAGTGGTAATGTGCGGCCCAGCCCTCCATTCACCGTCTGCCTAATACAGAGCTCGGCCATCTCCGTCCATCCCATAGAACTGATTGGAGTGGTAATGTGCGGCCCAGCCCTCCATTCACCGTCTGCCTAATACAGAGCTCGGCCATCTCCATCCATCCCATAGAACTGTATGGAGTGGTAATGTGCAGCCCACCCCTCCATTCACTGTCTGCCTAATACAGAGCTCGGCCATCTCCCTCCATCCCATAGAACTGTATGGAGTGGTAATGTGCGGCCCACCCCTCCATTCACTGTCTGCCTAATACAGAGCTCGGCCATCTCCGTCCATCCCATAGAACTGATTGGAGTGGTAATGTGCGGCCCACCCCTCCATTCACGGTCTGCCTAATACAGAGCTCGGCCATCTCCCTCCATCCCATAGAACTGAATGGAGCGGTAATGTGCAGCCCACCCCTCCATTCACCGTCTGCCTAATACAGAGCTCGGCCATCTCCATCCATCCCATAGAACTGAATGGAGTGGTAATGTGCGGCCCACCCCTCCATTCACTGTCTGCCTAATACAGAGCTCGGCCATCTCCATCCATCCCATAGAACTGATTGGAGTGGTAATGTGCGGCCCAGCCCTCCATTCACCGTCTGCCTAATACAGAGCTCGGCCATCTCCGTCCATCCCATAGAACTGATTGGAGTGGTAATGTGCGGCCCAGCCCTCCATTCACTGTCTGCCTAATACAGAGCTCGGCCATCTCCGTCCATCCCATAGAACTGTATGGAGAGGTAATGTGCGGCCCACCCCTCCATTCACTGTCTGCCTAATACAGAGCTCGGCCATCTCCCTCCATCCCATAGAACTGTATGGAGAGGTAATGTGCGGCCCACCCCTCCATTCACCGTCTGCCTAATACAGAGCTCGGCCATCTCCGTCCATCCCATAGAACTGATTGGAGTGGTAATGTGCGGCCCAGCCCTCCATTCACCGTCTGCCTAATACAGAGCTCGGCCATCTCCGTCCATCCCATAGAACTGTATGGAGAGGTAATGTGCGGCCCACCCCTCCATTCACTGTCTGCCTAATACAGAGCTCGGCCATCTCCCTCCATCCCATAGAACTGTATGGAGAGGTAATGTGCGGCCCACCCCTCCATTCACTGTCTGCCTAATACAGAGCTCGGCCATCTCCGTCCATCCCATAGAACTGATTGGAGTGGTAATGTGCAGCCCACCCCTCCATTCACCGTCTGCCTAATACAGAGCTCGGCCATCTCCGTCCATCCCATAGAACTGATTGGAGCGGTAATGTGCAGCCCACCCCTCCATTCACCGTCTGCCTAATACAGAGCTCGGCCATCTCCGTCCATCCCATAGAACTGTATGGAGTGGTAATGTGCGGCCCACCCCTCCATTCACCGTCTGCCTAATACAGAGCTCGGCCATCTCCGTCCATCCCATAGAACTGATTGGAGTGGTAATGTGCGGCCCACCCCTCCATTCACTGTCTGCCTAATACAGAGCTCGGCCATCTCCATCCATCCCATAGAACTGAATGGAGTGGTAATGTGCGGCCCACCCCTCCATTCACTGTCTGCCTAATACAGAGCTCGGCCATCTCCGTCCATCCCATAGAACTGAATGGAGCGGTAATGTGCGGCCCACCCCTCCATTCACTGTCTGCCTAATACAGAGCTCGGCCATCTCCCTCCATCCCATAGAACTGAATGGAGCGGTAATGTGCGGCCCACCCCTCCATTCACCGTCTGCCTAATACAGAGCTCGGCCATCTCCCTCCATCCCATAGAACTGATTGGAGTGGTAATGTGCGGCCCACCCCTCCATTCACTGTCTGCCTAATACAGAGCTCGGCCATCTCCATCCATCCCATAGAACTGTATGGAGTGGTAATGTGCGGCCCAGCCCTCCATTCACTGTCTGCCTAATACAGAGCTCGGCCATCTCCCTCCATCCCATAGAACTGAATGGAGCGGTAATGTGCGGCCCACCCCTCCATTCACCGTCTGCCTAATACAGAGCTCGGCCATCTCCCTCCATCCCATAGAACTGATTGGAGTGGTAATGTGCGGCCCACCCCTCCATTCACTGTCTGCCTAATACAGAGCTCGGCCATCTCCATCCATCCCATAGAACTGTATGGAGTGGTAATGTGCGGCCCAGCCCTCCATTCACTGTCTGCCTAATACAGAGCTCGGCCATCTCCCTCCATCCCATAGAACTGAATGGAGCGGTAATGTGCGGCCCACCCCTCCATTCACCGTCTGCCTAATACAGAGCTCGGCCATCTCCGTCCATCCCATAGAACTGATTGGAGTGGGGGTCATTCACACATCCCCTTCCATCTTGATCAGTGGGCTTCCCAGTGGCCGGATCCCCATGGATCATACGGCTACCACCAATCCTGTGGTAGCTGATAATGTTGTTCAAGGGTCAGCCCTTTTGAGACTATTAATAATGAAGTATAGACTCCATGGCATCTTTTCCAGGTTTTGACATCTTTTTGAGGCTATTTGAATGTGTTCATCACTTGCATTGTAGGTGGAGGATCTGCGCAGTCAGATTCTGAAACTGGAGGAGGATCGAGGACACTTGCAGCACCAGGTTTCCCAAATGTCCTTACAAAGTCAACATGAAAACCTTGAGGAGCAGAGGAGGATCTGTGCAGGTAGCGTCCTCGCTTCACCAAACGATCTCTAGATATTTTAGAGAATCGGTAAAGAATATAATCTGTCGATAATAGACGTTAAGGTTGGGTTAGCCCCCACATGCTACAGGAGTAAGAACACCGGGAACGCCAGCGATTACTTCTGTAACTATGATCTGACTCTTCAGAGTGTGACCCATCTTCTGCTTCCTTCCAGCTGTAGAGCGATCTGAGCGCGAGAAACAGGAGCTTGAGCGTCAGATGACTGAACTGCGCACTCAGCTGAACCGAAGCGCAATGCTGTCCGAAATTGACGATCTAAAACGCAGCCTTGACCAGAAGGACAGAGAGAAGGTTCAGCTGGCAGAACAGCTAGAAGTATGTATACCAGGAGAACGCTGCCCTCCCAACCCACGGCCCAGGACAGCCCTGTAAGGTCCCTAATCCTAGAAGGGACACATTATATATGATACCTGTTTGTACACGGTTACTGCAGGATGCACTGGGCAGCTCAGGTGGTACATTCATATGGCAGCTGGCACAATGACCCTGCACATGACAAGGTAGTCCTTTCTAGCTGCTTGTCGTTGCAGTGTTTGATTACATGTCAGCTATAACGAGCAGCATTACTGTCCCATGCCAGGTTCAGCCTCTAACATCTCACCTGCTGTCAGATATACCGCTGCCATCATTGTCTGTTAATGCCGCACAATCTCCCACTTCTCTCAAGCTTCTCTCTCTCTCATAAGCAATTAGACGTCACTTAAAGAGGTTCTAAATCACTGGAACACAAGGTTATTGCAGCGGCTGCACTGCCAAGCCTATAGAAAAGGCTTCATTATTGGGCTTTGCTTTAAGCAGACGGAGTGTAACAGCAGAAATACATCACATTGGAAATGCTACCGTTTAACTTATTTTAGAACAAAAACAACGTGTCCCCACCATTATTCGGATAAATCGAGTCTGTTTCTGATTATCCTCTTAATCTTCCAGACTGGAGAAGCCAGCAGAGTGATGGGCTCCAGAATCCATGGATTCAGCCCCTGTAACGTCGTCTTCTCACCCAGCTGGTAACCAGTCGAGAATGTGTTGGCATGGTTATCTTTCATTCTGTGTGAAGAATTCGGAAACAAGTTGTCACTAAGAAGACTTCTCCTCTCCATTACAGGATTTAGCAGCAGGTTCAAGGGGTATTCTGTTTATAACGGAGTATCTCATATCTGGGACCCTCACCGATTTATTAGGGGCTCCAGCATCCCCTGTTTCAGTGGAGCCAAGTGCTGTACTCTTGTCCAAAAGCGAGGAAACTAAAAGACCCCCGTTCTCGTTTTGGTGAGATCTCAGTGGTCAGTCCTAGCACTTTTCCCCTGAGTATTATTATTGGAATACCCCTGCCCTCAATAGTGCCAGGCTAGTCTTGCTGGTGCAGCATTTGGGCTAGTTTGGTTTCATGAGCTCGGTTTCTAGACTATTGGGCGATTATTTGACTCAAGATATTACCATTTAGTTTCCTCAAGGTTGTACATGAAAGAATAACCATATATTAGGGAATTACTATCTGTGCAATTCTCTTTGGCTCATCTTGTAGGCCTTGAACACTGACATGGAGAAGCGGGAGCGACAGCAGCTGAGGATGCTGCAGCAGGTGAAGGACATCCAGGGCCGCTATGAGATGTGTGAGAAAGAGCGGAGACAGCTGGAGAGTCAGAATTCTGAACTGGGGCAGCAACTTGAGGAGGTAACCCAAGAGGCAGAAAGGTGCCTCACGGAGTTGAGGCAGGAAGAGACCCTACGTATGGAGGCCGAGAAGAAGAAGGAAGATCTGAAATCTAAAGCACAAGAGACTGTCAAACATTGGAAGCTGAAGTGTAAGAAACTGGAACGGGAGCTGCACAAGAAAGAGGAGTCTGTGAGTTTGTCATCTGAGCATTGCTCACAGGTAAGTTGTCCTCTCACAGTAGGTACATACTGACTACTTGTGGTCATACACTCTCCTATTATCCTTAAAGGGGCTGTCCGGAACTTTAATTAATGGCTGATCATATGGGTGTGCCTGAGCCCATCTTCCCTGCTCACCCCACTGATACTCCATCAGTTAAAGAGGTTGTCCCATGAAAAGTCTTACTATCCATTGACATCTCTGGTAGCGCCCCCTGCAGTTTACCCTTCTGGTCCACCTTCTCCTGCATTCCGTGGTAGACAGGCATGCTCAGTAGCTTCCCTGCTCCCTTTTCCTCTGGATGCCGGCATAGTGATCTTATAGAGAAGATGCCTTTCTCTGGATCTACTAGCAGGATACCAGGCTGAACTGGATGGATGGCGGGCTTTTTTCAGCCTTTTATAAACTATTTTGATATGATTGGGCACACAACTGAAGCGAAGGACGCTTTCCTTCTCGACAACTGCCTGCTGGTTAGTGGAGGTGAAGTGCTCCGTTTACATGCACAGCATGGGACGTGAAACGGCTACTACTATCTCTCGTCCTCAGACGGCTGCGTTGTTTCTGGGCAGCAGAGCATGGTTTACACCACACCATCTGCAGCCCAGACACAATCATTTCGGTGTGCTCATGTTTAATTGTCTCACCCGATAAATGAGAGTTTTGCTCGTTCATCGGGAGGCTGCCAGTGACCTCTGACCTTCCAGTCCCTACTGAAATGCACTCAAAGCCTGTATGGCTGTGTAGGAGTCCAGTAGAATAGCCATCCAACATTAGGTTTTTTAAGTATGTGGCTTCCTTTAGCACAAAATCCCCTTTACACGGGCCGATAACTGAACAGCTGTCAGGAATGGGCAAACGGTCGTTCACTGGGTGAAGCTTCGTTGATGCAGACGCCTAAATCATAATTTCTGAGCAGCAGATTGTTCTGTATAAATGGGGGCCTGCTGCCCACAAACAATGGAACTGTATGAGGGGAGTGATCGCTGTGGTGACTGTTTGACCCCATAACGAGAAGATTATTACTGCATCTTTAACAGGAGGGACTTATCAGGATGTTTGTTCCTGATAATTGCCTGTGCAGTTAGGCCTTTAGAGTTTATAGGTTTTACCGCTATAACTCGCTTCACATGATATTCTCAGTGTATGCTGTGTATTATGTAGAGATGTGATTATCTCATCTGTCTGTTAACAGGCGATTAAGGAGAAGGATGAATTCAAATGTCAGCTTCAGGCCACCACACAGCAGGCAGAAAGCCTGCGCAAGGAGCTGGCAGAGGTGCTGGGCCGACGCGCGCAGCAGGAGGAGGAATTACACCTGCGGCAGATGCGCTTAACCGAACTCCAGGATCAACAGCTGGGACTGGAGAAAGAAGTGCGCGAGTCACAGGAGCTGGTCGGGCGGCTGCAGGGTAACACCCCATCTCACTCCTTGTGTTGTGCCTGGAACTTTATCTGTATAAAGGTGGCGACAGGCAGGTTTTTCACTATATCATGTGGTGCGGGCATCCTCTGGCAGCCTGCTATAAGGTTTACATTCAGAGCCAGAAACCAGTTCAAATAAGGACAGTATTGTATGGCATCTTACTAAGGGCACGCTTACAGGAGTATTCCCACTTCAGAATATTATGGCCTTTACACAGGTGCATACCCAGGGGACCCACGCCCATCAAACCCTTCAGTGGGATATTCCTTTTATTCAGTCTAGATGAGGACAAGTCTTCAGCCTCTGGATGTGAACAAGGATAAGGCGCATATCTTGAAAATGGTGGGGAATTGACACAGAAAGAACATGAGGAATTGCAGAAACCTTTATTATACAGGGATTTATTTACAGAAAGCTGAAGCAGCTCAGGTGATAAGTATACCATATGGAGAAAGGAATTGGCCACCTACAGAATCCACCTCCAGGGGATTTCTGACACCCATTCTACATCCATAGGCATTAATATGGAGTTGGTTCCCCTTTTGCTTTTCTGGGAAGGCTTTCTACAAGATTTTCAAGGGTGTCTGGGGAACTTTTTGCCTGTTCATCCAAAAGAGCATTAGTGAGGACAGACACTGATGGAGGAGAGGATCCGGCTCACAGTCTCCGTTCTGGTGTTGGATGGGGTTGAGGTCAGGGCTCTGTGCGGCCAGTCAAGTTCTTCCAGACTCCACCAACCATGGCTTTATGGAGCTTGTGCACTGGGGCGTAGTCAGAGGGAGCGTTCCCCAAACTGTTCCCACAAAGCTGGAAGCATACAATTGTCCACACTGTCTTGTCTGCTGAAGAATTAAGATTTCCCTTCATAGGAACGAAGTACAACAATCCATTCTGACACCAATATCTGTAAGGTTAATGTCCATGGGCTGGATGTTATACACTGTGGTAATGGTAGACTGCATGGCCGGAGGCTGGATGTTATGCACTGTCGTAATGGTAGACTTCATGGCTGGAGGCTGGATGTTATATACTGTGGTAGTGGTAGACTGTATGGCTAGAGGCTGGATATTATACACCTGTGGTAATGGTAGACTGCATGGCCGGAGACTGGATGTTATACACTGTGGTAATGGTAGACTGCATGGCCGGAGGCTGGATGTTATACACTGTGGTAATGGTAGACTGCATGGCTGGAGGCTGGATGTTATATACTGTGGTAGTGGTAGACTGTATGGCTAGAGGCTGGATATTATACACCTGTGGTAATGGTAGACTGTATAGCTAGAGGCTGGATGTTATACACCTGTGGTAATGGTAGACTGTATGGCTAGACGTTGGATGTTATATACTGTGGTAATGGAAGACTGTATGGCTAGACGTTGGATGTTATATACTGTGGTAATGGTAGACTGCATGGCTGGAGGCTGGATGTTATACACTGTGGTAATGGTAGACTGCATGGCCGGAGGCTGGATGTTATACACTGTGGTAATGGTAGACTGCATGGCCGGAGGCTGGATGTTATACACTGTCGTAATGGTAGACTTCATGGCTGGAGGCTGGATGTTATACACCTGTGGTAATGGTAGACTGCATGGCCGGAGACTGGATGTTATATACTGTGGTAATGGTAGACTGCATGGCTGGAGGCTGGATGTTATACACTGTGGTAATGGTAGACTGCATGGCCGGAGGCTGGATGTTATACACTGTGGTAATGGTAGACTGCATGGCCGGAGGCTGGATGTTATACACTGTCGTAATGGTAGACTTCATGGCTGGAGGCTGGATGTTATACACCTGTGGTAATGGTAGACTGCATGGCCGGAGACTGGATGTTATACACTGTGGTAATGGTAGACTGCATGGCCGGAGGCTGGATGTTATACACTGTGGTAATGGTAGATTGCATGGCTGGAGGCTGGATGTTATACACTGTGGTAATGGTAGACTTCATGGCTAGAGGCTGGATGTTATATACTGTGGTAGTGGTAGACTGTATGGCTAGAGGCTGGATATTATACACCTGTGGTAGTGGTAGACTGTATAGCTAGAGGCTGGATGTTATACACCTGTGGTAATGGTAGACTGTATGGCTAGACGTTGGATGTTATATACTGTGGTAATGGTAGACTGTATGGCTAGACGTTGGATGTTATATACTGTGGTAATGGTAGACTGCATGGCTGGAGGCTGGATGTTATACACTGTGGTAATGGTAGACTGCATGGCCGGAGGCTGGATGTTATACACTGTGGTAATGGTAGACTGCATGGCCGGAGGCTGGATGTTATACACTGTCGTAATGGTAGACTTCATGGCTGGAGGCTGGATGTTATACACCTGTGGTAATGGTAGACTTCATGGCTGGAGGCTGGATGTTATACACCTGTGGTAATGGTAGACTGCATGGCCGGAGACTGGATGTTATACACTGTGGTAATGGTAGACTGCATGGCCGGAGGCTGGATGTTATACACTGTGATAATGGTAGACTGCATGGCCGGAGGCTGGATGTTATACACCTGTGGTAATGGTAGACTGCATGGCCGGAGGCTGGATGTTATACACCTGTGACCATGACCTGCATGAAATACCAGAATGGAATGATAAAGTTGCGTGGTCCAGTACTTCTCTCCATATAGTGTGTTTGCCCAGAGTGGACACACAGATCTCCTAGATAAGTTTGTGTATCTGTTCTCTGTAATGTAATATATCACAATATACAATATGTCTCTATGTGATGTATGTATACAGGAGAGCTGCAGCGGCAAGTTCAGCTCCAGCAGCAGTTGCAGGAGGACCGGGAAAGGCTGCAGGAAGAGATTCTGTCTGCTGGTCGAGCCCAGGAGAAAAGCAATGAGAAAATCCTGGAACTGCAGGAGTCTGTGAGCGACCTGAGTGCAGAGAGGGCCGAGCTCAGCAGCCGCCTGGCACAGGAAGAGAGGAGTACCAAAGAGCTGAGGAGGAATCTTTGTGAGGCCCAGAAACAGGCAGAGTTTGCCCGGGAAGAGCTGAGCTCAGCAGGACGACAGCTGAAGATGGAGAGAGATGTGCACCAGCGGGAACTGACGGATCTGCGCTCTGCGGCCCAGACGGCCAATGCCAAACATGAGCGCAACATCCAGGAGATGCTGGCACACTTCCGGCAGGAGAGGGAAGAGCTAGAGTCTCACATACGCACCCTAAAGGTACTACACATATAGGGGGGGAGGCCCTGTCCTCTGCATGCGGTATATTTCCATGTGGTTAATCCGGTGTATTCATTGTATCGCACTGCAAAATTTTATGTTCCTAAAATAATGCAAGGTATGTGAGAAAAAAAATTATTGTATGAAAACAAGCTTTGAAATTTGGTTTGACATGGTTTTGTCACACCATATTACTCCTGTGCCTAGATGATCCGAATCTCTGTATGAGCAGGTAGCAGCAGGGATATTACCTTCCCTCAGGTTAGCAGACACAGGCTACCATAAAACAGCCGGACAGGAGCAGCTTTGATTCTGCAGCTCTGTCCTGATTGCTGCGTGCTCCTGTAGGTGGCTACACACTGAATCCTTCTCTTTTAGGCAGAGCTGATTGACAGCAAATCTCTGGTGAAGTCTGAGCGTCAGCGGCTGGAGAAGATGAAAATAGAATGTGATAAACTTTCTGAGGAAATGCTTCGTGGCAAAGAGGAGAGCGCCGCCCTGAGGTGCAAGTACCAGCTGGCGGCACAGGATGCGGAGGAGCAGGTAGGAAGAGAATAGATTTATCACACAAACCTGACTCTGTGTAGCATCACTGGGTGCGGTTATTCGGTTCTCGCGTCATTGCTGTGATATCCGTGCGCTGGTGATACGGCAGTGGGTCATAATGAAATGTTCTGCAACTTTCCATTAGTTTTTGTGTTTCCATTTTCAAGATCTCTGCATACTCTAGGAAGTTAACTACATTCTTTGTGAAAACAGACCCAAATCTAATACGTCTCACAGCTGAGGGTTTGCCACAATTGTATGTGGACTAGGCAAAACTGAATGGATTCTAGACTGATACATTTTCCCTCCACTGAAACATTGTAACAAACTCAGGACAGGAGAGAGATTTATGCTTTAGATGTCTTCACCTCACAGAGGATGGGTCCATTTACTGATAATTACGTTTTAAATGCGTTTATTGGCGAGATATATAACATTACGTTATAAGGCAGCGTTTGGTATTGAAAGCCTCAGGCAGGAGGCAACAGTGCAGAGTAAGAGCAAACCCCAAAAATATTACAGGAAACAACCGAAATACTGCAACCGGTCCCCAACAGTGTAAAAGAGGTGCTTATATGAGGGCGGGTAGAGACAAAAGGTGCCAAGGGGTCAGTCACCCAGATCTCCCTCTGTTCTGTAGGGGCAGATAGTCGTTAGAGGAGGATATCCAATGCTGCTGAACCCTGGAGAAAAGGTCCTCCGTATCATTTTGAATTGCAGCAAGTTTCTCAGATATAGCCATTTTATCCATTCTAGTTTTGAGTGTCCGGATGACCAAATCTGTCTCAATGTCAGAGCCTGTCCTCTTACGTCTCTGCAGGGTAAAAGGTTAAGTGAGAAATATCTCGGTAAATGATTGCGAATTGCTAGCGCTGTCCTTGTAGAGAGCAGGGACGGACTGGCCATAGACCCTACATGAAAATTTCCCAGGGGGCAACCAGAGCCCTCCTTACTGCTGTTGGCTGGGTATATAATGATCTGATGTTCTCAGCATTAATGCTAGGGGCATCAGGTACTTATGTACCTGGTCGGTGGACGCAGGTCCCTCATGAATTCAACTGTAGGACAGTAAGACAGTTGAATACTGCAGCGGGGGCAGCAGTGTTTTATGCTGCACTATAGTATTGCTGGCCTCGCCTGCTGCTGTTGCCCCTATGTATTTGTCTTGTCCCACCTTCTGTCAGTTTGGACCTGACTATAACACTTTAATCTCCCAGTCCACCCGTTGTCTAGAACCTGGTGGACACGTAGAAAGGTCTCCTAAATATGGTAAGGGTTAGAGGTGGCATGTCCTTCCCTAGTCTAGAAGACTTGGCTTATACCTTTATTTTTCAGTCTTTGGGCAAGGAGTTTGTCAGGTTTATTAGCCCATTTATAATATCGTCAGACTTTTTAGGTTCTATGGGACAGTAGTGCATCCAACCACAATTTAGTTTCTTTAAAAGCATGATTACGGTGTATGGAGGGACACGGTTGGTGGGGAAACCAATCTGGACAACTTCTCCTCCAATTTCACCTGACTGAGGCCTCCTTCTCATTTCTTTCTCGAAGCCAACACCATAAATCTACCTCTAATGAATTCTTTATGAGTAAGCCAGACTCCGTGAGGGGATAAGACCTCGGTGCTGTTCTCCAGAAACTCTCCAGCGTCCCTGGGGTCTGAGTGTGTTCGGCAGGGTCAGTGTCTAGGGCTTCATTTAACCTCCAAGTGAAAGGAACGGAGCCTCTGATAGTAAAGTTAAATACTTAAAACACCATGTCATGATCCAAAAAGGGATCATGACATGGTGGGGGGTCATTTATTAAGACCGGCATTTTAGATGCTGCTCTTAATAAGCCCTTTAGCTGGTGGTGGATCCGCTGGAGTAATGTAGAGGCGCCAGCTTCGAAGTATCCAGCGCTGGTCCTGTATTCTGTAGGGGCTTCCTTGCTGGCTTAAATTTAGACCATTTTTTACGCTTAGACAATGGTAAATGAGACGGTTCTGCTGTTCTGCCCCCTTCCCCGCACACACAGAAGGAATAAGTTGCAGATTTCGGCACAAATAATCTTTGCACTGCAATCTGCGCCATAAATACAACTAATATAGGAATATATCTATATGTCTAGAGAATAAAAGGTAAGAAGGAAGCGTGTGGGTTGAAGAAAGGCTCATATCAGCCCTGGTGTGATGAAGATGTCACCCTTGTTGGAACCATTCTGTTCTCTCCCGGTGTCTGCTAGGGACAAGGACTGCGTGGTGTCAGAAATCATCCGTCTCTGAGTTCAGGTTTATTGCAGAAGAAAAAGGAGACTTATCTAAAGTGATGTTCACTACAAAATTGAAATCACCACATGAAGTATTGGTAGTCGAAGGGGTCAATAAGGGAAGCAAGGATGTGAACACATGGTCTGGGATGGAATTGACTCTGCATAACCTGAGGTCGTGGAGTGTTGACCCTTTGGTCACAGATTCAGGAATCTGGAATGGGAAAGACTGGTGTAGGAGAGTAATTGCTCCTGTGGTCTTAGTATCATAGGTGGCCATATAAAAGGTGGGATAATATTGGTGGAAGTATTTAGGTGTGGACAGGTGAGGGAAGTGGGCCTCCTGTAGGCATGCGATGTCAGACGTGCGCTTCATGAAATCCAAAAAAGGTTTCCCACATTTAGAAGGGGAATTAAAGCCCCTCACATTATGTGAAAGGGTGCAACACATAACAGTCGCTGGTGTAAGAAATGGCGCAGTAAAAACCTATAATACTGCCCTCCTCCCCGACTGATAATGCCTCTTCCAGTCTATACTGGAGCCATTGTGGACAAGGGAACAAACCACAGAAATAGTAATACCTGCTGATTCGCAAAGGTACTGTGACAAGAGGAATTCCTTCGTCCAATTCAAAAGACCCTCATTAAAGGGTTAGGCAGCCATCCGGCAGGAGGCGGTGCGTAGAAATCAGAATGAACGGCGGCTTCAGAGCAAGGGGGGGTAATTGTAGTCCTCGTCTCACCGCCTAGTGCAACATCAAGAGTCAGGAGAGGTATCCGTGATTTCAATCAGGTGGAAGTTGCTGGGTTAGCAGCGGGTTGGGTTCTTAGTTTACAGGACCATGTTCTCTTCAGACGGGTGCTCTTGGCGGTAGCGGTTGTTGGACATCCAGGGGGTCCCAGCCTCCCCTTCGGTGTGCAGACAGTGTATGAGTGGGAGTTAAGCATTGTATATGGGCTTGTAAAGCTAAGGTCACCCAGAGGTGCCCAAAGTTAGTGACTGCATGGGGCTCACCGGACACGTCAGGAATAACTGAAACACTAAGTTTAATAGAAATCTGCAGAACCGTTCATTAACAACAATAATAATATTTTCAGTAAAACTGAAGAGCGCCTGTAATGCTACTGCCATAACTGCTGCTTCTCAGACTCTAGGTGGTCACCCGGCTGCCCCTCGGACTCCATGGAGTGACAGAGGGTAACGCTGCGCCCCCTGCAGTCTCACCAGTCTGTAGGGCACTTTCCTGAGCACCCTGTAATATATTCTCAGGCAGGTTGGGAAAGGCTTTAGGCAGTAAATGAGTCATGATAATAAAAAAGCCTATCCGATCCCCCATGATAGTAGAAATGCTAATAATGGAGAACGATAATTGGCATTACCTTGTAGCCGATTACTTGGGTAATGCTGCTGTGGGATGCAGTTTGCAGTTCCTACGGTCACCACTTGGAGGCGCCTCTGCATTATTAAAACTGTCTCTTGTCTCTGGCGATGGAGTGCAGGGCATTGCAGAGGTGAGCGTTTATTGCTCCATTTACAAAAGTTTCTGGATATCCGTGACATCGCTGCGGCATTTTACCTGGGTACTTTCATGTGCACCGTGCGGCATGTACAGGATCATCCAGGCAATATTTGAGCAATGTTGTGTAACCGAGACAGGGTCAGGAATTTTCTGGGCATGTCTACATACATATGAGGAGCATGTGAAACGAGCAGATTTTTGCTTTGATCAGGTACTCCCTTATCACAGCATCTGTCTGTAACACTGAGACTCTCTGCCTGACATGTGTGCTGGGGATGCCTCAGCAGTAATGGCAGAGAGCTCGGCAGGGGGTAAAGAAAGAACTGGCATGTGCCCAAGAAGCTCCGGTCTGTCCTCTTGTCTGTGATCCTAGCAGAGGGAGACGATCTGGGGTAATAACAGTTGCACACCCATAGCAGGCAGGGTGCCATGCTGTCTGCTGATGATACATTGAACAAAGCAGCCTGTATATGGCCGCTGGCCCTAGAACGGCTCATTTCCTGCTCTGGTCCATTCTGTGTCCTGCTGTATGATCCTATGTGCTGTATGGAGGCGACGCTTCACCTTTCACACTGAGATGCAGATATTGATGAGATGCTTGATGCTGCTGAGGAGCAGTCGTACGCTTGGCTGGATGTTTGCTGGACAGATGTTTACTGTCAGTTCTAATGGCCTCGTCTCCCCTTACAGGACCAGCAACTGAAGAAAGTGGAAGACGTCATGCAAAACCTGAAAGAGAAGCTGAATTCTGTAGAGACCGAGCAAGAAACAATCCTGAGTGCCATAGAGACTGAAATCAACGCTGCCTGTCAGACCTTGTCCAGAAACTCCATGGAGAAATTTAAAGTAAACCCTTGTCATTACCACTTGTTGTGTGTCTGCTCAGTTTAGGATGCCACCTGATACCAGACCCGTCTAGGGGCTACTATTTCAAGGAATAGGGGCTTTAAAGGTCTGGCGTCCAGTCTACAGTACATAAAGCGTCATCCCTATATAGTGAACAGTTCTGCAACTTTCATTTTTCAGTTCTTCTTCATTTTCAAGATCTCTGTATGCTGTCGGTAAATGGAATAATTGTTCTTATCTAAATCCGTCTGATTTACCTGTCGCAGGTGCGCGGTTCTTTAGTGGGACAGTCTGGCGGTCATAAAGTTTTCCATTAAACCTATGTATCTCATCGTCTCACTCAGCCATAGACCTGTAGTTTTTATCCTAATGGCGACATGAGTCGATACGAGTTGGTTGGCCGTCCCCGCCCTATACTGTGCATAGAAGATAACTTGTTACAGCCAAACTACCCCTTTAAGGTAGATGCGTCAATGTGCTGAAATGAGCAGTGCATTCACTGACCACAAGCAGATTTTAAAAAGGGTGATGTCAAAACAATACAAAGTCTGTGTAAAAAGTTTCAGAACTTTTCATAGTATAGTGATTAATTATTAAACCGGACAACACCTTGCATTGAGGGCCCCTGCCGCTGTGTAACATTTCCCCCGTCCGACCATGCACTGCACTAACCGTCTTCCCAGCCTCCCCCAGAAACATGATCGCTGAGATCAGATGATCCTGCATTAGAGATGAGCAAATCTATTCACTTCATTATCCAGGTGGCTTCACCTGTGGGGGGGCCGCCATGTGCAGTAGCTGCTTCAGCAGCGGTGCAGGGAGGAGATTGACCGAGTCGGACGGGATGTCCAGCCCTGTCAATCATACAGAAGGTGGGCGCTTCTTCACCTGTGGGAGTGCCCCTCTGGCGAATGAGAAAAAATGATTCGTTAAAACAATTTGCTCGTCTGTGTCATGCAGGTTTATTGCCATTGGCAGGAGGATAAGCGGCTGCCAGGTACCTTGGGTAATGGCCAGGGAAGAGTTCATTTGGCATGCCCAACCTCTCAGCTACTCCTATTAGGTGGGCGAGGGTCACCTATCGATTCTGTGATGTGGATCCTTAGTTTTAGGGCCAGCATCCAATTGAGCAGCGCGTGGCTGAAGAGAACAGGACTCGCTCTTGACGGAATTGACCTGGAGGAGAGATACTGACGGGTCATCGCCTCCTGCATCATGTTCTGTCCGTATTTCCAACCTGTAACAATGACACGAACTGGACTGGATTATAATAGAGGGTTGTATGGACAGACAGTGGTCAGACAGGACTCGCACATCTGCAGGATCTGCACCACTGCCGTCACCATAGCCTGATGTATCCTCAGCCACCAGATTCCCGCAGTGACCATGTGGGGAAAGATTTATTTGTGCAGTAATAGAATTGTCCTCTGTGTAATGGGTTATGTCTGCCTGTAATATAAGAAATGTGAGGGGATGAATTATTGGGGAGAGACTGTGTGATCCCAACCTAGCACTCCTCACCCACTAAAGCTGTGTCCTCTATTCCAGGCTATGTCCAGCGCTGCCCACCTGATGGGTGACCCCCACTACTGGCTAGCGGAGACTAAGGTAAGGCTTTGTGGCTTCTGTGTGCAGTACGTTCACCTCCTGTGCTCCCTGAATAATAGACCAGAATAGAAATGTGTGCCTGCTGGCAGCACGAGCTGCCCTGGAATGTCTCCTCGTTTTAATAAAGTCTCTCTGGGCCTCTGGATATGATGGGGAAATGTCCCTGCTCGGAGCCGCATCTGCCTGGAGCGAGCAGCTGTGCACAGGGTCGGCCACACAGACTGCAGCAGCTGGACAGGATCACACAATCTCCGCTCTCCGCCTCTCGCTGCTTCTTATGATTTATCAGGGTGGACTTGCCATTATTGTTCTTTACACAGAACGTACACTCTTATGTTGTACTGTGCACACCAATCTCCCCAGACCTAATCTCCAGCAAGATTCCCACTGCGCTGAGCCACTAACTGTACTGATGACTGCCAACCGTCCACATAATACACAGACATCAGCGCCCGGACTTCTGCTCGGACATCAGACCCCTCCTAATACACAGACATCAGCGCCCGGACCTCTGCTCCCTCCTAATACACAGACATCAGCGCCCGGACCTCTGCTCCCTCCTAATACACAGACATCAGCGCCCGGACCTCTGCTCGGACATCAGACCCCTCCTAATACACAGACATCAGCGCCCGGACTTCTGCTCGGACATCAGACCCCTCCTAATACACAGACATCAGCGCCCGGACCTCTGCTCCCTCCTAATACACAGACATCAGCGCCCGGACCTCTGCTTCCTCCTAATACACAGACATCAGCGCCCGGACCTCTGCTCCCTCCTAATACACAGACATCAGCGCCCGGACCTCTACTCCCTCCTAATACACAGACATCAGCGCCCGGACCTCTGCTCGGACATCAGACCCCTCCTAATACACAGACATCAGCGCTCGGACATCAGACCCCTCCTAATACACAGACATCAGCGCCCGGACCTCTGCTCCCTCCTAATACACAGACATCAGCGCCCGGACCTCTGCTCCCTCCTAATACACAGACATCAGCGCCCGGACCTCTACTCCCTCCTAATACACAGACATCAGCGCCCGGACCTCTGCTCGGACATCAGACCCCTCCTAATACACAGACATCAGCGCTCGGACATCAGACCCCTCCTAATACACAGACATCAGCGCCCGGACCTCTGCTCCCTCCTAATACACAGACATCAGCGCCCGGACCTCTGCTCCCTCCTAATACACAGACATCAGCGCCCGGACCTCTACTCCCTCCTAATACACAGACATCAGCGCCCGGACCTCTGCTCGGACATCAGACCCCTCCTAATACACAGACATCAGCGCCCGGACCTCTGCTCCCTCCTAATACACAGACATCAGCGCCCGGACCTCTACTCCCTCCTAATACACAGACATCAGCGCCCGGACCTCTGCTCGGACATCAGACCCCTCCTAATACACAGACATCAGCGCCCGGACCTCTGCTCGGACATCAGACCCCTCCTAATACACAGACATCAGCGCCCGGACCTCTGCTCCCTCCTAATACACAGACATCAGCGCCCGGACCTCTGCTTCCTCCTAATACACAGACATCAGCGCCCGGACCTCTGCTTCCTCCTAATACACAGACATCAGCGCCCACACCTCTGCTTCCTCCTAATACACAGACATCAGCGCCCGCACCTCTGCTCCCTCCTAATACACAGACATAGGCCCCCGGACCTCTGCTCCTTCATAATACACAGACATCAGCGCCCGGACCTCTGCTTCCTCCTAATACACAGACATCAGCGCCCGCACCTCTGCTCCCTCCTAATACACAGACATCAGCGCCCGCACCTCTGCTCCCTCCTAATACACAGACATCAGCGCCCGCACCTCTGCTCCCTCCTAATACACAGACCTCAGCGCCCGCACCTCTGCTCCCTCCTAATACACAGACCTCAGCGCCCGGACCTCTGCTCCCTCCTAATACACAGACCTCAGCGCCCGCACCTCTGCTCCCTCCTAATACACAGACCTCAGCGCCCGGACCTCTGCTCCCTCCTAATACACAAACATCAGTGCCCGGACCTCTGCTCCCTCCTAATACACAGACCTCAGCGCCCGGACCTCTGCTCCCTCCTAATACACAGACCTCAGCGCCCGCACCTCTGCTCCCTCCTAATACACAGACCTCAGCGCCCGGACCTCTGCTCCCTCCTAATACACAGACATCAGCACCCGGACCTCTGCTCGGACATCAGACCCCTCTAATACACAGACATCAGCGCCCGGACCTCTGCTCCCTCCTAATACACAGACATCAGCGCCCGGACCTCTGCTCCCTCCTAATACACAGACATCAGCGCCCGGACCTCTGCTCGGACATCAGACCCCTCCTAATACACAGACATCAGCGCCCGGACCTCTGCCCCCTCCTAATACACAGACATCAGCGCCCGGACCTCTGCCCCCTCCTAATACACAGACATCAGCGCCCGGACCTCTGCCCCCTCCTAATACACAGACATCAGCGCCCGGACCTCTGCCCCCTCCTAATACACAGACATCAGCGCCCGGACCTCTGCCCCCTCCTAATACACAGACATCAGCGCCCGGACCTCTGCTCCCTCCTAATACACAGACATCCACGCCCGGACCTCTGCTCCCTCCTAATACAGACATCAGACCCCGGACCTCTGCCCCCTCCTAATACACAGACATCAGACCCCGGACCTCTGCCCCCTCCTAATACACAGGCTTGAGTACAGTGGTCTAACCCCTTCTAGCATAGAGGTACTGAGGACATGTTGTGACCTCCCATGACCTCGAGGTGCATGCACCAATTCCTCCAGTTTCTAATATGCAGACACGGTAATGTATAAAGCAGTACTGTGCTCTTGGCAGTCTCTGTGCCTGAATATTAGAAATAATTGTGCTACATGAGGCCGAGTGGCCATTGCCAGGAATGCAGATGTGTCTGTGCTATGCAGGGGCCAGGGACACCTGCAGGAAAATATCCCGTTCCCCATTACTAATGCTGGAACGTGGTCACCTGGCAGCCGCAGCTCCGCGCACTGTTCTCACGAGTCCTTCCAGACATCAGGATTTTGCAGGGAGAAGGGAAAATTGAATAATTTGTGCAGCAGAAGCTCCATGCGGCTGCCAGTAATGTGCTGAGTTTCACCGCTGTATTGTGTCTGGCAGGGTGGTACTTAGTCATGGAAAATGATGCGGCTGACCTGTCAGAGGGGCAAACCACAGGAGTGTGTGGACCAGTCCGTCTGGGCTCAGGGCAGCGGGCAGAGAATGACCAGATCTGTTGTGTGGCCAGAGATGTGAGATGACTATAGCGCTGATGGTGCTGGAGTGCAGTGTGTTAGTAGTAATACATATATAAAGTCATGTGGGAACGACTGCAAGTATAGAACACAAAAGATCCACAATTCCATCAACATGAATAATGCTGCCCACCTTTTTACTGCCATTACCATAAGAGGCCCCTCTGATCGCCATTTACACCTTTTATGTACTGTATGTGTACTATATATAGGAAGTATAGACACTGTGTACGTGCATTACTTATCCTGTACTGATCCTGAGTTACATCCTGTGTTATACTCCAGAGCTGCACTCACTATTCTGCTGGTGCAGTCACTGTGTACATACATTACTTATCCTGTACTGATCCTGAGTTACATCCAGTATTCTACTCCAGAGCTGCACTCACTCTTCTGCTGGTGGAGTCACTGTGTACATACATTACTTATCCTGTACTGATCCTGAGTTACATCCTTTATTATACTCCAGAGCTGCACTCACTATTCTGCTGGTGCAGTCACTGTGTACATACATTACTTATCCTGTACTGAACCTGAGTTACATCCTGTATTATACTCCAGAGCTGCACTCACTATTCTGCTGGTGCAGTCACTGTGTACATACATTACTTATCCTGTACTGATCCTGAGTTACATCCTGTATTATACTCCAGAGCTGCACTCACTATTCTGCTGGTGCAGTCACTGTGTACATACATTACTTATCCTGTACTGATCCTGAGTTACATCCTTTATTATCCTCCAGAGCTGCACTCACTATTCTGCTGGTGAAGTCACTGTGTACATACATTACTTATCCTGTACTGATCCTGAGTTACATCCTGTATTATACTCCAGGGCTGCTCTGACTAACAAAATGGTGAATACAGGATGTAACTCAGGATCAGTACAGGATAAGTAATGTATGTATACAGTGACTCCACCAGCAGAATAGTGAGTGCAGCTCTGCAGTATAATACAGGATGTAACTCAGGATCAGTACAGGATAAGTAATGTATGTATACAGTGACTGCACCAGCAGAATAGTGAGTGCAGCTCTGGAGTATAATACAGGATGTAACTCAGGATCAGTACAGGATAAGTAATGTATGTACACAGTGACTGCACCAGCAGAATAGTGAGTGCAGCTCTGGAGTATAATACTGGATGTAACTCAGGATCAGTACAGGATAAGTAATGTATGTACACAGTGATTGCACCAGCAGAATAGTGAGTGCAGCTCTGGAGTATAATACTGGATGTAACTCGGGATCAGTACAGGATAAGTAATGTATGTACACAGTGACTGCACCAGCAGAATAGTGAGGGCAGCTCTGGAGTATAATACAGGATGTAACTCAGGATCAGTACAGGATAAGTAATGTATGTACACAGTGACTGCACCAGCAGAATAGTGAGTGCAGCTCTGGAGTATAATACAGGATGTAACTCAGGATCAGTACAGGATAAGTAATGTATGTACACAGTGACTGCACCAGCAGAATAGTGAGTGCAGCTCTGGAGTATAATACAGGATGTAACTCAGGATCAGTACAGGATAAGTAATGTATGTACACAGTGACTGCACCAGCAGAATAGTGAGTGCAGCTCTGGAGTATAATACAGGATGTAACTCAGGTTCAGTACAGGATAAGTAATGTATGTACACAGTGACTGCACCAGCAGAATAGTGAGTGCAGCTCTGGAGTATAATAAAGGATGTAACTCAGGATCAGTACAGGATAAGTAATGTATGTACACAGTGACTCCACCAGCAGAAGAGTGAGTGCAGCTCTGGAGTAGAATACTGGATGTAACTCAGGATCAGTAATGTATGTACACAGTGACTGCACCAGCAGAATAGTGAGTGCAGCTCTGGGGTATAATACAGGTTGTAACTCAGGATCAGTACAGGATAAGTAATGTATGTACACAGTGACTGCACCAGCACAATAGTGAGTGCAGCTCTGGAGTATAATACAGGATGTAACTCAGGATCAGTACAGGATAAGTAATGTATGTGCACAGTGATTGCACCAGCAGAATAGTGAGTGCAGCTCTGGAGTATAATACTGGATGTAACTCGGGATCAGTACAGGATAAGTAATGTATGTACACAGTGACTGCACCAGCAGAATAGTGAGTGCAGCTCTGGAGTATAATACAGGATGTAACTCAGGATAAGTAATGTATGTACACAGTGACTGCACCAGCAGAATAGGGAGTGCAGCTCTGGAGTATAATACTGGATGTAACTTTGGATAAGTAATGCAGAACGACTCTGTATGTAATCTATACAATGGTGATTGGAGGTGGGCAGGGGCCTTGACTCTGATCATGTGGAGATGTATAGGGATCACTATTCTGGGTCTCTTTTTCATTAGACAAAACTTCATTGGCTGTGTGAAGAGATAAAGGACGGAGAAGACCGGGAGGACAAGCTCCGCACTCAGATCCAGCAGTGTCGAGAGCAGCTGAAGGAACTTAAGCTGAAAAAAGAATCTGAGAAAGAGGAGCAGCGGCGACAGATCAGCAAGCTGGAGCAACAGCTGGAGGAGGCTCACCGGGACAAGAAAGGTAGGGGGCGCTCTGCTGGGGGCTTAGTCTTGGGGTAAGGTTCTGTCGTACTTTATGCAATGCACATGACTGTCCTCTGCTCCTAACCCTTTTCTGTGGGTCATGTAAGGTGCAGGCCTGGAAGCGGCCAGTCATCCTGTGTGTCCCCTCATAGTGCTGAGAGGTGATGTCGGACCCCAACCTCCGCATATGGCGTAGTGAGCACAAGAACAACGCTTCATTTGCTTGTTTACATTTGTGATGTGCGGCTTTCAGAAAACCTGTAAATGCTTTTTATTTTACCCTTATTGCTAAGAGAATGGGGTGGGGGTGGGGGAGAGTTGCGGTGCGAATATAATCCGAAGCGGAGACACTGCAGATTTCATCTCTTATCTTCTGGGGTGCTCTAGTGTTATTCACCAGCAACCTCACGACAAACCCTTTACACATGGTAATCTCCAGAGCGTGGATAGGCAGCATTCTCAGTGATGGCACCGCTGATCTCTAGTGAAGGGACAGGCAGCACTCTGTGATGTCACCGCTGATCTCTAGTGAATGGACAGACTGCATTCTCAGTGATGTCACCGCTGATCTCTAGTGAAGGGATAGGCTGTATTCTCAGTGATGGCACCGCTGATCTCCAGAGAGTGGATAGACGGCATTCTCAGTGATGTCACCGCTGATCTCTAGTGAATGGACAGGCTGCATTCTCAGTGATGTCACCGCTGATCTCCAGTGAAGGGATAGGCTGTATTCTCAGTGATGGCACCGCTGATCTCTAGTGAATGGACAGGCGGCACTCTCAGTGATGTCACCACTGATCTCTAGTGAATGGACAGGCGGCACTCTCAGTGATGTCACCGCTGATGTCTAGTGAATGGATAGGCTGCATTCTCAGTGATGTCACCGCTGATCTCTAGTGAATGGATAGGCTGCATTCTCAGTGATGTCACTGCTGATCTCTAGTGATGGATAGGCTGCATTCTCAGTGATGTCACCTCTGATCTCTAGTGAATGGACAGGCGGCATTCTCAGTGATGTCACTGCTGATCTCTAGTGATGGATAGGCTGCATTCTCAGTGATGTCACCTCTGATCTCTAGTGAATGGACAGGCGGCATTCTCAGTGATGTCACTGCTGATCTCTAGTGAATGGATAGGCTGCATTCTCAGTGATGTCACCGCTGATCTCTAGTGAATGGATAGGCGGCATTCTCAGTGATGACACCGCTGATCTCTAGTAAATGGACAGGCGGCATTCTCAGTGATGTCACCGCTGATCTCTAGTGAATGGATAGGCTGTATTCTCAGTGATGTCACCGCTGATCTCTAGTGAATGGATAGGCTGCATTCCCAGTGATGTCACTGCTGATCTCTAGTGATGGATAGGCTGCATTCTCAGTGATGTCACCTCTGATCTCTAGTGAATGGACAGGCTGCATTCTCAGTGATGTCACTGCTGATCTCTAGTGATGGATAGGCTGCATTCTCAGTGATGTCACCTCTGATCTCTAGTGAATGGACAGGCTGCATTCTCAGTGATGTCACCGCTGATCTCTAGTGATGGATAGGCGGCATTCTCAGTGATGTCACCGCTGATCTCTAGTGAATGGACAGGCTGCATTCTCGGTGCAGGTGAGGTGGGTTTTGGAAGGTGTTCTTCAGGCCTGTGATTGGTGCCTCTTGCACACAATTGTGTCGTCACGTCCGATGCTGCAGCGATCAGTGCGTTGTGATGGTCTCTGTGGGTGATGGGGGGCCGCTGCCGGCAGTCGCTGTAATACCCGTCCGCTCCAGTAATTCTGGCCATTGTTTCCTCAGTCTGATGAAAAAGCCTACAGGCCAAATAAAGGAAACCTGAAAGATAATGGGGCTAATGAGGAGCGAGTGGCCGATTCTCGGGAGACTGACGGAAGCTGCACAGTGTGCCGCTCTCTCCTCCCTGTGATGGCGTCGCCTCCTCGCTTTGGAGGAATTGGGCCTCAGTGGATTATTTCTCACCTCAGCCAAGTAATCCTCTTTCTTGAGTGACACTTCATTTTCAGATTTTTTGTATGCTGTGAAGTCCTAATAAAGATGGAGTGATGGGAGATGCTGCCACCGCTGTTTGATTTTCACGTATTCTCTGGCTGATTGGGTCCGCGGCTGGTGCGGGGCTGTTGCAACTCCCTACAACAAGGACGGACCGTTGACTGCTGCTCCTGCACATTTGTTTCTTCTACCTCATGTTTCCCAGTCTCAGCACTGTTAATGAGTGGTATCATGTATAATTACCTTGACTTCTGCCCATCCTGAGCTGCCTGGTTCATGAATGGAATACCACATCTTTGGCCAGCCTGATATAGTATAGATTCATATTCATCAATTCTTCAGAGTTTCAGGAAAGCTGGGTGACAAGTGTGTTGTCGCCAACATGCCCCCTTCAGCGAGGGGGCGTCAGATGCCTCTAGAGTCTTTCTCCACGTGAAGGTCTCACAGTTTCCGCAGCTCGGCAGTCGGGGTCCCCTGCGGTTTGGGAGGTGACCTCACATGTGTTGTGCACTGCTGCTCGGTGGGGTGTGTGGCGGCTCAATGCTGATCGGTGAGTTTGATGTCAGCGCTGACGGAGGTGTGGAGCGTCGCACAAAGGCCCCGGCGGAGGGATTCCAGGACACCATGTGACTGCTCCATCTCGTGGATGAAAGCAGGACTCGTCTTATGTCATGGCAGCTGGGAGAGTCTGAGTGATCATGCCGTGAAGAAGTCCCATTGTTTGTCTCTGGTTTCGTTCATACAGTGTGGGAAAGTTTCTGAAACTTTATGATGAGCAAATGAATATGGAGAATTCCTGATGGAGCCCAGGATGGCCGTCACACAGTTAGTGTTTGTAGTACAAGCTGGAATCCCTTCCACAGCCCACACCAGATTCCCTGGTTCCATCTGCGGCTGTCAGCGGGGGACCAAGGGACTGCGAGGGCTGCCGCCAGGAGAACATCTGCCCATGGTAGGTGCAGCGTGACCACCCCTGCATATTCACCTGTCCCGGTCACTGACGCACAGCCCTCTCATCATGACCGCTGTAGATATGTGAACAGTACAGAGCCGTTGGCTTCTGTCTCTGCTGAGGTCATATGGCTGGACCAGATGAGCGATGTCCGTAGAGCAGTACGGTCCGCATCTCGCCAGCTGGAAATGGCTGACAACAGGGAGACTATTGGGGCACTGAATAACATGCAGTAAAACGTCTCCAGATGTTCCCTGCCGCACTATAGTATCGCCCTCTGATATGTCCCTAGACATCAGCTTTATCAGATCTGTAAAGATGTCTTCCATTTTAAGTGCTGTTTATCATGTGGACAGGTTTGTCTGCAAAAATCAGAGATGATGGGATCCGTCAACAGAAGTCTTGCGTGCACAGCCTGCCCCTGAATGACCAGTCTATGCTCTGCCTTCTTTATTCGGTGCGTCCAATTCCTACAGATGTGAACAATGCACCGAGGGCCGCTTCCATTCCCAGCACTGCTCGGACTCTGATTTGTGAAATTCCAAAGAGGATTTGTTCCTCCAGTCACCCGGTCATCCACCACGGCCGCCGCCGTCACCTGACGGTTGTTTCCCAGGGGAGGCCTGCGGGTCTTTGTGTCATTCACTGCTTTGATCTTGTCCCTATAGGACACCGCAGCGGCCCGGCCGGCGTACGCTCATGTGCTGCACGTTAGAACCCAAGAGAGGGACCCATTACCTGAGGTGCGAGCTGTGTCTAAACTTCCACACCTCACTCATTTGCTTTTCATGCCATCAAACTGTTAACCCAACAGGATGAGGTTTGCGGCTCCAGAATTTTAAGAGGCGCGAGGTTCTGTGGGTATATAGAATCCAATGATTTGAAATCTTACCCTGGGGCGTTCTGAAATCTGTTCATGACAAACTACAATTTGCCGTCTCTCCGTTTCCCAGCTGGTTACATTGGAAATTCTTAAACTCATTAACAATGTGCGTTCTGGGGCTTTCTCCCTCGCTGCACCCTCCTGTTCTGTTTTCCACTGCAATAATGAGGAGTTTTTGGACACAGCTGCTGGGGTGTGCAGAGTTTTGGAAGGGCACGGCCTGGAAGACCTCAATGCCAGGGCATGTCTGTCTTGCATTAAACATTATAAGTACATCTGATCCCTGTAATCTTGTAGGGCTGTTTAGCTGAACCCATTGAGTGCCTAGAGGGGCCTGCTGCACGCTGCTGGAGCTGATCGCCAGGGTTTATGGTGAGGAAGAGGTTAACGGCGTCCTGGAGAGTGCTGTGGTTTCTGAAATGACTCAGTGAACCAAATCCACCAGCAGTGTCCCATGTATGAAAGCTGGGGACGGGATGTGCTCAGAGTTTGTAAACTTGGGGGAGTCCTGGAGCATCTGACCTGATGTTCCCTATGTGTCCTGCTGTGATCTCTGCCGCTGCGTCCCTGCATTGTGCGTGTGGGGAGGTGACCGAAGGGTTAATCTAGCTGCTCAGTCTGTCCACATGGCTTCTTATACAGCGATGCTGCGCCCATCCGAATAGTGGGCACAGTGCTCACCAGCACCCGATCCTATATGATGGCTCTGTGTAGACGTCCCCAGATGCGGAGGAGCGCCCCCTGTGGACACACCAGTATGGCAGCTATAACCGCCTGATGTCAGAGGGACCTTCTTAGGGACATAGACAGGTAAAACCCAAACATGAAAATCTTGAATATCATTTGCAGAAACAAGATGGGAGTGAGTTTGATTACTGGTAAGTTTAAGCAGTGAATCGGACCTCTGGCACTGAACTGCGTCTCGATGTAGTGTCCTTCGCAGGGAGGTGGTGGCCATAAGCGATGTCACTGCATTCTCCCGTGGTCTCTGCAGCAGTGGCTTCTCCCCTCGCCATCGGCCACGGCCAGCTTCTCTGGCTTCTCTTGTTAGTGACCTGTTTCTTATTTCTCTTTTTCCCTGTAGTTTCTTGGACTTCATTTTATTAATACTGTTTTTATTGAGAAGCAAGAAGAACTAGAACAGATTGTCAGCAGCAGGTCTGGCGCCAGTGCAGCCCAGCGTAACCCCCGCTCCGATCTGCTAAATTCATTAACTGGAATAGGCCAAAAGGCAACAATAAGAGAGAAAACACAGGACGCCATGCACACTAGAAGATTCCCCCTAAGACTTGGAGGGAAAGGGTGACAATAAGTGTAATAAGTGACACTCCACTGTCGGGGTTGTGTTCCACACTCAGATGACGGCCAGGAAGACCAGATTCGCAGGGAGGCAGCCCTAGTTTGGTTCTCCCACCCCGCTAGTTCTTCCATTCTACAAATCTGCTGCACTCTCTGTCCACGTGCCGAAGGTGGGAAGGTCCACGCTCCTCCACTAAACTGAATTAAGAGTTTAGCTGCTGCAAGGAGGTGGGTGAGCAAATCCTGAGCGCCCGGGGAAACCCTCCATTAGGAAGATATGCTCAGGAATCAGTTGAAGATTCTTAAAACACACTTTATTAATGGCAGAATTGATTGTTTGTGTTTTACGGCAATCCCACCAAATGTGCTTGTAGGAAGCCGTGCTCTCCACACCGCCAGCACTGGTCTGACCCCAGCAAGCCCGTCTCCGTTGGGGCGTTCTTTGTAAGAGGTTTATAGAATTCTCCTGTAAGCAAATGCAGCTGGAAAAAGCTAATGCACTTTATAATACATGGTCAATACCTCCTCTGGGAAGAGAGATCCAGTTCTTTTTCCCATGCCAATAGGTATATAGGTTTAGCCTCGGAGTGATCTAGTAGAAGGGTCTGACACAAGTTTGAGATCATTTTCTTGGGGAAAGAAGGCAGAGAGAGGAAATTCTCCACCCAGTTTGGGTCCCTACGCTTTTCAGAAAGTCTGGGTTTCCATTGTTTCTTGGACTTCAATGTTCGCCCTTCATTGAATCTCCATCTTGTCTGCGGCTACAACAAGAATGTTGGGGACGCCAAACCCCGAAGTGATGCTGAAAGAGACTGGTGTGGAGGGTCTTCGTCACATGCATTTTTTCTGAACCTTTGGATGCTGAATGTGCATCACATCTGGAGACAGGGGGATCTTTAACCCTTGTAGTGCAGCAACTCAGACAGGGAAACCGGGTATACGGCACCACAAAGAGATTTACTTGATTACCCTTTGTCCCAGTTGGGGAGACGTTTAAAGTACTTGTCATTTTTAATCTCTGCTTGCTTTCAGAGAATAGGAGCATTCATTGTTGACATGACTGAGCTGCCGGTGCTTGCTTAACATGAGACAAGTCTGATATTTGATAAGTGCGTTATGTGAAGTTCAGCTCTGAAGTGCGACCCAATGTTTTCAACCCACGCTTTTCATATCACAATTTCAGCAAAGAGAAATTCTGCTCCTGAGGTCATAATCTCCACTTTGCTTTACGCCCCTTTAGGTTTTGGGGGATATAACCCGCTGGAGCCGTCGCATGCCCTGCAGCTGGTTGGCAGAGCTGATGGTGAATGAATATGGAGGGAGCAGCTCTGCCAGTCTGGTGCACTGTGGGCACGAAGAGTTAATGCTGTAAAGTTGTGCTTAGGTGGCGGAGGTATGTTGTAATTAACATGTTGGCAGATATATATGGAGCTGGTGTCAGTGATTTATGGATCCGGTATTTCTGTTCCTCAAGGTCTGTCTTAATGTGGCGTATATCACAGGATGGGGGTGAGGTGTGCGCCGGCTCAGGGAGGATGCACAATCTGCACTACCTGTCACTTTTGATATGTGAGGATCATTTTCTGCATTTTTTCTGCACGGCCAGGCGTTCCGATCGCAGTATAGATAATGCAATAAGGGGCCCAGTGGTTTGTGAACAATAAAGCACAGAGGACACCTCGGCTAATCAATCACCTGCACTTTATGGCTGAGTGAATCTTGGCCGGGAATGAGGTAGGAGAATTTCGGTGTATCTGCTCGCACTGTAACAAACCGCCCTTCAGGTGAAATGGATGTGTGCTCTCATCATGGTGTCTGCTCTCTGCAGATTACGGTGCAGCGGATTTCGCTGAGGGTCTATTCCTTGGTCGTGCTTAGCGCAGCCCCCGGATAAATGCTGTAGTGTCAGGAGCCTCACAAACCCGGGCCTTCACAAGATGTTGTAACCGGCAGCAACAAATCTAACATGATGTGAAGGTCAAGGAAAGACAACACTGCTAAAGTCTGGGGGGTGACTTGTGGTCCCAAGTGGTTTGGAGGTGACTGGCTCTGTGTGTGGCTGAAAACTAGTCTGAAGCGGGTCCCGAGAGCTTAGTCTGCAGATACCGCCATCAAGACTGAGTGCTGCGCCTAGCCTCAGGCCCGGGGTAAATGGCTTCTAACTGGGAACATAATGTCTGCTGTAGACCTGGCCACATGGGTCTCCCATATTCCAGCAGCAGTACATCACTATCTATCGCCTCCTGCCCATGATCCCTGGGGCACTTTTTTTGCTTAGCTCTTTGACATACGTTGTTCTGTTATGTCATGGCAAACGTTGCATATATGTCTTTCAGCAATTGTCGTCACCCTGAGTTGGTTCTATGAGGGCTTACATGAGGTTCGGGTGTACTTAGTGAGGACCCCACCCCCCATCACGTAGAGCCCTGTCCACATTGTATTGGGGGAATCTAACTCCTGGGCACAAGTTTGTCTTCTCCACCTGGTTTTACTCAGCATCGGTCAGCCCGGACAGGCACATTCGCCGTGCAGACTGTGCTGCGGATTCCAGCCTCATCTCGTAAGTTCTTGGACCAGCTTAGAGCGAGGTGCTGGTGGAGAAGATATGCCCCAATGTAGACGCATCCTTCACCTGGAGTTACAGTCACAAACTTACATTTATTTTATTGGGATTTTATGTGATAGACCAACACAAAGTACAAGTCTGTGTGAGGTGAAAAGAAAATGATAGATGGTTTTTCACAATGCTTAATAAAATCTGAAAAGTGTGAGGTGCACTTGTATTCAGCCCCCGTACTGATACCCTTAGACCAATTGCCTCCAGAAGTCACCTCATTAGTACATAGAGTCCACCTGTGTGTAATGTCTTCTCAGTATAACTCCAGCTGTTTGTGAAGGCCTCAGAGGTTTGTTAGAGAACATTAGTGATCAAACAGCATCATGAAAACCACAGAACACAACAGACAGGTCAGGGAGAAAGATGTGTAAATCAGGGTTAGGGTATAAAAAAGAAAATAATTTTTTTTTATATAGGAGAGCACTAATTAGAGAAGCGGCCAAGAGGCTCATGGTCACTATGTAGGAGCTGCAGAGATCCACAGCTCAGGTGGGAGAATCTGTCCACAGGACAACTATTAGCCGTGGAGTTCACAAATCTGGTCTTTATGGAAGAGAGGCAAGAAGGAAGCCATGTCTGAAAGCGGCCATAAGAAGTTCTGTCTGCAGTTTGCCACCAGCCATGTAGAGGACACACAAACAGGTGGAAGAAGGTGCTCTGGTCAGGAGACCAAGGAAGAACTTTATGGCCTAAATGCATAACGCTATGTGTGGCGGAAAACTAACCCTGCACATCCCCCTGAACACACCGTCCCCACCGTCTGACATGGCGGTGGCGGCATCATGCTGGGGGGAGGCTTTTCTTCAGCAAGGACAAGGAAGCTGGTGAGAGGTGATGAGAAGATGGATGGAGCTAAATACAGGGCAATCCTGGAGGAAAACCTGAGAGAGGCTGCAACCTTCCAGCAGGACTACGACCCTCAACATCCAGCCAGAGCTACAATGGAAGGGTTTAGATCAAAGCTACTACATGTGTTAGAACGGCCCAGTCACCGTCCAGACACAAGACTTGAAAACTGCTGCTCACAGACGCTCTCCATCCAACCTGACTGAGCGCGAGCTCTTTGGCAAAGAAGAATGGGCAAAAATGTCACCGTCTGAATGTGCCACGCTGGTAGAGACCTCCCCACAAGACTCAACTGTAATTGCAGGGAAAGGTGGTCCTACAAAGTATTGACTCAGGGGCCGAAAATAAATGCAATCCGCACTTTCCAGATTCTTATTTATTAAAAATTTTGAAAACCAGGTATAATTTTCTTCGGACCTCACACAGACTTGTACTTTTTGTCGGTCGATCACATAATCCCAGTAAAATACATTAACGTTTGTAAATGCAACAGGAAAAAATGTGGAACATTTCAAGTGGTATGGAAACTTTTCCAAGGCCCTGTAAATCTGACAGCTCAGCGATAGTACAATGCTCTCCGGACAGGAACCACAAATCACAAGTGCATCCGCCTGGACCATCCAGCGCGATTCACGGCGATCGGTCTGCGATTCGGGGAACACCCTGTAAATGAGGCACAGCCCCGATATCGCTTCGGTGTAGATGTAAAGTCCCCTCATTTATTGCCCTCACTCGTCTTGCTTTAGGCGTTCATTCCCTTTCACACTTCTCACTTTCGGCGTCTGTTCTTCTTGTGATGTCAGGACTGATCGGCCGTGACCACCCGTCATTATTGGTGTCCGGTTTTATGCTTTTCAGGATCTTGTATTTTCCTAAGTTGCCTCACGTCTCACTGCTGCCCCCTGCAGGTTCAGTGCATACAGTGCGCTCTCCATTGTTCAGGATGGCATTGTTATTTTCATTATATACACCTCTCTCTTCTCGTGGATCCTCAACTGTGAGAGTAGTATCATGGCTAGCATAGTGAACAGCAGCTTCATAAATGCAGCTCTAGATGTGACTAGAGTCTAAGTCAGAGCGAGAACATAAAAACATTGCAGAGTTCCTGATCGTGTTGGCGATAGGAGCTCAGCACATGTGTGTAAACCCATCTTCATACATGTGCCAGTTCTGCAGGGGGCAGACGTGTAACGCCAAGAAGCAGCCCCACACACAAGGCAGGATCGTAACCCAGAGTCAAAGATCAGGCCTTGTGTTTGCTCACTGGGCTGATAATCCCCTTTCTGATGAGTCAGTCGCTCTGGCACAGAACTGTACCAGCCGACATCAAACATTGCAGGTTCCAATTGGGTTACTTGGCGTGGTGTGTGACCGTGCAAGTCATGGAATGTGTCCCGTGGCTCCTGCTACAACTGGCAGCGCCTCTCTGCTCTCTGCACAATCTTATGTATGCTTTTATTATTTCTTTTTATCTCGCCTTCCAAACCATACAAAGCCTTTGATCAAGTCAAATAAGAAAAAAAAAAAAAAAGTTGTGTTTTCTCATCAGTTTCTGCCCGGCTGTGCGGTCATGGGAGCTGAAGGCTTTGGCCATGGCTCTTAAGCTGTTGCCTGTGACCCTTTGCTGAATGCAGTGAAGTTCCTGATGGCTGGAGAAAGGCGTAATTGAGGAGCAGATGCTCTAGACCCCTTCCTAACATAGGAGAAAACCCAGACAAAGCCCCCAGTAAATATCAGCCTGGCCATCTGTAAAGTTGTTCTGTTCGGCTATTATATCATCCACTATGGCCGCTATTGCATCCAGCTTTCCCAGACTCTTCAATGAACGAGCTGCTGCAAGACCCGCACTTCTGCCGTTTATTACGGATCCCTCTCACCGCACTGGTCGTCCAGAGATGAAGACAGGACTAAACACTGAAAGATTTCTCCACCCTGTCAGCCCCTGACCCATGGGGTGCTGGCTGAGAATGTACTGCTCTTAAAGGGGACCTGTCACAATAAGCATGGTGTCTGAGCTGCAGACAGCAGGAGGAGCTGAGCAGATTATATATAAAGAGAACCTGTCACCATGTAATCTGCAGGCAGTGTGTTATAGAGCAGGAGGAGCTGAGCAGATTATATTTAAAGAGAACCTGTCACCGTGTAATCTGCAGGCAGCGTGTTATAGAGCAGGAGGAGCTGAGCAGATAATATATAAAGAGAACCTGTCACTGTGTAATCTGCAGGCAGCGTGTTAGAGCAGGAGGAGCTGAGCAGATAATATATAAAGAGAACCTGTCACCGTGTAATCTGCAGGCAGTGTGTTATAGAGCAGGAGGAGCTGAGCAGATTATATATACAGAGAACCTGTCACCATGTAATCTGCAGGCAGTGTGTTATAGAGCAGGAGGAGCTGAGCAGATTATATATAAAGAGAACCTGTCACCGTGTAATCTGCAGTCAGCGTGTTATAGAGCAGGAGGAACTGAGCAGATTATATATACAGAGAACCTGTCACCATGTAATCTGCAGGCAGCGTGTTATAGAGCAGGAGGAGCTGAGTAGATTATATATAAAGAGAACCTGTCATCGTGTAATCTGCAGTCAGCGTGTTATAGAGCAGGAGGAGCTGAGCAGATTATATATACAGAGAACCTGTCACCATGTAATCTGCAGGCAGCGTGTTATAGAGCAGGAGGAGCTGAGCAGATTACACGGTGACAGGTTCTCTTTATATATGATCTGCTCAGCTCCTCCTGCTCTATAACACGCTGCCTGCAGATTACATGGTGACAAGTTCTCTTTATATATAATCTGCTCAGCTCCTCCTGCTCTATAACACGCTGCCTGCAGATTACATGGTGACAGGTTCTCTTTATACAGTACAGACCAAAAGTTTGGACACACCTTCTCATTCAAAGAGTTTTCTTTATTTCCATGACTATGAAGGCATCAAAACTATGAATTAACACATGTGGAATTATATACATAACAAACAAGTGTGAAACAACTGACAATAAGTCATATTCTAGGTTCTTCAAAGTAGCCACCTTTTGCTTTGATTACTGCTTTGCACACTCTTGGCATTCTCTTGATGAGCTTCAAGAGGTAGTCCCCTGAAATGGTCTTCACTTCACAGGTGTGCCCTGTCAGGTTTAATAAGTGGGATTTCTTGCCTTATAAATGAGGTTGGGACCATCAGTGGTGTTGAGGAGAAGTCAGGTGGATACACAGCCGATAGTCCTACTGAATAGACTGTTAGAATTTGTATTATGGCAAGAAAAAAGCAGCTAAGTAAAGAAAAACGAGTGGCCATCGTTACTTTAAGAAATGAAGGTCAGTCAGTCAGCCGAAAAATTGGGAAAACTTTGAAAGTAAGGGCTATTTGACCATGAAGGAGAGTGATGGGGTGCTGCGCCAGATGACCTGGCCTCCACAGTCACCGGACCTGAACCCAATCGAGATGGTTTGGGGTGAGCTGGACCGCAAAGTGAAGGCAAAAGGGCCAACAAGTGCTAAGCATCTCTGGGAACTCCTTCAAGACTGTTGGAAGACCATTTCAGGGGACTACCTCTTGAAGCTCATCAAGAGAATGCCAAGAGTGTGCAAAGCAGTAATCAAAGCAAAAGGTGGCTGCTTTGAAGAACCTAGAATATGACCTATTTTCAGTTGTTTCACACTTGTTTGTTATGTATATAATTCCACATGTGTTAATTCATAGTTTTGATGCCTTCATAGTCATGAAAATAAAGAAAACTCTTTGAATGAGAAGGTGTGTCCAAACTTTTGGTCTGTACTGTATATATAACCTGCTCAGCTCCTTCTGCTCTATAACACACTGCCTGCAGATTACATGGTGACAGGTTCTCTTTATATATAATCTGCTCAGCTCCTCCTGCTCTATAACACGCTGCCTGCAGATTACATGGTGACAGGTTCTCTTTATATATAACCTGCTCAGCTCCTCCTGCTCTATAACACTCTACCTGCAGATTACATGGTGACAGGTTCTCTTTATATATAATCTGCTCAGCTCCTCCTGCTCTATAACACACTGCCTGCAGATTACATGGTGACAGGTTCTCTTTATATATAATCTGCTCAGCTCCTCCTGCTCTATAACACGCTGCCTGCAGATTACATGGTGACAGGTTCTCTTTATATATAATCTGCTCAGCTCCTCCTGCTCTATAACACTCTACCTGCAGATTACATGGTGACAGGTTCTCTATATATAATCTGCTCAGCTCCTCCTGCTCTATAACACTCTGCCTGCAGATTACATGGTGACGGGTTCTCTGTATATATAATCTGCTCAGCTCCTCCTGCTCTATAACACACGGCCTGCAGATTGCATGGTGACAGGTTCTCTCTATATATAATCTGCTCAGCTCCTCCTGCTCTATAACACTGCCTGCAGATTACATGGTGACGGGTTCTCTGTATATATAATCTGCTCAGCTCCTCCTGCTCTATAACACACTGCCTGCAGATTGCATGGTGACAGGTTCTCTCTATATATAATCTGCTCAGCTCCTCCTGCTCTATAACACTCTGCCTGCAGATTACACGGTGACAGGTTCTCTTTATATATAATCTGCTCAGCTCCTCCTGCTCTATAACACACTGCCTGCAGATTACATGGTGACAGGTTCTCTTTATATATAATCTGCTCAGCTCCTCCTGCTCTATAACACACTGCCTGCAGATTACACGGTGACAGGTTCTCTTTATATATAATCTGCTCAGCTCCTCCTGCTCTATAACACACTGCCTGCAGATTACATGGTGACAGGTTCTCTTTATATATAATCTGCTCAGCTCCTCCTGCTCTATAACACACTGCCTGCAGATTACATGGTGACAGGTTCTCTGTATATATAATCTGCTCAGCTCCTCCTGCTCTATAACACACTGCCTGCAGATTACATGGTGACAGGTTCTCTTTATATATAATCTGCTCAGCTCCTCCTGCTCTATAACACGCTGCCTGCAGATTACATGGTGACAGGTTCTCTGTATATATAATCTGCTCAGCTCCTCCTGCTTTAGGACGCGCTGCCTGCAGATTATTTTCATGGTGACGGGTTCCCTTTTCTAGACTGGTTACTAGGCCGGACACCCCTAGCATCCAGACTGTCAGATAGCACTCGTCCTGTGGTCAGGACCTCCTATGACACGGGCCCCGATCTGATAGAAAGCATCTTGAAGTGATGAGCCCTATGGCAGGATGAACGCTCTATATGACCGCTCTGAGCCTCATTGCCATAGACTGGTGTACAGGATCCTGGGCCGAGGAGATGATGGGGGTGCATGGTCGTGATGCCTGCCATGCGGTGTGTCTGGGCCCTGAGCTCGGCCTCTGCCGTCTCACAGGGTTATCTCTGTAATGGTTTCTCCCGGCTGCCAAGTTCTGCTGCTGTCAGTTCGCTGCTCTCGCCGCTCCTCGTTTTCAGCCAGTGATTTGGCCATCACTGATGTTGACTCTGTAAACAAGCAGATCAGGAGCCGGTAATCCCAGGAAATAGCATTACCGGCGACACCAATTCTACAAATGTCAGAGACCTCTCGATCCGCAGCCGCCCTGTGGACCTTGGTTAGGGACTTGACACATGCAAGGACAAATGTGTGCGACCAGCAGTCCAGCAGTCCCCAGGGGAACGTCTGCTCCACAATTCTGTCCCAGAGCACTGACTGCCTCCTAAAGGCGTATTGTACATCCAGTATACACCATTAACGACTGGTTACACCTCCAGGATCCCATCTAATGGGAGAATACATGGAAAATGCACGTGAGCAGCCACAAGACATAGATGGTTGGGGACCGCACACAATGATCTCAAGAGCTGCATGTGGTCCCCGGCCGCAGGCTGTGCGCCCCTGAAGTAGCAGCTATCTGCCTGTAGATGGCACTAGAGAGACCACTTTCTTTTTCTGGATGTGTGCCAGTTTGCATTTTCTCCCAGGAAGCATCGCTGGTGAGACTCCAGCCCAATCTCTGCAGAGAACCAGAACCTTATACGTTTCTGTGAGATTAGGCCATCGGGTTTCAGATACAAATAATTCATTGCTCTTTCTGTCTAATGAAAATGGGTTATGCCAAGTGGAGAACTCCTTTAATTCTTTGTGTGCCTCGTTTATGACTGTGGGAGCAGCTGCCTGGTAATGATCACGCCAGACCAGTGCCGTAGGAGTAGGATAGAGAGCCCCTTTAATGTTTTCTGGTACGCTGGCACACTGCAGCCCCATCCCGTACATCACCTGCCCCCGCGTATCACTGAGCTGTGATCGTTCTGAGTACAGGCGGTGAAATCCCAGATAAACTGCACAGTGAACCAGCGCCGACTGGGGCCATCCTCCACCTCTCCCATGTACCTGTGGGCAGAGGACAGGTCCTGGGTGTTGGGGCCGCCCTCCACCTCTCCCATGTACCTGTGGGCAGAGGACAGGTCCTGGGTGTTGGGGCCGTCCTCCACCTCTCCCATGTACCTGTGGGCAGAGGACAGGTCCTGGGTGTTGGGGCCGTCCTCCACCTCTCCCATGTACCTGTGGGCAGAGGACAGGTCCTGGGTGTTGGGGCCGTCCTCCACCTCTCCCATGTACCTGTGGGCAGAGGACAGGTCCTGGGTGTTGGGGCCGTCCTCCACCTCTCCCATGTACCTGTGGGCAGAGGACAGGTCCTGGGTGTTGGGGCCGTCCTCCACCTCTCCCATGTACCTGTGGGCAGAGGACAGGTCCTGGGTGTTGGGGCCGTCCTCCACCTCTCCCATGTACCTGTGGGCAGAGGACAGGTCCTGGGTGTTGGGGCCGTCCTCCACCTCTCCCATGTACCTGTGGGCAGAGGACAGGTCCTGGGTGTTGGGGCCGCCCTCCACCTCTCCCATGTACCTGTGGGCAGAGGACAGGTCCTGGGTGTTGGGGCCGTCCTCCACCTCTCCCATGTACCTGTGGGCAGAGGACAGGTCCTGGGTGTTGGGGCCGTCCTCCACCTCTCCCATGTACCTGTGGGCAGAGGACAGGTCCTGGGTGTTGGGGCCGCCCTCCACCTCTCCCATGTACCTGTGGGCAGAGGACAGGTCCTGGGTGTTGGGGCCGCCCTCCACCTCTCCCATGTACCTGTGGGCAGAGGACAGGTCCTGGGTGTTGGGGCCGTCCTCCACCTCTCCCATGTACCTGTGGGCAGAGGACAGGTCCTGGGTGTTGGGGCCGCCCTCCACCTCTCCCATGTACCTGTGGGCAGAGGACAGGTCCTGGGTGTTGGGGCCGTCCTCCACCTCTCCCATGTACCTGTGGGCAGAGGACAGGTCCTGGGTGTTGGGGCCGTCCTCCACCTCTCCCATGTACCTGTGGGCAGAGGACAGGTCCTGGGTGTTGGGGCCGTCCTCCACCTCTCCCATGTACCTGTGGGCAGAGGACAGGTCCTGGGTGTTGGGGCCGTCCTCCACCTCTCCCATGTACCTGTGGGCAGAGGACAGGTCCTGGGTGTTGGGGCCGTCCTCCACCTCTCCCATGTACCTGTGGGCAGAGGACAGGTCCTGGGTGTTGGGGCCGTCCTCCACCTCTCCCATGTACCTGTGGGCAGAGGACAGGTCCTGGGTGTTGGGGCCGTCCTCCACCTCTCCCATGTACCTGTGGGCAGAGGACAGGTCCTGGGTGTTGGGGCCGTCCTCCACCTCTCCCATGTACCTGTGGGCAGAGGACAGGTCCTGGGTGTTGGGGCCGTCCTCCACCTCTCCCATGTACCTGTGGGCAGAGGACAGGTCCTGGGTGTTGGGGCCGTCCTCCACCTCTCCCATGTACCTGTGGGCAGAGGACAGGTCCTGGGTGTTGGGGCCGCCCTCCACCTCTCCCATGTACCTGTGGGCAGAGGACAGGTCCTGGGTGTTGGGGCCGCCCTCCACCTCTCCCATGTACCTGTGGGCAGAGGACAGGTCCTGGGTGTTGGGGCCGTCCTCCACCTCTCCCATGTACCTGTGGGCAGAGGACAGGTCCTGGGTGTTGGGGTCGTCCTCCACCTCTCCCATGTACCTGTGGGTATATTACTCGCAGCAGTGGTCTCAGAAGAAGCAGCACGGTAACTAGCCGTGATATAATGTTTGTATTAAGACCAGTATATTACTCACGGTTGTGAGGTTCTCGCTGCGGTCGTGGTCCGTATACCGGCTGTTCGTTGTATTACTCCGGGGTTGTCTTTCTCAGTTGCCTTATATATGCACCCCTCGTGTGCCGTTACTCCAGACCTCCTTCCATGTAGAGTGGAAATTTCCCAAACTCTTACGTGTCCTTAAATTTTTCGCCACTTAATTTCTTTATACGCCGCTGTCCACCCTGTCCTTATGTCAGCCCACCAGACGTGTTTTGGAACCACAAGGGTCCCTTCCTCAGTGGTGGCTTCTTCTTCTGAGATCATTGCTGCGAGTAACATACTGGTCGCGGTACGAAAATTACAGCGCCGTGCTCCTTCTCCTGCAATTGATGCTCAAACACACCGCTCCGATCCATTTGGGTGCAGTGTGTGCCCCCAATACAGGGGTCTGCGCAGATGTGCTGAGGAAATCTCCACTGGAATAACAAGTGTTATTTATAATTCAAGCACGGAGCGTATGAAGTGGAGACAATATAGGCTTTGGACATCTACATAACGATATAGCTATTGGCTGATCTCCTAGGATATTGAAATAGATTTGATTTACAGCCACTATTGAACCAATGCTGCGTCCGTAAATCCCTGTCTATGTATTTCAGCCATTGTTCTTCTTTGCGGCGTGAGCTCCGCATGAGGGCTCTGGGTCAGTCAGTTCATGTCATGATTTTATTGCAGTTTTTATATGTATTTATGTATGGATAGGATTGCTGAATACAATGTGAGTAAATGGTGGTGAGCCGGCCGGACTATTATAAGATTACCATCTACCAGGGAGTAGTTATTGTTATGTTATGTTACTAAGTCCTTGTATAGCGCTCTAGAGGAACTCAATCCGATCGAAGCGCTTGTGGGCGGCTATTGTGGCTGCGACGTCGTCTGTCGGATTCTGTAATCTTAGTATAAACTCTGAGTATAGACGGACTGATGCGGAGATTTGTGCTTCTGCCGGACTGGAAACAATAAACCAACTCCTCAGCTGTGAAAAGTATTAGGTTAGGAATTTCAGGAGGGGTTTTCAGCAGAGAGCAGGAAGTTGTCGTTTTCATTATACATTGATTTGGCTTCACTTACAGGAGACCGGACAGCGAACAAAACCAAATGAATGTCCCAGATCCCCAGCGATCTGTCCGGTCCTGAGTATAGCCATTCAAGATGGAATGCTGGAAAACCAGCCTGGACGGTCATCGAGGGGTTAACAGCAGTGACAGCCGCTAATCTATATGCGGTCCGTACAGGTGGCTGCGGCAGATCTATATATACGGACCGTACAGGTGGCTGCGGCGGATCTATATGCGGTCCGTACAGGTGGCTGCGGCAGTTCTGTATACGGTCCGTACAGTTGGCTGCGGCAGTTCTGTATACGGACCGTACAGGTGGCTGCGGCGGATCTATATACGGTCCGTACAGGTGGCTGCGGCGGATCTATATACGGTCCGTACAGGTGGCTGCGGCAGTTCTGTATACGGACCGTACAGGTGGCTGCGGCGGATCTATATACGGACCGTACAGGTGGCTGCGGCGGATCTATATACGGTCCGTACAGGTGGCTGCGGCGGATCTATATACGGACCGTACAGGTGGCTGCGGCGGATCTATATACGGTCCGTACAGGTGGCTGCGGCAGTTCTGTATACGGACCGTACAGGTGGCTGCGGCGGATTTATATACGGACCGTACAGGTGGCTGCGGCGGATCTATATACGGACCGTACAGGTGGCTGCGGCGGATCTATATACGGACCGTACAGGTGGCTGCGGCGGATCTATATACGGTCCGTACAGTTGGCTGCGGCAGTTCTGTATACGGTCCGTACAGTTGGCTGCGGCAGTTCTGTATACGGTCCGTACAGTTGGCTGCGGCAGTTCTGTATACGGTCCGTACAGTTGGCTGCGGCAGTTCTGTATACGGTCCGTACAGTTGGCTGCAGCAGTTCTGTACACTCTGATATACAGATTGTCTCAGTACCAGATGGTGTTCCCTTATGTACTGACTCATCCCTGCGGAAGGAGCCCCTCAGTATAGATTGGGTCCCCGCCTCACCTGGACGGCCACAATCTCCTGCTCAATGGTGATGATGCCGTCTGTCACCCGCTCTCATCGGTCCCGAAGGCCTCGGTCAAGTCTGTCACGTGGACTCCCATGTCTGGACATTGTCATCCGGTGATCACCTTACAGCCAGGCCACACGTGTTCCCCAGTACTTCATGGCCGACTGAGGGACATGAATATACATTATTAAAGGAGAAGCCATATAAATAATGAATCTGCAATGTACACATGGCATGGCCACTGAAGGGTTAACCTCCACATATACAAGCCCTGCCAGCCTCTGCTGTGACTAATCCCACAAGTCGGATCTTGAGCCAGATCTTCATTTGTTATCTTGTGCTTGTTTAGCTCCAGGGAACTCCCAGTTAATGCCAGGCGCTGCCAACTGTAGTGATGGGCAGCCGTTCAAGTCCTGTCTCGGGCTCCAGACTCCCCCATTCTTATTCTATAAATCATAGCTCTAAGGTGTAACCGAGAACCAGGCCGAGGCGTGACCTGCCCTGGAACCGGGGAGCACGGTCAGCCCTGATATGTCGCTCTGCAGCACTCCTGTCTGAGCGCTGCTCATCCTGAGCCGCCTGTTTCATGCACAGTAAGAGAGGAGCCGGGTGGGCTATGGAACTGCATAACGATGCATTTATTTATGTCTGTTCAGAGCCTGCAGAAAGATGGATGACGGCTCCCATAAAGAGCATGGTTGTGGCCTGTAGAGACCCAGGAAGAGATTTCCAAGATTTATTTTTCTGAGAATTTGGGGGATTTGTTACTGCTGGACACTGGGAAGCTGGGTGTCTGCCTCCATAGGACAGCATGTCACTCGGCTTTACAGAATCTGCTGGTGGAGGACGTCTTGGGGGCTGGTATTTCTGGTGGGCTCCATCCTCGTCCTGCCAGCTGGACGCCCCTGGATGAGGTGGTGACGACAGGAGCCGCAGCGACTCTGTGTCTGTGATAAGATTTCAGTCTCCGGAGGGTAGAAATGTATTTACTGCAGGAGAATAAAGGTGTAAGAACGATTTACTGCTCCCCGGAGGGGATATTACAGTGAGAACGGAATCAATCAGGAGCCCTTAGGAAAGTCAAATAAAGGGTTTTACACACAAGTAGAAGACAAACAAGAGACGGCGGCCGTGTCTCCCTGTGGTAGTCATCACCTCTTCCGTGATTCTGCTCCGACATCACCGGTCTGCCATGGGGCGGTCATCGGTGTAACATGGTCCGGACTGGACGGTTTACTGCGGTCATCGGTGTAACATGGTCTGGACTGGACGGTTTACTGCGGTCATCGGTGTAACATGGCCCGGACTGGACGGTTTACTGCGGTCATCGGTGTAACATGGCCCGGACTGGACGGTTTACTGCGGTCATCGGTGTAACATGGTCCGGACTGGACGGTTTACTGCGGTCATCGGTGTAACATGGTCTGGACTGGACGGTTTACTGCGGTCATCGGTGTAACATGGCCCGGACTGGACGGTTTACTGCGGTCATCGGTGTAACATGGCCCGGACTGGACGGTTTACTGCGGTCATCGGTGTAACATGGCCCGGACTGGACGGTTTACTGCGGTCATCGGTGTAACATGGCCCGGACTGGACGGTTTACTGCGGTCATCGGTGTAACATGGTCTGGAGTGGACGGTTTACTGCGGTCATCGGTGTAACATGGCTCGGACTGGACGGTTTACTGCGGTCATCGGTGTAACATGGCTCGGACTGGATGGTTTACTGCGGTCATCGGTGTAACATGCCCTGGACTGGACAGGTCACAGCGGTCATCGGTGTAACATGGCTCGGACTGGACGGTTTACTGCGGTCATCGGTGTAACATGGCTCGGACTGGACGGTTTACTGCGGTCATCGGTGTAACATGGCTCGGACTGGACGGTTTACTGCGGTCATCGGTGTAACATGGCCCGGACTGGACAGGTCACAGCGGTCATCGGTGTAACATGGCTCGGACTGGACGGTTTACTGCGGTCATCGGTGTAACATGGCTCGGACTGGACGGTTTACTGCGGTCATCGGTGTAACATGGCTCGGACTGGACGGTTTACTGCGGTCATCGGTGTAACATGGCTCGGACTGGACGGTTTACTGCGGTCATCGGTGTAACATGGCTCGGACTGGACGGTTTACTGCGGTCATCGGTGTAACATGGCTCGGACTGGACGTTTTACTGCGGTCATCGGTGTAACATGGTCTGGAGTGGATGGTTTACTGCGGTCATCGGTGTAACATGGCTCGGACTGGACGGTTTACTGCGGTCATCGGTGTAACATGGTTCGGACTGGACGGTTTACTGCGGTCATCGGTGTAACATGGCTCGGACTGGATGGTTTACTGCGGTCATCGGTGTAACATGCCCTGGACTGGACAGGTCACAGCGGTCATCGGTGTAACATGGTCCGGACTGGACGGTTTACTGCGGTCATCGGTGTAACATGGTTCGGACTGGACGGTTTACTGCGGTCATCGGTGTAACATGGGCCGGACTGGACGGTTTACTGCGGTCATCGGTGTAACATGGTCCGGACTGGACGGTTTACTGCGGTCATCGGTGTAACATGGTTCGGACTGGACGGTTTACTGCGGTCATCGGTGTAACATGGCCCGGACTGGACGGTTTACTGCGGTCATCGGTGTAACATGGCCCGGACTGGACGGTTTACTGCGGTCATCGGTGTAACATGGTCTGGAGTGGACGGTTTACTGCGGTCATCGGTGTAACATGGCTCGGACTGGACGGTTTACTGCGGTCATCGGTGTAACATGGCTCGGACTGGACGGTTTACTGCGGTCATCGGTGTAACATGGCTCGGACTGGACGGTTTACTGCGGTCATCGGTGTAACATGGCTCGGACTGGACGGTTTACTGCGGTCATCGGTGTAACATGGGCCGGACTGGACGGTTTACTGCGGTCATCGGTGTAACATGGCTCGGACTGGACGGTTTACTGCGGTCATCGGTGTAACATGGCTCGGACTGGACGGTTTACTGCGGTCATCGGTGTAACATGGCTCGGACTGGACGGTTTACTGCGGTCATCGGTGTAACATGGCCCAGACTGGACGGTTTACTGCGGTCATCGGTGTAACATGGCTCGGACTGGACGGTTTACTGCGGTCATCGGTGTAACATGGCTCGGACTGGACGGTTTACTGCGGTCATCGGTGTAACATGGCTCGGACTGGACGGTTTACTGCGGTCATCGGTGTAACATGGCCCGGACTGGACAGGTCACAGCGGTCATCGGTGTAACATGGCTCGGACTGGACGGTTTACTGCGGTCATCGGTGTAACATGGCTCGGACTGGACGGTTTACTGCGGTCATCGGTGTAACATGGCTCGGACTGGACGGTTTACTGCGGTCATCGGTGTAACATGGCTCGGACTGGACGTTTTACTGCGGTCATCGGTGTAACATGGTCTGGAGTGGATGGTTTACTGCGGTCATCGGTGTAACATGCCCTGGACTGGACAGGTCACAGCGGTCATCGGTGTAACATGGTCCGGACTGGACGGTTTACTGCGGTCATCGGTGTAACATGGCCCGGACTGGACAGGTCACAGTGGTCATCGGTGTAACATGGCCTGGACTGGACGGTTTACTGCGGTCATCGGTGTAACATGGTCCGGACTGGACGGTTTACAGCGGTCATCGGTGTAACATGGCGCGGACTGGACGGTTTACTGCGGTCATTGGTGTAACATGGCTCGGACTGGATAGTTTACTGCGGTCATCGGTGTAACATGGCCCGGACTGGATAGTTTACTGCGGTCATCGGTGTAACATGGCTCGGACTGGACAGGTCACAGCGGTCATCGGTGTAACATGGCTCGGACTGGACGGTTTACTGCGGTCATCGGTGTAACATGGCTCGGACTGGACAGGTCACAGCGGTCATCGGTGTAACATGGGCCGGACTGGACGGTTTACTGCGGTCATCGGTGTAACATGGCTCGGACTGGACGGTTTACTGCGGTCATCGGTGTAACATGGCTCGGACTGGACAGGTCACAGCGGTCATCGGTGTAACATGGCTCGGACTGGACGGTTTACTGCGGTCATCGGTGTAACATGGCTCGGACTGGACAGGTCACAGCGGTCATCGGTGTAACATGGCTCGGACTGGACGGTTTACTGCGGTCACCGGTGTAACATGGCCCGGACTGGACAGGTCACAGCGGTCATCGGTGTAACATGGTCCGGACTGGACGGTTTACTGCGGTCATCGGTGTAACATGGCCCGGACTGGACGGTTTACTGCGGTCAGCGCTAAGCACAGATTCCCTGCGTTCGCCCCGCGTTGCGTGATAAATTCTGCCTGGTTTCACCTTTCCTCCTTTTCCATGAACTTTACAGTGATGAGCAGCACTTACATTTCCTTCAGGTGAAATCCGTGTGTCACGAACATTGTGTGCCAAACCCCTGTAATGCTATTGTGCAAATATTGGAGGTTCTCCAGCTGACACAGCCCCGGTGTACCTGCCCGATGGAGGGACCGCTCCTTGTTCTGTACTGAATCAATGTCTTGACCTCAGTTCTGGGGGAAGGAGAGAACATGGCTCCATGCATGATGGTTATCTGCCTCCTGACACATGGCTCCTCTCCAGGGTGGATATTTTATTCCCCAGGGCTGTGGGAGATGACATATATGATTTCTGACGCCAGCCACCATCCTTCTCCATGTACGGAGGACGCAGGCTGTTCAGGAGCTGGTTTTGGAATATACAGAGTTTTGTTGTGTGATGGTAGGAAACTGGCAATTTCAGCTGATTTGTTTCACCATCTTCCATGAATTTTGATGTCTTGGAGACCACAGCAATTTCTTTTTAGCTATAGTCCACTACTCCAAAAATCAGCCCTCATTAATGCAGGGCCACTGGTGAAATAATCGTCTGAACTGCACAGGTGGCAGACTTGTGCCCACGTGGTGCCATAGTTCCCCCTTCCCTGACACTGTCCACGAAGAAGTGAGGAGCAAAGAGCAGATAAAGCAAAGTCAGCGATCGGCACTAGAGAATGGGCCGGATTGGGGGCCTCTTGGGATCCCTGTTGGGTGTGGGGTTGTCATATTTTTGTGATGCTTGTCCTGCCTTAGAGGCTGAATAAAACATCCCCTGTATTCTAGAAGGGACTGCGGCTGAACGTGTGATGTCATCTGAGGTCTTTGGCTGGTGTAAGTCCAGTACCGCCGTGGCTTGTGTTTTTTGTTATGTCACGGTAAAATTGTGACTTTTTTTTTATCCCTAATTTACGTCCTGGGAAGAGATCCTATAAATAGGAGTGATGGGCGGCAGGCACGGTGAAGGAGGCTCGACACGTGCAGCTTCACCAGCTCCTGACCTGCAGTTCTCCGTGTGGCTGATGAGTCAGTCCTCATCCCTGGACTGGTGCCACCTTCTCTTCTTATTGGGCTCTGCTGTGACTGGTACAGAATTCAGCAGCGAGACATGAAGAGATTAAACCGCTGGCCCAGTTGCTCCCGGTGCAGCCGCTCTGGACCCGATGTGGCGGTAGTGAGTGTCACTTGGCAGGAACGTGCTGTTATTTCATGGTGTCGGGAACAATCTGCTGGATTTCAGGTCTGATTTGTCTCAGCCTCGTAACACACAATCTCTCCGTGCTGAGTAGACAGAACTTTTATAAAGCGCTTTCTTTCTGTTATTTTCTGTCTCTTTTACTCTGATATCTGATGTGTCGGTGCAGTTTGATGGTTTCCTGTGGGACGTGTTGTGCTGTAAATAGCCGTGATCCTGCGCGTGGACTCTCGTCAGATGCAGATGTGACAGTCCTGAGAAATGTGCAGTCATTTACCATTTTTGCTTTGGAAAGTGGTGTTCTTAAAACTGTTCATAAATGTAGTCTCCTGTTTCCAATGCCTCTCCACTTTCAACATCTCTGCTTGCTATCGGTAAATGGGGATGTTCTCGTTTCAAGGTAGGAGATTGATTTGTGCTGCTGTTGTGTTTAGTTCAGGTGTCAGCAGGACTATCTCTGTACAGCTCGTCAACTTTCCACTCCGTTCCCATTCACTGGCAGCAAGCAGAGACCTTGAAACAGGTGAGCATCTGAAACACACAAGGGGGAATTTATCACTGCATGTATGCAATGTTTTGTGACATGTATCAAAAAGTTTAGCTTTTTTCACCGCTTCTAGCACTTAAAAAACTGTCCTAATTAATGGCTCACATCGACTCCAGGACATGGCTACCATAGACTGAATGGGCGCCATCTTGTCCTGCACTGTCTGCAGTTTATGGACTCTGTGCCCTCAAAGTGGCTTGTGAATATAATCCCGAGCAGCCAGTGTCGGGCAGGTTGTAATATGCACTTGATGAAACCCGACTATGACCCTGGAAAGTGCAGTGAAGTGCCAAGGCCGTAGATGAAGGACGCGGGGCAAATAATATCTGTTCATTGTGCCACCAAGAACATGGCAGCGGGCAAGGTCCTCCACCGCTCCCAGTGTTATAATGGCCTCTCCACTTGGCATGCACATAGTGTGCCCACCGAGAAGAACAACCACGGCCTCATATGGAATAAATCATGGCGCACAAAGGGCAATTTAATGGTTGCAAGGGCAATAAATAATGGCCCCACAAAAACTGACCTTTCCAACCCAAACACATTAATTCCGTCCCAGTGGCCTCAGTGGGCAGATATTGTGCTGACAATACAACCATTTGGATTCTTTTTAGTGTGAATTTGGGGTCTGTGCAGGGAGGTGAGCGCTGGCAAAGATGCCAAAACCAAACAGAAGCCGCGCTTTGCTTTAATTTCCTGCTACTCTCTCACCACCTGTATAAACTTTCCCGCGGTTAATCCAAAAGATTTCCAACGTTCCCCTTGAAGTTCAGCTTCCTCCATCTGAAGGGGCCGCGGCAGCAAAGGCAGGATTTACATTTCCTTGGCTGCCAGCGGGAACATAGCCGTGTGAGAATGATATCGGAGCGCGGTCACTTGTGGAAAAAGTAGTCGGATTCCCAGACAGAGGGAGCGTCTCCACCTCGCAGCCTTCTACAGGGCGCTGTGAGAGATCTGGACGGGTCATTTATTATAAAAGACTCCTAGCCATGTTCTCCACCATTACAGACACTTCTCATCCTGTATGTCCTCCACTCTCTTCTGCCACACTGTAACGACGCGGCACTGACGAGCACTTGCAGAACTCCTGGGTAAATCTTCTGCACCATTAGTTTTGTAGCATCAATCATATTCACACTGGAGAAGCCTCATGGCTGCAGAATCTAATAAGGTTTCCTGAAGAGGGGCCCACCCGTCCGCCATAAGGGCCACTGGTGTCTGTCAGCGGCTGAACAGTCAGTTCTTGAAGTTGATGTGTTGGAAATAGGAAAGTAAGCACAAGGATCTGGAGACTGATGGGGGCTGAATACTGCGTCAGAACATCTCCAAAATACCAGGTCTTGGGAGATGTTCCTGGTGTGTCGTAGTTGAAGGAATACCGACCGGTGAACTGGAGACGTGTGCGGGGGCGAGGGCGAGCCCACCTGCTCCAACGCCATGTAGAAGCTACTTACATTACAGCTGGCTATGATGGAAAAGTGTCAGAGGGCACGGAGGTGCGGACCCACAGAGCGGCCGGGCTACCCATGGTGACCCCTGACCTCCACAAGAGCTTGGTACCAGCTGTCAGCGCATTGTCTGTACTGACTGGACCGGTTCTGACTGTACAGTGTGCCCCTCGATGCAGATTAATGAGTAGTTTGGGATCTATGACTCCCCCACCCTCTTAGCACCCGAGTACTAGACTGCTCATACAGATAAGCCCTGCGCCGGCCTTCGCTCTAATGTCGTGTATCTCCTCGTTCTGTCTGGTTGTATGGTGATGGTGGTAACGTCTTTCCTGCCACAAGTAAAGGCTCTTCACTTCCCTGCTCGGCGGCCGTCCTCGCAGATAAGCCTCCCAGTGCTCGGTATCTTGCTGGGACACTTGTGCCAGGCCTTGCAGTTTGTGGACTTATTATTTCCCTGACAGCCATTCCATATCTCGCCGCTTCCTGCGCTGCCAGCAAAAGCCGCTCAAACTCATTTTACTGGAGCCAATTTAATGCAGATAAATCTCAGGGAACAGCAGAATAGGAAGGAGAACGTCCCCGATTAGGTCTGGACGGGGAAATCGCAGCAGGAACCGGGGCGGGGGGGGATGGGACACATGGAGCTTTGTTGTTTGACTTAAACCTGCTAATTCTTCTCAATGCTCCTTCCACCCTGTGCCGCCTGCAGCATATTGCACATTAATGGGAGCCAGCTTCAGGGGCGGTCCTCCAGAGCCCCCGTCAGGTGATTACAGGGGGCCACATTTATTATGTCCAGACTTCTTGACATAGAAGCAAGAGCTCGCAGTCTATTAATTGAGGCGGGGGCTGTACGTACACAATCAGAGCCCCCCTACAAACATTTGCAGATCTGCTGTGCACTCAACACCACTTTCACGTACGGTACGTCTGCCAAAACATTATGTCCAGCCGAATCCTGGCACTAAGGCCTGATCCTTGCCGCGTTAGGCCTCTTGCACTCTACCATATGTCTTTTTCAGTATTTTGCCGTCTGCAAAAAATACGGATGACGTCTGTGTGCATTCCATTTTTTACGGAACAGCTGGCCCCTGATAGAACAGTCCTATCCTTGTCCATTATGCGGACAATAATAGGACATGTTCTATCTTTGAGTGGAAATTCGGAAACCGAATGCATATAGAGTGCATTCCGTTTTTTTTGCGGACCCATTGAAATGAATGGTTCCGTATACGGATCGCTTAAAATGGAAAGTACAAGAGGCCGTATAGTCAGTGTGGCCTGGCGCTGCTCCGGCACTTTCTGCTTTGCCGGATACGATGAACTCCAGCGGATTTAATGCTAATGTGAAACTAGCCCTAATCAGTACGTTCTACATCCCAAAACCTCAACTACAATTTGTCCCGCAAGAAACAAGCCGTCGTACAGCTCTCATCGATAGAAAAATCTAAAAAAGAAAAGATGTAGCTCTTGTAAGGGACAAAAAAATAAAAGTAAAAAAAATTGGGTCACTAAGGGGTTAAAACACCAACAAATAGGTGATGTGAAGTTAACGTAGACAATGTAAAGAGGCACCAGATTAATCCTCCAGGATCTGTGGTCAGGCCACCATTTCCAACAGAAGAGTCAGAGAAATTACAGGATTCCTCCTTAAATAACAAAATAAACTAAATTCTAAATCTCACTGAGGGGCCCCGTGATATCTGCGTGCGCCCCCTGCCTGTTTACTGCCATCAAAGCCTCGGCCTTTACGTGGCCTACTCGTCCCACTGCTGAGTGTGGCCTGGGCAAACGGCTCCACAGAAAATGGCTGTGCTTAATCCAAACCAAACCAATCTGGGGGCGTCACCTGCTACTCTGACGCCAGCAAATCGACCCCCAACAGTTCCCCTCAGCCATTGGTGGGCGGCAGACGAGCTCTGGCACCAGGTTCTGACCTCAGCAGCAGATCCTGACCCTTCCAAAGCTCAGTGTATAATACAACGACCCCCAACATCCTCCGCCTGCTCTTATGATGATGCCCCCTGTCTAATCAGCCCAGGGGCAGGTAGGGGCGTGAATAGCCTCCAATCAGTCTCACAATGCTCATCTCTTGAAGCTCCCAGCCCCTTCCCCTGGATGTTTGTAGGGTACCTGACCCCCGTAGATGGCTTGCTAGGTCTATGGCTGAGAAGAGGAAGATGGAGGTGATGCGCTGGCACATGGACAGCTGCAGTCTCCGACCATTAGACGGTGGTTGTGGCCCTAAGCCCGGTCCCTGTGAGCCTCGTTATGAGGCGTCATCCAATGTCAAAGGTTTAGTTTTGAGGACCGGCAGTATTTGGCCAGAATTGTGTCCATAGTTAGATGAAGCAGAGCTGTACTGCGCTGACAATGCTGTGTTCTGATTTGCAGAGTTGCTGGACAAGAGCCACAGACGAGACGAGGAGATGTGGATGCTGCAGGTAAGTGATGTCCACGTATCTGTATGACGCCAGCGCTGTCGTGTGAGTGGCTCCCTGCTCTGCGCAGCGTGGAGATACTTCTATCTGTTTGTTTCGGTCCTTGTAGTTTGTAGATGATTATTTCCGGAGATGAGCGCGTCCTGTATTTTCTGGGTTGCTCTGACCCTCCGTACAGGCTGGAGGCATGAGGAGCCCGGTGGGGCCCCTTCTTTCCCTCTGCCTATGAATGAAAGAACCAATCACAAATTGCAGCACTCACATCTGTACTGTGTCCGGCGTTTACGTGAAGTGTCCGCTGGTTTGATCGGTCAGCCAGCACTCGACATTGTTCATTTGTTACATATACATCTTCACTCAGGATAACTCTGAAACAGCTGAGGGTTTGTTACAATGTGTCAGTGCATTCTCCACTAATGGCGTCTAGGATGATCCCTTCAGTCTAAAGTGAGCTTAGCTGAGACGATTTCCTTCAGCTTTGTCAGAACTTGGACAGGGTGGGTTTTTAGTCTTGTGATGCGACTGACAGCAAGCAGAGATCTTGAGCATAGTGGAGAATTGAAAACGAAGATATGAAACTGTTGCAGTGATGGAGCGTCATTTACAGGGTGCTGGACTCCGGCTTTGAATAGAAATTTTAACTTAAAGGGAACCTGTCACTGAGATTTTGTGTACAGAGCTGAGGACATGGGCTGCTAGATGGCCACTAGCACATCCGCAATACCCAGTCCCCATAGCTCTGTGTGCTTTTATTGTGTAAAAAACCCCGATTTGATACAAATGCAAATTAACCTGGGAAGAGTCCTGTCCCTGGGAAGAGTCCTGTCCCTGGGAAGAGTCCTGTCCCTGGGAAGAGTCCTGTCCCTGGGAAGAGTCCTGTCCCTGGCTCATCTCACATACAGGACTCATCTCAGGTTAATTTGCATATTTATCAAATCATTTTATTACACAATAAAAGCACACAGAGCTATGGTGACTGGGTATTGCGGATGTGCTAGCGGCCATCTGGCCTCAGCTCTATACACAAAATCCCGGTGACAGGTTCCCTTTAATTCAGATGAGATACATGGGAGATTTTGGAAGAATAGCCTTCGCTCAGCCTTCATGGTCCTACTGATCTGAAGACTCAGTGCCTTATTGCTTCCTGATACCATGACGTCCAGCCCCAAGAAGATCTGTTTGCCCTGCAGATCATTGCACCCTCTGGGCTGGCTGCTGTGGGTGCAACAACTGCGCCCCTCATAGGCTGTGTCTGTTGAGGAGGGGTGTACGAAATCCTTGTCTAATGTGAGACTGATAAAGGTAGCTGATTGTACCACAAGTGTTAAAGGGAATGTGTCATCAGAAAATGTCTACTGGTTAAAGCATCTTTTTATGTTAAAGGGGTTATGCCATGAATACTGTTAAAAGTGTGACGTAGATCAAACATCATATTATACATGACGATCTGTTTCTAACGAAGCCATAACCAGCCCCTGGACCTCACATGGATCCGGAGATCTCCCCATTAATTGCTCTGTTAGATTTATATCAAGCTGACAACTCAGGGGGCGTGTCCTTACTGCTGCAGCTCAAGGGGCGTGTTCTTACTGCTGCAGCTCATAGAAACATAGAATGTGTCGGCAGATAAGAACCATTTGGCCCATCTAGTCTGCCCAATATACTGAATACTATGGATAGCCCCCGGCCCTATATGTTATATGAAGGATGGCCTTATGCCTATCCCATGCATGCTTAAAGGGAACCTGTCATCTGGATATTTGTATATAATTAGTTAGATTATAATCAATCATTAACTACTAAAAAGTGCCATAGGGCTCTTTCACACTTGCGTTCTTGTGTTCCGGCATAGAGTTCCGTCGTCGGGGCTCTATTGCGGGAGAATCCTGATCAGGATTATCCCCATGCATTCTGAATGGAGAGAAATCTGTTCAGGATGCATCAGGATGCCTTCAGTTCCGGACCGGAACGTTTTTTGGCCGGAGAAAATACCGCAGCATGCTGCGCTTTTTGCTCCGGCCAAAAATCCTGAACACTTGCCGCAAGACCGGATCCGGAATTAATGCCCATTGGAAGGCATTGATCCGGATCCGGCCTTAAGCTAAACGTTGTTTCAGCGCATTACCGGATCTGACGTTTAGCTTTTTCTGAATGGTTACCATGGCTGCCAGGACGCTAAAGTCCTGTTTGCCATGGTAAAGTGTAGTGGGGAGCGGGGGAGCAGTATACTTACCGTCCGTGCGGCTCCAGAGTGACGTCAGGGCGCCCCACGCGCATGGATGACGTGATCGCATGGATCACGTCATCCATGCGCATGGGGCGCTCTGACGTAATTCTGGAGCGCCCCGGGAGCCGCACGGACGGTAAGTATACTGCTCCCCCGCTCCCCGCTACTACTATGGCAGCCAGGACTTTAATAGCGTCCAGGTTGCCATAGTAACACTGAACGCATTTTGAAGACGGATCTGTCTTCAAATGCTTTCAGTTCACTTGCGTTGTTACGGATCCGGCGGGCACCTCCGGCAAATGGAGTGCACGACGGATCCGGACAACGCAAGTGTGAAAGAGGCCTTAGATGTATCACTTACTGGTGTGACAGACGGTTACCTCATAATATACTCACAAAGATGCCGCATGCTAATGAGCTGATTTGAGTCCAGCGTGATGTCATTGAGTCCAGTGTTTTTTTAATTCAGAGCTATAGCCACTCCCCCGCCTACCTGCTGCTGATTCATATGGAAAATAACTGTCAATCAGCAGCAGGTGGGCGGGAAGAGTCAGGAGCTCATGAATATTCATGACTCATCATTATCAGCTGGAGCTTTTCCATACAAGATGTTGGCAGATTGACCGGGTCAATTAAAGAAAGTGACCCAGCATTGTGCTAAGAGAATCAGTCACTTATTTATGTTGCCCTTAGTTAGGACACCATAAAACTGCTGACAGGTTCCCTTTAACCTCCTTCACTGTATCTGCAGCTGCCACTTCTGCAGGAAGGCTATTCCATGCATCCACTACTCTCTCAGTAAAGGAATACTTCCTGATATTACTGTTAACCCTTTGCCCCTCTAATTTAACACTATGTCCTCTTGTAGCAGTTTTTCTTCTTGTAAATCTTCTCTCCTCTTTCACCTTGTTGATTCCCTTTATGTATTTAGCAGTTTCTCTCATCTCCCCTCTGTCTCGTCTTTCTTCCAAGCTCTACATGTTAAGGTCCTTTAATCTTTCCTGGTAAGTTTTATCCTGCAATCCATGGACCAGTTTAGTAGCTCTTCTCTGAACTCTCTCCAAAGTATCAGTATCCTTCTGGAGATATGGTCTCCAGTACTGAGCACAATACTCCAGATGAGGTCTCACTAGTGCTCTGTAGAGCGGCAAGGGCGCCCCCCTCTGTCTACTGGTAATGCCTCTCCCTATACACCCCAGCATTCTGCTAGCATCTCCTGCTGCTCTATGACATGGTCTGCCTACCTTTAAGTCTTCTGAAATAATGACCCCTAAATCCCTTTCCTCAGACACTGAGGTTAGGACTGTATCACTGATTGTATATTCTGCTCTTGGGTTTTTACGCCCCAGGTGCATTATCTTGCACTTATCAACATTACATTTCAGTTGCCAGATTTTTGACCGTTCCTCTAGTTTTCCTAAATCCTTTCCCATTTGGTGTATCCCTCCAGGAACATCAACCCTGTTACATATCTTTGTGTCATCAGTAAAAAGACCCACCTTACCATCGAGGCCTTCTGCAATGTCGCTGATAAAGATATTAAACAATATGGGTCCCAGAACAGACTTAAACATTTATCCCATACAGTGAAAAATTATCTTAATAGTGCGGGTGTTTTGGGACCTGGCGACAACTGTGTTCTTTATTTTTTTTATGGGGAAGATTTAATTTTTTATGTCTTTTTTTAAATATTTTTTAAAACTCTTAACCTTAACTCTTTTACTTCACCTTAAGGAACTTGAATATGCAATCTTAAGATCGCTTCACCCTTACATTGCAGTACATAGAAGATCTAGAGCGAGCCAGGCTATTACTGAGAATGAATGGCTTCCCTCATCTCCGCACGGGGAAGCCGTTTTGGCTCAAAGCCGCCTCAGATGCCGCGGTCAGTTGTATTATCAGACATTTGCTCCAGGAGTCTGCTGTTTAAAACAGCAGGAACTCGGCAGCTATGGCTCCCGCCTCGATCGCGGGATTGATTTTTTAATATTTTTTTTGTAAACCCCTTACTTCCACCGTACATGTACAGCGGCAGTCCTGAAGGGGTTAAATATAGATAGTGACATGGAAAATGTAAAGAATCCTCACCAAAAATTCTTAAATATGTTTGACATGAAAAACGGATTCAAACAATAGGTCATTTTATATTGACACATTCTCTTTAAGTAAAAGCAGGGATGAGATGGGTGACAGGTGGCTGGATGACATTTCTTAATACATTTTTATTTCCCCCCCCCAGGATCGGGTTGTGGATCTGGAGCGGGTGAGTTGTATGAAAATCATCTGAAATGTCTCAAAATATTTGATGCTGGGAAATGCAATGTTGAAGAGCAGTTAGAACAGACACCACATTCTGTATATTCTGCATTATCATCCCCCGCAGATGGCGGCATTCTGTATATTCTGCAGATGGCGGCATTCTGTATATTCTGCAGATGGCGGCATTCTGTATATTCTGTATTATCATCCCTGCAGATGGCGGCATTCTGTATTATCATCCCCACAGATGGCGGCATTCTGTATATTCTGCATTATCATCCCCGCATATGGCGGCATTCTGTATATTCTGCATTATCATCCCTGCAGATGGCGGCATTCTGTATATTCTGTATTATCATCCCAGCAGATGGCGGCATTCTGTATATTCTGTATTATCATCCCCGCAGATGGCGGCATTCTGTATATTCTGTATTATCATCCCTGCAGATGGCGGCATTCTGTATATTCTGCATTATCATCCCTGCAGATGGCGGCATTCTGTATTATCATCCCTGCAGATGGCCTCATTCTGTATATTCTGTATTATCATCCCTGCAGATGGCCTCATTCTGTATATTCTGCATTATCATCCCCGCAGATGGCGGCATTCTGTATATTCTGCATTATCATCCCTGCAGATGGCCTCATTCTGTATATTCTGTATTATCATCCCTGCAGATGGCCTCATTCTGTATATTCTGCATTATCATCCCCGCAGATGGCGGCATTCTGTATATTCTGTATTATCATCCCTGCAGATGGCCTCATTCTGTATATTCTGTATTATCATCCCTGCAGATGGCGGCATTCTGTATTATCATCCCTGCAGATGGCCTCATTCTGTATATTCTGTATTATCATCCCCACAGATGGCGGCATTCTGTATATTCTGCATTATCATCCCCGCATATGGCGGCATTCTGTATATTCTGCATTATCATCCCTGCAGATGGCGGCATTCTGTATATTCTGTATTATCATCCCAGCAGATGGCGGCATTCTGTATATTCTGCATTATCATCCCAGCAGATGGCGGCATTCTGTATATTCTGTATTATCATCCCCGCAGATGGCGGCATTCTGTATATTCTGTATTATCATCCCTGCAGATGGCGGCATTCTGTATATTCTGCATTATCATCCCTGCAGATGGCGGCATTCTGTATTATCATCCCTGCAGATGGCCTCATTCTGTATATTCTGCATTATCATCCCCGCAGATGGCGGCATTCTGTATATTCTGCATTATCATCCCTGCAGATGGCCTCATTCTGTATATTCTGTATTATCATCCCTGCAGATGGCCTCATTCTGTATATTCTGCATTATCATCCCCGCAGATGGCGGCATTCTGTATATTCTGTATTATCATCCCTGCAGATGGCCTCATTCTGTATATTCTGTATTATCATCCCTGCAGATGGCGGCATTCTGTATTATCATCCCTGCAGATGGCCTCATTCTGTATATTCTGCATTATCATCCCCGCAGACGGCCTCATTCTGTATATTCTGCATTATCATCCCCGCATATGGCGGCATTCTGTATATTCTGCATTATCATCCCCGCAGACGGCGGCATTCTGTATATTCTGCATTATCATCCCTGCCTATGGCGGCATTCTGCATTATCGTCCCCGCAGACGGCGGCATTCTGTATTATTTCTTAGGTCATGCAAGTAGTGGATTCCATTAAAGTGTCACACAAGACGTGCCTTCACCATAGTGGAGCACAAGCTCCTTGTGATATTTTTGGCGTCTTTCTTGATTAGTCGGCCAGCATTACTGGGTCATCCCTTATTCTTGTCTTTATGACCTTTTTCCTGCAGTTTTGAGGTCTCTTCTTTCTGTCTGCTTCACTCCGGTGATCGCTATCAGATATTCTTCACTTTGACTAATGTACAACCTGCATTAATGGATGTAAATGTCAGAAGGAGGAGGTGACGGCCAGGCTGTACTCCGGGATTACACAACAGCGCGGTCCGCGGCGCCCTGTAACTTCCTTACTCCAGGAATAATCGGATAGTCCAGCACTCGTCAGGTCCCAGTCCTTGGCAGTGGCGCAGACTCCTGCTTTTTGTATTTACGGCTCTTTAGCGTAACATCATTGATTAGTGATTACTCGGCAGATTTGAGGCCTTATTCAGATTTAAGAAGACAAAACAGTTTGTACATGTGAGAGAAAGCTGAAGGTGTAACCCGTCTGGTGAGCTTCTGCCAGTCCTGGTGCCCGCATTCCTGTGAGACCCAGCGCACATTGCCATCTGTGCCAGTTACTGTGACTCACTGTCAATTACTGTGATCGCACCGCAATTATGTTACAGTGGCGTGAGTTCATTTCCATAGAAATAAGATTTGTTCATATTTTCACAATCTGCTTGTGTTCATGGGACGCGTCCTATTCTGCACTAGTTTATATCTGATGTTCTGGAAGCTGAGGGCACATTATGGGTCATGCAGACCTCGGGCACGGTTCTTCCTTTGACAGTATGCAGCACGTGACGACAGATCTCGCACAGTTGAGGGGTCTGAGCCTCCAGAGCTACACTTTGTAGGGGCTGCATACTGCATCTAGCGGAAAAGGACTTTAGGACGGAGCATTGCTGAGAATACTGTCTGAGGGCGCCTTCACACCAGCCAGAATTCAGTGACTGGAAATCTGTTCCATTCATTTGAATGAGGAGCAAGTGCATGGATTTCTGCAAGCCTCATTAAGGTCAATTGCTGCGTGTGAAGGCGCTCTAATTTGAGTAGGTTCCTCTCTGGAGCCCATGTTCCACCGGTTGCATCTTCAGATCTACCTCTTCCTATAGCATTCATTGTATAGTGACCCTGCACAGCCAGCTACTGTACATTCTGCACTGGATGAGGCTTGGAGACCCCGGCTGGGAGGACGGTGGTGGCACCGGAGCACTTGTAATGTAATCTCATCCTTCTGGGTACAATTTCTTATTTCTTTGTTCCTGGTTTATCGGCAGACGGGAAGCAGCTGACAGATTAAGTGTTAAGTTACTTTGACACTTTGTAACTGAAGTAACAAACTGCTTGACAAAAGTCTGATCTGCAGAAAGGACGGCGGTGGCGGCTGCTGCTGGGAATTGTTAAAGCCTCCACGTCTACTGGTGACAGCCTGGTGATTGGAAGCTTTATCTCCCATCTCCTCTCTGAGGATTGGACTTGTGGACACTGAAGAAGGCGTCTCATGGGTTCTGTTTCCATCTTATTCCTCCGTCTGACGCATCGTCAGCTCCCAAAGCTGTGGAGAACTTCCCAGCTGCCATGTTTTCAGCTGTGAGGATACGGAGAAGAGCGAGGGGATTGAGGAATGACAAGGTGAAGCTTCTTGGGTGTGAATGGTATTGACCCCAAGATGGTGGTAGATCAGAGCTGTCAGATCCTGGTCCTTCTTGTATTTGTAGACAAATAGAGGGTCACATAAATCTGTACATAAGTCCGGGAGATGATTATCTTCAGTCTCCAAGATCACAGAATTTGGGAGAAATAATTGAATTGGGGGTATCTTAATTGCCAAGAAGGATCACTGCACTCTGTGTTGCGTAGGGTCCCAATCCAACTTGTTTATGAAGAAGAAATCTGCAACCCTAACAAAACGCAGAGAGGGCACGTTTTGGTCCAACCTCTCAGGAGCTTTATCCAGCAACCTACTGCAGGTACTAAGGAGCAATGGAAACAGCAAGGCTCCATATGGTGCCATGGGAATGCCACCTGCTTGGTGTGGGTTTGAGGCTACAGGAGACCCTGATGCAAATATACCCAATGGTATTAATCCTCATTTTAACCTTTCAATCCAGCAGAGCTGCTGATTTGTTTGCAGACTTCTCCTGCCCCCTAATTCTGAAGAGGGTTCTGTCAGTGTCCTTGACTTAACCCTGCGTTCCCCAGATATAATCGTGTGATATCTCCTATATATGAAAGGTCCTGGAAGTGCTGTAGTGAAGCTTCCATTACAACAATGGATTGAGCATAGATTCCTGTGCAGCTTTACAAAGATGCAGGATTGTTTAGTTTTGTCCTTCACCTTCTTTGTCTCATTGACGGATTGTTAGAACATTGAATGGGACCCCTGGTGACGTTTCTCCAGAGTCTTTAGTTCTTCTGTCTTCTCCATATATGCAATAGAGTTAAAATAATTCCGGTACATAAAGCTCACATTTCATGATAAGTAGTTCTGTTTCAGTTTATCATTTTCAAGATCTCTGCTTAGTGTCAGTGAATGCAATCATTCCAAGACTGAAAACCAGCTCTAAAGACACAATGGAGGGTTTGTCACAGTACATCAGTCTGGACAATCCTCTCTGGGTACCGTGTCCGTTGGCGTGAGCAGCAGTGCCCCTGCACACTCAGTATACCCTTGTGGGCAGCGGCACTGTACGTGTGCACAAGGTGCGAGCAGCAGTGTGCTTGCACAGGATTTCATCGAGGGACTTAATAATGTAGAAAGGTGAAGAGAGGAGCGGGGCTCCATGTAGGTGGGGGTGCCCGGGGACCTCACCCTTGGGCTGTTTTCAGCAAATTTGCATATGGCTCAAAAGTCATGAAAATGAACAAAGGGACCAAAAAGGTATCAGTGATACTGTGCTTGTCCCCTACAGGCACCAGGAAGCCTTTAATGTGGTGACAGACCCCCATAAAGGCTTGGGGCAACTTTTCCCACTATTGCATTCTACCCATTTTCGGTTACATTTTTTTAAAGTTGGTTCACATCTGCGGCAGGTAAATCCGGCAATCTGTTCCAGCAGAGTAGCGGAGTTACCGTATCTGGCATAGCCGGATCCCCATTCACTATAATGGCATCTAGCGGGTTTCCGGCTTAAATGCCAGCATTCTGCTGCTAGAATACCGCCGCAGGCAGCTGTGTTATTTGTCTGACAGAATGTGACATTTAGGCAGGAAACCTGCTGGACTCCATTACAGAGGATATGGATCCGTAATGCCGGATACGGTAAGGACATTAGTCTGCTCCTCGGCTCTAACAGACTATCGGATTTACCTGCTGCTGATGTCAACCTTCCCTTTCAGGTCAAACCCTCCTTATAACTCAACTGAAAAAAATATTTTTAGCCTAAAAGGAGTAAAAGGCAATGGTTAAAAAAACAAAACAAAAAAAAGCTCCAACGGTGTCCATAGCCTTTAAGGGCAGAGTGTTATAGATACAAACCCATGGTAATGGCGGTGGGGTATAATTATTTGTCACGGTTTGGACCTTTCTCGCTGTGGCTATAACTGTTCAGATAATAATGCTGTAAGTGGCAGAAGGCGGTGGATTATGATTGCTGTAATGTGGGTCACACGCTGAGGCTCCAGGACGCAGAGTAATGAGGCATTTGCACGTTCTTTCTCATTACAAGTCCCCTGTGCAGGAGTGGAGATGATGGACCGTGGAGTGGCTGCTTCCACCTGCTCCATCCCCTACGCCCCACTTCATATACTCAACATTTGTGCGGTGCAGTCATCTCAAATGAGGATCTTCTCTGGAATGTTCTCCAGTTTTTTATTTTATGCACTTATATATATCACTGACTGACATATTCCACAGCGCTGTACAGACATTCTCATCCCTTATATATCACTGACATATTCCACAGCGCTGTACAGACATTCTCATCACTTATATATCACTGACATATTCCACAGCGCTGTACAGACATTCTCATCCCTTATATATCACTGACATATTCCACAGCGCTGTACAGACATTCTCATCACTTATATATCACTGACATATTCCACAGCGCTGTACAGACATTCTCATCACTTATATATCACTGACATATTCCACAGCGCTGTACAGACATTCTCATCACTTATATATCACTGACATAGTCCACAGCGCTGTACAGACATTCTCATCACTTATATATCACTGACATATTCCACAGCGCTGTACAGACATTCTCATCCCTTATATATCACTGACATATTCCACAGCGCTGTACAGACATTCTCATCACTTATATATCACTGACATATTCCACAGCGCTGTACAGACATTCTCATCCCTTATATATCACTGACATATTCCACAGCGCTGTACAGACATTCTCATCCCTTATATATCACTGACATATTCCACAGCACTGTACAGACATTCTCATCCCTTATATATCACTGACATATTCCACAGCGCTGTACAGACATTCTCATCACTTATATATCACTGACATATTCCACAGCGCTGTACAGACATTCTCATCACTTATATATCACTGACATATTCCACAGCGCTGTACAGACATTCTCATCACTTATATATCACTGACATATTCCACAGCGCTGTACAGACATTCTCATCACTTATATATTACTGGCATATTCCACAGCGCTGTACAGACATTCTCATCACTTATATATTACTGACATATTCCACAGCGCTGTACAGACATTCTCATCACTTATATATCACTGACATATTCCACAGCGCTGTACAGACATTCTCATCCCTTATATATCACTGACATATTCCGTAATGCTGTACAGACATTCTCATGAGGCTTGCAATCTAAGTTCCCTGTCAGTATGTCTTTGAAGTGTGGGAGGAAAACCACGCAAACTCAGGGAGAACATACAAACTCCGTGCAGATATTGTCCTTGGTCAGATTTGAATCTAGGACCCCAGCGCTAACCTCTGAGCCACCTTGCTGCCCATGCTTCTCCATGTGTCAAGACACTAAACGGGGAAGATTCTGTCCACCGTGAGGCCATGAGAAGTGTGGTCCTAACTCTGAACTGGCAGTCAAGTTGGTATTAGACTGAAATTACTACCAAAACCAGTCCGTTTTCCAGTCAGTGGGGCCCCAGCGGCACTTCCCCCTCACCGATGATGGGGAGAGCCTGGGACTCTGCAGCACCTTACAACTTTATAGCACATTTTATTTCACATGTGTCTTGTTTCCACCATAAAATGAAGCCGCTTGACTCTGTTTCATCTGAGCGTTTGTTTTACATTCTATAGAGAAGCCACTTTAATTGCATCATATCCTGGCAAATTGGATTTTCATTGAATTGCTGCACCTACAGGCCGTTTGCATTTGCCAGCATCTGTTTGGCTCCTGATAGTCGGTGGATGGAGCTTGTTCTGTGAGCGATGAGATCTGCAGTGCCCCCCGGGTCATCCTCATATGAGTGAAGTTTAATTTTACCCTTTGATATCACTTCCCAGTTGTGCAGACGGCTGTGTTCATGATAGATCCATTACTAGTAATTACTACCAAGGTCCTAGAGGGGGCGCTGCAGACACTGGGGGCACTAGTGTTTGTGAAGTTTCACATTCTTGTGTTTTGTCTTGCAGAGTACTCGCATGGCCCTGGATCACCTGGAATCTGTTCCAGAAAAGCTCAGTCTCCTGGACGACATGAAAGATCTCAATGTGAGTGGAAACAAGAAAACGTCAGATTTGGTTTGCACCATATGATGTCCGTGGGAAGGGTTCTCACCGGTATCAGCAGCCGCATGTTTTTATTCACAGTGCGGGGAGTCGCTTGTGTCCGATTCCTTTATGTTCTCCTCTTAAGTGACCCTTCCCCCATTTTCTAATAGATTTAGATGTAGAATTTACCTTTAAAGTGGTCCTTTAACTTCAACAAATGCATTTATTATGTAGCGAAAGTTAATATACCAGGCTCTGACTAATGTATGGTGATTCCATGCTGCCTCCTTTGCTGGATTGATATTTCCATCACATTATACACGTCTCATTTCCATGGTTACGATTAGGCATGAGCGAATCGACATTGGCTGAAACATCCCAAGTCGATTTAAATAATACGTTGTTTGAATACTGTATGGAGCGAGCGCGCCGTACAGTATTAGAATGTATTGGCTCATATGAGCCGAAGTTATTACTTCGCGAAGTCGCTTGACACTTCGGGTAATAACTTCAAAAATTTATTTCTACTGTAAAAAAAAACATTTCCCGAACTCTGGTTCGGTTTTAAGTGGTACCTTGGAACTGAACCCGAGTTCGGGAAATACATTTTTGAAGTGATTACCCGAAGTGTCGAGAGACTTCACGAAGTAATAACTTCAGCTCATAGGAGCCAATACATTCTAATACTGTACGGCACGCTCGCTCCGTACAGTATTCAAACAAAGTATTATGCAAATCGACTTCAGGTGTTTCATCCAAAGTCGATTCGCTGATCCCTAGTTACGACCACCCTGTAATCTAACAGCTGTGGTCATGCTTGCACACTAGAAAAAAAGCACCATTTTATGTGCGCTCCTAGTCCCGGCCACCAGAGAGGCTGGCACTTTTTCCTATAATGTGCAAGCATGACCACCGCTTATGGAGTGCAGGATGGTCATAACCATGGAAACGAGCCGTGTATAATGTGATGGAAAAATAACTCCAGCCAGCAAAGGAGGCAATATGGAGAACCACAATACATTAGTCAGAGCCTGGTATAAACTGCGTCTACAGGATGAATCTCACTGCTGAAGTGAGACAACCCCTCTAAAATATAAATCTGTATTTCAGTTTCTCCTCTTGCGGGTGTAGCCTGCAGTGTAAAGAATGGGGGTTTCTTATTGCCATGGCTAACATTTTTCTATAGTTTCATTAATACTTGATTTATTACATATAAAAGTCCACTATACTGCATCCAGCATAGGCTAGAGTGAACTTACATGACAACCTCCTTTCTTTACACTGCAGGAGGATTTCTAAACATTGCACCATTCCCCAGTTCTAGGCGGCCATTATTTATTGCACCATTGTACCCTGGTGTGGAGTAAACCTGTTCTCAGAGGAATGCAGCGTCCGGGCGCTTTACACAGGGCCACGAGGCTGTTACCTTTAATCTCCAGACCCCAAGAGCTGAGAAGCGGCAGAGTCTGCACAATGTGCGGTTGTAATGAATAGACCCCTAGGCCATTGGTATTCACTGATCTGAGGAAATATTCCGGTGTGAGGGAACAAAGGAGGAAATACTGTACGGAGCGACCTTGAGAAAATGATCTGAATGGGGCTGGCATGAATGAGTGCTATTCTCTAGGCTGCCGTGTCAGCGCTCGGCTATAGTGCCGCTCAGACCTTCTGCCACAATTGGGTCCTGTGGAGGGAGAATAGTGATGGGAACGTGCGGACACAGCTATGAGAAATGCATTGTTCCATTCAGCCGTCCCGCGCTCCGGCCCTGGGATTAGCTGCCTCCCAGACCGGCCGCATTTTGACGTTTCTTTCCTGTTTGTGTAGTGGACCTTACTACGGAGAAGACAATCGCAGGCAGTGGGGGAGGGCTGAGTATTGGCTCCTGGGTGAGGGATCGATGGCGAGGACTTCCTTGCAGCTCTTGTGCTTTTCACTTTACATGGATTCGTTTTATCGGTGCACTTACGGGGGGGACGCTGTCCCATATGTTGGTGTGTGTGCGCAGAGTGATGGAAATGGGAAACAGGTGTGCCGTCATGGTTACGCTGTGTGTATCGCACAAGACGGGGCCGATTTTACCACAACGAGCTCGCACTCCTGCTTCTAACTGTACGAGAATTGGGGCCAAAACACAGAGAATCAGATCTGAGGACAAAGAAGCCCAAGATGCTTCATCCCAGCGCCATACATCACCCCGTCTGCCCCGTGCCAGAGGACGGGAACATTTCTCCAATAAATTCTCATCTTTCACTTGGCCACATGGACGTATTCTGGGGGGAGGGGATGCAGTAATGGGTGAGGGTTCCCCCTGTATTTGATGTTTTAGCTCGGTCTCCTCATCTGCTGCGCTGCCCACTTGTGTACTGCAGACGGGGGGAGGAAAGTGGTGGGCACCAAGTCCAGAGGACACAAGGAAAAGCGCCAACACAGACTACCTGTATAACAGGAGTACCCATTCAATGCCCCTTACAAATGTGTCGGGGTAGAGGATAACTATGGGATCATATTGGGTCCAACCACTGGGACCCCATACCCCACAGGACCTCCTGAAATGAATGAAGCAGCAGGTTGCGCATGGGACTGCCAGAAATATCCAAGTGCTGTCTCCGGCAGTCCCATAGAGAATGGAGTGGCACGCCCCAAGCCTGTCCAGCCACTCTGTGCATTTTGTGGGGTCCCAGGAGCTGGACCCCTACCAGTCACAGGTAACACTCATTTCTACAAGTGTGCTTTAAAGGGGAGAGTCTTCAGGGTCGGCCATCAATATCCGACCGGTGGACGGTCTGACTCCCAGCACCCCTGCCAAGCAGCTGAGGCCCTTAGATGAGAGCCACGGCCTCTGATGTCACGTCCATTGGGCACTTGGCCCTTGTAAGCCCGTTCCAGGTCAGTGGATGTGATTCAGCTAAAATTCCAATTCCAGTTACTACTGAGAAGAGGCCGCAGCTCCATTACAGGACCTGTAACCTCACATTGCCCATGGAATAACAATCAGAGGCATCTATTGACTCTATGATGTGCCATTACTCTGTTATTCCCACTAGAAGGTATGAATGAATTGCTAGTAGTTTGCATTGAAGGTCCATCAAGGTGTTACCGGTTGGTGCGTGTCCCTCCATAGTCTGACAATGGCAGCACGGATTGGATAATGTCAGACGATTACATGGGGGGGATGCAAGTAGTTACCAGAACAGACCTGTCAGGAGAGGCGACTGGTCCTCTAAACAGCTGGAGCCGAACCTCCACCAATCAGATGCTGATGACCCATCCTGAGGGTAGGTCATCAATAAATTCTGGTAAGCCCCTGTAAAGGTCCCATCTGGTTTAGAAAAAAACATTTCTGACATTCCATGACTAGTGAGTGCCCCGAGGGGCTTCATTCTGCATGTGCCGCCACGTTCACCCGCAGATAGGTTGATCGCTGGGAGACACAGAAGTGGCTGGGCAGCATGAAGCTCCTGACAGGGTCCCTTTAAGTTCATTGGCAGATGCTGTAGGGGTAGCACTGGCCGACATCTTATCTCGTGGAGATCTGGTGACCTTGTGTCTTGTTCTTTACACAGGACTCTCACCTGCAGAGAGAAGTGATGGAGGAGCGGTACGCTCAGTACCGAGAGATCGTGGGGTCCCTGCAGCAACAGCTGGAAGATTCCAAGCGCAGGATCCAGGAGTACAGGGTAAGCGTGTGCCCACCTCCGCCTGGGAGCACTGCAGCTGTGTCCGTTTATTGTTAGATTTAAAACGTTTTATGATGTACCTGCAGCGGCCATATTGGTTGACACGATGAACACACTTTTCAGGAACTTCAATCCAACTTTAATTTGGTCATAAATCAGCTTAAGTGTACGGCCACACCTAGCCCATTATCTGCTGTGGATTGCACCCTATGGCAATCCGTGCTGCATGTGATTTATTAGAATCTTGTCCACTTTGCTAGTACTGTGGAACGCTGTATGCAAATCCCTCCCATGTGAATATACCCTAAGAGATCATTTAAGTTCTGCAGGTACCGTGTAGTGTGAAAGACCAGAACCAACTTTATTGTAAAAAGGCTTTTCAGCCAGAAATGCAGGGAGCCTCAAAAGAAAGACATAAGCTGTGGGGAAGGGGAACTAACTCCACTTCATCAGGTCCTTGTCCTGCTGAGAAGTTTGGTAACTGCGCTGTGGGTGATGGGAGACTTTCGGTGGCGTTGGTAAAAACCTTCTGTTCTTCTTTCACTGAAAACGAGGACGATCTCAATTCGTTCTGCTTGGGACTACGTCATCCTTCACATCGCCTGTAGAGAAAAAAATAACTGTTTAGGGTGAGAACAAAGTTACGTTGAAATGAAGCACGCCATTGTATTTTTGGTGACGTTCTCTACTGTTTAATGTGTCACACTCCTTCCAATCGGAAAAACTCATGCTGAATTCAAGATGGCCGCCATGTTGATGACATGTCAAGCAGGTTTGCCCGTTTCCTCACAGTTTCCAGACAGAGATCCAGTTCTTGACACAAACGTTTTCATTTTATATGGATGAGGACAGGAGGAGCTGAGCAGATTCCTATATAGTGTTATAGTATGAAAAGATAATCTATACATTTACTTCTCACTTCAGCTGTAAGTGGAGAAGTGTCATCAGTGATTGACAGTATTCTCTGTGTAAGTGTGTATACAGAGATACCGGTCAGTACCGCCTGTAGTTTCCAAAATGGGGTCACCTTTTGGGAGTTTCTTCTGTAGGGGTGTATCAGGGTCTCTTTAAATATGACTCGGTGCCTAAAAACTATATGGTGCTCCTTTCCTTCTATGCCCTGCCGTGTGACCATACAGCAGTCTAAGACCACATATGGGGTGGTTTTGTAAACTGAAGAATCAGGGTAATATATAGAGGTTTGTTTGGCTGTTAACCCTTTTTGAAAGTTGTGATTTTTTTCATTTTCTTTTTGTAAATTTGGGATTTTTAAAAAAATTTATTAGTAACATAGTACATAAGGCCGAAAAAAGACATTTGTCCATCCAGTTTTGCCTGTCATCCTGCAAGTTGATCCAGAGGAAGGCAAAAAAAAAAAAAACCCTGTGAGGTAGAAGCCAATTTTCCCTACTTTAGGGGAATAAAAAATTCCTTCCCGACTCCAATCAGGCATCAGAATATCTCCCTGGATCAACGACCCCTCTCTATTAGCTATAGCCTGTTAGGCTACTTTCACACTAGCGTTCGGGGCTCCGCTTGTGAGTTCCGTTTGAAGGCTCTCACAAGCGGCCCCGAACGGATCCGTCCGGCCCTAATGCATTCTGAATGGATGCGGATCCGCTCAGAATGCATCAGTTTGGCACCGTTTATCCTCCGCTCAGCAGGCGGACACCTGAACGCAGCTTGCAGCATTCGGGTGTCCGCCTGGCCGTGCGGAGGTAATCGGATCCGTCCAGACTTACAATGTAAGTCAATGGGGACGGATCCGTTTGAATTTGACACTATATGGCTCAATCTTCAAACGGATCCGTCTCTCATTGACTTTCAATGTAAAGTCAAAACGGATCCGTTTGCATTATCATGAACAAAAAAAATAAAAAAGATTATTTTTTTTTTGTTCATGGTAATGCAAACGGATCCGTTCTGAACGGATCTAAGCGTTTGCATTATAGGTGCGGATCCGTCTGTGCAGATACCAGACGGATCAGCACCTAACGCAGGTGTGAAAGTAGCCTAATATTATTACACTCCAGAATACATCCAGGCCCCTCATGAACTCCTATAGTGAACTCATCACCACCTCCTCAGGCAGAGAGTCCACAGTCTCACTGCTCTTACAGTATAGAGTCCATAGTCTCACTGCTCTTACAGTATAGAGTCCACAGTCTCACTGCTCTTACAGTATAGAGTCCATAGTCTCACTGCTCTTACAGTATAGAGTCCATAGTCTCACTGCTCTTACAGTATAGAGTCCATAGTCTCACTGCTCTTACAGTATAGAGTCCATAGTCTCACTGCTCTTACAGTATAGAGTCCATAGTCTCACTGCTCTTACAGTATAGAGTCCATAGTCTCACTGCTCTTACAGTATAGAGTCCATAGTCTCACTGCTCTTACAGTATAGAGTCCATAGTCTCACTGCTCTTACAGTATAGAGTCCATAGTCTCACTGCTCTTACAGTACAGAGCCCATAGTCTCACCGCTCTTACAGTAAAGAGTCCATAGTCTCACCGCTCTTACAGTAAAGAGTCCATAGTCTCACCGCTCTTACAGTAAAGAGTCCATAGTCTCACTGCTCTTACAGTAAAGAGTCCATAGTCTCACTGCTCTTACAGTATAGAGTCCATAGTCTCACTGCTCTTACAGTATAGAGTCCATAGTCTGACTGCTCTTACAGTATAGAGTCCATAGTCTCACCGCTCTTACAGTACAGAGCCCATAGTCTCACCGCTCTTACAGTAAAGAGTCCATAGTCTCACCGCTCTTACAGTAAAGAGTCCATAGTCTCACCGCTCTTACAGTAAAGAGTCCATAGTCTCACTGCTCTTACAGTAAAGAGTCCATAGTCTCACTGCTCTTACAGTAAAGAGTCCATAGTCTCACTGCTCTTACCGTAAAGAGTCCATAGTCTCACTGCTCTTACAGTATAGAGTCCATAGTCTCACTGCTCTTACAGTATAGAGTCCATAGTCTCACTGCTCTTACAGTAAAGAGTCCATAGTCTCACTGCTCTTACAGTAAAGAGTCCATAGTCTCACTGCTCTTACAGTATAGAGTCCATAGTCTCACTGCTCTTACAGTATAGAGTCCATAGTCTCACTGCTCTTACAGTATAGAGTCCATAGTCTCACCGCTCTTACAGTAAAGAGTCCATAGTCTCACCGCTCTTACAGTAAAGAGTCCATAGTCTCACCGCTCTTACAGTATAGAGTCCATAGTCTCACTGCTCTTACAGTATAGAGTCCATAGTCTCGCTGCTCTTACAGTATAGAGTCCATAGTCTCGCTGCTCTTACAGTACAGAGCCCATAGTCTCACCGCTCTTACAGTAAAGAGTCCATAGTCTCACCGCTCTTACAGTAAAGAGTCCATAGTCTCACTGCTCTTACAGTAAAGAGTCCATAGTCTCACTGCTCTTACAGTAAAGAGTCCATAGTCTCACTGCTCTTACCGTAAAGAGTCCATAGTCTCACTGCTCTTACAGTATAGAGTCCATAGTCTCACTGCTCTTACAGTATAGAGTCCATAGTCTCGCTGCTCTTACAGTATAGAGTCCATAGTCTCGCTGCTCTTACAGTACAGAGCCCATAGTCTCACCGCTCTTACAGTAAAGAGTCCATAGTCTCACCGCTCTTACAGTAAAGAGTCCATAGTCTCACCGCTCTTACAGTAAAGAGTCCATAGTCTCACTGCTCTTACAGTAAAGAGTCCATAGTCTCACTGCTCTTACCGTAAAGAGTCCATAGTCTCACTGCTCTTACAGTATAGAGTCCATAGTCTCACTGCTCTTACAGTATAGAGTCCATAGTCTCGCTGCTCTTACAGTATAGAGTCCATAGTCTCGCTGCTCTTACAGTACAGAGCCCATAGTCTCACCGCTCTTACAGTAAAGAGTCCATAGTCTCACCGCTCTTACAGTAAAGAGTCCATAGTCTCACTGCTCTTACAGTAAAGAGTCCATAGTCTCACTGCTCTTACAGTAAAGAGTCCATAGTCTCACTGCTCTTACCGTAAAGAGTCCATAGTCTCACTGCTCTTACAGTATAGAGTCCATAGTCTCACTGCTCTTACAGTATAGAGTCCATAGTCTGACTGCTCTTACAGTATAGAGTCCATAGTCTCACTGCTCTTACAGTAAAGAGTCCATAGTCTCACTGCTCTTACAGTAAAGAGTCCATAGTCTCACTGCTCTTACAGTAAAGAGTCCATAGTCTCACTGCTCTTACAGTAAAGAGTCCATAGTCTCACTGCTCTTACAGTAAAGAGTCCATAGTCTCACTGCTCTTACAGTAAAGAGTCCATAGTCTCACTGCTCTTACAGTATAGAGTCCATAGTCTCACTGCTCTTACAGTATAGAGTCCATAGTCTCGCTGCTCTTACAGTATAGAGTCCATAGTCTCGCTGCTCTTACAGTACAGAGTCCATAGTCTCGCTGCTCTTACCGTAAAGAATCCTTTTCTATGTTTGTGTACAAACCTTCTTTCCTCCAGACGCAGAGGATGTTCCCTCTGGATAAGTAAAGGTTAAATGTATCGACTGAAATTTACCACTGGCATGAAGTACAATGTGTCACGAGAAAACAATCTCAGAATGACTTGGATAAGTAACAACGGTCCAAATTTATTACCACATCAAGTGACAAGTCAGATTGCAAAAAATTGCCTTATGATCTTATGAGTGCGGGACAATAGTGCTGCGGGCAGCCCGACGTGCACAGCATCACTGTATTCTTTGATGCTGTGCGCACTATCAATGCCGCTCCGGGACATATGGCTGTGTGCAAGAGGCCTTACACAGAGAATACCATCACTGATAACAACTCCGCGTGTACAACTATCAGTGACTAACAGCTATCTATGTATACACACTTGGGGTCCATTCACACGTCTGCAAAATGGGTCCGGACCCATTTATTTTCAATGGGGCTGCAAAAGATTCGGACAGCACAGTGTACGGTCCGCATCCGCACTTCCATTCCGCAAAAAAATAGAACATGTCCTATTTTTGTCCGCAGACACGGACAAGAAAAGTTATTTCTATTTAAAGTGCCGGCCATGTGCGGTCCGTGTTTTGCGGATCCGCAAAACACTTGTGGACGTGTGAATAGTCCCTTACACAGAGAATACTATCATTGATATCACCTCCCTGTGTACAATTATCAGTGACTGACAGCTGAATGGTTCATATTCATCTGCTCAGCTCCTCCTGTTCTATAAGACTAGTTTCATACATGCTAAAAAAAACTATATTACACTGGCTCTTTTATCCTGTGTGAACCTATAGCTGACGCTGCGGTACCGCCACTACTGTAAAAAACGGGAAAACTAATATCTGTAATATGGTTTCGTGCGACAATTCCCCACACTTCCTACAATACCATAAGCAGAGGTAAACGTGCATTCACAGCATCAATCCAAATATGTATATACAGCGCCTTGCAAAAGTATTCACCCTCCTTTGACTTTTTTCGTATTTTGGTGCCTCACAACCTGGAATTAACATGGATTGTTTGAGGATTTGCATCATGTAATTTACAGAACATGGCCAGAAATTTGAATATAGTTACTATCATATCGTGCAGGATGTTCTGTATCTTTTTTCTGTGATTGGTTTAATTTGTCTTGAAGGAGCAGCATTCATGTGCCCTTCTGCCCCACCTATCTAAGAGGCGACCTTGATTAAGGTGGTACGTATCGCTGTGCGGCTCCTCCTCTCATTGGTTGCACACACTAGATGTGTGGGGTCTGCACTCCTGAACATAAATGCATAATGGCATAGGTAGGTTTAGCATAGGACCTGCTTGAACTGAGACCACCTTGGCGCTGGGTAGGTGGGCACAGATGTGTTTAGATTGAAATGTATTGGTTAAGGCCGAGTTTGCGATCCGATGCGGCCTGCAATTTGCAGACCCATTCACTTTAATGGGTCCGCGATCCGCCTGTTCTGCAAAAAGATAGGACATGTGCTATCTTTTTGCGGAACGGAAGTACGGAACGCAACCCAACGGAAGCACTCCGTAGTGCTTCCGAGGGGTCCCGTTCCGCTATTCCGGACCCATTGAAGTGAATGGGTCCGCATCCGTGATGCGGAATGCACACGGAACTGTGACCGTGTATTGCGGCCCGCAATATGGCCACGGATCACACACGTTCGTCTGAACTTAGCCTAAGAGTCTCAGATTTTATCAGAGTGAGGGCTTAGTCCATATGTTACTATAGTGCGTTATTTTCTGTGACTTTATAAATGTAGTTACTATCATATCGTGCAGGATGTTCTGGATCTTTTTTTCTGTGATTTTTTATAATAACTTCATAAATTAATTTGCACTGTAAAAAAAACATTTCCCGAACTCTAGTTCGTTTCCAAGGAGCTCCGTACAGTATTAGAACGACATTTTATGCTAATCGACTTTGCAGGTTTCATCCGAAGTCGATTCGCTCATCCCTAATAAAGATAATATGAAGGAGGAGATTAGTAATGATTACAAACATTCTGACTTATAAATTAAGTCCAAATATCACCCCATACAGGAGTACTCTGTCTTTTAATACATTTATGAACCTAGTAGTAAAAGAAATACGGAAAGTAAAAGCTGTCAAAAAATTACAATCTATGAGTAATATATCAAAAGGGGAGAGGGAAGCTGTGATGGCGATGCAAGAGAATAATATCACTATATGTCCAGCAGACAAAGGTGGAAGCATCGTAATTAGGGATAAAGAAAATTATTGTAAGGAGGCTTACAAATTATTGGGGGGCCAAAAAACATTTAGAATATTGAAGAAAGACCCCACGGAAATATATAAAAAAGGTCCGGTGGGCATTTGGCGCTATCCCGGCTGTGCCCTTAGTCAGTCTTCTTGGAGTACCAGGATGAGCCTTGGTGGTTAGTGAGAGTAAAGTTCTGGATCTTGGGATATAAAACCGCGAAAAAGAAAAAAATCATGCCGTTAGCACCAAATAATTGGACATGCTTGGATAGTTGATAAGTTTATGATAACTGGTCAATGGAAAAGAAAGGGTTAGTTTCTGCTTCCCTGATGAGGTTAGTGAACAGCATCAAAGGAAACCTGTCATCGCCTTTATACGGACTGATGGCAGCATAAGGTGGTGACAGATGTGCCGATTTCAGCCGTCTGCCATTCACGAGCTAAAAGTGTTTGCTGAGAACCAAATCATTTAAGCCCAGGCCTGGGAAGTGCCCTGATTGTTCCTGGTCTCCCTGCCCACTTAGGGGTTGTCCGAGTTATTATTTTTTGTTATTTATATGTTTCTAACTAATCAAATGTAACAGCTTTACCATGCACTTACTGCATCTGTAGTTGCTCCTTTCTCAGATTTCACTGAGGGTCACATGACCTGTGATGTCAGCTTCTCTCCCTGCTCTGATAATGATTCGTGCACAAAGCCTGAGAGAGTTGATCTGTGTCTGCACACGAGACGTCACTGTGCTGGCCACGTCCCCCTGCTCTGCCAGCTGCTGCTTATCGCTCTCCCTGGATTCTTAACCCATTCAGCAGCACAGACTCAAGGCTTTACTGAGTAGCTGCAGGCACTGAGGACACAAATGCTGGGCACAGGAGCTGACAGAGGAGTTCTGCAGAGCATTGCGCCCAGGTAGCGGGAAGATCCTGTGTGTATCAGGGTAACAGGGTTGATGTTCCTGGAGGGAAACGCCAAATGGAAAAGGATTTAGGAAAACTAGAAGAATGGTCAGAACTCTGGAAACTGAAATTTAATGTGGATAAGTGCAAGATAATGCACCTGGGGCGTAAAAACCCAAGGGCAGAATATAGAATATTTGACACAGTCCTGACCTCAGTATCTGAGGAAAGGGATTTAGGAGTAATTATTTCAGAAGACTTAAAGGTGGGAAGACAATGTAATAGAGCAGCACGAAATGCCAGCAGAATGCTTGGATGTATAGGGAGAGGTATAAGCAGTAGAAAGAGTGAAGTGCTTATGCCGCTGTACAGAGCACTAGTGAGACCTCATCTGGAGTATTGTGCGCAGTACTGGAGGCCATATCTCCAGAAGGATACTGATACTTTGGAGAGAGTTCAGAGAAGAGCTACTAAACTAGTACATGGATTGCAGGATAAAACTTACCAGGAAAGGTTAAAGGACCTTAATATGTATAGCTTGGAAGAAAGAAGAGACAGAGGGGAGATGAGAGAAACTGCTAAATACATAAAGGGAATCAACTCGGTAAAGGAAGAGAGCATATTTAAAAGAAGAAAAACTACCACAAGAGGACACAGTTTTAAATTAGAGGGGCAAAGGTTTAAAAGTAATATCAGGAAGTATTACTTTACTGAGAGAGTAGTGGATGCATGGAATAGCCTTCCTGCAGAAGTGGTAGCTGCAAATACAGTGAAGGGGTTTAAGCATGCATGGGATAGGCATAAGGCCATCCTTCATATAAGATAGGGCCGGGGGCTATCCATAGTATTCAGTATATTGGGCAGACTAGATGGGCCAAATGGTTCTTATCTGCCGACACATTCTATGTTTCTATATGTTTCTATCAGCAGTGTCAGTGTCACCTGTAGTCCTACACATATAATATGCTGCTGAGTCTCCCAGCAGTCAGACATGTCACTCAGGGCAGACTTATTCACTCCCTTAGCAGAGCGGGGGGAGGGCCAGAGATTGTTGTTATTGCAGGTAAACAAAGGGCCAGAAGAGAACCAGGGAAATAAAACATATATATATATATTTTTTTTACCTAAAACTTGCTTAGCTCAGTTATATATTGCTGCCCATCAGATTTACAGTGCTATATATATTTTTTTTTCATAACTCTGACAACCCCTTTAATAGTAGTTTTCTCCCTAGTAAATAACTGTCAATCATCAGGCAGTGGGCGGGGAGAGCAGGGGCTCATGAAAAATCAGGACACTTCCCAGGCCTGGGCTTAAATTATTTGGTTCTCGGGAAACATTTTTAGCTCGTGAATGGCAGACGGCTGACAAATCTCACTACTTTATGCTGCCGTCACTCAGGGCAACAACAGCGCTGATCACAGGTTCCCTCTAATGTCAGAATCTCTGTTGGTCTAAGGCAGAAAAGGGGTTAATGTGGCTGCTGTCCTGTGGGTTACTCGCTCCTCTAGGTTCCAGCATGGTCCTTGTAGGAAAGCTGAGACTTAAACGGTCAGACACCCAACCCCGGCCTCACACAGACTTATCTCCATGTAACAGATTACTTACTTTGGTACCCTCGCACAGACTGCCCCTTCAATGGTCACCCCCCTCATATAGACAGGCCCTCCCCATGATCACCCCTCTTGCACAGACAGGCCCCCTCCTCCCAATGATCACCCCTCTCATACAGACTGCACCCCCCCCCACATACAGACTACACCCCCCATGATCCCCCCTCTCATAGACTACACCCCCCATGATCACCCCTCTCATACAGACTACATGCCCCCCACATGATCACCCCTCTCATACAGACTACATGCCCCCCACATGATCACCCCTCTCATAGACTGCACCCCCCCCCGATCACCCCTCTCATAGAGACTGCACCCCCCCATGATCACCCCTCTCATACAGACTACACCCCCCCATGATCACCCCTCTCATACAGACTGCACCCCCCCCGCATGATCACCCCTCTCAGACTGCACCCCCCATCACCTCTCTCATACAGACTGCACCCCTCTCATAGACTGCACCCCCCCCCCCCCGATCACCCCTCTCGCACAGACTGCACCCCCGATCACCCCTCTCATACAGACTGCTACCCCCCCCCCCCCACATGATCACCCCTCTCATAGAGACTGCACCCCCCCCCCCCCGATCACCCCTCTTGCACAGACTGCACCCCCCCCCCACATGATCACCCCTCTCATACAGACTGCTACCCCCCCCCACATGATCACCCCTCTCATAGAGACTGCACCCCCCCCAGTCACCCCTCTCATACAGACTACATGCCCCCCACATGATCACCCCTCTCATAGACTACACCCCCCATGATCACCCCTCTCATACAGACTACATGCCCCCCACATGATCACCCCTCTCATAGACTGCACCCCCCCGATCACCCCTCTCAGAGACTGCACCCCCCCCGATCACCCCTCTCATAGAGACTGCACCCCCCCATGATCACCCCTCTCATAGACTGCACCCCCCCGATCACCCCTCTCATAGACTGCACCCCCCCGATCACCCCTCTCATACAGACTGCACCCCCGATCACCCCTCTCATACAGACTGCTACCCCCCCCCCACATGATCACCCCTCTCATAGAGACTGCACCCCCCCCCCCCCCCGATCACCCCTCTTGCACAGACTGCACCCCCCCCCCCCAGTCACCCCTCTTGCACAGGCTGCTTACCAGGAACAATGGGTACAACTACAGAGCCATCACAAGTCGGTTCTCTGAGCCCTGATTCTTGCTGCCAGTCACATATGTATATAGAGAGCGCGCCCCAACCTCCTAGAAATCTCCACTTGCAGTTACTGGAACATTAAAATAGATTCTGCTTTCTGTCAGATTTCCAGTAACGGCCGTGTCTGTGTTCAGCCGGACATGATGCCGCCGTCTTGTAGTCCCTGACTGCACAGAATGGCTCAAGGCGCTCACTGCTTTATCTTTGTGTTACACCTCACCAGACATGCAGCCGCGGTTCTCACCCACATTAACGGGTTACTAACGCTGACACGGGGCTGTACCGTCATACAGGTGTACACTGTCAGCAGCACACCTAGGTATTGCTTGTGGCTGCTGTGAAATAATTACATGAAGTGTGTTCCAAGGTTAAATTCTCAGCCGTCTGACGGCTTCTCCTCACCTCCGGACACCGGGTCTCCTTGATCGAATTAACCCAAAGCGGTTAGACTGTCCGCTGGGTACAGAGGGCAGCAGCCTTATAGAGCCACGTCTCTTCCTATAGGAGCTGGGCCACACCAGTTTTGCATGTTCTGCAGACCCCGGAGTGGCTCCTGTAAGTAATAACATTTTTTTCTTATTTCTATGTCCCACAGGAGGAGAAACTTAAGGCAGATGTCCAGAGTGCCCGGCTGTCCGCATTGTCCGCCTCCATAAGGGGGAACAGCAGCTTCTTGTCCAGCTCTCTTCGCTCAGACACCAACTGTAAGTCATCCCTGAGATAACAGAGGCCCCCTCATGAGTGACGGCCAGGGGCCACCCTGTATGCAGGTGTCTGTCCAACACCACCCCCCGGAAGAGAGGTGGGAGACCCTGATACACATTAGATGGTCCGTCGTACTGAAATCTGTGGGCGATATATTTATCTAATTTGTATTGCCAAACCCAAACTCCCTGATTTTAGCAGGGCCAACTATCTTAAGTGTGTGGATAAGGCACTGCCTTGACAGCAGATATTGGCTATAAATATGACTGATTGTTTTATCAAGGGAAATAAAACGCCATAGAAGTCTGAAGAGATGCTTCCTGAGCGGGCACGTATTTGGAGATTAGGAGGTCTGAAAGAATGGCTGTTTCTAATATGTATGGCTAGCCCTACAGCTGCACTCACTATTCTGCTGGTGCAGTCACTGTGCACATACATTACTTATCCTGTACTGATCCTGAGTTACATCCTGTATTATACTCCAGAGCTGCACTCACTATTCTGCTGGTGCAGTCACTGTGTACATACATTACTTATCCTGAGTTCCATCCTGTATTATACTCCAGAGCTGCACTCACTATTCTGCTGGTGCAGTCACTGTGTACATTACATTACTTATCCTGTACTGATCCCGAGTTACATCCTGTATTATACTCCAGAGCTGCACTCACTATTCTGCTGGTGCAGTCACTGTGTACATTACATTACTTATCCTGTACTGATCCTGAGTTCCATCCTGTATTATACTCCAGAGCTGCACTCACTATTCTGCTGGTGCAGTCACTGGGGGTAAATACATTACTTATCCTGTACTGTCAGTGGAGTCACTTGAGATATACAGTTGCAAGAAAAAGTATGTGAACCCTTTGGAATTATATGGATTTCTGCACAAATTGATCATATAATGTGATCTGATCTTCATCTAAGTCACAACAATAGACAATCACATTCTGCTTAAACTAATAACACACAAAGAGTTAAATGTTACCATGTTTTTATTGAACACACCATGTAAACATTCACAGTGCAGGTGGAAAAAGTATGTGAACCCTTGGATTTAATAACTGGTTGAACCTCCTTTGGCAGCAATAACTTCCCCCAGACGTTTCCTGTAGTTGCAGATCAGACACAACGGTCAGGAGTAATTCTTCACCATTCCTCTTTACAGAACTGTTTCAGTTCAGCAATATTCTTGGGATGTCTGGTGTGAATCGCTTTCTTGAGGTCATGCCCCAGCATCTCCATCGGGTTGAGGTCAGGACTCTGACTGGGCCACTCCAGAAGGCGGATTTTCTTCTGTTTAAGCCATTCTGTTGTTGATTTACTTCTATGCTTTGGGTCGTTGTCCTGTTGCAGCACCCGTCTTCTGTTGAGCTTCAGCTGGTGGACAGATGGCCTTAAGTTCTCCTGCAAAATGTCTTGATAAACTTGGGAATTAATTTATCCTTGGATGATGGCAATCCGTCCAGGCCCTGACGCAGCAAAGCAGCCCCAAACCATGATGCCCCCACCACCATACCTCACAGTTGGGATGAGGTTTTGAGGTTGGTGTGCTGTGCCTCTTTTTCTCCACACATAGTGTTGTGTGTTTCTTCCAAACAACTCCACTTTGGTTTCCTCTGTCCACAGAATATTTTGCCAGTACTGCTGTGGAACATCCAGGTGCTCTTGTGCAAACTGTAAACGTGCAGCAATGTTTTTTTTTTACAGCAGTGGCTTCCTCTGTGGTATCCTCCCATGAAATCCATTCTTGTTTAGTGTTTTACGTATCATAGATTCGCTAACAGGGATGTTAGCATATGCCAGAGACTTCTGTAAGTCTTTAGCGGACACTCTAGGATTCCTCTTCACCTCATTGAGCAGTCTGCGCTGTGCTCTTGCAGTCATCTTTACAGGACGGCCACTCCTAGGGAGAGTAGCAGCAGTGCTGAACTTTCTCCATTTATAGACAATTTGTCTTACCGTGGACTGATGAACAGCAAGGCTTTTGGAGATATTTTTATAACCCTTTCCAGCTTTATGCAAGTCAACAATTCTTAATCGTAGGTCTTCTGAGAGCTCTTTTGTGCGAGGCATCATTCACATCAGGCAATGCTTTTTGTGAAAAGCAAACCCAGAACTGGTGTGTGTTTTATAGGGCAGGGCAGCTGTAACCAACACCTCCAATCTCATCTCATTGATTGGACTGCAGTTGGCTGACACCTCACTCCAGTTAGCTCTTGGAGATGTCATTAGTCTAGGGGTTCACATACTTTTTTCCACCTGCACTGTGAATGTTTACATGGTGTGTTCAATAAAACATGGTAACATTTAATTCTTTGTGTGTTATTAGTTTAAGCCGACTGTGATTGTCTATTGTTGTGACTTAGATGAAGATCAGATCACATTTTATGACCAATTTGTGCAAAAATCCATATCTTTTCAAAGGGTTCACATACTTTTTCTTGCAACTGCATATATATATATTAGGATGCGGCTTCGCAGTTATATTTCATCTATTTAATTTAATGTTTGTGTGTCATTGAAAGCTATACACAGTATCCCCCATAACAATGACCTCTACAGCCCCCCACCCCTTAACACTGACCCCCCCCCCACAGTGCCCCACCTCCTTAAAATGGGACCTCCACAGCAGGCCATCCCCTTAACTTTGACCTTCACAGCAGTTCGCCCCTTTAACAGTGTGTTTCACAGCACCCCACTCCCTTGACATTGACCTCCTCAGGGGCCCGCCCCCTTAAGAGTGACCTATACAGCACCCCGACACTTAAAACTGACCATCATAGGGGACTGTCCCCTTATCTGTGACCTCGACTGTTCCCTGCCACCTTAACAGAGACAACCACAGCACCCGTCCCTTTAACAGTGACCTCCGCAGCGCCCTGCCCCTAGAAGGCTAGGGCTACACGATGACGTGTCGCGCAACAATTTTTATAATAGCCTATGGTGTCGCACTGCGACACAACATTTGCAAAAAATCCATCCAAGATGTCACATGTCACAGTGCAACACCATAGATTATCATTATAAAAATTGTCGTGTGACATGTCATCGTGTAGCCCTAGCCTAAAGCTGACCTATAGCAGTGAAGAAAAATGGCTGGGTTGTTATGGAAACCTGGAGTAAAACTGCGTTCATGTGGAGACTAAGGACCTGCAAGCTTCTATTGGCTGGTAAGGATCATGTGACCTAGGGGACCCTTTAACAGTGACTGCCATAGTTGTCCCTGCCCCTTTACAGTGACCTCCACAGCGCCCGACCCCGTTAAGGCTAGGGCTACACGACGACATTTTGTCGCACAATTTTTATAATGATAGTCTATGGTGTCGCACTGCGACTGCGACACAGCACTAGCAAAAAATTCATCCAAGATGGAATTCTCTCTGACTGTCACTGTCGCAGTGTAGTTGTGCCGTATGTGTCGTCCTGTAGCCCTAGTCTAAAGCTGACCTACAGCAGTGAAGAAAAATGGCTGGGTTGTTATGGAAACCTGGAGTAAAACTGTGTGTGTGTGCAGGGCCGGCCTTAGGTGTCCAGGCGCCCTGTGCGAGCTAACCTTGGGGCGGCCCCCCCCCCCCCCAAAAAAAAAACAAAAAACACTGCTTGTTGCTGGCATCATGGCATAGGCTGGCTGACTATCCAACCAAGTAGTTACCAGCCCACACACCCCAAAGGCCGGTGTAATGTTATACTTCCCTACTTCGTGAGATTTCCCTACCCTCGTCACTTCCGGTCACACCGGACATGACGTGAGGAGGTGTGCAGCGCCACGCAGGCGCACAACGTCAGGTTAGGGAAGTTTCACAGCAGAGTGCGCATGCGCCAGGAGTCTCGCCGGCGGTTAGGGTAGGGAAAAACTATGGGCCAGTGCGCAGGCGCAGTGATCGGATGGATGTTCTCAGCTGAACACCGGCCGACACTGCGCATGCACCGGGAGCCTCACCAGCGGTTAGGGAAGAGAAAAATTACGTACGGGCCAGTGCTTTTTCCCTACCCTAACCGCTAGTGAGGCTCCCAGCGCATGCGCAGTGTCGGCCGGTGTCCTGCTGAGAACATCCATCCGATCACCGCACCTGTGCACTGGCCCATAATTTTTCCCTACCCTAACCGCCGGCGAGGCTCCCAGCGCATGCGCACTCTGCTGTGAAATTTCCCTAACCCATCGTTGTGCGCAGTGCGCCCCCCCAATATAATAAACATTGGTGGCACAGTGCGCCACAACACCCCAGTATAATAAACATTGGTGGCACAGTGTGCCACAACACCCCAGTATAATAAACATTGGTGGCGCAGTGCGCCCCCCAACACCCCAGTATAATAAACATTGGTGGCGCAGTGCGCCCCCCCAACACCCCAGTATAATAAACATTTGTGCAGTGCGCCCCCCCAATATAATAAACATTGGTGGCGCGGTGTGCCCCCCCAACACCCCAGTATAATAAACATTGGTGGCGCAGTGCGCCCCCCCTCAATATAATAAACATTGGTGGCGCAGTGCGCCCCCCTCAATATAATAAACATTGGTGGCGCAGTGCGCCCCCCCTCAATATAATAAACATTGGTGGTGCAGTGGGCAGTGCCAATGAGGGTTAAAAAATAAAAAAATAATTAACTCCCCTCCTCCAATTGATCGTCTTCTGTTCTTTCTTTATGACCTGTCAAAGGACCTGTGGTGACATCACTGTGGTCATCACATGATCCATCACCATGGTAATGGGTCATGTGATGAGCTCAGTGACGTCACCACAGGTCCTGAAGAAAGACCGGCAACTACGCGATCAACTGGAGGAGGTGAGTTAATTTTTTTAAATTTATTTTTTAACCCTCATTGGCTCTTCCCACTGAGCCACCGCACCAATGTTTCTTATACTGGGGGAGGGGGGGCGCACTGTGCCACCAACGTTTCTTATACTAGGGGGGGGGGGCGCACTGAGCCACCAATTGTGTTTCTTATACTGGGGTGTTTGGGGGGGGGGCGCACTGTGCCACCAACGTTTCTTATACAAATACAGGAGGCGGGTGCCGGAATCAAATAGCCGGCACCCGACCTTTGTGACAGGGAGCTGCGAACAGCGGCAGTTAACCCCTCCAGTACCGCACCTGAAGGGTTAACTCAACTGCAGCTGATCGCAGCTCCCTGTCACAGAGGTCGGGTGCCGGCTATTTGATTCCGGCACCTGCCTCCTGTATTTGTATTTCAGGTCAGTTTTCTTCATTGGTGGCGCAGTGGCCACAGCCCCTCCCCTCCTCCTCCTGTCTCTCTTCTTATTGGCAGCGGCGGGGGCAGCAGGCAGGTCAGACAGGGGAGGGGGAGATGGAGGGGGCGCCCCGAGGGAGAACACAAGTGCAGCCTCGCCTGCCGCAGATTACATTGCGAGCTGTCGGCCGCCCAGCGCCCCTGTTACTATGGCGCCCTGTGCGGCCGCACAGCCCGCACACCCCAAAGGCCGGCCCTGTGTGTGTGGAGACTAAGGGCCTGTGAGCTTCTACTGGATGATAAGAAACATGTGACCGTGTGTAGGGCAGTTGGGATATGAGTGAAAGACTTGCAGGCTTGTATTGGCTAATGCAGGTCACATTTTGGGAATATCTCAGGAACGGTGCGTCCTAGAGAGCTGAGACCCGGTCTAAAACCTTCCCGGACACCTGATGTACCTGTGTGCCAGCTTTGGTTAAGATCGGTTCAGTTGTTTGGTCGCGAATAAAGAACAGATTGACTGACAGACAAGCAAAAACTCATTTTTATATATATATGAGATATATTAGGGTTTCACCAGGTATCGAATTAACGATACCCAATCAATACTTTTGTACCAATATCTATTCGATACCTGGATTTGCCTTTTACAGATACTAGGCTGTGCTACTGCACAGCCTAGTATCAGAGAACATGGAGCGTGCGGCTCTCAGCGCGCGCCATGTTCCCTCAGAAGCACAGGGGAGAAGGAAGCAGTCTCTCCCTTCCCCCTGTGCCGCTGCCACCAATGAGGAGAGCTCTATTAGGGTGAATAGGACAAGGGATTCACCATTCTGTAGTCACCTTGTCCCCCTAAAAAATAGGATCGGACTGTTCGATTATGGGCCAGACGTTCCATAAAATGCAGGATGCACGCTGCTTTTTTGGTGTTTTATTTCTTTCACGTGGTTTCGAGTATCGCAATACTTTTTTTTGGTATTGAAAACAATTTGAACATCAAATTTACTATTCTGGTGCTTGGACCTTTATACAAGTGGCTCAAGAACTGGTAGGAAGGATTTGGGTTCCTGGAGAACTGGGCCGACTTCTCTGTACAGTCTTTATTGTAGGGACGGGCTGCACCTCAATGGGGAAGGGGCAGCTGTGTTGGGGGAGAAGATGGACAGAAGGTTGGAGGAGGGTTTAAACGGGGGGGGGGGGGGGACAACCTGGGGTGAGGTAATGGAACTGGGGGTGAAATCATTAACCCCTTTAATACTGAGCCACTTTTCACCTTGAATCCCAGGCCGATTTTTGAAAATCTGACATTTGTCACGTCAAGTGGTAATAACTTTGGAACACTTTTACTTATCCAACCATCATGAGATGGTTTTCTTGTGACACATTGTACTTCATGACCGTAGTAAATTTGAGTCGATATATTTCACCTTTATTTATAAAATAATTAAAAAATTACCAAAAATGTGGAAACATTTGCAATTTTACTAATTTTTATTTTTCGACTTTTAAAACAGTAATTCCTCATAAAATAGTTATCAATCAACATTCCCCATATGTCTGCTTTATGTTGGCATAATTTTGTAAATATAATTTTACTTTTTTAGGACGTTAGAAGGCTTAGAAGTTTAGAAGCCATTTTTAAAATTTTCAACAAAATTTCCAAAACCATTTTTTTAAGCACCAATTCAGTTATCAAGTGATTTTAAAGGGCTTACATAATGGAAACCACCCATACATTTTAAAAACTACAACCCTCAAATTATTCAAAACTGATGTTACAAACTTTAACCCTTGAGGTGTTCCACAAGAATTAAAAGAATATGGAGGTCAAATTTCAAAATTTCACTTTTTTGGTAGACTTTTTTTATGTTTATTTTTTCTTGCAACACAGCAACGGTTAACAGCAAAATAAACTTAAATATACATTACTCTGATTCTGCAATTTACAGAAATACCCCATATTTGACGGTAAACTGCTCTATGGGCACGTGGCAGTGGTCAGAAGGAAAGGAGCACCATATGGATTTTGGAGGCAGATTTTGCTGGACTGGTTTTTGGGCACCATTTTGTATTGAAAGATACCCTGACATACCCCTACAGTGGAAAACCTCAAAGTGACCCCATTTTGGAAACTACACCCCTTAAAGAATATATTAAGGGGGGTTTTGAGCACTTTGACCCCCTAAGCGTTTTACAGAATTTGGAAACACTTGGAAGAAATGAAACTTTTCATTTTCACAGCCAAGAAAATGTTGCTTTAGCCCCAATTTTTTCATTTTCACAAGGGGTAACGGGAGAAAAAGCACCCCATAATTTGTTACCCATTTTTTGCTGAATATGGAAACACCCCATATGTGGTGGTAAATTGCTGTGGGGGCACATGGCAGGACTCTGAAGGGAAGGAGCACCATATGGCTTTTTCAGCGATGATTTCTATGGATTGGTTTACGGGTACCATTGTTTTCTTTGCGGGATGAGGTGATGTTTCGATTAGTACCATTTTGGGTTACAAAAAACTTTTTGATTGCTTGGTATTACACTTTTTGTGAGGCAAGGTGAAAAAAAAATGGCGGTTTTGGCATAGTTTTACTTTAAATTTTTTACAGCATCCACCTGAGGGGGCATATAATGTGATATTTTTATAGAGCAAGTTGTTTTGGACGCGGCGATACCTAATATGTCTATCATTTTTATTGTTAAGTTTTACACAGTGAAAACCTTTTTGAACAGTATAAAATCTTGTTTTTGTGTTGACATTTTCTGAGAGCCATATTTTTTTAAATTTTTTGGACGATTGTCTTAGGTAGGGTCTTTTTTTTGCTGGATCAGATGACTGTTTGATTGGTACAATTTTGGGCTAAATACGCCTTTTTTATCACTTGGTATTACACTTTTTGTGAGGCAAGGTGATCAGAAAATGGCTGTTTTAGCAAAGTTTATTTTATTTTTTTGACAGCGTTCACCTTACAGGGTGGATCATGTGATATTTAGCAGGTCGATACGGATGCGGCGATACCTAATGTCCTACTTTTCTCTCTTTTTTCCATTTTATTTACAATTTTTTTTTACTTGAAACTTTAAATTGTTTTGTAAAACTTTATTTAATTTTTTTACTTTATTTTTTATCCCACTCTGGGACTTAAACTTTTTGTGGTCTGGCCGCAGCAGTGCAAGGGTTAATGCGCCAGCAGCGGTGTTTTCACATACAGCAGGAGTCCAGCTATCAGTGACTGCTGGACCCCCTGCAGCTGATCAGGCGGGCGCAGCTCGCAGGATTCAGTTCTGTTCAGTTCTGTCCCCATTGACAATGAATGGGGAAAAAACAGAAGTGTTTTTTTCCCGGTATTGAGCCCCTATGACTGAACTCCATACCGGAAAACTTTAACGCTAGTGTGATAGTAGCCTTAAAATAAAAATAAAACACTTGGAGGAGAAGATGAGACACAGGTCACAATAGTGAGCCCGCTCTACATATAGGAGAATACAGCACCACATACCTCTTACATCCAGTGACATGTCCCCTAATATGACCTTGTAAAAGAAATGCCCCTATACTTCCTACCCAATAGCGACATCCCCCACACTCGCATTACAGTAGTAATTGTCCCCCACAGTACCAATTGTCCCCCACACTGCGCCCACGGTAGTAATTGTCCCCCACAATAGTAATTGTCCACCACACTGGGCCCACAGTACCAATTGTCCCCCACAGTAGAAATTGTCCCCCACAGTATTTATTTCCCCCCAGACTGTCCCCACAGTAGTAATTGTCCCCCACACTGCCCCACAGTATTAATTTCCCCCCACACTGCCCCCATGTAGTAGTTTGCCTCCCATGTAGTAATTTGCCCCCCATTGTCCCTTCAGTAATATGTATATTCGCCTTCTGTGCCCCCCAAAGTAGGCTTGGCACACAAAAAAATAAAATAAAAGCCAATACTTACCTGTGTCCTAGACTCCCGATGCTCACTCGTAGATAGGCAGGCGCACGTCACCGTGCTGCGTCCCAGCACAGGCACGTGATGATGTTATTGTGCCCGCCTGCTCCGGGAATACTATAGGTAATATCGTGATTCGAATAACTTTGCAGTACGTGCACATTATGTTATGTGCATGGCTGCAGGGGGCCCCCATCCCGGCTGGGCCCCCGGACCACGTCTGAAGTGCCCGACCGGTCAGTCTGCCTCTGAATGGGACTATGACTATAAAATGTATAATAATCTTTATTAGTCAAAAACAATATATAATTTAAATACAATAATGAGAAAGAAGTACAATGGAAAGTGATCCAGAAAAGATATACATGGGGTACATAGATCAGATACAGCACTTATGTCACAGATAGTAAAACCAAAAAGATTCCATAGAGTCCTAATAGTGGGGGCGAAAAAATACACGCACTAAAAAAAAAAAATGTTGTTGACCAAGCTAGATAATTCAGGCTCTCCACCAGGACAACAACAAATAGAAGCCCAAGGTAGTAGATTAGACTAAAACTATAAGGCCTCATGCACACGACCGTTGTCGGCATCCGTGGCCATTGTTCCGTTTTCTGCGGACCCATTGACTTTCAATGGGTCAGTTTAAAACTCTGAAAAAGCACCGTTGTTCATCTGCGGCTGTGATCCGTGTTTCCTGTTCGTCAAAAAAATATGACCTGTCCTATTTTTTTGACGGATAACGGTTCACGGACCCATTCAAGTCAATGGGTCCGTGAAAAAACACGGATGCACACAAGATTGACATCCACGTCCGTGGTCGTAGGCTACTTTCACACAGACGGATTCGCAGATCCGTCTGCATAAAAGCTTTTTCAGAGCTGAGTTTTCACTTCGTGAAAACTCAGATCCGACAGTATATTCTAACACAGAGGCGTTCCCATAGTGATGGGGACGCTTCAAGTTAGAATATACTACGAACTGTGTACATGACTGCCCCCTGCTGCCTGGCAGCACCCGATCTCTTACAGGGGGCTGTGATCCGCACAATTAACCCCTCACACACACACCCCTCCCTTGTTGTGCGTATCATAGCCCCCTGTAAGAGATCAGATGCTGCCAGGCAGCAGGGGGCACACCCCCCTCCCTCCCCTGTATTACATTCATTGGTGGCCAGTGCGGCCTCCTCCCCCCCCCCCCCCCCCCCCCCCGGTTAGTTTAATAGCGGTCTGCAACCAGCGCAGGATAAATGTCTGCATTTATCCGGCATATAAATGTATATATATTGTTTGATATATAACATGAAAAAGAGCAAAAGCTGTTCCCTTAGACAAAATACAGTCAAAAACAAATATTGACTCAACATCATATCTTCTTAAGTATCTCCGTGTCTCACTATCTACACACCGCACACGTCTGACCTCGACATTTAAAATCTTCACTAAAAAAAATATATGTGTATTTTACCTGTTTATAAGGCTTATGCTGTTGCTATTTCGTATTGTATATGTACATATATCTCAGCAAGCATGCGCTGACTTCTGTATGGCCTTTAGGTGTAGATGCCCATCACTGGTGGCAGCGGAGAGTTCCGATCAGAGTCCCAGTTTAATCGCTGGGGCTCTGATCGCTAACCATGGCAACCAGGATGCTACTGCAGTCCTGGTTGCCATGGTTACTTAGCAATTTTAGAAGCATTATACTTACCTGCGATGTCTGTGCCCGGCCGGGCGCTCCTCCTACTGGTAAGTGACAGGTCTGTGCAGTAGGAGGAGCGCCCGGCCGGTCACAGACAGCGAAGGTAAGTATAATGCTTCTAAAATTGCTAAGTAACCATGGCAACCAGGACTGCAGTAGCGTCCTGGTTGCCATGGTTACCGGTTGGAGTCCCAGTTTAAACTGGGACTCCGATTGGAACTCTCTGCTGCCACCAATGATGATTGGGGGGGCCGCAGGCACACTGGCCACCAATGAATGTACAGTAATACAGGGGAGGCCGCACTGGCCACCAATGAATTTAAAACTGGGGAGGGAGGGTTGTGTGTGAGGGGTTAATTGTGCGGATCACAGCCCCCTGTAAGAGATCAGGAGCTGCCAGGCACAAGGGGGCAGTCATGTACAAAGTTCTTAGTATATTCTAATTTGAAGCATCCCCATCACTATGGGAACGCCTCTGTGTTAGAATATACTGTCGGATATGAGTTTTCACGATATAACTCAAATCCGATGGTATATTCTAACATAGAGGCGTTCCCATGGTGATGGGGACGCTTCAAGTTAAAATATACCATCGGATTGGAGAAAATTCCGATCCGATGGTATAATAGGGACTCCTGACTTTACATTGAAAGTCAATGAGGGACGGATCCGTTTGCAATTGCACCATACTGTGTCAACGTCAAACGGATCCGTCCCCATTGACTTGCATTGTAAGTCAGGACGGATCCGTTTGGCTCCGCACGGCCAGGTGGACACCAAAACGACTTTTTCCTTCATGTCTGTGGATCCTCCAAAAATCTAGGAAGACCCACGGAAGGAAAAACGGACACTGATCACGGACATCGTTTTTGCGGACCGCAAAAAAAAACGGTCGTGTGTATGAGGCCTAAGGCTGAGTACATATAGGAACTTAATGACACCAAGGGCTAGGTGCATAGATACTGCACAAAGTTCTAAATGCTCCACTTGGCTACTAGCTGAATACATACAAAATCCAGTTAGCCCTAAAGCTGAATACATATAAAGGCTTTGTAATACCTGAAGCCGAGTACATACATATTGCCCAGAGCTGCAGATACTATACTAGACTTCTAGCTGGATATATATTTCTGAATACATGCAAAGTGCACAGAGTCCTAGGTGCCATGTTTCAGCGGAGCAGTAGTACTGGTGCCGAGTACATATAAATAATGACCTATAATAATCAAATCAATGTACATACAAGAAGATAAACTCCTCAGGGGAACAGCCCATATGCAGCTATAGCAACCTACTGAGGTATCAGCCCACGCACTAACACCTCGACACGTGTTTCGCCCCTCAGGCTGGGTCAGGAGGTGAGTATACAATTAAAAAGGGGGTATATAAAGGGAAAGGAGGCGGCACTAGATGAATAATTAGAGAAATCACCTGACCAACCTCATGTGTAGCGCGGCTCCTTCATGAATGATGAACATCATCTTTCAGCGCATCCTCATGCTACCACCACGCATGCGCAGCGTGTGATGGACATCATCCAGAGCATGTATCGGGCCGCGTCTTGATGTGATCATGTGATCGGCAACGGAGCGCATTCCCCACACCAGAATAATCTAAAATGACTGTTGTATATAAAGAAGATAGAATAAATCGAATAGCTGGTATATAAATTAGGCACACCATACAAAATGAGGGCCTAGAATTAATACAGATAAACCAAATAATCGTATATAAACGACATCAATCAACATAATACAGTCAATATGAACTCCATGATTTAGCAAATGTGATGAAAAAACATGTTATATATAGTATATGTAGAAACTCTATAAGAGCAATTTTGCCCCATATACAAAAATAAAAAGTATATATAATTCATATAATATGTGAGACCATATAAAGCTAGTGCACATAAAAAAACGTGAACAAGTGATAAATGAAGACTAGCTGTTATACATATTTTTTATGTTCTGCGTGCTAGATAAGACATACTGCCATCTAGAGCACATAAAGTGACGTGTGTACTCTGACATCACAAAGTGAAAGATAAAAAAACGAAAAATATAAATACAATATATTTTTTTTTAAATACTAATGTGAGAAAAATCGTGAACAAAAAAACACACAAAACTACTATAAAAAGTGACAATATATGGGAGTGAAGTCCACCCGTTCAGATACAGGTGTAATGCGCTCCCACATATTAATAAAGTGCATCGTCCAGACTGATGCAGTGCACCCCCACACATTTCATGCTCATAAATTAACCCATTATTTGCAGTTAGACCATTGCTACAATTGGCCTGGTAAGGAAGGGGGATGAACACTCCGGTAATGAAGCGATTAAAAAAATTTGCTGTGGGGGCCAGTCATTTCTAGATACGACTCTGCTTAAAGCTGTTGTCGGCTGAGCCACTGGGTGGTTGGATGGGATCGGCCGTCTGACGTGTATAGGGAGCTCTGCTCCGCCAGTAGTGCCGACAGTGAGCTTATCCTATAGGGTCAAGTTGTGGATTAGCTAATAACACCTTGTAGTCTGCTGCAGAGCTGTACTCTGACACCCCTCTAACAGCTTTGCCAAGCCCCGAAAATTCAGGAGGGCAGTTCATGTTTCATACCTCAGACTGTACAGAGCCTAGAATGCCAGAGCAATAACTGCAGACACTGAACAAGCAGGAACAGCTCAGATTTTAGTTCTGCAGGATAATACAGGATGTAACTCAGGTTCAGTACAGGATAAGTAATGTATGTACACAGTGACTGCACCAGCAGAATAGTGAGTGCAGCTCTGGAGTATAATACAGGATGTAACTCAGGATCAGAACAGGATAAGTAATGTATGTACACAGTGACTGCACCAGCAGAATAGTGAGTGCAGCTCTGGAGTATAATACAGGATGTAACTCAGGATCAGTACAGGATAAGTAATGTATGTACACAGTGACTGCACCAGCAGAATAGTGAGTGCAGCTCTGGAGGATAATACAGGATGTAACTCAGGATCAGTACAGGATAAGTAATGTATTTACACAGTGACTGCACCAGCAGAATAGTGAGTGCAGCTCTGGAGTATAATACAGGATGTAACTCAGGATCAGTACAGGATAAGTAATGTATGTACACACTGACAGCACCAGCAGAATAGTGAGTGCAGCTGTGGAGTATAATACAGGATGTAACTCAGGTTCAGTACAGGATAAGTAATGTATGTACACAGTGACTGCACCAGCAGAATAGTGAGTGCAGCTGTGGAGTATAATATAGGATGTAACTCAGGTTCAGTACAGGATAAGTAATGTATTTACACAGTGACTGCACCAGCAGAATAGTGAGTGCAGCTCTGGAGAATAATACAGGATGTAACTCAGGTTCAGTACAGGATAAGTAATGTATTTACACAGTGACTGCACCAGCAGAATAGTGAGTGCAGCTCTGGAGAATAATACAGGATGTAACTCAGGATCAGTACAGGATAAGTAATGTATGTACACAGTGACTGCACCAGCAGAATAGTGAGTGCAGCTCTGGAGTATAATACAGGATGTAACTCAGGATCAGTACAGGAAAGGTAATGTATGTACACAGTGACTGCACCAGCAGAATAGTGAGTGCAGCTCTGGAGTATAATAGAGGCTGTGTGACATTTACACAGTGCCTTAGATTTTTTGTATGCTTGGGTTGAGGTGCCTTGTGCATCACTGTATTAGATGGGCGGTGGTGCCGGCTGTGATGAGTTAATGGGTTGTGGGTAAACTCCATCTCTTGCCATTGTTTCCACCGCTCGGTGTGAGTGCGGTGCAGACACAACCACTTCCCTTTTACTCCCAGCAGTGCGGTGACCGAGTGAAAAGGTCTTTCTGACCCTGGTTTCTTAGTGAAGTGCTCATTCTAGCCAGGGAAGCACATTCATCTGAGTACAGATAATCACATCAGGCCACATTCCTGGATCTCGTCCCAGTAGTAGTATTGTGTGTACTGGGGTGGGGGCGTCTCTCTAGGTGGGCTGTATGCCTTGGCTCTCCCCAGCCCGTGATGCTGAGGTCTCTGAGTACTGTACACAGATAGGACATTCCTTATTTTATATCCTGTCAGATTCTGTTTGGCAGATTAAATATACCAAGTCGGGTTTAATTTCCTTTAAGAAGACCTGAGGTCTCCAGTGTGAGGTTAGCAGTGGGTACTGGGGGTGTCAGGGGATTCTGGCCGTACGGAGGCTCAGTGATTGGTCAATGGAGAAAAGATCATAGAGAAATATAGATGGATGGTGGGGGCAGTAGTGCTATCTGATGGTGTGTATTGTCCCTGGTGACACCTTGTATTTACAGCTCCACCTATAATGGTGGGTAATGTGTCACTATGCGCACTATGATGTCACTATGCGCACCCATATACGATATCCGTCAGTGTGTACGCTCTCACAGGGTGCGATACCACAGAAAAGAGTGAAGGGTCTGCATTTCCCGTCATATATGGCAGATGTAAGCATGACCTGTCCACGGAAAGGTATATACTAATAAAAACATATACCACGCAGTATATACTCTGATAGCCGAAAACGTGTTGTGACCCCCCTCAGCTGCTCAGAATATTACTGAGGAGGGGGGGTAGATGGCCCTGTAGTCGTAATGTACTGCCCCCGGGGCCTCCATACATGGAGAGTGGCGCCAAGGTGCTGAATCGGGTAATGTGAGGAGGGAAGAGAGCACAGCGTATACACAGTGATCGGCGTCGTATATGGATACAAGATCTGACCCCATAGTGGGCACAGCTTCTCACATTGAAGTTTACTGCCTGAAGAGAAAAACGCTTAAAAAAACATTTTATTAAATATATTCACTTAAAAATGTGGCTAAACTGCCTAAAGATACTTAAATCAGGCTGAGTGCAGGTGGTGGTTATTAGTTAGCTTCGCTATATCCACACCTCCCTCCTGCCCCCGATGGGCATATGTGGAGACATAAAAAACTATTAGTGTATTTTGAAAATACGTATGTATCACCACATCTCATTGACCATAAGGGTCACAAATACACATAGGTAGAGCTGTCCTGGAGATGGTGTTAGGGGTTCAGTAGGTGCTTGTGGCTCTTTTAATCCTACAGCACCTCCAGACAGACCCTCATTCACCGTCACCTGTATAGCTTGTAACTATTGCGTCTGCTCGACGCGTTTCGATGCCCCCTGAGCAGTTGCGGGCATGTCATCAGGAGCAGAATACAAAGTACAAGGGTTTCATAGATGCTGCGCGCCCATAAACCTGGCGGGAAGCAGCGCTCAAAGCCTGTGGCGCTGTAGGGGCTCCTTTTATAGGCAGAGCCACGCCCACTGGGTGGAGCTCTAGCAGAATGGTGCGGAGTATTAAGTCCTCTGACTCCCCTGTCTTCTAAATATCACTGTATGCCTCAGTGGGACATAGCTAATACAGTCCCAGAAATGATTATGCAGCATTTTATATCATTACTAAATATTAAAGAGAACACGTGTAGAGAAACCTGCAAAAAATGTATGTGACAATTTAGTACAATCATTGTGCCACAAATCAATGTAGCCAAATTATGGCCACACCAACTTGTAGCCATTATGGATTATTAAAGTTGCAACACAAAGCAACAAATGACGACATAAAGACGGCAAAAGAAGTCGCTCGTCCAGTATTCAATCAGATATCATGGATACCATAGGTCACTAGTTGTTAAATTAATTACAGCAATAAAAGTGACTAACATCACTGATTAGGTATTACAAACACATACAAAGCAGAGGGACTATTAGTACTTCCGTAGGGTTCCGTTCCGCACCATTCCGCATCTCTGGATTTGCGGACCCATATGATCTTGCACATAGGAAAGTCAATAGAATCTTGAAGGACCACTGTGGGACACTTAGTGGGGGATCATCCTCTGATCACGTACAGAAGAGGGAATAACCTAAAGGATAGACTAGTACATAGTGTGTAAAATTCTCCAGTCAAATCAACCTGGTTGACAAACAAACCTCAAGCACGTTTAAATGTGACAATTGTGTTGCCTGTAAGGCAATTGAAAAAGGAAACCTAGTTACAAGCACGACCACTGGACGGAAATTCATAACTGTAGAATGGTAAGGGTGGTTCATGTGGCCACATGTCTGTGTCGCAAGCAAGATGTGGGAAAGACAAAGAGAGAGTGTAGGAGACGCACAGGAGAACACTTCCGAGTGTAAGCAGGACGATACCCCCCCCCATAGCGCCACATGTATTGGAATGAAGGATTGTATCAAATTCCAAGGAATGGAGCATGTGAGAGGTTCGCCGAGAAGGGGAGATATTGATGTCCTGTTATTGCACAATGGATGTTTACATTACGGACAGTTGGGCTCAGTGACTTTATATCATCGTGTTCCATCTAGCCCTCGCATTTGGGTCTGTGTAGTGTTTTATACCGGTGTGGTGAATATGAGACCTGACATCAGCATGTTAATGAGCCCACAGACCACTATACTACCATGCAGTAGTACTACCATTGAGTGGATGTGTGGACTAGGTTTCCAAAAGGGATTGTATGTATAAAAAAAAATGAGATTTGCTATTCAACTAATAGTCCCTCTGCTTTGTATGTGTTTGTAATACCTAATCAGTGATGTTAGTCACTTTTATTGCTGTAATTAATTTAACTAGTAACCTATGGTATCCATGATAGCTGATCGAATACTGGACGAGTGACTTCTTTTGCCGTCTTTATGTCATCATTTGTTGCTTTGTGTTGCAACTTTAACCTGTTGGGGACACCTGTACGCCCTGTGTAGTTCTGATCACCGCTGCGCGGCGGGCGGTGATCGGAACTGGGAGTCTGCTGAAATCAATCAGCAGGCACCCTGGGTCAATGCCACGGGGGGTCCGTATCTGCGATCGCTGCAAACAGATCAATTCAGACCTGTGGTTACAGCGCTTTCGGAAGTTTCTAAACTTCAAAATGCCTTTTTTTTTAATGTTTAACCCCCCCACACAGCCTTCTTTGTTATGTGCCGGCAGGCGCAGCGGGGGAGGGGGGACAACAACTGTTAGCGGGCATTGTATGTAAGAGGTTAACAGGGAGGGAGCTCCCTCCCTGTCTCCGGGGGCTACTGTGCCTTTTCAGCCCCCGATTCGTGACGGAATCACAGAGGGAGGGGGTCCCCCTCCCTCCCCATCACCCGCTGCTCTGTTGTGGCAGCGAGTGATGGTTACCATGGCAACCGGACGCCTTCACAGGCTTCCGGCTGTCCATGGTGCTGATCAGACTAAGTAAAGTGAAAATACAGTAAAGTACAGTACACTATATAGTGTACTGTATTGTATTATACAGACATTAGATCCATTGGATCTTCAAGAACCAAGTGGGTATGGGTAAAAAAAAAAAAAAAACTCCCTACACATGTTTGATATCACCGCGTCCGTAATGACCTGATCTATAAAACGGTCATGTTACTTTCCCCGCAAGGTGAACGCCATAAACAAAAATGATAAAATAGAAATTTTGCCCACCTTACTTCCCAAAAAATGTAATAAGTGATCAAAAAAGTCGTATGTATGCCAAAATAGTACCAAACAGTCACCTCATCCCGCAAAAAATGAGTCCCAACATGAGACAATGGCCCAAAAAATAAAAAAAAACAATTGCTCTGACTAAAACATAATTTTTTTTTTTCAAAAATGCTTTTTTTACGTTAAACATAAATAAATAAAAAAGTAGACATATTAGGTATCGCCGCGTCCGTAAGAACCTGCTCTATAAAAATACCACATGACCTAAACCCTGAGGTGAACACCGTAAAAAACTAATAATAAAAACTGTGTCCAAAACATTTTTTGTCACCTTACATCACAAAAAGTGTAATAGCAAGCGATCAAAAAGTTGTATGCCCCCCAAAATAGTGCCAATCTAACAGTCATCTGATCCCACAAAAATGATACCCTACCTAAGACAATCACCAAAAAACTGAAAAAACTATGACTCTTACTATGGAGACACTAAAACATGATTTTATATATTTTTTGTATCAAAAATGATATTTTGTAAAACTTAAAAAAATTTAAGTAAGTATACATATTCTATAACAAAAACAAAGACAGGTGCAGTCTGCGGTCTTACTATGGGTACTTTCACACTTGCGGCAGGACGGATCCGACAGGCTGTTCACCCTGTCGGATCCGTCCTTCCGCTATTTCGCCGTGCCGCGTGACTGCCGCTCTGTCCCCATTGACTATAATGGGGACGGGGCGGAGCTCCAGCTCAGCACAGCGTTGCACTGCGAAAGCCGCCGGACTAAAAAAAGTCCTGCACGTCGGAAGGACGGATCCGACATGGTGAACAGCCTGTCGGATCCGTCCTGCCGCAAGTGTGAAAGTACCCGTAGTAAGACCGCAGAGTGCACCTGTCTTTGTTTTTGTTATATAATATGTAAACTTCTGTTTCTGGGTCGGCCTGTGAGATCCGTTTCAAGGCTCTCACAAGCGGCCCCAAACGGATCAGTTTAGCCCCAATGCATTCTGAATGGATGCGAATCTGTTCAGAATGCATCAGTTTGCCACGTTCCGCCTCCATTCCGCTCTGGGTGCTGACACCAAAACTCTAAGCAGCGTTAGAGCCAAACGGATCCGTCCTGACTTACAATGTAAGTCAATGGGGACGGATCCGTTTACATTGACACAAATATGGTGCAATTGTAAATGGATCCATCCCCCATTGACTTTCAATGCAAGTCAGGACGGATCCCTTTGACTTAGACTTAGATTTTTTTTTTACTAAGTTATGCAGACGGATCCGTACTGAACTGATACCAGTGTTTGCATTATCGGTGCGGCTCCGTCTGTGCAGATACCAGACGGATCCACACCTAACGCAGGTGTGAAAGTAGCCTTAGGTACCGCCACGTCCGTAACGACCGGCTCTAAAAAATATATCATATGACATAACCCCTCAGGTGAACACTGTCAAAAAAATAAAATAAAAACTGCTAAAAACCAATTTGTTTTGTCACTTACGTCACTAAAAGTGCAACACCAAGCGATCAAAAAGGCGTATGCCCCCCACAATGGTGCCAATCTAACAGTCACCTCATCCCGCAAAAAATGATACCCTACATAAGACAATCGCCCAAAAAAATAAATAAATATGGCTCTCAGACTATTGAGACCCTAAAACATGTTTGTTTGTTTTTTTAAATGATATTATTGTTTAAAACCTAAATAAAAAAAATAAAGTATACCACGTCCGTAAGGGCTCTTTCACACTTGCGTTAGGGCTCTTTCACACTTGCGTTGTCCGGATCCGGCGTGTACTCCACTTGCCGGAATTACACTCCGGATCCGGAAAAACGCAAGTGTACTGAAAGCATTTGAAGACGGATCCGTCTTCAAAATGCTTTCAGTGTTACTATGGCACCCAGGACGCTATTAAAGTCCTGGCTGCCATAGTAGTAGTGGGGAGCGGGGGATCGGTATACTTACAGTCCGTGCGGCTCCCGGGGCGCTCCAGAATGACGTCAGGGCGCCCCATGCGCATGGATGACGTGTCCAATGCGATCACATGATCCATGCGCGTGGGGCGCCCTGACGTCACTCTGAAGCGCCCGGGGAGCCACACGGACGGTAAGTATGCTGCTCCCCCGCTCCCCTTTACCATGGCTGCTAGGACTTTAGCGTCCCGGCAGCCATGGTAACCATTCAGAAAAAGCTAAATGTCGGCTCCGGCAATGCGCCGAAACGACGTTTAGCTTAAGGCCGGATCCGGATCAATGCCTTTCAATGGGCATTCATTCCGGATCCGGCATTGCGGCAAGTGTTCCAGATTTTTGGCCGGAGCAAAAAGCGCAGCATGCTGCGGTATTTTCTCCGGCCAAAAAACGTTCCGTTCCGGAACTGAAGACATCCTGAACGGATTTCTCTCCATTCAGAATGCATGGTGATAATCCTGATCAGGATTCTTCTGGCATAGAGCCCCGACGACGGAACTCTATGCCGGAAGAAAAGAACGCAAGTGTGAAAGAGCCCTAAGAACCTGCTCTATAAAAATACCACGTGACCTAACCCCTCAGGTAAACACTGTAAAAATTTTTTTTTATAAAAACGGTGTAAAAAAAGAATTTTTTTTTTGTTACCTTACATCACAAAAAGTGTAATAGCAAGCGATCAAAATGTCATATGCCCCCCACAATGGTGCCAATCTAACCGTCATCTCATCCCGCAAAAATGATACCCAACCTGAGACAATTGCCTAAAAACTGAAAAAACTATGGCTCTCAGACTATGGAGACACTAAAACATGCTTTTTTTTTTTTCAAAAAATGATATTATTGTGTAAAACCTAAATAAATTAAAAAAAGTATACATATTAGGTATCGCCCCGTCCATAAGAAGCTGTTCTATAAAAATGGCACATGATCTAACCTGTCAGATGAACATTGTAAATAATAAAAATAAAAAACTGTGCCAAAACAACAATTTTTTGGGCAAATTTTCCATTTTAATGCATTTTTTCCTGTAACAAAGCACGGGTTAACAGCCAAACAAAACTCAATATTTATTGCCCTGATTCTGTAGTTTACAGAAATGCCCCATATGTGGTCGCAAACTGCTGTATGGCCACACGGCAGGGCGCAGAAGGAAAGGAACGACATATGGTTTTTGGAAGGCAGTTTTTGCTGGACTGGTTTTTTGAAGCCCCCCTGATGTACCCCTAGAGTAGAAACTCCAAAAAATGACCCCATTAAAGAAACTAAACCCCTCAAGGTATTCAAAACTGATTTTACAAACTTTGTTAACCCTTTAGGTGTTCCACAAGAGTTAATGGAAAATGGAGAAGAAATTTCTGAATTTCTATTTTTTGTTAATTTGCCTCACAAAAAGTGTATTATAGAGCAACCAAAAATCATATGTACCCTAAAATAGTACCAACAAAACTGCCACCTTATCCCGTAGTTTCCAAAATGGGGTCACTTTTTTTGGAGTTTCTACTCTAGGGGTGCACCAGGGGGGCTTTAAATGGGACATGGTGTCTAAAAACCAATCCTGCAAAATCTGCCTTCCAAAAACCATATGGTGTTCCTTTCCTTCCGCGCCCTGCCGTGTGCCCGTACAGTAGTTTCTATAAACTACATAATCAGGCCAATAAATATTGAGTTTTGTTTGGCTGTTAACCCTTGCTTTGTTACTGGAAAAAATGGATTAAAATGGAAAATTTGCCCAAAAATTTAAATTCTGAAATGTCTTATCCATTTGCCATTAACTCTTGTGGAACACCTAAAGGGTTAACAAAGTTTGTAAAATCAGTTTTGAATACCTTGAGGGGTGTAGTTTCCAAAATGGGGTCATTTTTGGGTGGTTTCTATTATGTAAGCCTCACAAAGTGACTTCAGACCTGAACTGGTCCTTAAAAAGATTTGCTTCTAAGCCTTGTAACGTCCCCAAAAAATAAAATTGCATTCCCAAAATGATTCAAACCATGAAGTAGACATATGGGGAATGTAAATTAATTATTTTTAGAGGTATTACTATGTATTATAGAAGTAGAGAAATAGAAACTTGGAAATTTGCTAATTTTTCCAAATTTTTGGTAAATTTGGTATTTTTTTAATAATAAAAATGAATTTTTTTTTTTACTTTATTGTACCAGTGTCATGAAGTACAATATGTGACAAAAAAAACTGTCTCAGAATGGCCTGGATAAGTGAAAACTTTTTAAAGTTATTCACACAAAGTGACACTGGTCAGATTTGCAAAAAATGGCCTGGTACAAATGAGCCCGGTCCATAAGGGGTTAATATTCCATAATGGCTGCAAATTGGTGTGGTGCATGTGGTCCACTGCCGACATCCTCCATTGTATGCACTTTTTGCTGGGGATTGCCGTTAGCAACGGATCACATGCAGAGGAATTGCTCCCCCGGTTTAGGGTTTTTGAGCATTTCCTCCCATTTAGGCCACTTTATTTTAGTGATTTTCCTTTACATGTATGGTGTGTGCCATTGCGTACTGTTGGTAACATTCTAGTGCACCTAGTATCCTGTTCTAAGTGGGGCTTGCAGCCTTCTCCCACTGCATGAGTGATCTCACTATGGAGGTATGTGGGAGCACCATTCAGACCGTGTTCACACACCAGAGGTAGTCTATGCCGCACTGAGATACCTTGATGGTGGGCTCCGTTCTGTTCCTGGCTGGAATACATTGGCTAAAGTCTCAGTTTTTAACATCAGCCTGAGGGATTAGCCAGTGTTGTCAGTTGCATATCATTGTGGTGCACCTTTTGCAGTGATTTGTGGCACAATGATTGTACTAAATTGTCACATACATTTTTTGCAGGTTTCTCTACACGTGTTCTCTTTAATATTTAGTAATGATATAAAATGCTGCATAATCATTTCTGGGACTGTATTAGCTATGTCCCACTGAGGCATACAGTGATATTTAGGAGACAGGGGAGTCAGAGGACTTAATACTCCGCACCATTCTGCTAGAGCTCCACCCAGTGGGCGTGGCTCTGCCTATAAAAGGAGCCCCTACAGTGGTTACACGTCATTTGTTTCTGTCTTTGAGCGATTTTTTTTTTATATTCTATTTCCTGAACTTGGCTATGGGGGCGGCCATCTTGCCAGACTGTTCTAGAGAATTGCTTCAGAGTAGACAATGGACGAGAGGGGTAGGCTCTGTGCCCTGTGCAGAGGTAATGAGGGGGTAGATGACATCACCTATTGTGAATGGTGGATCCGGTGTTATCTGTCATTCTAATCATGCCTGTAATAAGGAGATGACATGGCCAGGGCAGAAACTGCAGCATTTTTCTTTAATAGATATTGAAATGGAAAATAAGAATAACCACCAAATGTTTTCTTTCAATTTCTATGTTTTAATGTTAAAAAAAATAGGTCATTTACTAATGAAATCTTCCTTTAAGGGGGATTTCCTCATAATACAGATGTATCCCCCTATCTGCAGAAAAAGGGACAAGAATCTGATTGTAGAGGTCCCACTCCCCCAAAGAATAGAGCAGCAGGTCTGAGCATGTGCGGAGATAGCGGGCCTAAATGATATTGGAAGTGCTGTAGAAGGCCCCGCCCCTCCCGACTAACCACACCTACAAATATTGTACATTAAAGGGGTTGTAAATGCCAAGTTTAATCATTCAACTGCCTCCTATATAATAGGCTGAGAGCTGCAGCAGCAGGGACGCGTCCCCTGAGCCGCAGCAGCAAGGACGCGCCCCCCTGAGCTGCAGCAGCAAGGACGCGCCCCCCTGAGCTGCAGCAGCAAGGACGCGCCCCCCTGAGCTGCAGCAGTAAGGACGCGCCCCCCTGAGCTGCAGCAGTAAGGACGCGCCCCCCTGAGCTGCAGCAGTAAGGACGCGCCCCCCTGAGCTGAAGCAGTAAGGACGCGCCCCCCTGAGCTGCAGCAGTAAGGACGCGCCCCCCTGAGCCGCAGCAGTAAGGACGCGCCCCCCCTGAGCTGCAGCAGTAAGGACGCGCCCCCTGAGCCGCAGCAGCAAGGACACGTCCCCTGAGCCGCAGCAGCAAGGACGCGCCCCCCTGAGCTGCAGCAGTAAGGACGCGCCCCCCTGAGCTGCAGCAGTAAGGACACGCCCCCCTGAGCTGTCAGCTTGATATAAATCTAGCAGAGCAATGACTGGGGAGATCTCTGGATCCATGTGAGGTCCAGGGCTGGTTCTGGCTTTGTTAGAGTTTGTCATATACAATATGTCCGATTTTCATTTTTTACATTAGTCATGGGGTAACCCCTTTAAGCCTTTGATAAATCCTGCAGTTTGTAGGTGAGACGTTCTGCAAGCTTCTACATTGATGGATCACCATTGCTTTCTCTTGTTTCAGCTCCTTTAAAAAGAGGGCCCCCCCCCGAGCCTTGAGAATATGAAGGATCACACCTCGGGCATTGCACTGAGCGGAGCCGCCTCCTGAAAGGACAGCCCATCCGTCATGGCTGCCCGCCGGCTCCAGCCTGGTTAGGATACAGAATCTGCTGTATAGACCAGTCCTGAAGAACGGACACAGCACCTTGCCTACAGGTCATTGCGGAGTGCCCGGGCGGCATCACCACTTACCCCTCACACCAGGAATCATGTGTTTTTGGACTTACAGACTTGACATGAAATGCTGCTAATATTAAATGTAATCTGATATCATAAATCCACTTTGCTGTAAATTAGGTTTTTGCCTCAATAAATCATTTATAAGAATGGGTCAGTCCTACACATTATTCGGTATACGCTATGCTGGAATAAGTCGCCATTATCGGTGTACTCTCCGCACATGATCCGAAAAAAGCTCCACACCAGATCAAGCTGTAGGGAAATCAGACGTCCAGGACACGAGCCGTCAGATCACGTACTGAACGCCACAAATCCACCCAAAGATTGTGCATCAGGCACCACGGACGCTGCCATGTCTGCTTCACTAGCAGAGAATAAAACCTCCAAACCCAAAATATAAAGAGTCCAAAGGGAGATACGGCAGAGGGTAGACCGGGTGCCATGCCGCGCTCGCTCTACCTCCACAGAGGCTTAATTATTCTGGGTGCTGATGCGGTTGTAAAATAATGGAGCAGAAATGACCGTCCACGGCTCTATATGAAAGAGTATTGTGCCCGGACATTGCCGAGAGCTTACACTCTACAGGAGCGAGGACCTTGCCAACCACAAGAGCTTACACTCTACAAAGAGAGAGAGAGCCAAGTGACCACAAGAGATTACACTCTACAGGAGAGAGAGGACCCCGCTGACCATAAGAGCTTACACTGTACAGGAGAGAGAGGACCCCGCTGACCATAAGAGCTTACACTCTACAGGAGAGAGAGGACCCCGCTGACCATAAGAGCTTACACTCTACTCTGCAGGAGAGAGAGGACCCCGCTGACCATAAGCGCTTACACTCTTATGTTGGCGTGTAGATGTTCGTTAATGTTCGCTTTCCTTGTCCGTTATTTCCGACACACGGACCCGGCTGCTGCTGCTCATCATCTCCATCAATGAAACAGAATACAATTATTTGCGCAGGTTTCAGTTTGCAGTCCTTTTTCGGCAGCCCCCCATTACATCTAGGGACTCTCTCACCACCATTTGGCCTGTATACGTCGTGCTACCATGCTGAAGTACAGTCAGACTTGGTTTAAAACACATCTTTGGTTTCCGTTTAGCATGCGCAGTAAGTAGTGAGGCTGAAGGCCTTACTATATACTGTAAAGGAGCCGGCCAAGGCAGACAGTGGAGAGGCGACCTCGCCAGCAGAGGGGGGAGGGTGTTGGTGACGTTGCGGGCACCTAGGAGGTACTGGGCTCTGTCAATGGGCGGGCTGGGGCTCCCCCTGCTGGGCACTTTGCACCCTAATCTGCATATAAAATAAACATAGTCAAACCAAGTCTGACAGCATGGTAGCACAGGCCAAATGGTGGTGAGAGATTCCCTGTAACCAGAGCTCCGGCTGTGATCTCGGGATTATCTCTTGGTACCACGGGGTTCAGGGATCCGATAACCTGGCCCCAGCTTTGCCCTGCATTACGCCCATCGGCTCAGCCCTATGAGCCGATTCACAATCCCAGCTTCCGTGCACTGTGTCTGCGCTGCAGGGGGTCTCCTGTGCACACAGATGAATCCTTTGTGCGGTTTTATATAAGCAACTCTGGACACCATCCAATAATATAGGGTGACATACCAAACTCAAATCACCTTACCATACCCCGGCCAGAGCCGCGCAAGGTGTCGCTATACAGAACAAACAAAACCAAGTCAAAAGGTGCAGCCAACATGGTGCCTGGAAGACCCTAGTTTGAGGAGCCCTTGATTTTCTGCCATCATATTGGGGGTTGTGTTCCTCTGGTAGGCACTGTACACAGTATTGGCATTCCCAAACATCAGATCTGCAGCAACTTAAACTTCCATGCAGAATAAAGACTTCTGCCGCAGCAGCCTGTAATCCATGAAGCGGGGACTCCTGGAGCAATTCTATACAACACGAGACTCCGCAAGGGCCACACATTTCCCCATTACAGGGGTATTCCGGTAGCAGGCTGTCCATTGGTACGGCATCTGACTGATATTTATGAAGCTGGCCACACCAGGAATGTGCCCCCCCCCCCATTCATTCATATGGGAGCGATGAAAGTCGCTGAGTGTTAGTCTCACTGAAATGAATGGAGAGCGCATCGCACAAGCGCAGCTACCGCTCCAGTAACTTCTATGGGGCTGACGGAAATAGCCGAACCATTGCTCCGTTATTTTCGCCAGTCCCACAGAAGCAGATGGAGGACAGCGTAGTAAGTAGTGAGGTTGGTTGCTCTGTTATAAAAATAGGTGGGGGGCATATCACAGCAAATTTCCAAGGTTACGACCACCCTGCAATCCAGCAGTGCTGGTTGTTCTTGCACAATATAGAAAAAAGTGCCGGCCTCTGCTGGCTGGGACCGCGGGAGTGCGCACACTCAAGAACTATTTTCTATAGTGTGCAAGCACGACTAGCACTGCTGGATAGCAGGGTGGTCGTAACTAGGGTTGAGCGAATCGACTCCGGATGAAACATCTGAATTTGATTCGCATAAAACTTTGTTTCAATACTGTACGGAGCGAGCGCTCTGTACAGTATTAGAATGTCTTGGCTCCAATGAGCCGAAGTTATTACTAAGCCAAGTCTCGCGAAATTGATTTCTACTGTAAAAAAACATTTCCCGAACTCTGGTTCGGTTCCAAGGAACCACTTGGAACCGAACCCGAGTTTGGGAAATGTTTTTTTTTTTACAGTATAAATTAATTTCTGAAGTTATTACGCTCGTTATTATCTCGCGAGACTTCTCTTAGTAATAACTTTGACTTATTGGAGCCAAGACATTCTAATGCTGTACAGTATTGAAACAAAGTTTTATGCGAATCGAATTCGGATGTTTCATCCGGAGTCGATTCACTCATCCCTAGTCGTAACCATGGAAACAGTGTATAATGTGATGGAAAAATTAATACAGCCACCAAAGGAGGCAATATGGATAATAACAATACATTAGGAAGTGCCCTGTATTAACTTTCTCTACATGACAAATGCCATTTGCTGAAATGAGAGGACCCCTTTAACTGTCCACAGGAAGAGGACGCTGTGGACACCATTGATGGACCCAATCCAATTAGGCTACAATAAAATTCCAAGCAATATCTGTCTACTGGGCTGGATCCATCCCTGTTCTGCGCCTTGTAGTGGAGGCCGCAGCGTCCTCCTCCAGTAGATGCCTCTATCAGCCTTCTCATTGAGTGCCTTCTGCTGTTCCGAGTCTTACTCCAGGTAACAGGGGAATTGAGGGGTTTGTGCGGCTCCTATATGAAGCATGGGCAGAGAACTTCAGTGGAAAAAATATTTCATAGCCTTGGCCCTTTATATTCGCCGCAGCGCTGAGCGTGTGGCACAGGGAATGGGTCCAGGTAAAAAGCAACGTCCACATTTACCTTCCTACTGGGTGAGAATCTCTGGGGTGATCGCAGAGGCCGCCACTGATGGCAGGAGCGCACTAGCCGGGTGTTGGACGCACATTCCGGATGTGGAGTCGCCTTTCAAAGTAAACACGACTGACATTCCCGACACAGCACAAGAAGAATTGATCATTTTCCCTTAATCGTGCATTTTCCATTCGCATCTTTCTGGATTTTCCACATGCGGTTTTGTGGTGGAAGTGGCTTGGAACAGAACAAAACTTTTTCCTCTCAACAATCCCCATAGTGCTATAGCCGGGGGGGGGGGGGGCCTTCATATTGTGTGGTGATTCCACTTCTGTCCTGCAGATGTAACGGATTCAAAAATTGGTGCAGGCGACAAATGTCTATACAAGAGCCTCAACCTGGCCAAACCCAGGGAACCTGTGAAGATAACCTGAATGAACTGAGCGGAGGAGGAGAGACAGAAGACATGGCAGCGCTCACAAGAGGCAGGACCACCACACAACCCCCTGGAGATTATCACATCTGTACCAGGAAAATCCCACCATATACCCATCAACTGACCAGTACGACGACCGGACGTCTCCATGTCAGCTTAACCCTTGTGGAGGGGTCAGCATATGGACTGTACTGAGCCTGGTGTAAAGAGGGGGAGTCACCGTGACTGCACCAGCAGAATAGTGAGTGCAGCTCTGGAGTAGAATACAGGATGTAACTCAGGATCAGTACAGGATGAGTAATGTATGTACACAGTGACTGCACCAGCAGAATAGTGAGTGCAGCTCTGGAGTATAATAACTCAGGATCAGTAGAGGATAAGTAATGTATGTACACAGTGACTGCACCAGCAGAATAGTGAGTGCAGCTCTGGAGTATAATAACTCAGGATCAGTAGAGGATAAGTAATGTATGTACACAGTGACTGCACCAGCAGAATAGTGAGTGCTGCTCTGGAGTATAATACAGGATGTAACTCAGGATCAGTACAGGATAAGTAATGGATGTACACAGTGACTGCACCAGCAGAATAGTGAGTGCAGCTCTGGAGTATAATACAGGATGTAACTCAGGATCAGTACAGGATAAGTAATGTATGTACACAGTGACTCCACCAGCAGAATAGTGAGTGCAGCTTTGGAGTATAATAACTCAGGATCAGTACAGGATAAGTAATGTATGTACACAGTGACTGTACCAGCAGAATAGTAAGTGCAGCTCCGGAGTATAATACAGGATGTAACTCCGGATCAGTACAGGATAAGTAATGTATGTACACAGTGACTGCACCAGCAGAATAGTGAGTGCTGCTCTGGAGTATAATACAGGATGTAACTGAGGATCAGTACAGGATAAGTAATGTATGTACACAGTGACTGCACCAGCAGAATAGTGAGTGCAGCTCTGGAGTATAATAACTGAGGATCAGTACAGGATAAGTAATGTATGTACACAGTGACTCCACCAGCAGAATAGTGAGTGCAGCTTTGGAGTATAATAACTCAGGATCAGTACAGGATAAGTAATGTATGTACACAGTGACTCCACTAGCAGAATAGTGAGTGCAGCTCTGGAGTATAATAACTCAGGATCAGTACAGGATAAGTAATGTATGTACACAGTGACTCCACCAGCAGAATAGTGAGTGCAGCTCTGGAGTATAATAACTCAGGATCAGTACAGGATAAGTAATGTATGTACACAGTGACTCCACTAGCAGAATAGTGAGTGCAGCTCTGGAGTATAATAACTCAGGATCAGTACAGGATAAGTAATGTATGTACACAGTGACTCCACCAGCAGAATAGTGAGTGCAGCTCTGCAGTATAATACAGGGAGAGAGTGGGTTCTCAGGCATGAGTGAGGGAAGCCAGCCCCAGGCTCTTGTTCCCACCGGCAGGCCATCAGGGGACAGGAGGAGCCAGCATTTGGCCTGTATGGAGGACTCAGGGGTAAGAAGATCTGGCAGGAGTCACAGCAATGCGGCTTCTGTCTCCCCTGAGTCTGTGGACGGTAGGAAGAGCCGCAAGGCTGGATCCACTAAGGACGACCTGAATGCTACCCAAGGTGAGAGTGGCCCTTCCGGGGCCCAGCGAAAGCCGAGTGTTCACGGATGTGAAGCAGATCTTGAGGAGAAAGCCTGGGGCGTACTGAGGGTCTGGGAGTCCATTTACACCTACGGCTCTCGAGTTATGAGCCACCTCTGTGAATATGAAGACGCAAGTAAGACCCCGAGAAAGAAGAAGGGGCTGTAGAACCAAATAAAGCAGCTTCAAGATGAGATTGGCGAGTTAGAGGAAAGAAGAACTGTACTCAGAGAAAAACGGCCCGTTTAAGGAGAAACTCATAAACTAAGATGGCAGAGGAGGAGAGAAGGCAGATGGGGCTGCAGCCTGACAGCCAGATGGAGAAGGACCACGCAGTCGAGGATGATGATGGTGACCAGCAAGATCCTACTGGCAGTCTGCAGGAGCAGCAGCAAGTTCTGTACGGTGGGCCCCCTGCACGCCAAGCAGCAATGTCACCCAGCTGCAGTTCTGGCGGCTCAGGGGATGAGTGTGAGACCTGTAGCCCGGGGGGGGCCCTTATGGAGGAGATCCAGCTCCTAGGGTCCCCAGTCCGATTCCAGGACTTGTGCTTTGGTGATGAGCTGCCATGGGGGACACCTGGGAAAGGAAAAAAGCTAGCTCCTCTTCTCAGCTCAGCCCGTGTACTGCAGTGGACTCGCTGTAGGAGAGAGGGAGGTGTCCAATATGGTGGTGAGCTCCATCTCTGTTTGCAGTAACGGGGATGGAGCTGGTGCGGCACTGGCTGAAAAGCCGAACAGGAAGGTTACCGCGGGGGATAAGAGAAAAGGCTCTGGAGCTGGAGTTTTCTCCCTGATTGGGGGGGCGGCTCCACGCCAGAGTCGGCTGCGAGAGCTCCGGTGCCTCCGACCGCTGATGACGTTCAGAGGCATGAAGGAGCTGCCGGGGCTCTAACGGTTACGCCTCCCAATAAAGGACTAGAACTGGAACTAAAACCTTTGCTTTGTATTGGCACTGCTGGTCCAGATGAGCGGCGCCATGAAAGAACAGATCAGCAGCGTCTGTGTTGGGATCAGCGGCGCTCAAAAGTTGTGAATAATTGTACTGATGAAGCGGAGGGCAATGATAAGAGTGGGGTTGGAGCAGCTTTTAAACAGGCTAATCATGTGGTGCATGAGGGGCTCCGATGTGTTCCTCAGCTTTTAATATCTGCTTGTATGACTAGCCAGTATAGTCAGTGGCATATGTGTTCGGTGCATTTTTTTTCCGTGATTTATACAATTATATTGTCATCCGCACAATGCTCCGGTTTGTGTAGGATGCCTTTGTGGTGCATGTGGACCGCGCCGGCATCCTCCATTGTACGCATTTTTTGCTGGGGATGGTAGTTTGCTGCGGTCCACATGCGGTGGGACTGCTCCCCCAATGAGAAACACACTACAGTGTTTGGGGTTTGAGCAGTTCCCCCATATTTGCCATGATATTTCAGTGATTTTGTTTTATATATTGAATGTGCCTTTCCCTGGCATTTAAACATTCTTTTGCACCTGGTAGCCTCCATCACACGGTCTGATACGGGGGAGGCTCACAGTCTTGCTTTATTCACATTGCATTGTCCTGCTATGCTGTTGTGTGGAAGCTTGGCTGTGAGCTGGATTTCATCACCTTCAGACCGTGTTCACACCATAGTTAGCGTAGTGGTAGGACCCTTGCCATGCTGAGAGACCGTGACGTGGTACATGATGGGCTCCGATGACAGGAATATATTGGCAAAAGTCTCAGCTTTTAATATCTGCTTGTATGACTAGCTAGTATAGTCAGTGGCATATCCGTTTGGTGCATTTTTTTCCGTGATTTATAAAATGACAATGAATCGACATCTTTGCACAGATTCGGCCTTTTAAAGGCATGTGGTCCTAAACTTTGGATCAGCTGAAAAACAGCCGGTTTCAGTTTATTTGTTGTTTTCATTAAATTGAATGCTCAAAAAATGTTTTGTCTCCCTCCCATCTCTTCTTGTTGCATGTTGAAGCTCCACTTGGAACCTTGTAAAGATCCAGCCGTGCTAAATACAAACCGGATTCCAAAAAAGTTGTGACACTAAACAAATTGTGAATAAAAACTGAATGCAATGATGTGGAGATGGCAAATGTCAATATTTTATTTGTAATAGAACGTAGATGACAGATCAAACGTTTAATCCGAGTAAATGTATCATTTTAAAGGAAAAATACGTTGATTCTAATTTTCACGGTGTCAACAAATCCCAAAAAAGTTTGGACAAGTAGCAATAAGAGGCTGGAAAAAGTAAATGTGAGCATAACGAAGAGCTGGAAGACCAATTAACACTAATTAGGTCAATTGGCAACATGATTGGGTATAAAAAGAGCTTCTCAGAGTGGCAGTGTCTCTCAGAAGCCAAGATGGGTAGAGGATCACCAATTCCCACAATGTTGCGCAGAAAGATAGTGGAGCAATATCAGAAAGGTGTTACCCAGCGAAAAATTGCAAAGACTTTGCATCTATCATCATCAACTGTGCATAACATCATCCGAAGATTCAGAGAATCTGGAACAATCTCTGTGCGTAAGGGTCAAGGCGGTAAAACCATACTGGATGTCCGTGATCTCCGGGCCCTTAAACGACACTGCACCACAAACAGGAATGCTACTGTAAAGGAAATCACAGAATGGGCTCAGGAATACTTCCAGAAACCATTGTCCGTGAACACAATCCACCGGGCCATCCGCCGTTGCCAGCTGAAACTCTACAGTGCAAAGAAGAAGCCATTTCTAAGCAAGATCCACAAGCTCAGGCGTTTTCACTGGGCCAGGGATCATTTAAAATGGAGTGTGGCAAAATGGAAGACTGTTCTGTGGTCAGAGGAGTCTAGATTCGAAGTTCTTTTTGGAAATCTGAGACGCCTTGTCATCCGGACCAAAGAGGACAAGGACAACCCAAGTTGTTATCAACGCTCAGTTCAGAAGCCTGCATCTCTGATGGTATGGGGTTGCATGAGTGCGTGTGGCATGGGCAGCTTGCATGTCTGGAAAGGCACCATCAATGCAGAAAAATAGATTCAGGTTCTAGAACAACATCTGCTCCCATCCAGACGTCATCTCTTTCAGGGAAGACCCTGCATTTTTCAACAAGATAATGCCAGACCACATTCTGCATCAATCACAACATCATGGCTGCGTAGGAGAAGGGTCCGGGTACTGAAATGGCCAGTCTGCAGTCCAGATCTTTCACCTATAGAGAACATTTGGCGCATCATAAAGAGGAAGGTGCAACAAAGAAGGCCCAAGACGATTGAACAGTTAGAGGCCTGGATTAGACAAGAATGGGAGAGCATTCCTATTTCTAAACTTGAGAAACTGGTCTCCTCGGTCCCCAGACGTCTGTTGAGTGTTGTAAGAAGAAGGGGAGATGCCACACAGTGGTGAAAATGGCCTTGTCCCAACTTTTTGGGGATTTGTTGACACCATGAAATTCTGATTCAACATATTTTACCCTTAAAATGGTACATTTTCTCAGTTTAAACTTTTGTTCCGTGATTTATGTTCTATTCTGAATAAAATATTAGAAGTTGGCACCTCCACATCATTGCATTCAGTTTTTATTCACGATTTGTATAGTGTCCCAACTTTTTTGGAATCCGGTTTGTAGGATTTTTTGCTATTTTTCAAGTGGTCTTAAACTGTATATCCTTCTGGATAGAGAGGCATGGCCTCTCAGCCTTCCGAGAGGAAAAAAGCAGGGACCGCGTGGTCTCTCCCAACAGCTGGGCAGAGTGGTCTCCGTAGGAATGTGGTCCGTCTGAGGTGGAGGGGCAGTGATACATGTCCTTCAAGATCAGAAGTAGTTGAGCTCCTGCTAAAGATGGGCTTCAAGTCGACTGACATCTACGCCTTGACACATTCCTATGTGGCACACGAGTTCGATGTCAGCTTTGTCCGGAGGGGCTTGAGCTCTTCTTGACGTACTATGAGCTGGCAAGGAACCAGCCCAGCTGGCGAGACTTTGCTGTCCAGGTGGTGTCTCATCAGAACAACGTCAAGAGGGTGACCGTTTTAACCCAAAATGAGTCACTCTCGTGTATTCACACATCATGACGTGGCTTGGCCGATGTGGGGAGGTGGTGGAGGTTCCCAAGAAAAACAGCGATGAATATGGCATCTGGTCTTGGGCCTGGACGTTTATGGTAAAACTTAAGCTTTCAGGAAACACGGTTACCCGCATACCATCTGCAACCTTCCTTGGAAGGGATCGCATTCAGATTTTCTACCAGGGTCAGCCGAAGCTCTGTCACAGATGCGGCAGCCCCACGCACTTCAGTGCTAACTGCACTGTACAGAAGTGCGCGCTGTGTGGGGAGATAGGTCACCTCGCTGCATCATGTGCGAAGATTAGGTGTCACCTGTGTGGTGACTTAGGTCACCCATTCGGTCGCTGCCCTCATTCCTTTGCCAATGCGGTCAATACTCCGGCGGGTGAAAGCCGTGAGGCCAATTCTACTGGGGAGAGGCTGGCAGAAGTGAAGGAACAGAGGGGCCGGGGAGGAAAAGTAAGCAAAAGACGCCTGCCCCACTGAGGAGTCAGGAAAAACGCCAAAGCGGGAGGGAGACGGGCGAGTCTCTCAGGCAACTGGGGATACTGGGACAACCTCTGATCTCGCTCCTGAGGCTGTTGCTACTGCTGAGGCCCAAAGGGACAGTAAACTGGATGAGGAAATTAGGAGGATCCAAGAAGGGGAAGGTGCCATCTCCTCAATATCCCCCATGACAAAAGTATGGACGGGAAAAGTGGGGGATGGCAAGGGAAAAAGCAGGGTAAAAACCGTATACTTTCATTCTACACTGCTCAAAAAAATAAAGGGAACACTTAAACAACACAATGTAACTCCAAGTCAATCACACTTCTGTGAAATCAAACTGTCCACTTAGGAAGCAACACTGAGTGACAATCAGTTTCACATGCTGTTGTGCAAATGGGATAGACAACAGGTGGAAATTATAGGCAATTAGCAAGACACCCCCAATAAAGGAGTGGTTTTGCAGGTGGTGACCACAGATCACTTCTCAGTTCCTATGCTTCCTGGCTGATGTTTTGGTCACTTTTGAATGCTGGCGGTGCTTTCACTCTAGTGGTAGCATGAGACGGAGTCTACAACCCACACAAGTGGCTCAGGTAGTGCAGCTTATCCAGGATGGCACAGATTATCCAGGTTTTCTGTGTCTGTCAGCGTAGTGTCCAGAGCATGGAGGCGCTACCAGGAGACAGGCCAGTACATCAGGAGACGTGGAGGAGGCCGTAGGAGGGCAACAACCCAGCAGCAGGACCGCTACCTCCGCCTTTGTGCAAGGAGGAACAGGAGGAGCACTGCCAGAGCCCTGCAAAATGACCTCTAGCAGGCCACAAATGTGCATGTGTCTGCTCAAACAGTCAGAAACAGACTCCATGAGGGTGATATGAGGGCCCGACGTCCACAGGTGGGGGTTGTGCTTACAGCCCAACACCGTGCAGGACGTTTGGCAATTGCCAGAAAACACCAAGATTGGCAAATTCGCCACTGGCGCCCTGTGCTCTTCACAGATGAAAGCAGGTTCACACTGAGCACATGTGACAGACGTGACAGAGTCTGGAGATGCCGTGGAGAACGTTCTGCTGCCTGCAACATCCTCCAGCATGACCGGTTTGGCATTGAGTCAGTAATGGTGTGGGGTGGCATTTCTTTGGAGGGCCACACTGCCCTCCAGTGCTCGCCAGAGGTAGCCTGACTGCCATTAGGTACCGAGATGAGATCCTCAGACCCCTTGTGAGACCATATGCTGGTGCGGTTGGCCCTGGGTTCCTCCTAATGCAAGACAATGCTAGACCTCATGTGGCTGGAGTGTGACAGCAGTTCCTGCAAGACGAAGGCATTGATGCTATGGACTGGCCCGCCCGTTCCCCAGACCTGAATCCAATTGAGCACATCTGGGACATCACGTCTCGCTCTATCCACCAACGTGACGTTGCACCACAGACTGTCCAGGAGTTGGCAGGTGCTTTAGTCCAGGTCTGGGAAGAGATCCCTCAGGAGACCGTCCGCCACCTCATCAGGAGCATGCACAGGCTTGTAGGGAGGTCATACAGGCACGTGGAGGCCACACACACTACTGAGCCTCCTTTTGACTTGTTTTAAGGACATTACATCAAAGTTGGATCAGCCTGTAGTGTGTTTTTCCACTTTAATTTTGAGGGGGACTCCAAATCCAGACCTCCATGGGTTAAAAAATTTGATTTCCATTTTTTTTTTTGTGTGATTTTGTTGTCAGCACATTCAACTATGTAAAGAACAAAGTATTTCAGAAGAATATTTAATTAATTCAGATCTAGGATGTGTTATTTTTGTGTTCCCTTTATTTTTTTGAGCAGTGTATATATACACAGTAAGGCAAAACTGTGCACATTTCAGAGTGGCCTTTTATTGTTGGCAGTCTAAGGCACACCTGTGCAATATTCATGCTGTCTAATCAGCACCTTGATCTGCCACACCTGTGAGGTGGGATGGATTATCTCGGCAAAGGAGAAGCGCTCCCCGACACAGATTTAGACAGATTTGTGAACAATATTTGAGAGTAATGGGTCTTTTGTGTATGTAGAAAATGTTTCAGATCTTTGAGTTCAGCTCATGCAAAACGTTTATATTTCGGTCAGTGTAAATTTTAACATGGACTGTTTACAGGCGTGAACTGTGGAATTTGGTTTGTATGGTCAGATATAGTCTATAAGCGAGTTATTTTCTTGTGACGCCTTTGCAGTGGCCATTGACCTACTATATATTTATCTGAATGAGCTCCCATCACGTCCACTAGTGATTGCCTCAAGGATCGCACTCGGTCAGCTCTAAGGGCTGTATTCCACCACCAGATTATCTGACCAATTTCTGTCTAATCAGATCAATAGTTGGTGTGTGTATAATAGGAGAACTGTGTATGTAAATGGTCATCTGACCAATGATTGGTCAGAAAGTATGTTGGTGCAATTCAGCCCTAAGTGTCCATTAGAACAGATGCACCTAATGAAAATGTCTTTCGTAGGAGCGGGTGTGCCCATCCTGTAATACTGTAAGGATTATGTTTTTGGCATGCCATGTCTCACAAGAGTGACTATGATCTGTAAGGCATAGGGCGGGCATTGTATTTCTTCACTTTGGAATGTATTATTGGTGCCAAGTCATGACAGAAATGCTGGCACAAATCCTGAACATTACCTGCGGATCCACACAATATAACATGGACCCAGGTAGAACATTTACGGGACTGACGGCAGAGTTCAGGGTGTCACCGGTCCTATATGGTACATTCTACTTGTAATTTGTGCAGGGTGTTGGAGACAGAGATGGGTGCCCATAGTGCCAATGCTATGCCAACCGTCTACAAGCTGAGAAGAATGTTTTGTTTGGCAGAGGTGCCTGGATTGAAATTACACATTATCTTGTCTTTTATCACTTCTCAGTTTTTAAGGACCCAATAATGACTGGGAATAAAGCCCAGAAAGATAAACAGAGATGTTTGGTCGTTCTGCATGGGGTTGATGCTGCAGATAGTCTCTCGTTACCATGAATACCCACCCATGGCATCATAGGTTTAGGAGTTTACTTATTTCGGGCCCATCTTGCCGGCTTGTCTATGTCCACACCCCAGGATTTCTAGTTCTCACTATTCATGTCACAAATCTTGTTACTCTTCCATCTTTAGCCCATTTGGTGACTACTACCTGGGGCTCCAACTGGGAAAGCTCATGCGTCTGTGAAGGTGTCAGGACTGCAAAACAGGGAGATTCCTCAGACTGCACCCTCGTTCAAGGTCTGTATCATCTCCATGCTTAAAGAGGCCCTGTCTGCTCTCCTGACATGTCCGGCTTAAAACAAGCTTGCATGCCCCATAAAGCGTGTTGCGGTAGACATGCTGGACTATAAGAAAGGACATGCACTAGTATGGGGAAAAAAGATCAGCAGAAAGTGGATAATGCAAAATGGTTTCCCGATTTTGAGGATCCAGCAAGACATGGAAGAAGACAGTGAGAAGGTCAAATCAGGACTTGAATGTGCTCATCGTAGGACAGTGAATGCATTGGCTCAGACCAGAAGTACAAGTCAGGAGGTCCAAGGACACATAGAAACATAGAATGTGTCGGCAGATAAGAACCGTGTGGCCCATCTAGTCTGCCCAATATACTGAATACTATGGATAGCCCCCGGCCCTATCTTATATGAAGGATGGCCTTATGCCTATCCCATGCATGCTTAAACCCCTTCACTGTATTTGCAGCTACCACTTCTGCAGGAAGGCTATTCCATGCATCCACTACTCTCTCAGTAAAGTAATACTTCCTTATATTACTTTTAAACCTTTGCCCCTCTAATTTAAAACTGTGTCCTCTTGTGGTAGTTTTTCTTCTTTTAAATATGCTCTCTTCCTTTACCGAGTTGATTCCCTTTATGTATTTAGCAGTTTCTCTCATCTCCCCTCTGTCTCTTTTTTCTTCCAAGCTATACATATTAAGGTCCTTTAACCTTTCCTGGTAAGTTTTATCCTGCAATCCATGTACTAGTTTAGTAGCTCTTCTCTGAACTCTCTCTAGAGTATCTATATCCTTCTGGAGATATGGCCTCCAGTACTGCGCACAATACTCCAGATGAGGTCTCACTAGTGCTCTGTAGAGCGGCATGAGCGCCCCCCCTCTTTCTACTGCTTATACCTCTCCCTATACACCCCAGCATTCTGCTGGCATCTCCTGCTGCTCTATTACATTGTCTTCCCACCTTTAAGTCTTCTGAAATAATTACTCCTAAATCCCTTTCCTCAGATACTGAGGTCAGGACTGTGTCAAATATTCTATATTCTGCCCTTGGGTTTTTAGGCCCCAGGTGCATTATCTTGCACTTATCCACATTAAATTTCAGTTGCCAGAGTTCTGACCATTCTTCTAGGAGAGGAGAGGATAGAAAACAAAGTGACCCTTATTTTCTTATCTTGATGTGGTGACGTGTTACCTTCATGACTGATGCTGGATCCGGCGCAAGAACGTCAGGAACAACTAAGACTTTCATGATTTTTAAAGACTTCCGAGTAATGGTAAATTTATGGATCACATTTAGGAGATTGCTGCTTCATAAAAAGCACCACATTTATCTACACCAGCCCAATTATAACCTACTCAACGTTATCACACCAAAGACCAACAAAGTCCAGAGCGAAGAACAGTCAGACCCATGTCAAGCTAATGCTCCAACCATCCTCACACAGTATGACTGAAGAACACACATCCTTAGTCTTATACTGTGGAGCAGGAGATTGTCAGGAAGGAAGGCTTCTGTACGGGGATGATCTATGGCATTAGTGATCACTGCTCCCCATACTGTGGAGGAGATCGCTGCATGTCAATGTGTCTCCTCCACTGACGAGCAGATGGTTGTCGGAAAGGAACGCTTCTGTACGGGGATGATCTATGGAATTAGTGATCACTGCTCCCCATACTGTGGAGGAGATCGCTGCATGTCAATGTGTCTCCTCCACTGACGAGCAGATGGTTGTCGGAAAGGAAGGCTTCTGTACGGAGATGATCTATGGCATTAGTGATCACTGCTCCCCATACTGTGGAGGAGATCGCTGCATGTCAATGTGTCTCCTCCACTGACGAGCAGATGGTTGTCGGAAAGGAAGGCTTCTGTACGGAGATGATCTATGGCATTAGTGATCACTGCTCCCCATACTGTGGAGGAGATCGCTGCATGTCAATGTGTCTGCTCCACTGACGAGCAGATGGTTGTCGGGAAGGAACGCTTCTGTATGGGGATGATTTATGGCATTAGTGATCACTGCTCCCCATACTGTGGAGGAGATCGCTGCATGTCAATGGGTCTCCTCCACTGACGAGCAGATGGTTGTCGGGAAGGAAGGCTTCCCTCCTGACAATCGCCTGCTATGTCATCTTGTGGAAAGGGACCTCTAGAGTATAGCTCGGGCCACGGCAGGTAGTATTTATGGCCGGCTTCACTGCAGATACCACAATGCTTGTCAATCTGTAAAGATTATCAAATTAACAGTCCGGTCACCTATTTGAAGTGAATTTACAATGTGGATGTAGTGCAGACTTCGTTACCATACAACATGAATACAAGTCTTGAATAAACAACTGGTATAAAAGTAGATGTGGGTCTGCTGTGTCTACTGAACAGATAGATAACACCCTTAGGAGTGGCCCAAAGTCCTAAGTGTCCCCCTGGTCCTCACCCTTTAAACCCTAGACAGGGATCTGGACTTTGTTGCTGAGGAACCACCAGACTGCTACCTCTTGCAGTAGTCTCTATTCAGTAGACTGCTGACCTACCGGGTCAGGCAAAACTATAGTCAGGGCGGGCAGAGTTTGTGCAATCCAAAGTCAGTCCAAGGCTCAGGGCAGGGCAGGCAGCTCGGGGTCAGTACGGAGATTGGGCCAAGGTCAGTCCAAGCAGCAGAGGGTGAAATAAAGAGACAGGCAGAAGTCAGTACACACCCTTGCAGAAAACTAGAACCTATTGTTCAGGCAACCTCCAGCACGTGAAGGTGCCTTAAATACCCTAGCCTGGTCTGCCATAGGCTGGAAATGATTAGGGTGTGCATGTGCTGGCTCTTTAAGAACCTAAGAGAGTGCAAATGAGCACCCAAAGGGTAGAAGAAGGCGCGCCAGCAGGAAGCAGCCTGCTCGGTGCCACTAGGGATAGGGATGCTAGTGGGTCCAAGAGCAGTGGAACAGGGGAGCAATGTGGTGGCCATGCCAACCAGGAGGAGTGGAGGCGGGCACAGACTGCCACCATACCAATAACATTGTCAATGCGTTCACTCTTCCTTCATGTACACTAAATTCCTGATCAGATTAGAACTAAAAGATTCCCGATTTATAACATAGTTATATGGGGCACATTGATTAAGACCGGCCTTTTAGACGCAGGTCTTAACCCCTATACCTGGCGCCGACCTCTCCATAACTTCAGCGCATCCAGCGCCAGTTGTAAATGTACGCCAGCTTCCTTGCAGTCTTAGATTTAGACATTTTTCAAAGAAAATGGTAAAAAGAGACGGGACTGCTGGCCCCTTCCCACATCACGCCCACATTTTTAGACCTGGCGTGAGCGGGGAAAAGTCGCAGATTGTTGCGCAAAGGACCTTCCTGCCGCAATCTGCGCTGGAAATACGCTTAATTTAGGCATATTTCTGTTTAATAAATGTTCTGTTTTAAAAATGGTTTCACTAAGGTCGGGTATATTTGGGATGAGGTAAAGCCCACATTATACCTCTTGGAAGCAATACATGATTGTTCCTATTCACTAACACCAGAAAGGAGAGCATTTATTGTTCAAATTGAGCCAAAAATCTGCTGTACACGTTGTGCATGTCTTAGACACTACTACTATACTGTGTGCCAAAAACGTCACTTTTTTTTTTTTTAAAGATGAACTAGGCTATTTAATAGGTGGTATAAAGAGATTGGTCAGGCTAAGGGCACGCCAGTTACCCCCAGCATCAGGCACTGTCCTACTATTAGACAGTACTAATAAATCCACTCCAGTGACTACGAGAACTTTAACAAAGCTTTATTTACAGGACACCGGGCCGTCCCTTTAAGTGCATACAGCATCCTGCCCAGGGCTACAGGACAGAGATGGGAAGCAGATGGGAGCAGGAACTTTGCCCTGGCGCGGAGTCTTGGAATGAGCTCATCCGACATGTAACTCTCACACTCGTGAACATACATTTGTTTGGCTCCGATATTACATTCAGTTCTTCTTATAGTGACGGCTCTTAAGGTGAAGAGTGTTTACTCCGCACGGCAAGAAAACTGCTTCATCAGCTAAATAAAGAGATCTCCTCATCGGCATTCAGCTCCACGCTGCCGGCTGCTGTGTGCAAACATGGCTCATTTGCGGAGCTTGTTTGTCGACCTCAGTATGTAACGCGTCTCAACTGAAAACCGCTCACTGTCTATTGTGCGGACACAGAAAATGATGCCACTCAGGCTCCTATGGTGTATGTACAGGGCCAACCACAATCCTTCCCGAGGCAGCAGAGCGCCGTGTCCAGCCTGGGGTTACCACGTCTTTTCTATGAGAAGTACACGGACTCTGGGCCACTTACGTGTCTACTCCTGCTCCTCACAGACACTGCAGCCGCATCTCCCTCCTCCACCTGCTTACTATATTACTAAACACCAAAGCTAATTCCCATATAGATATCACAGATCCAAAAAAAAAAAGATATATGGATACCCACTAGATCATAAGAAATAATGTCCCAACGCAAAATATAATGAAACCATACACAACTTTATTATAATCACCATAAATACTCACGATTGACATGACACAAGATTAAAAACACAATAAAAAAAAGCACTGGGGCTGGTGGTGCATGAGTGGCGGGTCAAAGAATAAAGTGCGAGTGCAGAAGTTGATGAACAGGATCCGTATATTCATCAACAATAATGTAGTCACTGATTTAATCAATGAAGGAAAATATATGCACCAAAAAAGTGTGAACCACGGGGGCCACAATACGGCACACAGAAGGTATACAGTCCGCAGTGTGAGAAAGGCCGAAGCCAGGTGATAGGAGTCGGCATCCAGTGACTAAATAAAAGAGAGGAAAAACCAGTGGAGGCAACACTGCAATGTATACTGACCATCCCGGCACAACCAGTCCACTCCCCGACGCGCGTTTCGCGTGCTGCTTTCTCAAGGGAAATCTTATATTATTAATCCAGGTGGATTGTTAGTCTGTAGATTTGGATTTTTAGCAATTTGGGGGTTTTGGCAAACATAAAAGTCACGCTTCGACCCCATTTATTTCTATGGTGGCCATACTACACTGTGATCCTTGGTCGTGCCCAAGATCGCCATGTAGCCCTCTCCTTACTCCACGAAACACAACTGAGGAAACCGCAGAACTCAAAATATCCCATATAAGAATGGAAACAATCCTGCTGCTTCCATGAATAAGGTTTTCATGTTTCCCTCCTTTATCTTCTTGGATGTCTTGAAGTTGTATGAGTGAGGAGAAGTACTTATTTCAGGTCTCAGATTCTTCACAAGGAGATGAGCTGCACTGCAAAGTATGATGGCCCGGCCCAGGTACATTAAAACCCTTTCACATCATTTTCCTGGTTTTATTGTTAAGTTCCACTCATGCTGATGAGACGATCTTACAATTGGTAAACATTTTAATGAGCACTAAAATCCAATAAAGAGCAAACGCTCACCTGCACCTGAGTCACCGCCGATCATGCCGATCACGGGCAGGTTTAATTCTCCTGCTGCAGACACGGGGAATTCCAGAGCAAGGAGTCGTCCAGATTGTCATTTAATTCAGGACGAGCTACATGGCTGCAGTAGAAAACATCTGTAGGAAATCTTCGGGCTCTCGCTCTTATCCACCATCTCGCCCTCTTACACTTGGACGGCATGAGTGTCTGAAGACTACGGGGGACACAGTCTGTCTTGGGGGACGTCTGTCTTTACTTTGTGTGTCTGTGCCAGATTTATGAAATGGCGCACCTTAATAATATATTGGGCATGTGTAAAAGTACCCCGGGGGTCTGCCTGGCGTAAGCTGAGACAGAGTCAATGTGCCATGTTCCAGGTCTCGTTATCCTCTGGGCACCTGAACAGCACATACTTATGCCCTTCATCCTGCACCTATACCCAGATCTTCTGGTAACCTATATGAAGAGGAGGAGTGTTTGATGACACTTGACTTGGGGCATTTGCTTGCTCTAGGTTCCTTCCACCTTTGAATGGTGGCAGGTGGCATACTGCCCCCGACAGTGGTCCCTCATCAATGAGAATCATGGCCCCCATGACATCTAATATTCCGGTGGGGGCATGGAGCATCAGATCGGCGGTGCCCACTTGTCCTGCCTGTTTGCTTTAAGGTTGCAAGGTGGTTGACTTTGAATACAAGACCTGGCTATTCGCCCCATGACTCAGGTATCTGCTCATTTACACAATCTCATGGGGTGGTTGGCTCTGCTGTTCTTTTTGACTGCTTAATCTCCCAGAAAATAGGACAGAGAAGCCTCCACAATAGCAGAGCATTCCTGAGTAATGACTGGGTATTGAGTAATGTTTACAAGCTGGCATTACTATGCCAGGAGAAGCACTGTACACACATGTGGGTGCCCGGAGAGTCTCCTCAGCCTGTGCCTACGAAGTATGGCACGCTCCTGGGTGCAGGCACGGACCTGACTGTGGCTGCCATAATGGGAGCACTGGTTTCTCCAGGAGCAGCTGGTCATTAGAGGAGCCCCGGGCTTAGGTGAAGGGCTCTACAACTGGCCATTAAGGCAGAATTACATCATAAACGGCTGAAAACCAATACGGAAAAACCAATGGAGGCTGAGAGTACATAATATAGAGAAGAGGTGCACGACTGGAATATCTGCAGCAGCCTGAAGGCCACCTTCACATCACTGCTGGAATCATGAATGACACATATAGGTCAAGCAGCTCAGAAACATGTATGTATTCAGGTGGATTTGCTAATTATTGGTTAAACAGCCACTTACCTCACCCAAACTGGCCAAACGACTTGATAGAAGTAATGACATCGGTGCCCTCAGGCCGCAGGATAATTATAGGGGAACAAGCCCTGACTCCCCTGAGCACCTCCATGATGCGGCTGCACTAGGACTGCTTAATGCCGCTGTTCCAGTGAGAAAGGCCTCGTCTGCACAAACTCAGCCCACGGGACAAAAAACATGGCCGCTCACACCGCTGTGGAATAGGAAGTGATGAGCAGCCTTTCAAATGGGCCCAGATATAACCATGTGTCTGCACATGTCTAAAAAGGGACTAGGGTTTCTACAACTTGACTTCTCACAGGACGCTGCAGGAAATGGGGCATTTTGCACCAAAATAGCATCACAATTCTGCCATAAAATTCTATCCCAAAGTAATCCAATCAATAGCTTATATAGAGTTATACAAATGTGTCTGCACCACACGTGTCAGCAGACCTGGTGCAGGACTAGACAGCTGGTCTAAGTTTACACCAAAATAATACCGGCCTAGTACCTATAGCCTATCAGACGCCAAGCAATGACATCATAATCATGAGCCGGGCTGCATACAGCACAGGACAGAGGCGGGAAGAGGCCGGGGGCCTGGACCGCATCACTCACAGCTACTGGGCCACTATGAGGGGACATCATTATAACTGGGGCAGCACTACTGGGCCACTATGAGGGACATCATTATAACTGGGGCAGCACTACTGGGCCACTATGAGGGACATCATTATAACTGGGGCAGCACTACTGGACCACTATGAGGGGACATCATTATAACTGGGGCAGCACTACTGGGCCACTATGAGGGGACATCATTATTACTGGGGCAGCACTACTGGGCCACTATGAGGGGACATCATTATAACTGGGGCAGCACTACTGGGCCACTATGAGGGACATCATTATAACTGAGGCAGCACTACTGGGCCACTATGAGGGGACATCATTATAACTGGGGCAGCACCACTGGGCCACTATGAGGGGACACCATTATAACTGGGGCAGCACTACTGGGCCACTATGAGGGGACATCATTATAACTGGGGCAGCACTATTGGGCCACTATGAGGGGACATCCTTATAACTGGGGCAGCACTACTGGGCCACTATGAGGGGACATCATTATAACTGGGGCAGCACTACTGGGCCACTATGAGGGACATCATTATAACTGGGGCAGCACTACTGGGCCACTATGAGGGGACATCATTATAACTGGGGCAGCACTACTGGGCCACTATGAGGGGACATCATTATAACTGGGGCAGCACTACTGAGCCACTATGAGGGGCATCATTATAACTGAGGCAGCACTACTGGGCCACTATGAGGGACATCATTATAACTGGGGCAGCACTACTGGGCTACTATGAGGGACGTCATAACTGGGGCAGCACTACTGGGCCACTATGAGGGACATCATTATAACTGGGGCAGCACTACTGGGCCACTATGAGGGGACATCATTATAACTGAGGCAGCACTACTGGGCCACTATGAGGGGGGAATCATAGCTGGGGCAGCACTACTGGGCCACTTCCATCCTCAAAGACGACATCACGGAGCTGGTGGATGTTAGAGACCTTGTGCTCCTCCACCTTCAGTTTGAGGAGGCCCCACAGATGCTCAATAGGGCTTAGGTCTGGAGACATGTAATCCTGTAACCTCTGCAGCAATGGTGGCAGCACTCATACAACCTCTGGATATGATGGAGAGCACGGACAGGCGGACCCCCATCCCTGTAACCTCTGCAGCAATGCTGGCAGCACTCATACAGCCTCTGGATATGACGCTGAGCACAGACAGGTGGACCACCCACCCCTGTAACATCTACAGCAATACTAGCAGTACTCATAGAACCTCTGGATATGACGCTGAGCACTGACAGGCTGACCCCCACCCCTGTAACCTCTGCAGCAATGCTGGCGGCACTAATACAACCTCCGGATATGACGCAGAGCACTGACAGGCGGACCTTCCACCTCTTTAACCTCTGCAGCAATACTGGCAGCACTGATACAACATCTGAATATGATGCAGAGCACTGACAGGGGACCACCACCTCTGTAACAATACTAGCAGTACTCATAGAACCTCTGGATATGACGCTGAGCACTGACAGGCTGCCCCCCACCCCTGTAACCTCCGCAGCAATGCTGGCAGCACTCATACAATCTCTGGATATAACGCAGAGCACTGACAGGCTGACCTCTAACCCCTGTAACCTCTGCAGCATTGCTGGCAGCACTCATACAACCTCTGGATATAACGCAGAGCACTGACAGGCTGACCTCTAACCCCTGTAACCTCTGCAGCATTGCTGGCAGCACTCATACAACCTCTGGATATAATGCAGAGCACTGACAGGCGGACCCCACACCCCTGTAACGTCTGCAGCAATGCTGGCAGCACTCGTACAACCTCTGGATATGACGCTGAGCACTGACAGGCTGACCCCCCACCACTGTAACCTCTGCAGCAATGCTGGCAGCACTCATACAACCTCTGGATATGATGCTGAGCACTGACAGGCGGACCCCACACCCCTGTAACGTCTGCAGCAATGCTGGCAGCACTCATACAACCTCTGGATATGACGCTGAGCACTGACAGGCGGACCCCACACCCCTGTAACGTCTGCAGCAATGATACAGCCTCTGGATATGACGCTGAGCACTGACAGGCTGACCCCCCCACCCATGTAACCTCTGCAGCAATGCTGGCAGCATTCATACAGCCTCTGGATATGATGCTGAGCACTGACAGGCGGACCCCACACCCCTGTAACGTCTGCAGCAATGCTGGCAGCACTCATACAACCTCTGGATATGACGCTGAGCACTGACAGGCTGACCCCCACCCCTGTAACCTCTGCAGCAATGCTGGCAGCACTCATACAACCTCTGGAAATGATGCTGAGCACGTACACTCAAATTCTTTGGTCAACCATGGCAAGACCTGTCCTAAGTGAACCAGTCTTGTTAAACTGCTGTATGGTCTTGGGCACCGCGCTGCAGCTCAGTGTGAGGATGTCGGCCATCTTTCTATAGCCTCGGCCATGTTTATATAGAGCAACAATTTTTCAGATACTCAGTTCCTTTCCATGAGGAGCCATGCTGAACTTCCAGTGCTCACCATTCACACCTGAGACCTTGTTACACTAACGAGTCCCCTCCGGGAAGGGAAAATGGGTAATTGGGCACAATTTGGCCATTTTCACATAGGGGTGTACTCACTTTTGTTGACAGTGGTTTAGACATTAAAGGGGTTGTCAGAGTTATTTTTTTGTTCTATATTCCTAACTAGGCAAATATAACAACTTTCCAATTAAGTCACTTTATCTGCAGTGCCTGGTTTATCAGATTTCACTGAGGGTCACATGACCTGTGATGTCAGCTTCTCTCCCTGCTCTGATAAAGTTCGTTTACAAGCCTGTAAACGAGATGTCACTGTGCTGGCCACGCCCCCTTCACTGCCGGGCTGTCTGCTCTCTCCTAGGATTTTTAACTCCTTCAGCTGCACAGACTGGGTGGCAGCAGGCAGTGACAATTCTGGGAACAGGAGCTGACAGACTAGAGAGAGCATTGCACAAGAAGGTAGGGGGAAGATCTTGTGTGTATTAGCAGTCAGTGATGGCCAGTTCGCCGTGTTCGCCCGCGAACACATGCGGGCTGCCATCTTAACTCACAAGTCCGGCGATGCACAGGTAAATCCTTACCTGTGTCGGGAGCCGGTCTGAAACAAATGCGGTCACCGGGAGCAGGCAGTTCCGAGAACAGCCCGATGAAGGCCCCCGGGGGCTGTTCTCAGAACTGCCTGCTCCCGGTGACCGCATTTGTTTCAGACCGGCTCGCGCACAGGTAAGGACTTACCTGTGCATCGCTGGACTTGTGAGTTAAGATGGCAGCCCGCATGTGTTCGCGGGTGAAGACGGCGAACTGGCCATCACTGTTAGCAGTGTCATTATACTGCTGGGACTTGTAGTCCTACACATACAACACGCTGCAGAGTCTCCCAGCAGGCGGACCTGTCACTCAGGGCAGCTCTTGTATCCACTCCCTTAGCAGTGTCATTATACAGCTGAGACTTGTAGTCCTACACATACAACATGCTGCTGAGTCTCCCAGCAGGCGGACCTGTCACTCAGGGCAGCTCTTGTATTCACTCCCTTAGCAGTGTCATTATACAGCTGGGACTTGTAGTCCTACACATACAACATGCTGCAGAGTCTCCCAGCAGGTAGACATGTCACTCAGGGCAGCTCTTGTATCCGCTCCCTTAGCAGTGTCATTATACAGCTGGGACTTGTAGTTCTACACATACAACATGCTGCAGAGTCTCCCAGCAGGCAGACATGTCACTCAGGGCAGCTCTTGTATCCACTCCCTTAGCAGTGTCATTATACAGCTGGGACTTGAAGTTCTACACATACAACATGCTGCAGAGTCTCCCAGCAGGCAGACATGTCACTCAGGGCAGCTCTTGTATCCACTCCCTTAGCAGTGTCATTATACAGCTGGGACTTGTAGTTCTACACATACAACATGCTGCAGAGTCTCCCAGCAGGCAGACATGTCACTCAGGGCAGCTCTTGTATCCACTCCCTTAGCAGTGTCATTATACAGCTGGGACTTGTAGTTCTACACATACAACATGCTGCAGAGTCTCCCAGCAGGCAGACATGTCACTCAGGGCAGCTCTTGTATCCACTCCCTTAGCAGTGTCATTATACAGCTGGGACTTGTAGTCCTACACATACAACATGCTGCAGAGTCTCCCAGCAGGCAGACATGTCACTCAGGGCAGCTCTTGTATCCACTCCCTTAGCAGTGTCATTATACAGCTGGGACTTGTAGTCCTACACATACAACATGCTGCAGAGTCTCCCAGCAGGCAGACATGTCACTCAGGGCAGCTCTTGTATCCACTCCCTTAGCAGTGCAGGAGGAGGGGCAGAGATTTTTGTTATTGCAGGTAAACAATGGGCCAGAAAAGAACCAGGGAAATGAGGAAATATATATTTTTTTTTGCATAAAACTTGCTTAGCTTAGTTATATATTGCTGCCCATCAAATTTTCAGTGCTATATTTTTTTTTTTCAGAACTCAGCTCAACACACAGCCATTAAAGGGGTTGTCCATTTTGAGGGCACAACCAATTTACACTGTTATACAAGCCATACACTGGATCAAAGGGTCAGATCTTCAGTGTTGTCCCATGAAAAGATAGAAGAAAATAGAAAAATGTGTATATATACACAGTTGCAAGAAAAAGTATGTGAACCCTTTGGAATTATATGGATTTCAGCACAAATTGGTCATAAAATGTGATCTGATCTTCATCTAAGTCACAACAATAGACAATCACAGTCTGCTTAAACTAATAACACACAAAGAGTTAAATGTTACCATGTTTTTATTGAACAAACCATGTAAACATTCACAGTGCAGGTGGAAAAAGTATGTGAACCCTTGGATTTAATAACTGGTTGAACCTCCTTTGGCAGCAATAACTTCCACCAAACGTTTCCTGCAGTTGCAGATCAGACGTGCACAACGGTCAGGAGTAATTCTTCACCATTCCTCTTTACAGAACTGTTTCAGTTCAGTAATATTCTTGGGATGTCTGGTGTGAATCGCTTTCTTGAGGTCATGCCGCAGCATCTCAATCTGTTTAAGCCATTCTGTTGTTGATTTACTTCTATGCTTTGGGTTGTTGTCCTGTTGCAACACCCATCTTCTGTTGAGCTTCAGCTGGTGGACAGATGGCCTTAAAGAGGACCTTTCACTAGTTTAAAAACTAAACTGTATCAGTGGGCAGAGCGGCGTCCAGGGGTCCCCCTGCACTTACTAGTATGTCTGAGCACCGCTCCGTTCGCCCGGTATAGGCTCCGATGTCTGCGCTCCCTTTGTTGTACTGGGCGGAGTTTTTGTATTAGGGTTGTCCCTTGCTGCAGCGCTGGCCAATCGTAGCGCACAGCTCATAGCCTGGGAGTCTCTAGCATATGCCAGAGACTTTTGTAAGTCTTTAGCTGACACTCTAGGATTCTTCTTCACCTCATTGAGCAGTCTGCGCTGTGCTCTTGCAGTCATCTTTACAGGACGGCTGCTCCTAGGGAGAGTAGCAGCAGTGCTGAACTTTCTCCATTTATAGACAATTTGTCTTACCGTGGACTGATGAACAGCAAGGCTTTTGGAGATACTTTTATAACCCTTTCCAGCTTTATGCAAGTCAACAATTCTTAATCGTAGGTCTTCTGAGAGCTCTTTTGTGCGAGGCATCCTTCACATCAGGCAATGCTTCTTGTGAAAAGCAAACCCAGAACTGGTGTGTGTTTTTTATAGGGCAGGGCAGCTGTAACCAACACCTCCAATCTCATCTCATTGATTGGACTCCAGTTGGCTGACACCTCACTCCAATTAGCTCTTGGAGATGTCATTAGTCTAGGGGTTCACATACTTTTTCCACCTGCACTGTGAATGTTTACATGGTGTGTTCAATAAATACATGGTAACATTTAACTCTTTGTGTGTTATTAGTTTAAGCAAACTGTGATTGTCTATTGTTGTGACTTAGATGAAGATCAGATCACATTTTATGACCAATTTGTGCAGAAATCCATATCATTCCAAAGGGTTCACATACTTTTTCTTGCAACTGTGTATATATATATAATTTTTTTTTTTAAAGAGATAGCTAAAATGTGTTCATTGTAACTTATTTTACTCAATTACATGTTTGTGATTACTAAATAAATTAGACTTTTGCAATCTCCCAATGTCCTGGCATACAAAGATGTATCTGTAGATACAGCGCATTGTACAGGAATACTAATGAAGGTTTTTAGTTAGGAAGATTCTTTTAAATTTAAAAGTAGAGACTAAAAAAGTTTTAGTATAAGTGTAGGGGCCTACTGTGGTAGGCTGTGAAGGAGACCGGACTGCAGCTTCATACATAAAGGCTTATATACTGTGAAGGAGACCGGACTGCAGCTTCATACATACAGGCTTATATACTGTGAAGGAGACCGGACTGCAGCTTCATACATAAAGGCTTATATACTGTGAAGGAGACCGGACTGCAGCTTCATACATAAAGGCTTATATACTGTGAAGGAGACCGGGCTGCAGCTTCATACATACAGGCTTATATGCTGTGAAGGAGACCGGACTGCAGCTTCATACATACAGGCTTGTATGCAGTGAAGGAGACCGGGCTGCAGCTTCATACATACAGGCTTATATACTGTGAAGGAGACCGGGCTGCAGCTTCATACATACAGGCTTATATACTGTGAAGGAGACCGGACTGCAGCTTCATACACACAGGCTTGTATGCAGTGAAGGAGACCGGACTGCAGCTTCATACATACAGGCTTGTATGCAGTGAAGGAGACCGGACTGCAGCTTCATACATACAGGCTTATATACTGTGAAGGAGACCGGACTGCAGCTTCATACATACAGGCTTGTATGCAGTGAAGGAGACCGGACTGCAGCTTCATACATACAGGCTTATATACTGTGAAGGAGACCGGACTGCAGCTTCATACATACAGACTTATATACTGTGAAGGAGACCGGACTGCAGCTTCATACATACAGACTTATATACTGTGAAGGAGACCGGACTGCAGCTTCATACATACAGGCTTGTATGCTGTGAAGGAGACCGGACTGCAGCTTCATACATACAGGCTTATATACTGTGAAGGAGACCGGACTGCAGCTTCATACATACAGACTTATATACTGTGAAGGAGACCGGACTGCAGCTTCATACATACAGGCTTATATACTGTGAAGGAGACCGGACTGCAGCTTCATACATACAGACTTATATACTGTGAAGGAGACCGGACTGCAGCTTCATACATACAGACTTATATACTGTGAAGGAGACCGGACTGCAGCTTCATACATACAGACTTATATACTGTGAAGGAGACCGGACTGCAGCTTCATACATACAGGCTTATATACTGTGAAGGAGACCGGACTGCAGCTTCATACATACAGACTTATATACTGTGAAGGAGACCGGACTGCAGCTTCATACATACAGGCTTGTATGCTGTGAAGGAGACCGGACTGCAGCTTCATACATACAGGCTTATATGCTGTGAAGGAGACCGGACTGCAGCTTCATACATACAGACTTATATACTGTGAAGGAGACCGGACTGCAGCTTCATACATACAGGCTTATATACTGTGAAGGAGACCGGACTGCAGCTTCATACATACAGGCTTATATACTGTGAAGGAGACCGGACTGCAGCTTCATACATACAGACTTATATACTGTGAAGGAGACCGGACTGCAGCTTCATACATACAGGCTTATATACTGTGAAGGAGACCGGACTGCAGCTTCATACATACAGACTTATATACTGTGAAGGAGACCGGACTGCAGCTTCATACATACAGGCTTATATACTGTGAAGGAGACCGGACTGCAGCTTCATACATACAGACTTATATACTGTGAAGGAGACCGGACTGCAGCTTCATACATACAGACTTATATACTGTGAAGGAGACCGGACTGCAGCTTCATACATACAGGCTTATATACTGTGAAGGAGACCGGACTGCAGCTTCATACATACAGACTTATATACTGTGAAGGAGACCGGACTGCAGCTTCATACATACAGACTTATATACTGTGAAGGAGACCGGACTGCAGCTTCATACATACAGGCTTATATACTGTGAAGGAGACCGGACTGCAGCTTCATACATACAGACTTATATACTGTGAAGGAGACCGGACTGCAGCTTCATACATACAGACTTATATACTGTGAAGGAGACCGGACTGCAGCTTCATACATACAGGCTTATATACTGTGAAGGAGACCGGACTGCAGCTTCATACATACAGGCTTATATACTGTGAAGGAGACCGGACTGCAGCTTCATACATACAGGCTTATATACTGTGAAGGAGACCGGACTGCAGCTTCATACATACAGACTTATATACTGTGAATGAGACCGGACTGCAGCTTCATACATACAGACTTATATACTGTGAAGGAGACCGGACTGCAGCTTCATACATACAGACTTATATACTGTGAAGGAGACCGGACTGCAGCTTCATACATACAGGCTTATATACTGTGAAGGAGACCGGACTGCAGCTTCATACATACAGACTTATATACTGTGAAGGAGACCGGACTGCAGCTTCATACATACAGGCTTATATACTGTGAAGGAGACCGGACTGCAGCTTCATACATACAGACTTATATACTGTGAAGGAGACCGGACTGCAGCTTCATACATACAGACTTATATACTGTGAAGGAGACCGGACTGCAGCTTCATACATACAGGCTTATATACTGTGAAGGAGACCGGACTGCAGCTTCATACATACAGACTTATATACTGTGAAGGAGACCAGACTGCAGCTTCATACATACAGACTTATATACTGTGAAGGAGACCGGACTGCAGCTTCATACATACAGGCTTATATACTGTGAAGGAGACCGGACTGCAGCTTCATACATACAGACTTATATACTGTGAAGGAGACCGGACTGCAGCTTCATACATACAGGCTTATATACTGTGAAGGAGACCGGACTGCAGCTTCATACATACAGACTTATATACTGTGAAGGAGACCAGACTGCAGCTTCATACATACAGACTTATATACTGTGAAGGAGACCGGACTGCAGCTTCATACATACAGGCTTATATACTGTGAAGGAGACCGGACTGCAGCTTCATACATACAGACTTATATACTGTGAAGGAGACCGGACTGCAGCTTCATACATACAGGCTTATATACTGTGAAGGAGACCGGACTGCAGCTTCATACATACAGACTTATATACTGTGAAGGAGACCGGACTGCAGCTTCATACATACAGACTTATATACTGTGAAGGAGACCGGACTGCAGCTTCATACATACAGACTTATATACTGTGAAGGAGACCGGACTGCAGCTTCATACATACAGGCTTATATACTGTGAAGGAGACCGGACTGCAGCTTCATACATACAGACTTATATACTGTGAAGGAGACCGGACTGCAGCTTCATACATACAGGCTTGTATGCTGTGAAGGAGACCGGACTGCAGCTTCATACATACAGGCTTATATGCTGTGAAGGAGACCGGACTGCAGCTTCATACATACAGACTTATATACTGTGAAGGAGACCGGACTGCAGCTTCATACATACAGGCTTATATACTGTGAAGGAGACCGGACTGCAGCTTCATACATACAGGCTTATATACTGTGAAGGAGACCGGACTGCAGCTTCATACATACAGACTTATATACTGTGAAGGAGACCGGACTGCAGCTTCATACATACAGGCTTATATACTGTGAAGGAGACCGGACTGCAGCTTCATACATACAGGCTTATATACTGTGAAGGAGACCGGACTGCAGCTTCATACATACAGGCTTATATACTGTGAAGGAGACCGGACTGCAGCTTCATACATACAGACTTATATACTGTGAAGGAGACCGGACTGCAGCTTCATACATACAGACTTATATACTGTGAAGGAGACCGGACTGCAGCTTCATACATACAGGCTTATATACTGTGAAGGAGACCGGACTGCAGCTTCATACATACAGACTTATATACTGTGAAGGAGACCGGACTGCAGCTTCATACATACAGACTTATATACTGTGAAGGAGACCGGACTGCAGCTTCATACATACAGGCTTATATACTGTGAAGGAGACCGGACTGCAGCTTCATACATACAGACTTATATACTGTGAAGGAGACCGGACTGCAGCTTCATACATACAGACTTATATACTGTGAAGGAGACCGGACTGCAGCTTCATACATACAGGCTTATATACTGTGAAGGAGACCGGACTGCAGCTTCATACATACAGGCTTATATACTGTGAAGGAGACCGGACTGCAGCTTCATACATACAGGCTTATATACTGTGAAGGAGACCGGACTGCAGCTTCATACATACAGACTTATATACTGTGAAGGAGACCGGACTGCAGCTTCATACATACAGACTTATATACTGTGAAGGAGACCGGACTGCAGCTTCATACATACAGACTTATATACTGTGAAGGAGACCGGACTGCAGCTTCATACATACAGGCTTATATACTGTGAAGGAGACCGGACTGCAGCTTCATACATACAGACTTATATACTGTGAAGGAGACCGGACTGCAGCTTCATACATACAGGCTTATATACTGTGAAGGAGACCGGACTGCAGCTTCATACATACAGGCTTATATGCCGTGAAGGAGACCGGACTGCAGCTTCATACATACAGACTTATATACTGTGAAGGAGACCGGACTGCAGCTTCATACATACAGGCTTATATACTGTGAAGGAGACCGGACTGCAGCTTCATACATACAGACTTATATACTGTGAAGGAGACCGGACTGCAGCTTCATACATACAGACTTATATACTGTGAAGGAGACCGGACTGCAGCTTCATACATACAGGCTTATATGCCGTGAAGGAGACCGGACTGCAGCTTCATACATACAGGCTTATATACTGTGAAGGAGACCGGACTGCAGCTTCATACATACAGACTTATATACTGTGAAGGAGACCGGACTGCAGCTTCATACATAGAGACTTATATACTGTGAAGGAGACCGGACTGCAGCTTCATACATACAGGCTTATATACTGTGAAGGAGACCGGACTGCAGCTTCATACATACAGACTTATATACTGTGAAGGAGACCGGACTGCAGCTTCATACATACAGACTTATATACTGTGAAGGAGACCGGACTGCAGCTTCATACATACAGGCTTATATACTGTGAAGGAGACCGGACTGCAGCTTCATACATACAGACTTATATACTGTGAAGGAGACCGGACTGCAGCTTCATACATACAGGCTTATATACTGTGAAGGAGACCGGACTGCAGCTTCATACATACAGACTTATATACTGTGAAGGAGACCGGACTGCAGCTTCATACATACAGACTTATATACTGTGAAGGAGACCGGACTGCAGCTTCATACATACAGACTTATATACTGTGAAGGAGACCGGACTGCAGCTTCATACATACAGGCTTATATACTGTGAAGGAGACCGGACTGCAGCTTCATACATACAGACTTATATACTGTGAAGGAGACCGGACTGCAGCTTCATACATACAGACTTATATACTGTGAAGGAGACCGGACTGCAGCTTCATACATACAGACTTATATACTGTGAAGGAGACCGGACTGCAGCTTCATACATTCAGGCTTATATACTGTGAAGGAGACCGGACTGCAGCTTCATACATACAGACTTATATACTGTGAAGGAGACCGGACTGCAGCTTCATACATACAGGCTTATATACTGTGAAGGAGACCGGACTGCAGCTTCATACATACAGACTTATATACTGTGAAGGAGACCGGACTGCAGCTTCATACATACAGGCTTATATGCCGTGAAGGAGACCGGACTGAACTTCTTCACACACACTTCCTGATTGTTAAAGAAAGGACACCGGCAGGTCTGGAAAGAAAATAGATGAATCTTGGAGAAAATAAAACAAATATCAACTTACTATATAATTTCTGGAGAAATTGGTTATATTCGGTTTTGGTTGTCATTATGATTCTTTTAGAAAAAACAGTAATACATTTAGTATGTTAGGATGGTTTTCTTAAAATAGTTCCTTCTGAATGAAACCACGCGACCTCCCTGCACAGCAGCGGAGTCATTTCCGAGATCCTCTTAACATCCTGAGCACTCGGCTCTTAAATACACATACAACACTGCACAGGGGTCTGTTACACATATCGCCCTTTTAGGTACCAGCTTCTCCATTAGCTCACAGCGGGGCCACGGTGACCCTCTGAGGGGGCCCAATGCAGGAGGCAGAACTCTGTAGGCCTGATTCTGGGCGTCCAGGCAGCAACTACTACATTATAATGCTGCGGTCTGCAGGGATATGGGCCACCTGAGTTTACATAAGAAGTGTGGCTCCGTGTCATGTATTGGCACAGATCAGAGGAGGATTCAGCCTTGGCTACTGCTCATTTCTAAATCTAGACAAAACAATTTACAATGCACAAAACTTAGCAAGATGCATAACTCTACACTAAAATGCACATCATCGGTGTAAACTCGTAGCCAGATGATCTTCCCTGGCCAAGGAACAATGGCAGACATGCTGAGCAAGTGACAAAGAGGTGATCCAAGAGTAACTAGGAGCTTTCATCTCTTCTGCCTGTGAGAGCCCCCTGGAGCGGCACCTTGTCTTCTGGCTCCATGCAGACCCCATAGCTGACATGCCTGCTGTCAGCTCCAGCCTGACAGGCCCCTACCCAGTCTGTCCCATGCTGGTTCGGCAGAACATTTAATAAGTGTCAGCCTCCAAGTCAAGTCAATCAAGCCCTTTACAATAAGTCCAGATAATAGTAAAGAAGCTTTAGTATGCAACACACACAGGCACAAGACATAAACACTTGCTGGCGCACTCCCAGGGCAGAGCGGCCGCACGGTGTTCTCCATGTCAGCACACAAGCCTCTCCAGCTCAATGGTGTCCAGTAGGCAAACAGAAGGACAGAAGGGCAATAAGGGCCGTCACGTGTCATTTATAAAGGAGATCCAAGTGCTACCGGCCCCACCGACACCGCATCAGAGGCTGCGAACACGTCACACATCTCCTACTGATCCCTCTCACATCCATCATTCACACCCTGAGAGAAAGAGAAGATGAAGCAAGGTGAGTTCACCTCCATTCACCTCCATACACCTCGTCACTGACTGGCGATAGAACACCCGTCACCTCTGGTCACAATTGTACTGTTTATGTAGAGATGTCACCTCCATACACCTCGTCACTGACTGGCGATAGAATACCCGTCACCTCTGGTCACAATTGTACTGTTTATGTAGAGATAAATCTATTACATTACTTAGGCTACTTTCACACTTGCGCTTTCCCTTTCCACTATTGAGATCCGTCATAGGGTCTCAATAGGGGGTGAAAACGCTTCTGTTTTGTCCCCATTCATTGTCAGTGGGGACAAAACTGAACAAAATGGAGTCACCAGAATGCATTCCGGTCCGTTTTATGGGTCCCCACCGAAGATAGAATAACGCTGCAAGCAGCGTTTTTCTGCCCGCAAAGTGGTGCAGAGCAAGACGGATCCATCCTGAATAAAGGGAGTTCATGACGGATCCGTTCATGACTGATGCAGACGGTTGTATTATCATGACGGAAGCATTTTTGCTGAACCCTGTCGTATCCGTCCTTCCGCTATTTTGCCGTGCCGCCGCTCAGTCTCCATTGACTATAATGGGGACGGGGCGGAGTTCCGGCGCAGTACGGCAGTTTACGGTGAGAGGCCGCCGGACTAAAAAGTCGGACATGCAGGACTTTTAGTCCGGCGGCCTTTCGCCGTGCACTGCCGTGCTGCGCCGGAGCTCCGCCCATCAATGGGGACGGAGCAGCGGTCTGGCGAAATAGCGGAAGGACGGATCAGACAGGGTGAACAGCCTGTCGGATCCGTCCTGCCGCAAGTGTGACAGTACCCTTATACTCCAGAGCTGCACTCACTATTCTGCTGGTGCAGTCACTGTGTACATACATTACTTATCCTGTACTGATCCTGAGTTACATCCTGTATTATACTCCAGAGCTGCACTCACTATTCTGCTGGTGGAGTCACTGTGTACATACATTACTTACCCTGTTCTGATCCTGATTTACATCCGGTATTATACTCCAGAGCTGCACTCACTATTCTGCTAGTGCAGTCACTGTGTACATACATTACTTATCCTGTACTGATCCTGAGTTACATCCTGTATTATACTCCAGAGCTGCACTCACTATTCTGCTGGTGCAGTCACTGTGTACATACATTACTTATCCTGTACTGATCCTGAGTTACATCCTGTATTATACTCCAGAGCTGCACTCACTATTCTGCTGGTTACCTTAAATGTACGATTCTGGTACTTGGACCTTTAAACAAGTGGCTCAAGTGGTAGGAAGAATTTTTCTTTCGGCTACAGGCTCTATAGTAATTGGGACATGGCTGGGTGATCTCCATAGACATGGCTGGGTGATCTCCATAGACATGGCTGGGTGATCTCCATAGACATTTCTGGGTGATCTCCATAGACATTTCTGGATGATCTCCATTGACATTTCTGGATGATCTCCATTGACATTTCTGGAAATAGATGAGGCGGCAGATCATAATGAGGTCGTTATTATGGGGGAACCTAGCAGATATAGACTGGGAAACTGAAAGCTGTACATCTCATAAAGCAAACAGGTTCTTGGCAATAACCAACGACAATTGCCTTTCCCAACAGGTTCAGGACCCGACTAGAGGAACGGCCATACTGGACTTAGTATTAACCAATAGACCTGACAGAACAACAGATGTGCAGGTCGGGGGGGGGGGGGACGGGACCTGGGAAATAGTGGCCAGAAAGTAATAACATTTCAATTGTCAAAGAGTGTTTCTTCAGGGATGCACAAAAAACACAGGACTTTAGGAAAGCTAAATTCGACTGACTTAGAGAGTTCATCAGTCTCACTAACTGGGACAACGGCCTCAAAAATAAAAATGCAGCCACAAAATCTGAGATTTTTAAAAGCATCCTAAACTCTCATTCTGAGAAGCACATACCTTATATGGGAATAAAATGGTGAGAAACTAGAAAAAAACAATGCGGGTAAATAGAAATGTAAAGCTGGCAATAAATTACAAAAACAAAGCATTTAAATCACTACAATAAGACGTTGAAGAAGTACGAAAAACTATAAAGAAAAAAAATAAAAATAGAATATATAAAAGACATAATGGCAGCCAAGTTGGAGCCAGAGAGATTCATTGCCAAAGAGAGCAACGCTAACTGGAAAATGTTCTTCAATTATATAAATGGTAAAAAGTTTAAACCTTAAAGTGTGGTCAGGGAGGCGTTGTAGAGAGTGATGAGGAAAAAGCTAATTTATTAAATATTTTTTCTCTCCACTGTATTCACTAAGGAAAATGCCTTTCCAGAGCCATAACATTTATATTTTTCTGTTTACATAGCCGTATGAGGGCTTCAGTTTTTGCAGGACAAGTTCTACTTTCCGATGCCACCAATATTGCATACGATGTAGTGGAAAGCAAGAAAAAAAATCCAAATGGGTGGAATTTGAAAAAAATATAATAAATCAATTAAAGGGATTCTTTCACCTGTATTTTAGTGACAGCTTCTAACATCATCACATCAGTCTGCTCGTTTTGTATTAAAATATACTAGTATTACTACCCTAATCGCTTTTCTTAATATGGTAATTACCTGAGTAAGGAGCCCAAGGGGCGGTCCCTCCGGCCCTTGGAGCCCAGACGCGCCCCTTCTCCTGGAGCCCAGCACCGCCCCACTGCTAATATATTCACTCCTCATTGCCGGCTGGCGCATGTGCAGTGCGTCCTGTGAGGCCGATTCCAGGCACTGACACATGTATCCACGGCGCATGCGCGAGCTTACCCAAGTCAGTACGAATCCAGCAATACAATGCCTTATATGTATAGTTTTTCTTGTGTTTTGATACTGATAAAATAATAAAAACCTTGAAAAGAAAATGTTTTATTTTTTCGTCGCAATATTCTGACCCCTAGAACTTTTTGGTAGTTATGTGTATGGAGCTGTGTGAGGGCTCATTTTTTGCAGGGCGATCTGTACTTTTCATTGAGACAATTATGGGGTGTGTAAAACTTTTTGATCACTTTTTATAAAAAAAATTGTGGGAAATGAAGCAAACAAAAACTGCAAATTAGCCATTTTGATGTTTTAGTCCGTTTCACCCTTTGCCGTAAATATTGCCGGTTGCAGACATGAACCGCGGGTGTCTGCTGTACGACCTGGTACTAGTAGGGAGCTGGTTGTGAACGGGTTAAATGTGGCCTGTCTGACCTATGAAGAAATGCAGTGGCATCTTAAAAAGATTGAAGGGTTTCTGTCATGAGAAATAACGTTATGTAGCGATGTGCTAATGTCAGCAGTACATAAAAAAAAAAAAATGTGGTAATGGTAGACTGCACGGCTAGAGGCTGGATTTTATACACCTGTGGTAATGGTAGACTGCACGGCTAGAGGCTGGATTTTATACACCTGTGGTAATGGTAGACTGTATGGCTAGATGTTGGATGTTATACACTGTGGTAGTGGTAGACTGTATGGCTAGAGGCTGGATGTTATACACTGGGGTAATGGTAGACTACATGGCTAGAGGCTGGATGTTATACACTGTGGTAATGGTAGACTGCATGACCGGTGGCTGGATGTTATACACTGTGGTAAGGGTAGACTGCATGGCTAGACCCTGGATGTTATTCACCTGTGGTAATGGTAGACTGCATGGATAGAGGCTGGATGTTATACACTGGGGTAATGGTAGACTGCATGGATAGAGGCTGGATGTTATACACTGGGGTAATGGTAGACTGCATGGATAGAGGCTGGATGTTATACACTGTGGTAGTGGTAGACTGCATGGCTAGAGCCTGGATGTTATACACCTGTGGTAATGGTAGACTGCATGGCTAGAGGCTGGATGTTATACACTGTGGTAATGGTAGACTGCATGGCTAGAGTCTGGATGTTATACACTGTGGTAATGGTAGACTGCATGGCTAGAGGCTGGATGTTATACACTGTGGTAGTGGTAGACTGCATGACTAGACCCTGGATGTTACACATCCTGGTAATGGCAGACTACATGACTGGTGGCTGGATGGAATGGAGACCAAACTGCAGTCTGAGGAGTCTCCCGGCGGTGTTGGCGCTGGGGCAGAGACTCTACTGTTGCATGCTGCACTACTCAGAACATTACAAACAATCACAAGAATAGGGCATGAATCATCAAGTACAATCCTAACAGGACGCCTCTGTTTACTACTGGAGCTTTTCTGGGAACAAACATTGGCTGCGCTTGCTCAGAGACTCCCACACACTATGTGAAGATGGACAAAAAAGCAATAAAACATGCTGAGATTTAGAATACGACCGCGCCCCCAGAGACCACAGCCGAAAATAACTACAACCAATAATGCTACATAAACAACATTTTTATGTGTCAGATCACAAGACGCGGACAGAATTAAAGTCTGGAAAGGAAATTATGTAAAACTATGGCTTATTTTAGACAAGTGGATCATCCAGGCGATTGCCGGGAAGGAACGCTTTATTCCCAGCAATTGCCTCATTGTCAGCGGAAATCTCCTCCACAGTTGGGGGAGGAGCGATCCCTATGCCATCGCTCGTCCCCATACTGAATCAATGTTTGCCGGCAGCAGAACATGATAAGACAGCACCGCCGCCGGCAAACAATCATTTTTAAACCTGATGAAAGATTCAAATTCCCCCAAAAATGTGAGTTTGCTCATTCATCGGGTAATTGGCGGCAGTATTACACTGCCAGATCATCTCTAACGAGCGTTCATACGAAAGCTTGTTAGTGATGATCTGCAAGAGTATCTGCCCGTCTGGTACAATGCGGATCCATCGGGTCATAGCCAGATAATTGCACAGACTACATGCACACAACTCAGTCCATTTGCAGTCCGCAAACCACAGATCTGCAAAATATGGACACCGTCCATGTGCATGCCGCATTTTTCTCATTCTCTTCACTAGAACTGGCTATTCTTGTCCTCAAAGCAGACAATAATAGGACATGTTCTATGGTTTGTGTACAGCAGTAACAGATCAGTGTGCTGTCCATATTTTGTGAGGATTCATAGAAATGAATGGTTTGGTCTCAGATCTGCAAAAACATGCGGACTGGACACGGATCTCGCTGTAATGTTTGAAGCCCTGGGAAAAGGGGTGCGCTAACCTGACCCACTTTACATTTATTCCCAGGGAACCCATTGGCACCCAGAGCTGTGACCTTGAAACACCGTCTCTAGGAAATGCTCCAGATCCCATTAGGAGATAATACTGGAAAGAAATAAGCTATTTATTAATTGCCAACCTGCCCCTCCATGTACAGCAAGCTAGTCTACAGCATCCATGCCAAGGTGTTCTGATGTGGAGCCGTCCTCCTAACACAATAGCTCATGGCGAAACTCTTTTGTAGAAGAGGAGGGGAGCAGGCAGCTGCTGTCTATATGGGAACGAGGCAATTAGCCACGGATAATTGAGCTGGGATAACAGGCGGCAGACTAGGCCACTCTATGTGGAGTAGTATCAGTCAGATATACTGCTCCATAACGGTGTCCATATCCAAACCTCAACAGAATCTGCCCACAGTATTCCATCAGCCCCAATAATGTGATCCCCCTCCAGCTGCTGTGCATCTTACTTTACCATTCACTCTGGTTCCAGGTGCCATGCTTTACCAGTTATAATGCAATTCGCTTTCCATTTAATCACAGTTGTCTCAGAACTCGAACGTCAGGCAAATTCTAGTAAATGAATGCTATATACCGCTCTCCCAATAGGCCAGCCTATGTTCAGCCCTTACAAATGGATATCTATCACTAGGACTATCTAAAACGAGCTGCAAATGACAATTCCAAGAGTAAGTCTCACAGACTACACAGTCCAGCACAAACCCAGTGGGCAGCCACACAGGTGGAGCACACGGCCACCACAGCCAATGAGCAGCCACACAGGTGGAGCACATGGCCACTACAGCCAATGAGCAGCCACACAGGTGGAGCACACGGCCACTACAGCCAATGAGCAGCCACACAGGTGGAGCACACAACCACTACAGCCAATGAGCAGCCACACAGGTGGAGCACACGGCCACTACAGCCAATGAGCAGCCACACAGGTGGAGCACACAACCACTACAGCCAATGAGCAGCCACACAGGTGGAGCACACGGCCACCACAGCCAATGAGCAGCCACACAGGTGGAGCACACAGCCACTACAGCCAATGAGCAGCCACACAGGTGGAGCACACGGCCACTACAGCCAATGAGCAGCCACACAGGTGGAGCACACAACCACTACAGCCAATGAGCAGCCACACAGGTGGAGCACACGGCCACTACAGCCAAGGAGCAGCCACACAGGTGGAGCACACAACCACTACAGCCAATGAGCAGCCACACAGGTGGAGCACACGGCCACTACAGCCAAGGAGCAGTGACACAAGTAGAGCACACGGCCACTACAGCCAATGAGCAGCGATACAAGTAGAGCACACAACCACTACAGCCAATGAGCAGCCACACAGGTGGAGCACATGGCCACTACAGCCAATGAGCAGCGATACAAGTAGAGCACACAACCACTACAGCCAATGAGCAGCCACACAGGTGGAGCACATGGCCACTACAGCCAATGAGCAGCCAGACAAGTAGAGCACACGGCCACTACAGCCAATGAGCAGCCAGACAAGTAGAGCACAAAACCACTACAGCCAATGAGCAGCCACACAAGTAGAGCACATGGCCACTACAGCCAATGAGCAGCCACACAGGTGGAGCACATGGCCACTACAGCCAATGAGCAGCCAGACAAGTAGAGCACAAAACCACTACAGCCAATGAGCAGCCACACAGGTGGAGCACACAGCCACTACAGCCAATGAGCAGCCACACAGGTGGAGCACACAGCTACTACAGCCAAGGAGCAGCCACACGGGTGGAGCACACGGTCTTTACAACCAATGAGCAGCTGCACAGGTAGAGCACTCGCTATGTCCCAGCACATCCTTCGTCTTTCTGAGCACCAATAGCAGGTTCACTTCTCATCTCACAGGCCTAAAGTAGAAACTGCTACAGGGCATTACATAAGCCTCAGTCCAAGCACCCTGCCTTATGGGCAATTATCGTGTATTGTAGACACACCCAGTAGAGTATCCTCCATTAAGGTTTATCTTATAGATGGAGTTCCTGTCCCATCTCCTTTAACCCTTTGAGGACCATAAGATTACAGTCATCAATATAAAAATAATTATATTGTTTTCCCTTTAAGAATGTATTTGAACAATAAAGCTAGATCCATTTGTTGATAAGAACTAATATTTTGACAAAAAAAAAAAAAGATTTTAAGTTCTTAATCAGATGATACAGGCAATTAGAAACATGGGACAAATACGTCTCTTGGTCCTCACAGCTGCAGGTTACAGCATTCTGTGCGAAAAACTGCAACCAGTTCAAACTGCAGAAAGTGATTTCACACCTACATACTGGGGCACATCTACTTAAGTGTTTGCATCTGTTTAAAGGGACACTGACAGGCCCAATAAGCATATTTAGGTATATACACTCACCTAAAGAATTCTTAGTGCCCCCATACTAATACGGTGTTGGACCCCCTTTTGCCTTCAGAACTGCCTTAATTCTACGTGGCATTGATTCCACAAGGTGCTGATGGCATTCTTTAGAAATGTTGGCCCATGTTGATAGGATAGCATCTTGCAGTTGATGGAGATTTGAGGGATGCACATCCAGGGCACGAAGCTCCCGTTCCACCACATCCCAAAGATGCTCTATTGGGTTGAGATCTGGTGACTGTGGGACCATTTTAGTCCAGTGAACTCCTTGTCATGTTCAAGAAACCAATGTGAAATGATTGGAGCTTTGTGACATGGTGCATTATCCTGCTGGAAGTAGCCTTCAGAGGATGGATACATGTTCTCATTCTGTTTACGACAAATTCGGACTCTACCATTTGAATGTCTCAACAGAAATCGAGACTCATCAGACCAGGCAACATTTTTCCAGTCTTCAACAGTCCAATTTTGGTGAGCTCGTGCAAATTGTAGCCTCTTTTTCCTATTTGTAGTGGAGATGAGTGGTACCCGGTGGGGTCTTCTGCTGTTGTAGCCCATCCGCCTCAAGGTTGTGCATGTTGTGGCTTCACAAATGCTTTGCTGCAGACCTCGGTTGTAACGAGTGGTTATTTCAGCCAATGTTGCTCTTCTATCAGCCTGAATCAGTCGGCCCATTCTCCTCTGACCTCTAGCATCCACAAGGCATTTTCGCCCACAGGACGGCCGCATACTGGATGTTTTTCCCTCTTCACACCATTCTTTGTAAACCCTAGAAATGGTTGTGCGTGAAAATCCCAGTAACTGAGCAGATTGTGAAATACTCAGACCGGCTCGTCTGGCACCAACAACCATGCCACGCTCAAAATGGCTTAAATCACCTTTCTTTCCCATTCTGACATTCAGTTTGGAGTTCAGGAGATTGTCTTGACCAGGAGCCCCCCCCTAAATGCATCGAAGCAACTGCCATGTGATTGGTTGACTAGAGAATTGCATTAATGAGAAATAGAACAGGTGTTCCTAATAATTCTTTAGGTGAGTGTATATGACAGTACAGGTCTTATAAAGTGTATTAGAATCATCTAAGTATCCCCCCTGTCCACCTTATAAATACAGTAAAATGAAGTTTTATAACCTGCTTGAATCGTCTTCAATCTGCCCAAGGGGCGGCGTTTCATCTCCACTTGCGCCCAGCCAGCTTCGCCCCAACTGCCGTTCTGAAGCGCCGCCCAGCTCATCAATATTCACTTCGCTGGGCGGCTACTACTGTCCCCGACGCAAGATCCGGCGCATGCCCAATACAATCCTATGGGCATCGGCCTCCGGCTCATCTTCAGCGCATGCGCCCGGCACCCTCACTGGCCGGGATCACATCGCGCCTGCGCACAGTCTGCATCTCAGAGGCCGATGCAGCCTCTGCTTTATGCACCGGGCACAGTTCAGAGCAGCGCTTCAGAGTAGCTGGGCGCAAGTGGAGATGAAACACCGCCCCTTGGGCAGATTGAAGACGATTCAAGCAGGTTATAAAGCTTCATTTTACTGTATTTATGAGGTGGACAGGGGGGATACTTAGATGATTCTAATGCACTTTATAAGACCTGTACTGTCATATATATACCTAAATATGCTTATTGGGCCTGTCAGTGTCCCTTTAAGTGTTTAAAAAAAAAAATGCTGTTTTATACAGTTATTTTTTTTAGTTGCATTTACTACTGAAATTGCGACTGTTTTTGAGGCTTCTGCACATTGTTCGCCTATTTAGATTATTTTATTTGCAACTTTTTCCCAAATGTATTTATGTGTGTTGCACAAACAATACTTCTACTACACTCCAGGGCTGGCCTACATTTACTTTCTGTTTTCAGTGGTGAATTATGACTTTTTTTTTTTTTTTTACACTAAAAGTCGCACTTTCCAAGAGATGTGTGACTTTTCTTTTCAAATATGCAACTTTTATCATGCGTTAATAAATGAGAACAGTCTTAGTGAATATGAACCTGTCATACTGGAAAACAACCACCAGAGGGCAAACTAATAACGATACCGCGTGTCTAATTCATTAACGGGTATGCCACTTTTAATAAATACTCAGCAAAAGAAATACAAATACACCAATCAAATTTTATGGCCAAAAACAGGCGAGCTTGATAAATGTGCCCCACTAAGTTCTTTTTAGTCATTTAACCTCATCTACCAGTAACTGCGTTGGTCCCTACAAAACCTCCCGAGCGTGGAGATCACACACCTGTCATAGAAGACTACGGTGAGGGCCAAGTGACTCTCCAGCTCCGTCTCTGAATAAGCTGCCCGACCATGATGAAAGAGGGAAGAGGGAATTGGACTTTCAATGTTTCTTGAAGGTTTTACACTGCACTTTTCTTTTTTTTTTTTCACAAAGCTGCCAGCTCTAGACAGACCCAATGGAAGCCAAGAATTGCTGTGCCCAGAGCAAGCTGGCATGGCAGGAAGAAGCAAAGTCTGACGTGCTTAGAGCAGGGAGGTTCCAGCTGCACGCAAGAGAAAAATGTTGGCTTCTCTGAGCTCTTGAATACTTTGTATTCTTAGAAATTGGAAAAGGACAATTGAGCCGGGAGCATTACGTAACATTATGTTTTGCACTTGTTAACCAGCACTGATGTAAGAGATGCCCATGGGAATGAGAGCTGAGCAGAGTCCCAGGGATGTACGTTGTGTACTGTGCACTTGTATGATCTGGGTATGATCTGGGCACAGTGTATGTATTGTGTCCGGCACATTCAGGCTCTAAACACACAGTTGTGTCATCCACATAAAGCTCATTGCAAAAAAACATCCGCAAAACAAGAATGAAACCAGCCAGCTCCATGAAGTAGCCCTGCCCAGTCTCATTGGTGCCTTCAGGCCGGAGGAACTGGAGCTTTGTATGGATCTGTTCACTGCCCTTCAGTATTTACCTGGATGGCAGCAGAATGGATCCGGTGCTATTGCTAAAGTCCTATATTCTGTAACTCTTCTGTTGTTTCATCCCATGGACCAAGGTTGGGCTGATCCCCGAACCCAATGCTTTTAAAAATGTGGCACTGGGCCAGATTTCTGGGTAGTTTACTACTGAGATCTATGGAGGTTCTTATACTGGACTAGACATGAGCGAACTGATTGGTCTCATCAGTAGGACTGTTCCCACTGGTGAAAATCCCCTCACCTGCCGCGAGATTGAAAGGCCGGGCATTTAGCTTGGCCCAATTTCGGGCCTGTACCGCTGCGATGATTAGCAGAGCAAGTGTAGAGACTCTGCACGGGCAAGAAATAGTCAGGGCTGGGTAAATGTCCGCCCTATCAATCTAGCGGCAGGTGGGTGGATCTTCACCAGTGGCGACAGCCCCCATTGCAGGTGAAGAAGCCCTGATAATGAGACAATGGATCACTAAAAGAAAAGTCACATTTCATATTAACAATTTGACCAAAGATGACGAGGAGATGTGCGAAGAGTTGGACTGGTGGCAGGACACATGTACGTACTTGACTGTCTATCTGGCCTCGGACCTGCTGGGTCCAGATGTATAATGGGTCGGCCGCTGGATGAAGGCTTCAGCTGACAAAACAATAAGATGAGGGTTGCTTTTTGTTTTGGGAGCATATTGTCTAGGTGGGTAGTACAATTGTACACTAGTATGTTCCACAATCTAAGAGATCTCACCAAAAACGGTGGAAATTATTGGCGGAGATTTATAAAAACCGGTGCAAAGGAAATGGCATGATAAAAGCCCCTGCCACTAACGAGCGAGAAAGATTTCATGAAGGATGAGGGTTTCTACCGATGGAGCAGATTTACTTTATGTCCCAAAGAGTAGATTAAAAGAACATGATTGCACTTTGTATATGCCCTGCAGATTGTGGATGCGTCAAAGCTCGGCGGAGTTTCCTTGATGCGGCCTGCGGGTAGGACCACACACGTGTCACGGCAGTGATCTCTAATTAAACTAATGAAGACTGTACAGTTCAGTGGGTCTGTAATATCAACGACCACGCGGAAGTGGCCCTAAACAATACAGACCCACTGAACATTGTGGTCTTCATTAGATCTCTCTGAGGTCGATTTGACCGCGTGTACTCGTACTACAACCCCGCTCACCTGTGGCAGCCAAAAGGCACACAAATTAGAAGGTAATGCTTTAATTAACCTGAAAGTTTGTGCACCCATCAGATACCAGCTGCCTTGTGGGAACCCAGCCGTAGGCCAGACACGAGTGAGTACAATGCGAGGAACTCTCAGCGTGTCAGTGTGAGGTCCAGCTCTGAGCACAGCATTAGACTACATTCAGGTGGCTGTGTATAGATGCGGAACCATTTATACGGTCATGTGAATGAGCCCTAATTCAGTAGATTCCAGGACTCTGAGGGTTACACAGCATTATAAATCATTAGAGGAGGGAGGTCAGCACGGGGCCGCACACTGACACGCTGCGAGTTTCACACACTGGCCTTAGAGACGTTTTTCGTTTCTGAACGGCAGACCAGGTGTTCCTGATCAGCTCATTCTTAGCCAAGAGAAATGCACATTTCAATGATATGTCAGCAGACCCAGGGCAAAAACAAAAGATTTGGCAAGAAACGAACAATGGGAATGTGTTTAAGAACAGGCTTTAATGCATGCTTAAGTCATGTACATTTCACATAAATAAATATTAATGTGCCACAATCTACTTAAGAGAAGCAGATCTGTAACAGGTGGGGCGCAAAACTCGGAAAACAAGAGATCGGAGTCTGAAATCCAAAAAGTTCTCATACAAAGCATTCAGCTAATTAGCTGTACATGTTCTTACCCATACTCCTAACACTTAGGACCCGTCTTATAGAGGTCGCCTTGGCGTTCGGCAGACGGGCTCAAATGATTTTGTACAAAATGTATTTGCTAAGCATCTCTAAGTTATTAGCATAGTATTTGCAATGTAATATACTTTTGTACTCTACTTTTGGTTTGTAGAGTGCTGTTGCACCTTGTGTTTGTCAATTGTATATTTGCAGCCACATGCAACGTGCACCTGCGTATTGAGATGAGCTGACCCCCCCTTTGTCTTACCCATACTCTCAGCGGTGAGCACATTTGATCAGGGCTTCTCTGGGACGGTGACATTCATTACTATTTCAGAAAGTTCCACATGTGATTACAATGAATCACATTGTAGCAGCCTGATCTGAGAGCTGCTGGCTATGGGGCAGGAGAACGCTGCGTGGCCGGATCCTGTGATGGCTCCTCTTACAGATTAGGAATAATGAAAAGTCGGCTCTGTGCAAGACAAAGATATTTGCAGCACAAGAGAAGTGGAGTAATGGAAACACTAAGGACAGGGACATTACACACACATTAGTGACCGTGCACTGACCACTGACAGGGTCGCCCGCTGGACTCCTAAGCACAGAAAGAGCAGAGATCAAGATCAATAAATGTCAAGTTATACAGCGTATTCTCCCCAAAACTACATAGATCTATCTGCACAGCTCCCCCTGCTCCTGAACATGCTGCCTTCAGATTCACATGTTCAACATGACAGGCTTCCTTTAAATTTAGGCCAGGCTTGCCCCCCCCAGAGCAGAGTAAGGCCTCATGCAGACGGCATCCAGTTCTACAACCCAGTAATACGATACCTACAGAAGTCTATGGCCCATAGCATATGCTTCTGGTTTCATAATGGGGACAAGCAGAGGTTGGGGCTGTATTACCTGGAGGAGGATACAGTCCCTCACAGGGGCACCATATGGCGGCACGCAGAGAGCCTATAGGTCTGTAATATGGAGGTTTGAATGGAGTCAGCTATAATCATGAAGCTCACATTACAGTAACAAGGGAGCGCTCCAAAGGGGCAAATACATTTCAGAAGGATCTAAGACAATGGCTGGCAGCGAGATCTCCGCTGGGAATACAGGATAACAAGGAAAAACAGCTTTAGGCCTCCTGCACGTTTTTCCCCCGTTTACTTGCCGTTTTTTGCGTTTGACAAAAAAACCCAAAATGTACTCCGTATGCATTCCGTTTCCGTTTTTCCGTTCCGTTTAAAGATAGAACATGTCCTATTATTGCCTGCAAATCACGTTCCGTGGCTCCAAGTCAATAAGTCCGCAAAAAAACGGAACACATACGGAAATGCATCTGTATGTCTTCCGTTTCCATTCCGTTTTTTGCGGAACCATCTATTAAAAATGTTATGTCCAGCCCAATTTTATCTATGCAATTACTGTATATTGTATATGCCATACAGAAAAACGGAACAGAAACAAAAAACGGAACAACGGATCAGTGAAAAACGGACCGCAAAACACTGAAAAAGCCATACGGTCGTGTGCAGGAGGCCTTAATCATTTACCCAAATCTAAAAGCTAAGCTCAGACAGGGAAGAGGAGGCAAAATGTCACCTCCAGGCAGATAAAGGGGAACCCAGAAGACTGATTAGACTGGACAATGGAAGGGACAGAACCAGGTGATGCTAGAAAGAGTATTCACCCCCCCTTTGACTTTTTTCATGTTTTGGCGCCTCACAACCTGGAATTAACATGGATTGTTTGAGGATTTCCATCATGTAATTACAGAACATGCCGACAACTTTCAAGATGTTTTTTTATTTATTTATTTATTTATTGTGAAGCAAACAACAAAGAGGACAAAATAACAGAAAAAGTCAATGTGCAGAACTATTCACCCCCCACAGTCCATACTTTGTAGAGCCCCTTCTGCAGCAATTACAGCTCCAGGTCGCTCTGGAGAAGTCTCTATGAGCAGTCACCACATCTGACCGCTGGGATTGTCGCCCGTTCCTCCTTGCAGAACGGCTCCGGCTCCTTCAGGTCGGATGTTAGCGCTTGTGAACAGCAATCTTTACGTCTGACCACAGGTTTCCTATTGGATTGAGGTCTGGGCTGTGACTCGGACATTCCCACACATTTACATGTCTCCCCTTAAACCAGCCAAGTGTTGCTTTAGCCGTGTGTTTGGGGCCATTGTCCGGCTGGAAGGTGAGCCTCCGTCCTAGGCTCAGATCACGCACAGAGTGGGGCAGGTTCTGCTCAGGAATATCCCTGTATTTAGCACCATCCACCTTTCCCTCCACTCTGACCAGTTTCCCAGTCCCATCCCCCAGTATGATGCTGCCACCACCAGGTCTCACTGTGGGGATGGTGTTCTGTGATGGGATGTGTTGGGTTTGCTCCAGACACAGCGTTTTCTTTGATGGCCGAAAAGTTCAGTTTTAGTCTCCTCAGACCGAAGCCCCTTCCTCCATACATTTTGTCTCCCACAGGCCTTTTCACAAACTCACAACGTGTCTTTTTGTTTTATCTGACAGTAATGGCTTTCTTCTGGCCGCTCTGCCATAAAGCCCAACTCTATGGAGCGTACGGCTTATTGTCGTCCTATGGACAGATCCTCCAGTCTCTGCTGTGGAACTCGGCAGCTCCTGCAGGGTCACCTCAGGTCTCTGTGCTGCCTCTCTGATTAATGCCCTCCTTGCCCGGTCCGTCAGTTTTGATGGGCGGCCGTCTCTTGGCAGGTTTGCTGTTGTGCCATGTTTTTTCCATTTGGTTATGATAGATTTGATGGTGCTCCTGGGGATCATCAAGGATTTGGATATTTTTTTTATAACCTAACCCTGACTTGTACTTCTCCACAACATTGTCCCTTACTTGTTTGGAGAGTTCCCTGGTCTTCATGGCAGTGTTTGGTTAGTGATGCCTCTTGCTTTGCAGCCTCTGGGGCCTTTCAAAAAAGATATGTGTATATGTAATGACAGATCATGTGACACTTAGATTGCACACAGGTGACATCATCACACTAATTATGTGACTTCTGGTTGCACCAGAGTTTTTTATGGGCTTCCTAATTAAGGGGTGAATAAATACGCACAGGACAATTTTCTGTCTTCTATTTCTGAACAAAAGTTTTATTTATATATTTTTCTCATTTCGCTTCACCGACTTAGACTATTGTGTTCTGATCCATCACATACAATTCAGATTAACAAAACAATAAACTTAAGGCTGTAATGTAACAAAATACAAAAAAAGTCAAGGGGGGGGGGGTGGAATACTTTTGCAAGGCACTGTATATGAAAGTGTAGAGGCGGGTGAGCTTCATACGGTCACCACAGATGTATGGGGTCACGTGTCCAGAAAATAGGGAATAAGCAAGCAACTGCTCGAGGAGCCCAAGGCTGGGGCCACCAGCTATCTCAAGAACAGGAATCCCACTCCCATCCATTCTCTATGGGACTGCCAGAGATAGCTGAGCATCGTACCCTGGCGGCCCCATAGAGAATGAAAGGGGAGGCTGCACGCATGCTCCACCTGCCTTTCCATTTTTACTACTGATAGTCTATCCTCAGAATAGGCCATCAATATCTGATTGCAGGGGTCTGACACCCCGCCGATCAGCCGTTTTAGGGTAGCCCCGGAACTATATTGCCAATTGAATAATAGACGGAGATAGTTACTGCATCGCTGCTCCCAATCACATCATAGAGCTGTGTGGTCCTGGGGTGCCAGAGCTACCCCAAAATAGCTGATGGGCGAGGGTGCAGGATGTCGAACCCCACCCATCAGATTCTGATGGCCTATTGTGTGGATAGGCCTTCAGCAGGAAACTCCTAGACTTCTAATAGACTGTTAGACTGTGCACTGCTCAGTAAAAGGGGAAGAACAAAAAAAAAATATGGCATGGCCCACATAACCCCATGGTGGTCTCCCACTGCTAGGCACACACACGAACATGACGCTCTTTGTAAATACATTTAAATCAAACTGTAGAAGCCTACTTGAGAACTTCACAGTGGCCTCTTTCAAGTAGGTCCCTACGCTTTGAAGTGTGGCACCATGTGGCACCTTAGCACCACTGCTGCCAGGTTAAGCTCCTGGAGGCTCACCTATTCCCTGTATCTCCTGTCCAGACGCTGCCCTAAGGCTACTTTCACACTAGCGTTTTTGCTGGCTCGGCAGGGTTCAGCAGGAACGCTTCTGTTACTGATAATACAACATCTGCATCCGTTATGAACGTGTCCAGTTGTATTATCTTTAACAAGAAAACGGATCCGTCCCCATTGACTTGCATTGTGGGTCATGACAGATCCGTCTTGCTGTGCTTTCCAGGACGGAAAGCTAACCGCGGCATGCTGCTCTCCGGTATGAGAACGGAACGTAATGCATTTTGGAGCTCTCCGTTCTGTTCAGTTACATTTTATCCCCATTGACAATGAATGGGGACAAAACGGAAGCGTTTTTTTTCCAGTATTGAGACCCTATGACGGATCTCAATACCGGAAAATAGAAACGCTAGTGTGAAAGTACCCTAATCTCTCTTCATAGTCCTTCTAAACCACAAGAAATGCTGCTTAGTCAATGAGGGGCCTCAGGGGAGACCTCCATCAGTCAGTGATACTTAGCAAAATTAGCTAGAATCCATATGGACCACATTGAAGGAACAGACAACACATCTGCCCTCATGGGTGTCATATGTCTGCATTGTGTACATGTTCTATAGTATTCCTTTGTGAGAAGAAGCAGGGTTGTGGAGAATTCTCCCTCACAGATGATGTCAGCTATCATCAGGTGTCGGTCATAATTCTGACTGACTGGACAACTTGCAGACTCCATGAAAAATCCCTGGATCTTCTCAGTGAAATGACCCAGGTCATGCAACAGAAGGCAACACTGCGTGGGGGCAAAACACAGATGCCCTTAGCGAATTTTAATATACGGCTTCCACTACGCAGCCGGAGGTATCTGACATGTACAGCAATGAGACGAGGTGCATGGGGAGTTCATGGGTGGTAACCGTCTTCTTTATACAACACAGTCACCTACACAGCTGCTTACCAATAGTAATCATTCGTAGATTTCCAGAACTATACAGTGGCATGCAAAAGTATGGGCACCTCTGGTCCAAATTACTGTTACTGTTACAGTTAAGCGAGTTGAAGATGAAATGGTCTCCAAAGTTACAGATGACACATCCCATTTGTACTTTAAGCAAAAACTTCTTTTTTTTTTTTCCTCTTTTACATTTTCAAAAAAAATAAAAAAAAAGGCCTGAAGCAAAACTTTGGGCCCCCTGCATGGTTAGTACCCAGCAGCGCCCCCTTTGATGGAATAACCTGGTCATTCAGGATGTTCAGGAGGTCGCTGACCTCATTCTTGGAGCACATACTGTGGCTGAACCTAGACCTGACCAACTGCAGGACCCCAGACCATAGCACTGCCCCCACAGGCTGGTACAGGAGGCACTAGGCATGATGGGGGCATCACTTCATCTGCCTCTCTTCTTACCCTGATGCGCCCATCACTCCGGAACAGGGTAAATCTGGACTCATCAGACCACATCACCTTCTTCCATTGCTCCAGAGTCCAATCTTTACGCTCCCGAGCAAATTGAAGCCTTTTTTCTGGTTTCCTCACTGATTACTGGTTTTCTTACGTCTACACAACTGTTCAGTCCCAATCCCTTGAGTTCCCTTCGCATTGTGCATGTGGAAATGCTCTTACTTTCACTATTAAACATAGCCCTGAGTTCTACTGTTTTTCTTCGATTTGATTTCACCAAACGTTTAAGTGATCGCCGATCACGATCATTCAGGATTTTTTCCAGCCACATTTCTTCCTCGAATACGATGGGTCCCCATTATCCTCCCAGTTTTTAATAATGCATTGGACAGTTCTTAACCCAATTTTAGTAGCTTCTGCAATCTCCTTAGATGTTTTCTCTGCTTGATGCATGCCAATGATTTGACCCTTCTCAAACAGACTAACATCTTTACCTCGACCACGAGATGTGTCTTTCCACATGGTTGTTTAAGAAATGAGAAGTAACTCATTGCACCAGTCGGGGTTAAATAACGTGTTGTCAGCTGAAAGATAATCGCCCATGCAGTAATTATCCAATAGGAGGCTCAGAACTATCTGCTTAGTTACATCCAGGTGGCGACTTTTTTTTGGACAGGCAGTGTATTTTACCCTCGTCGGTCCATAGGACTTCTTTCCAAAATGCATCTGGCTGGTTTAGATATTCTTTTCCAAACTTCTGATGCTGAATTTTGTAGTGAGGAGGCAGAAGAGGTTTTCTTCTGAGGATTCTTCCATGAAAGCCATATTTGTACAGGTGTCGCAGAACAGTAGAACAAAGTCAACTCCAGAGGCTGCTAAATCTCCTGAAGGTCTTTTGCAGTGGGGTTCTGATTTGCCTTTCTAGCAATTCTACCAGCAGCTGTCTCTAAAAATTTTCTTGGTCTTCCGGACCTTCTCTTGAGCTCCACTATTCCTGCTAATTGCTATTTCTTAATTACATTTTGAAATGTAGAGATGGCAACCTGAAAACATTTTATCTTCTTAAAATTGGCTATGTGGGCCTCAACCATTTTCTGAGTGTTATGAAGCTGCTCTCCCTCCAATCACACACTGCCCTGTTACATAAAAAAAAACATCAATATGGAGTCGCACTCGCCAGATCTTACGGTCATCCGGAATGCAGCCGCCCACCTGGAGCCCTAGATCCACAGAGGCTCCTGAATATACAATCCAATAAGTGATAACGGAGGCGGCATGTCCGGTGAAAATCCCTTTATTGGGAACTGCTTACATACAAAACGTGTTTAAAAGGTTGCTACGTTTCGGCTATAGCATAGCCTTTGTCAAGCTATGCTTGACAAAGGCTATGCTATAGCCGAAACGTAGCAACTTTCGGGATTTTCACCGGACATGCTGCCTCCGTTATCGCTTATTGGATTGCCCTGTTACATAGACTGTGTGACCTTAATGCCGTCTACATCCAATCACATACTGACCTGCTACACAGATTGTGTGACCTCACTGACGTCATCCTCCAATCACTGACTGGCGTGCTGCACAGATTGTGTGACCTCACTGCTGTCACCCTCCAATCACTGACTGGCGTGCTACACAGATAGTGTGACCTCACTGCTGTCACCCTCCAATCACTGACTGTTGTGCTGCACAGATTGTGTGACCTCACTGCTGTCACCCTCCAATCACTGACTGGCGTGCTGCACAGATTGTGTGACCTCACGGCTGTCACCCTCCAATCACTGACTGGCGTGCTGCACAGATTGTGTGACCTCACTGCTGTCACCCTCCAATCACTGACTGGCGTGCTGCACAGATTGTGTGACCTCACTGCTGTCACCCTCCAATCACTGACTGGCGTGCTGCACAAATTGTGTGACCTCACTGCTGTCACCCTCCAATCACTGACTGTTGTGCTGCACAGATTGTGTGACCTCACGGCTGTCACCCTCCAATCACTGACTGGCATGCTGCACAAATTGTGTGACCTCACTGCCATCACCCTCCAATCACTGACTGTTGTGCTGCACAGATTGTGTGACCTCACGGCTGTCACCCTCCAATCACATACTGACCTGCTACACAGATAGTGTGACATCACTGCCATCACCCTCCAATCACTGACTGGCGTGCTGCACAGATTGTGTGACCTCACTGCTGTCACCCTCCAATCACTGACTGGCGTGCTGCACAGATTGTGTGACCTCACTGCTGTCACCCTCCAATCACTGACTGGCGTGCTGCACAGATAGTGTGACCTCACTGCTGTCACCCTCCAATCACTGACTGGCGTGCTGCACAGATTGTGTGACCTCACTGCTGTCACCCTCCAATCACTGACTGGCGTGCTGCACAGATTGTGTGACCTCACTGCTGTCACCCTCCAATCACTGACTGGCGTGCTGCACAGATTGTGTGACCTCACTGCTGTCACCCTCCAATCACTGACTGGCGTGCTGCACAGATAGTGTGACCTCACTGCTGTCACCCTCCAATCACTGACTGGCGTGCTGCACAGATTGTGTGACCTCACTGCTGTCACCCTCCAATCACTGACTGGCGTGCTGCACAGATTGTGTGACCTCACTGCTGTCACCCTCCAATCACTGACTGTTGTGCTACACAGATAGTGTGACCTCACTGCTGTCACCCTCCTATCACTGACTGGCGTGCTACACAGATAGTGTGACCTCACTGCTGTCACCCTCCAATCACTGACTGGCGTGCTGCACAGATTGTGTGACCTCACTGCTGTCACCCTCCAATCACTGACTGGCGTGCTGCACAGATTGTGTGACCTCACTGCTGTCACCCTCCAATCACTGACTGTTGTGCTACACAGATAGTGTGACCTCACTGCTGTCACCCTCCTATCACTGACTGGCGTGCTGCACACCTAGACTGATCTGCTACATAGGTTGGCTAAAGGTTCACCAGTGATGTATGTAGCAGACCCTCCATCTGACACGGCCCATACACTGTGTCCCTTACTGTAGTTGGAACATAGGACAGAGTCTTAACTGTGACACTCTGCTTGGACCAAGAGATTTCAGAGAAAATCTCCTGATTAGCTGAACTCTATCAGATTGCACACAGTGACCCTAGTGTTTACAGGCCACGCCAGAGCCCTGCACCAAGAAGACATTAACATGCAAATGTAATAACATTTCAGACATACATATTTATGTATTCAGCCTGTAAAGGCTCCTAGTTAATCCGGCCAGCTGCTTCCAAACAGAAGCAACAGTGCATCAGGTAATGAGGGATGAAAAGGCCTACACCACGTACACTGCACACAGACCACTGGTCTCGGGCATTATACAAATAAAATCTAAAAGAAAACTAAGCATCTAAAAAACAGGAAACAATACAAAAATGCAGCTAGAAGTACAGTCTGCATTGTGGAATGGACCACTAAGTCTGAGGGAAAGACTCTTCCACAACAGCTTGAGGCTCATGCACATGACCGTATCGGTTATGCGGAATGCAAATCACGGATCCGCAAAACACAGATACAGCAGAGTGAATGCCACCATTTCACACGGTGTGCTGTCCACATCTTTTGCAGCTCCACTGAAAAGAATGGGTCTGTATTCGATCCGCAACAAAATACGTATGGGACGCAGACCAAACATACAGTAGTGTGCATTGGCCCTTACTGCACTCAATGATGGAATAGTCTGTGTCGCACAGCATTCTGGGAGAGTACCATTAATCTACAACAAATCAATGGAAAGTGCCTAGTGTAATGACTTCACTACCCAGACTCCAAATTCTGAGTAAGCGCTGTGCAGGCAGCATGTACCTGGTGCAATGGAGAATTATGCATAGAGCACTGAATGAGAATAGGTTGTAAGGAATGACATAAATCAAGATTAGTTCAAGGGCAGTCACATACAGACAGTCAGCAGAGATTAGAGTAGAATCTGCATTGGGAAGGAACTGTTCCTTCTCGATGAGAGCGTCATAGACATGCAGCAATCACCTGCACTCTATGTGGGCGAGCGACCACTGCTATTGCTCATCCTCATTCAGACTGACACCGCACAATCTACTGCCTGGAAAAGAGGATTTAGGTGTCAATATAAATGGTTATTTCACCCGCCAGGTGATCATCAACACCTTTACATGGGCCGCCGGCAGTTTAAACTCAAGCTGCAGATTAAATGAAAATTGGGCGACCATTATACAAAATTTTAGAAGGAATGATGGTCACCAAAAATGTGACCCATCTGGTTAAAAAATATTGGCTGAGGTTTACAAACGATACAAGTGTATGGCATAATCATCCAAATTCAACCATTTGCCAATAAATTCCAGTGTGTGTGTGTTTTTTTCTCGATAAAACCAGCCAACTCTCCTAGGTGCCTGGTGGGGTAGTTCGTACAAATACGTATTCCGATGCGTTTCTCGTGTAAGGCTGGCACAGACGGAGGATGAGCTGGAGTATGAATACCAGACCTTATTATTATTATACCATTAGGACAATGTTCTCCAGCTCCAAATATGAGTCAGCTCCAAAGTAAACACAGAGCACAAATTACTAAACAGCTATAAAAAGCCCAACCAGCTTCCAAAGCTCAGCTCCACGTGACAGTAGTAAGACGGGGCCAAGGAGTTGGAGCTGGGATGGCTGGAGTCATACTCCTGGTCAGGATCACAGTACAGAGCCCTCGTGTCCCAGAAACATGGACACAACATCAGGCTGATTTACCGAGTCCGTCATTTATTTTATATGGTTGGGAACGTTGCCAACACCACATGTGGAAACACGCTCCAGTACAGTAACCCCTTCACCATGCAGACCCCTAGAGGGAGGGCTGGGAGACCGCTCACAGACGCGTCAAATACAAATGCTCTTCATTTTTCACGCTTTGTTTATTAACTGTGCGGAATGTTTGACGTGCGCGTTACTCTTTTAGAAATGTTTAGAGACGCACAATAATACCAGATGCAATAAAGGGCATTAATAAACCGCAGAGCAGAGGACTGCACATGGTGGAGAGTCTTACCCACGTGCCTCGGCGCTGTACACAGCCGTTCGTTTTTGCATGTATGACAACGTACGTGTTGATAGAGGCCGCCTGGCGGTCACAGTACAGCTACCCATGAGGGTCCTGCCGGTTCCGGGACGCTCCTAGAAGCGATTGCCTAAAACCTCCTCTTCTTACTACACATCTGATGAAACCATGTATTACTCGTGTCGTACAAGGGGGTTCATGACATGGAGCCACCACAGCAGCAGCAGGATCATTAAAATGGTCAAATGATCAATAAATCCTACAGGGTCCCACAGACAAGGATAGGACATTTCTACAGGAGGGAGAAAGAAAATGGCAGCATGCACGCGGCCAGTATCCGTGTATCGCGGACCACAAGACACATATGATCAAGTCTATGAGGACGTAGGGAGAACAAACGGTTGAATTTATTCCATGGTCAATTAGTATAGGCTGTGGCAATGTGTGGGTCTTTATAAATGATCCCCTTGACATAAAAACATGGCTCCTTACGTCTAGAAGCAGCAGCTCACCTGTCCACACGCTGCAAAGTCCAGTGTTATAGCTCAGCTATGCTGCAGTGAACATAGGGACAGGTGTGGTGCTGGATTATAGGAAAGCCAAACCGACCTATTTCACAACCCTCACTTTCCAAAAATCAAAACATACTTTTTAATCCATCCTCGGGCCAGAAGTGCAGGCGCCTATTACAGACCTCTGTGCTGAAGATCTGGCCACTTACTTCAAAGAGAAAATTGATAAGATTTGTCATGAAATTCACTCCCAGTCTCCAAACGTCATCCACTGGTTTACTTTCTACATTCAAGTCTCCAGGGTCCAATCACATGCACTACTGACCCAATTCCCTTACACCTTCTGCAGTCTCTCTCTCCGGCTGTCACTACTTACCTAACAATGTCAGTCTCTCTCTCTTCTGGTATCTTCCCCTACTCTTACAAACAACCAGTCAAACCTCTCATCCGCTAACTCTCGGCAGCTGAATGTAATGGTGACTACTCATACAGATAATCAAGGGTTAACTGGGTCCCCGCGCTGATAAAGACACTTTCTTCTATCTATATAAGGTTAAAGTTGGTATATAGCTAATAAAGACACTTCCTCATATTTATATATGTAGTCAGAGTTAGTATATTGTCTCTTGTGATTTAGTGCAGGTAATCTTCTTATTCCCTCCCGAGTGCTGATGTTTGATCACTGGGTCTTCTCGCTTCCCCTCTCAGCGACCCTGACAAAGGAATACGTGCATTCAGAAACGCGTTGGAAGGTTGTTTTACCCTTGGAGGCATCCGTACGTACAAGGGAACGCTCTCGGACTAAGGGTCCATTCACACATCCATATCGGTTTGGTGGACCGCCGGCACTCTCATAGAAAAGATATGTTCTATTTTTTTGCGAAACGGAAGTGCGGATCCGCAAATGCGGATACGGACAGCACATTCCGGCCCCATTGAAAATGAATGGGTCAGCACCTGTTACGCAAAATTGCGGGACGGATGCGGACCCATTTTGCGGACGTGTGAATGGACCCTTACTTTGCCTGCTTCTCCACGTGCGCGCTACCGGCCGGAGCAGCGCACGCAGGAGAGGGGAAGCGAGAAGACCCAGTGATCTAACATCAGCACTCGGGAGGGAATAAGAAAATTACCTGCACTAAATCACAGGAGGCGGGAGAGAACCTGCAATATACTAACTCTGACTACATATATAAATATGAGGAAGTGTCTTTATTAGCTATATACCAACTTTAACCTTATATAGATAGAAGAAAGTGTCTTTATCAGCACTGGGACCCAGTTAACCCTTGATTATTACTGTTGTGAGTCTGGGCAGGAGACTCTATTTTGGAGAACCAGCAGCGACTCCCCTGATTGATATCAGGGAAGAAAGACACATAGAAAAAAGCGGCAGCGCAGGTGTATATCTATTAGCACATAATGGTGACTACTCTCTACTAATTCTTCTGAATTTCTCTGCAGCATTTGACACTGCAGACCGCCATCTACTCCTCACCATGCTACAATCTATTGGTCTTAAAGGCATTATCCAATTTCTCAACCCCCCCACACACACATGTTCCGGGACCCTCACCGGTAATATACTTTCCCCGCTCCCGGGGCTACTCCTGGTCCTAGCTCTGCCGCTTCTCCCTGCACACAGATGAAAACCTCCGGTGTCAGGGGGGGGGGGGGAGAGCAGCCAATGGCAGACGAGACAAGCCTCCCCAGCGTCACCCGCGATCCTAGGGAGGCTCGTCCCCGTCTGCCATTGGCCGCTCCACCCCCCCACGCCCGACACCGGATGTTTTCATCCGTGTGCAGTGAGAAGAAGCAGCGGGGGTGCGGGGACCAGGAGCGGCGCCGGGAGCGGGGTAAGTATATTACCGATGAGGTCCTGGCACATGTGGGGGGGTTTTTGATATATTGGATGACCCCTTTAAAGGGCACCGCTCTCTCATGGTTCTCTTCCCATCTCTAGTCACTAGACAACACCCAACCATACACCACCCAGTGACATCACCCCTGCCGTACGTCAGAATTTATTATTTCTATCTATCTATAATATATATATATATATATATATATATATATATAAAAAAAAAAAAAATAATGGACTGCACTCCAAACGGTTTCTTCAGTAAAACAACAGGTAGTGTTAATTCACTCATGTGGTGGCAACAAAAAAGCGACGTTTCGGCTCAACATGAGCCTTTCTCAAGCCTGAGGGCTGTGCCCCCAAATACAAAGAATCATTGGAGCTGCAGTTCTATAGAGATGCTGGAAATTTCCATTTACTAAAGAAGGTTTGACCTTGCGAACTTTATGGTTTTGAGAAAATGATTTTGCTGAAGTTCTATTCTACTTGGAGCCTTCAAGAGCAAAAAATGTGAACAAAGATATCATTATCACCCAATTACAAGATGATCGCTGGGGGGGGGAGTTGTCCAAGATCACATAGAGCAATAGAGAACACCACAAATATGTGCACCCAGACGATTGTTTGTGTAACAGGGCACATGGGGTCAGCTGGGGAACCCATCTCCTGCACTACCTCACTGCATTAGAAACCGTACATGTCCTTTTAACCGCAGGCTGAGTTTACTCTTTTTATAACCTAATCTTAAGGGGGCTGCCAAAGATCGTGTTTGAGAATAAAAACAGACGTCCATGCATCTCAGGCAAGTTAAAAGGCAGAACATCTGCCACACTAAATCATTCAGGATGTGGAACTAGCCGGAAAAAAATTAATTTATTCAAAAACTAAGAGAGGGGAGGATTTATAACCAGTCAGAGAGCTGTGCGAGTTTCATATCACAGGCTCCACATCGTACAGGTGCAGGGTAACAGGCCGAGACGATGTGACAAACCACGTACACAGCAACAGCCCAGATACAAAGGAACACTGTCCAGCTCTAGGCAGTCCTATGCTGTAGGAGGGAGACAAAAGCAATACAGAATATGGATTCAGTACAGGGTCCCGTGTCTTCATCATTGACTTCAGGTATTTCATTCAGCCCCATTACCACAGTGTATAACATCCAGCCTCTAGCCATGTAGTCTACCATTACCACACTGTATAACATCAAGCCTCTAGCCATGTAGTCTACTATTACCACACTGTATAACATCCAGCCTCCGGCCATGCAGTCTGCCATTACCACAGTGTATAACATCCAGCCTCTAGCCATGCAGTCTACCATTACCACACTGTATATCATCAAGTCTCTAGCCATGCAGTCTGCCATTACCACACTGTATAACATCCAGCCTCTAGCCATGTAGTCTACCATTACCACACTGTATAACATCCAGCCTCTAGCCATGCAGACTGCCATTACCACACTGTATAACATCCAGCCTCTAGCCATGCAGACTGCCATTACCACAGTGTATAACATCCAGCCTCTAGCCATGCAGTCTACCATTACCACACTGTATATCATCAAGTCTCTAGCCATGCAGTCTGCCATTACCACAGTGTATAACATCCAGCCTCTAGCCATGCAGTCTACCATTACCACACTGTGTATCATCAAGTCTCTAGCCATGCAGTCTGCCATTACCACACTGTATATCATCCAGGGTCTAGCCATGCAGTCTGCCATTACCACAGTGTATAACATCCAGCCTCTAGCCATGCAGTCTACCATTACCACACTGTATATCATCAAGTCTCTAGCCATGCAGTCTGCCATTACCACAGTGTATAACATCCAGCCTCTAGCCATGCAGTCTACCATTACCACAGGTGTAGAACATGCAGCCTCAGCCATGCAGCTGCCTTTACAGACATTGGTAACAGAATGGCTCATGGTAAAGAGCCCCCTGAATTCCAGAGTGGTCCTGTGATAGGGTGTCACCGCTGCCAAAAGTCACTTCCTGCCATGTCCTCCCTCCTAGATATTCCTCCATTAAATTAGAGTGGTATTATTGTAAAGTGTAAGGAACGACAGCAACTCCGCCACAAAGCGGAGACCACGTAAAGTTACAGAGCGTGGTCACTGAATACTGAGGAGCATAGTGCTCTGCCATTAACATCAGCACAAAGACTGTGCCCGGAGCCTCATGGCATGGGTTTCCAGGGCCAAGCAGCTGCATGCAAGCCTTCCATCACCAAGCACATAGCGTATATGCGCCCATGTTTATCCAACTACATCAGGAATCTGACAGTATTGCTGCTTGTGATACAACAGTTCTCAAACTGGATTTCCATACACAGTGTTCATGCTCGGGGTGCTGGCAGTGCTGTGCAAGGATTTATTTCATTTGCCGATACCTTTAGCACTGCCTATATGTCGCCATGTTTTTATTCCTTGTTCACATACAGCATTTCCCTCACATGAGCAGATAATACACAGCCAACAAAACAGAACAAGTGACCACGCAGCCGGCATGGTGACCCCCTTACATTGCACCGGTCCCGGTTGTACATAACGTTAATTACCTAAACCATGTATACCCTGAGATGGGATTTGTGTCTTTCCACAGATTAAAAGATTTTCAAATTCCTCATAGCGGTATGTTTAGGTTCTTTCAGCTTAGACTCACATCAGCCTCTTAGTTTGGGTTTCTTACTCCAAAGGTCGCATTAAATCCCCTAGAAGGAGTATATGCTTATATGTTGGTGGTCCTGACAAGAAGCCCTTTATGGTAAGTGTGGCCCATGCTAGGTCAGTTTCACGTGCGGCAGGTTTCAAAGCAACACTGATTATGTAGACAATGATATCACCAATGTGTCCCGTGGATGTAGAGACTCTACGGCGGGTTCTGTGTGTGATCCACAGCTATGACCTATGGTTAATCGGCACGGTTTATCACAGAGTGACCACAGCTAACAGCCCATGTCTACCAGTTCCATGCTCTGGTATTAGACCAGGTCCATTCTTTGGTTCAGTCTATAACATTGTACAAGTCTGTGCAGAATGTAAGTGACCGCTGGAACTGTGCGGTTAAACAGTTTCCATGGGACTTGTGGAGTTGGCTCAAGGCCTTTACCCTGCATGAGAATAGGTAGGAAGAGCTCGGTGCTGAAAGGGAACCCAAACCCAGATAACCCAGAACCATGGTCCCGGGACGTGACGGGCAGACGGCACAGGATCACTGCTGGGTAGTCATTTCTTGCACTTCGGCCCTGGCACGGTAGATTTTGGAATGGTGGGCCATGTGTCCGCCCTCACAGGATGTTCCCTGTCTAAAGCTTGGTGACATGATTTAGTGTTTGTCACAGATTCACTAACTCTGTAAAACGGCCACACAACCTCAGGTCATACAACCCGGGCCCTAGGAAGCCACTGCATATATAACACAGGGGACAAAAGAGGCCCGCTAGTTGTGATTTAAATCTATTCACCCGGCCAATGACGGATATTGCTTTCACTCCCCTTTCCCTGCTTTTGTTAATGGCCAAAATGGTACAAGCCGACGGTCCAGGCGTCCAGTGATAGCAATACTTATGGATCTGCCCCAAGCTAAGGCTACTTTCACATTGGCGTTTTGGTTTCCTGTGTGAGATCCGTTCAGGGCTCAGCGGTCCAAAACGGATCAGTTTTGCCCTAAATGCATTCTGAATGGATAAGGATCCGCTCAGAATGCATCAGTTTGGCTCCAATCAGCTTTGGAGGCGGACACCAAAACGCTGCTTGCAGCCAAACGGGTCCGTCCCAAGGCCCAGAACACCGCTACCGGGAACTTACTTTGGTGCTTTTAATGACATCTATGGAACCAGTAGGTAATAAAAGTCAGTGAAGCCTGGGGTGTAGAGTTAGGGTACCTACACACGAGCACAGATTTCAAAACATAGAATACATTCTTTTTTCAAGTGGATTTCTGTGCGTTTCTGCACAAAAAAAAACCCGCATGTGTTATTTCCGGTTTTTGGTGCAGTTTTGATGCAGATCTCACCCTTTCATTGAAAAAGGTGAAATCTGCACCAAAAATCCGGCAAACAATTGACATGCTGCGGATTTCTAAATCCACACGTTAGGTCAATTTCTGCACAGAATATAGCAGCAATGTGTACTTGAGCTTTGCCTAATCTCAGACACTTTGCTGGTAACGTATTATGCTGCAGATTTCCTGCAAAAAAATCTAAGGGTACAAGCACATGGGGGAGGGGGGCAGCAGCAAATCCGCTGCAAGATTCACGGCACAAACTGACCTGCTGCAGATTTCAAGTCCACACCAATGGTGAATTCTTTTTAGGCACTTGGTTGGTACTATACAACACTGTGGATTTGCAGCATGAAAATCCATGACGCGTCTGCCACACGTGAACTCACCCTTAGAAGGTTAAGTCCTGAGAAGATAACCTGCTCTCAGGCGTCATGGACACAAGTTGCACGCTTCTAGTCTCCCCCTACCTACATGTTACCTCTTGCAGTGTGATTTCTCAGTACAGAACAGATGTGAGTCTAGAAGGCAAGTTGTGAAAAACTTAAGCACAGGATTGCTGAGGGGACGGTGCGGGACAGAGGGGCTTAGTGATCAGACTGTGCTCCAGCAGTGAAGGAGTGGCGTGCAGGGATATGAGGGTCCAAGGTCCAGGAGTGCTGCCGCCACATAGGTGACTCTCTCCACCCAACGGTCGCGAGGTAAGGAATGTCAGCTGCCTGAGAAGTTGTGAGAAGCTGAGAGATGGATGAAGGGAGGAGTTCTATTCTCTCCTTTAATAACAAAGTCCCGCCTTGCAAGTTTTTGAGCGGCTCCTTTCCTATTCAGAGCATCCCCAGCCAAACTAATGCCCTCTCCTACCCTGACGTCAAAGAACAGATCACAGGCAAGATTAGGGTTTTTCATTTCTCTTATTGCAGCAATTAGCCTGGGACTGTATAAAAGGGCTACAGAAAGGGGAGGGAGCCAGAGGGGAAACCTGGGGACAATAAGAGATAGCTGAGAGACACAGGCGGAGAGGCAGAGGGAGCCAGAGGTAGTATGGGGAGAAAGCGCCTTTTACATTCTTCCAGCTAAAAAAAAAAATCCACCTGGTTCTTCAAACTTCAGAAACTTTTTTCTTTCGATAATTCCCAAGCAATGAGAGGAAGCAGCTGAAGCTGAGCAGCCGCTGCCTGGCGCTCCCCTGTAAGTACAGCCGTAGTGCAGACACCTGTTTAGCACAGTCCAACTTCCCAGTGCAAACATTTCATTCATAGTAAAAGGCATCAATTAAAAGCTCATCAGTCCCGGCTCCTGCCCCCTCTGCACGGCTGAATGAAGAAGGCAGATAGAAAGGGGCATCTTTAAGGGCAGAGCCATGGGTCTGCTGAGTGTGGACCTGCTGATCACCCTGCAGATCCTGCCTGGGTTCGTGTCTAACTGCCTCTTCTTGGCTCTCTACGACTCTGTTGTGTTGGTAAAACACGTGCTCCTGCAACTGAACCGCTCCAAATCCAACCAGAGTCAATGGCGTCGGATGCTCACCCCAGAAGGTCTGCGCTGCGTCTGGAACAGCTTCCTATTGGATGCCTACAAGCAGGTATGACTGGCGCCACTTTTAAAGGGCAAGTGTACTTAGAGCTGAGCCATGCTTTCCACTGAGAATACATATGGTGGGGGGGATTTATCATAAGGGGAATTTCTAAAGTCGGCTTTCCTGGCATCTGCGCTGTCATTATTTGTGGCACATTTATTAAATGTCACTTCTTTAAATATTTCTAACGATCTTACTCCAGTTTTAATGCCCCCAATAGAGTGAAATCTGGAACACTTTGCGACAGTTTTTAATTTCTTAAATCTGGCATATACCTCATTTATAGTTAAACACTTCTTTAAAACATGAGAGAGTGGTGTAAAATAGCAAAACGTACATTTTTTTAATGCAAAAAACAACAACAACCTATCTTGTGGGTTTTTAAAGGCAGAATTTTGGAGTGCAGGAGTTGAGAAATCTGGATTCATATTTAGGATTTGCAGCACTGAGAGGGGTGACAATCTGGAGGTGAACGTGCTGATTGTACCGTCTCACCTTGGAGGGGATTGTGCGCTCCTCAGGGAAGCTGCTGGTGATCTGATAAGAGCAGTGCACCCAGCAGAAGCTCCGTATCTCACACATCTGGGGCTGTCTGCAGGACCACTGACGCTGATCATTACTGCTGCTCTGGAAAGGCTGCAAAGTGTTAACCGAGTCTTGGCTTGGGAAATGCACACAATGCAAGCAGCACAGAGCAGCCTCGGCCATGATTTCTTGTCACTATCGAAGCGGGTCATTCAGAGGTTAATAGGCTTTTTTGCATAATATGTAACAGGAAAAAGAGCAGCTCCTAGATATTCCATTGTGTCAGCTCGTCAAAGGCCTTATTAAAAGGTGCTGGAAACAAACCAAGCTGATAAGAGCCTCAAGCCGTGTCCTGCAGGCTAAAGGTCTAGAGGGCGACGTGCGCTCCTCATGCCCGGATCACCTGTAGCTGGCATGAGGGGCATGATGCCTCAATACTGCCCTCTGCTGGGAGCAGATGCTTGGCCAATCATTACTGGAAATACTGCACCTTTATACCAATGAATGGACCATCAGAGACCTTCCACACAAGACTCCTGTCTGATAGAGAAGTGAGAGAGATGGACGCAGGCTCCTAACACCCATCAGCTGAAGCATCCAGAAGTGTGGTCAGCTCTTCTCTATGGCAATTCCTATTGTAAAATACTGGCTAATTAAAAACGTAGACTGGCTCCTGGAGGTGAATGAGAGGACAGAAAGTCCAGGCAGACTGTATATCCGTATAGTGCAGGCGCTACGTTATATGAAGCAGCTGTGCAGTAATGGGTTAATGATGGCACGGTATGGCTCCAGCTATGCTGCTGGCCCGGCTTTCTGTGTCTCTCCCCTGGCATAGCATCACTCTATGGAGTAGGTGGATCAATACCACAAGCTGATGTGGCATACCATGCCAGCGCCACAGGTCTCCGCCCATGCTGCGGTGCCACGCGTGCCAGGCTTGCAGTCTAGTGCCATTCAGCACACCTACTGGTAGAAGGGAAGGGGCACACGTGAATAGATAATACCGCACCACTTTTTACAACGTATTCGCTGAATAAGAGAAAACAAACTCTGCACATAATGGGTGGAGATGCAGGCGCTTTTACTTGACTTTTTCTGGGGTTCTCCAGTAATCTCTTGGCCTTCATTAATGGGTGAGATCCAGAGCGTCTCCAGGGGATGACTAAACCGTGCTGAACCTGCCAGCTGAACAAGAGCTCCCCTTGGGCAGATCCGTCTGCTTTGCATTAGTGCTGAATGTGTGCAAAAAAAACCTCTAAGACTTCTATGCAGAAATGTCTAAATCCCGACAGATAGAGAGAACATGTGGTTCAGGGTACACTCCGTTACCAGATTGGTTTCCGTTCGGTTACAGATGCAGAGGTACAGGCTGCTTGGCACTTGTAAAACAAATGTAATACTGCACCAAGACAAACAGTACAGCTTTTTATGACTTGGTCCCAATACATATATATAAATCCCAGAGAAGGGATACAGGTGTTTCTCTGGTACAGAGGAAATATTTCCAGCTCATTATGTGGTCTGGGAACGAGCACCAGTAGCTCCGGGTTCTAATCTCCGTTCCAGTTTATACTTTCTTGGTCGCTGTCTTGGACTCTGTGCTGAGCCTGGAATATTAGATTGCCAAAATATGTTTCTGGAATATACATTATTCAGCTCAAGAAAGGAAATTATAAAAAAACAAAGCTCCTAAACTCCCAAATAACCGGGCAAGTCTCGGTCAACACATGATGACAAAGGACACAAATGAAGGGTCACCCGGTCTGGAGTCAATGGGAAGGAGACTGCGCTCTCTGGCAGCGCGAGCCGCTCACTGTACGGAGCCGTGAAACTTGGAGGGGAGCTATGGAAAAAGGAAACCTCTGGCCGCAGAGTCATCGTCTTCTATTGAAAGGATAGCAGTTATGGAAAATGCTTAGCCAGCGCCATCGCTCTTAAGGCAACCTGCCCCATACTTTATCATCAGGTCCAGGCAGGGATCCTGCTGTCATACGTGAAGTGATCTGTAATTGAGCAATGATCACATCGAGAAGGCCACCCCGCTGGAGATCGGGAATCAGACAGCGAACGGAACTATTCCAGATCTGACATTTCCATTCAGTGGCCACCAACGTGATGCAGTAGCTCATTCCAGTGACATATACTTGTAGAATTAACTTTTTTATATATATATAAATAATAGAAATGAGGCAATTCAGAGACACCTTGAAGAAAAATCTATGGAAGCTTCTGTCAGAACAGAAAAAACATACCGCAGAAAGCCTAGAAGTGAGATCAGGTCTAAAGCAATGCAGAAATAATGCAGCTTCATGATAGGGCTGCCCTCTGTCTACATCAGACAGAATCTAACACTGATCTGCCGCAGATCACCCGATGACCGGAGGTGCGGACACCAGTGATCGGCTGCCCAGGAGCAATGTTTATGTATGAGGACAAGTGATAGCAGCAGCAGCAGCGATCCCTCATCCTCGTACTGTGGAGGAGATCGCTGCATGTAAATACAGCACTTCACCTCCACTGATAGAGCAGCCGACTGTCGGGAAGGAATGCTTCCCATCCCGAAAAGCTTAATGCAGCTTAAAGTGCTGTCCACAATGTCAGGACACAGGAAAACAAGACATAAGGAAAAAATGAGCAAGAAATGGCGAGTGCCAATGGCTTTGGTGTTTACGATGCCGTAAACTTTTAAGTGCTTTTCTCACAAAAGATTTCCAAAGCTGGTGTGAAGCATGAGAACAGAACGGGGCTCTCCAGCCAAGAAAGCAGAGTCAGATGGAAAGGGTTTGGCCATGCTCTGGGGTCAGGACCGAGCAGCTGATGACTGAGTCACCCCGGACAGAGCTGGGAGCTCATCCACTAAGCAGAACCTGGGGAGCGCCTACACCAGGCAAACCCTGGAAACAGTGGGAAAGCAAAACTAAGCGGCTCATCTGCCAAGAAGCAATGTACTCAGCGCCTGCACTATTCATGTGGACGTTCCTGTGGTCAGGGACAATGAGATAAATAAAGCTGAGGATTGTGCTGGTCGCCCTGCTGTTACACATTGCACATGCTTCATTTCCTTTAAATTGCCGTTATTTACAGAGTTCGTAACGTAAACTGAGGACGTCTGGGGAACATACGTTCGGAATAAAGATAACCGGACAGTACAGAACAAACCAATGGACGGCCTTCTACAAAAACAAGCTGTATAATAACACATGCAAATAAAACAGATGTGGAGCAGGATGCTCTCCAAGTGAATGCAGTCTCCGAACCGCACATGTGCTGCACAGGCCAGAAATCCAATCCGCCCTGTACTCACACCCACATTGGCATGGTGCTGTCCACAAGTAAACCTGACTAGTCCTCCTACAGGTAGCAGTACACGGCATCTTTAGGTTGCATGCCAGTCAAGGTCTACCCCCCCCCACACACTCCATCAATGTCTATATACTGTATATCAAAAGTAAAATCTTCTCCAAACAGCAGATACACACATGGGTCCATCTTCTGATACAGACCTCAGACCATTTTCTGTTAATGCAACCCTCCTGTTCAAGGTAAGAAAAGTCCGTATAAACTGGGGAACAAACTGAACACTTACTTGGCGCCCTCCTCCTCCTCATCTGCAGGTTCACCAGCGCCTCTTCTGTCCCCGTTTCTCAGACTACCCGATACAGTAGTAGTCCGGACACTTCCTGCTGGTCCAGCCCTGCTCTTGGATTGGCCAGCTCTGCTCATGTGACCAATCCAAGGACAGCAGGAAGTGTCTTGGACTACCAGTCGCACAGTGTGCCCAGGTAGTCTGAGAAGTGGTGCGGCCATCCTGATGACAGGAGACCAGGAGCTGATACGGAGGGCACCAGGTTCGTCTTCTGGTCGCTCCCCAGTTAATGGAGGCCGCTCTAAATCTGCTGCCTTACCTGAACTCAATGGGGGCAATTTATTAAGACCCCCTATGGTTTGAAAAGTTTTTAATGCCGATGTGTCTAAATTTGCAAGTAGCGTTTATCCACTTCCCTCAACGGTTTCTAAAAAAAGGTGCCGATGAGGGCAGGACGAGATGTGGGCAGAGCCATTTGCCCCAGTACATTCACATGGCTCCTAATAACAAAGCCTCCTCATAAATTAAGTGCATCCTCCAGTGGTGCGGGGAATATCAAATAGTGGCGTAAAACACTGCTCTTTGTTAAAAGATCCCCATTGTTTCCATAGGGTCACCTTGCAACCATTGTAAAAAATGTTATGGGATAAAAAAAAATAAAAAATCCCCATCACTAACATATAGTAGTTCTACAACATTTAGCAAAGATGGCCGGCACTTCCTAATACATAATTGAATATGTTGTTTTTTTAGCCTTGTCTGCGTGCAGGTTACTTGTGGACGAACCATATGACAATCGGCCATTGTGGGCATATAAAAGAGAATGGTTATTTAGGTCTGGATGCGCTCTTCATTAACCTCCATGGAATACACAGGTCCCTAGATTACTCCTTCTAGCAATGATGCCTCCGCGTAGTTTATGTTTCTTGGAGCTGAACCAGACCATCGTATTTCATTCAACTCTTTGTGGATTTTAAGCAATTCAGAATACATTTTCAGACCTCCAGACAGTTATCTCTTCCCTTTTGGATTTAGGATTCATAGAGTGCTGGCAGGACAGTAACCTGCGGCTGGATAATTACCATGTCTTGTAGGAAACCATCAGAAGGCTGGCCAGGCTTGAATTGACATGCTATACGGGCAAAGAGGAAGGCAGGCTTGACACATAATGTTCAGATCCAGTCAACCCATTGAGTGATCTTGAATCTAAACTTCGGCTTACACAGACATTAGTCTTAAAAACTGATCAAAAAGACAGATTTCAACCAAAATGATCGTCTAAAGGATTAAAATTAATGAGCAATCTCTTTTGCTGACTACGGACGGTTATAACCTCAAAGTGAGTCAGACTTTGTTCAATAGGAAAGATCCCTGAAAGGCTGTTCCCAGTAAGAAAGTTTGTCCATCGCCCGGAGTCAACATGACCGGAACGGCCAATATGGAGTGAAGGGTGTATGCTTGCATTGGCTGAACGATCTACTTCTAATGCAGCAGGGTGGCTCAGTGGTTAGCAGCACTGGGGTTCTGATTTCAAATCCGATCAGAAACAGCTTCTGCACGGAGGTTGCATGTTCTCCCCTTGTTTACATGGGTGTTCTCTGGGGACTCCGGTGTCCTCCGACACTCCAATAATTGGCACATTGGCCTCCTAGGAAATTGACCCTAGTGTGCCATGTGTGTTGAGGTTGAGCCATTGACATCCTAGGAAGTCGCCCGGCCACCTGCGCATTGAGTACCTGGGAGAAAAGCGCATTACAAATGTCTGCCATTGTCATAACGTGTATGACCGCCTTTAGTCTGCCTCTCTGTAAACAGGTCCAGAATGAGAGAAAGGCTTGGCTAAGGCCTCATGCACACGACAGTATTTTTTTCATGGTCCACAAAACGGGGTTCCGTTATCAGTTTCCGTGTGTCTTCCTTGATTTTTGGATGATCACCAGACATGAAAAGTGATAAAAAATAATCTAAGTCAAGTTTGCCTTGAAAATGATAGGAAAAAAACGGACACGGATCACGGACGCGGATGACAATCTTGTGTGCCTCCGTGTTTTTTCACGGACCCATTGACTTGGATGGGTCCGCGAACCGTTGTCAGTGAAAAAAAATTGCACAGGTCATATTTTTTTCACGGACTGGAAACACTGATCACGGACGCGGATGACAAACGGTGCATTTTCCGTCAATGGGTCCGCAGAAAATCACGGAAAACTGAACAACGGACACGGAACCCAACAACGGGAGTGAGACCTGAGGGAAACGACCTGGAAGATCCTCTGTGAAGAGGAAGGACCATGTCTTCAGGATTAGGCTCAGTCTATTCTCCAGCTTTTTTGACACTTGGTGTTGTGCGGTTTTTCACGTAAGGCGCTTCCGTAGGGAAGACGGCAGATTACATTCTTCAGCAAGGTCTGCCATTTTTATTCTCCAGGTTAGCTACCACAGGATAACTGCATATCACTGGCAAAACCCAGCATCATAACGGTAGACCGTAATACAGCTACGGGGGCACTCTTTCCATACGACACTCGGAGTAATAAGTATGGTATCGCTTTGGTTCCAGAAAGTAGTAAGGAGGCAGCAAACTCCTCCAGTGTGACGGTAAGAGTTTGCCTGGGAGAAGCCAGGTGCACAGACAGATTTAGGGGGCTTCTCCTCCCCACTAATGATGTGAATTTACTAGCTGATATTCCTGGCTTGATTTCAGTAATATATTAACCTATTGTGTGACAGATGCTTTCCTGTGACACTAAGCCCTTCCACCCATTCTCATATCGCAGGGTGGAAACCTAATCATTTGTCGCGTCAAATATACGGCAATTATCTCCAGCACATTGCAGCTTTCTTTAGGTTTAGTAGGTGGTAATTAAGTCTGTCCGGCCGCTCCGGGGTAATTCAAAGCTCTGCTGCTGAACAAGATCACACTTTTCATCTTCATATAATCTTCAGTAACTTCACAAGCTGCACTGCTCTCAGCCAGCATTAGGCACACTCAGAGCTGCACTCTGAATTCTGCTGGTTTTCTGCTTCAGACGGCAATGGGGTTCACACCACTACACCAGTTTTTGGCATAAAAAAATAGTGCGCCAGGGGGAGAAAAACAGAACTGGATCGCACATCCACAATGCTATGCTTTTATGTAATCAAACTCGCTTCTCAGCGCCATGTTGAAGTGTACAGCCCCCCATACTGCATGCTGTACCAGAGGCATTAGTGTACATTATGATCAAAAGGCATAAGCCCACTCACCGCGCCAAGGTCGCCCCTGAGAGTGGGATCTACTCTGACAAAAAGGCGCAGCGCAATGCGGTGACAAAGCGGCACTGCCCTAGTAGGCGGCAGGACCCAGGAGTCAAACAGCAACCCTGCTGACAAATGTCTAACTAAAACAATAGTGTAGCAAGACCCCTTATGTGACTTACATACTTTGTATGGCTCCGTCCAACTGCTCTGAGCGCTCTACACTTACGGCTTTCATCCCCTCTGCTCGGCTGTGTCGGTGCGTGGAGTGCGGGGCCCATATACTGTCTATAGATCCGTACCACTGCTCTGAGCGCTCTACACTTACGGCTTTCATCCCCTCTGCTCGGCTGTGTCGGTGCGTGGAGTGCGGGGCCCATATACTGTCTATAGATCCGTACCACTGCTCTGAGCGCTCTACACTTACGGCTTTCATCCCCTCTGCTCGGCTGTGTCGGTGCGTGGAGTGCGGGGCCCATATACTGTCTATAGATCCGTACCACTGCTCTGAGCGCTCTACACTTACGGCTTTCATCCCCTCTGCTCGGCTGTGTCGGTGCGTGGAGTGCAGGTCCCATATACTGTCTATAGATCCGAACCACTGCTCTGAGCGCTCTACACTTACGGCTTTCATCCCCTCTGCTCGGCTGTGTCGGTGCGTGGAGTGCGGGGCCCATATACCGTCTATAGATCCGAACCACTGCTCTGAGCGCTCTACACTTACGGCTTTCATCCCCTCTGCTCGGCTGTGTCGGTGCGTGGAGTGTGGGGCCCATATACTGTCTATAGATCCGAACCACTGCTCTGAGCGCTCTACACTTACGGCTTTCATCCCCTCTGCTCGGCTGTGTCGGTGCGTGGAGTGCGGGGCCCATATACTGTCTATAGATCCGTACCACTGCTCTGAACGCTCTACACTTATGGCTTTCATCCCCTCTGCTCGGCTGTGTCGGTGCGTGGAGTGCGGGGCCCATATACCGTCTATAGATCCGTAACACTGCTCTGAGCACTCTACACTTATGGCTTTCATCCCCTCTGCTCGGCTGTGTCGGTGCGTGGAGTGCGGGGCCCATATACTGTCTATAGATCCGTACCACTGCTCTGAGCGCTCTACACTTACGGCTTTCATGGCCTCTGCTCGGCTGTGTCGGTGCGTGGAGTGCAAGGTCCCATATACTGTCTATAGATCCGTACCACTGCTCTGAGCGCTCTACACTTATGGCTTTCATCCCCTCTGCTCGGCTGTGTCGGTGCGTGGAGTGCGGGTCCCATATACTGTCTATAGATCCGTACCACTGCTCTGAGCGCTCTACACTTACGGCTTTCATCCCCTCTGCTCGGCTGTGTCGGTGCGTGGAGTGCGGGTCCCATATACTGTCTATAGATCCGTACCACTGCTCTGAGCGATCTACACTTACGGCTTTCATGGCCTCTGCTCGGCTGTGTTGGTGCGTGGAGTGCAGGTCCCATATACTGTCTATAGATCCGTCCAACTGCTCTGAGCGCTCTACACTTACGGCTTTCATCCCCTCTGCTCGGCTGTGTCGGTGCGTGGAGTGCGGGGCCCATATACTGTCTATAGATCCGTACCACTGCTCTGAGCGCTCTACACTTACGGCTTTCATCCCCTCTGCTCGGCTGTGTCGGTGCGTGGAGTGCGGGGCCCATATACTGTCTATAGATCCGTACCACTGCTCTGAGCGCTCTACACTTACGGCTTTCATCCCCTCTGCTCGGCTGTGTCGGTGCGTGGAGTGCGGGGCCCATATACTGTCTATAGATCCGTACCACTGCTCTGAGCGCTCTACACTTACGGCTTTCATCCCCTCTGCTCGGCTGTGTCGGTGCGTGGAGTGCAGGTCCCATATACTGTCTATAGATCCGAACCACTGCTCTGAGCGCTCTACACTTACGGCTTTCATCCCCTCTGCTCGGCTGTGTCGGTGCGTGGAGTGCGGGGCCCATATACCGTCTATAGATCCGAACCACTGCTCTGAGCGCTCTACACTTACGGCTTTCATCCCCTCTGCTCGGCTGTGTCGGTGCGTGGAGTGTGGGGCCCATATACTGTCTATAGATCCGTACCACTGCTCTGAACGCTCTACACTTATGGCTTTCATCCCCTCTGCTCGGCTGTGTCGGTGCGTGGAGTGCGGGGCCCATATACCGTCTATAGATCCGTAACACTGCTCTGAGCGCTCTACACTTACGGCTTTCATCCCCTCTGCTCGGCTGTGTCGGTGCGTGGAGTGCGGGGCCCATATACCGTCTATAGATCCGTAACACTGCTCTGAGCGCTCTACACTTATGGCTTTCATCCCCTCTGCTCGGCTGTGTCGGTGCGTGGAGTGCGGGGCCCATATACTGTCTATAGATCCGTACCACTGCTCTGAGCGCTCTACACTTACGGCTTTCATCCCCTCTGCTCGGCTGTGTCAGTGCGTGGAGTGCGGGGCCCATATACCGTCTATAGATCCGTACCACTGCTCTGAGCGCTCTACACTTACGGCTTTCATGGCCTCTGCTCGGCTGTGTCAGTGCGTGGAGTGCAGGTCTCATATACTGTCTATAGATCCGTACCACTGCTCTGAGCGCTCTACACTTACGGCTTTCATCCCCTCTGCTCGGCTGTGTCGGTGCGTGGAGTGCGGGGCCCATATACTGTCTATAGATCCGTACCACTGCTCTGAGCGCTCTACACTTACGGCTTTCATCCCCTCTGCTCGGCTGTGTCGGTGCGTGGAGTGCAGGTCCCATATATTGTCTATAGATCCGTACCACTGCTCTGAGCGCTCTACACTAACGGCTTTCATCCCCTCTGCTCGGCTGTGTCGGTGCGTGGAGTGTGGGGCCCATATACTGTCTATAGATCCGTACCACTGCTCTGAGCGCTCTACACTTACGGCTTTCATCCCCTCTGCTCGGCTGTGTCGGTGCGTGAAGTGCGGGGCCCATATACTGTCTATAGATCCGTACCACTGCTCTGAGCGCTCTACACTTACGGCTTTCATCCCCTCTGCTCGGCTGTGTCAGTGCGTGGAGTGCAGGTCTCATATACTGTCTATAGATCCGTACCACTGCTCTGAGCGCTCTACACTTACGGCTTTCATCCCCTCTGCTCGGCTGTGTCGGTGCGTGGAGTGCGGGGCCCATATACTGTCTATAGATCCGTACCACTGCTCTGAGCGCTCTACACTTACGGCTTTCATCCCCTCTGCTCGGCTGTGTCGGTGCGTGGAGTGCAGGTCCCATATATTGTCTATAGATCCGTACCACTGCTCTGAGCGCTCTACACTAACGGCTTTCATCCCCTCTGCTCGGCTGTGTCGGTGCGTGGAGTGTGGGGCCCATATACTGTCTATAGATCCGTACCACTGCTCTGAGCGCTCTACACTTACGGCTTTCATCCCCTCTGCTCGGCTGTGTCGGTGCGTGAAGTGCGGGGCCCATATACTGTCTATAGATCCGTACCACTGCTCTGAGCGCTCTACACTAACGGCTTTCATCCCCTCTGCTCGGCTGTGTCGGTGCGTGGAGTGTGGGGCCCATATACTGTCTATAGATCCGTACCACTGCTCTGAGCGCTCTACACTTACGGCTTTCATCCCCTCTGCTCGGCTGTGTCGGTGCGTGAAGTGCGGGGCCCATATACTGTCTATAGATCCGTACCACTGCTCTGAGCGCTCTACACTTACAGCTTTCATCCCCTCTGCTCGGCTGTGTCAGTGCGTGGAGTGCGGGGCCCATATACCGTCTATAGATCCGTACCACTGCTCTGAGCGCTCTACACTTACGGCTTTCATCCCCTCTGCTCGGCTGTGTCGGTGCGTGGAGTGCAGGTCTCATATACTGTCTATAGATCCGTACCACTGCTCTGAGCGCTCTACACTTACGGCTTTCATCCCCTCTGCTCGGCTGTGTCGGTGCGTGGAGTGCGGGGCCCATATACAGTCTATAGATCCGTACCACTGCTCTGAGCGCTCTACACTTACGACTTTCATCCCCTCTGCTCGGGTGTGTCGGTGTGTGGAGTGCGGGGCCCATATACTGTCTATAGATCCGTACCACTGCTCTGAGCGCTCTACACTTACGGCTTTCATCCCCTCTGCTCGGCTGTGTCGGTGCGTGGAGTGCAGGTCCCATATACTGTCTATAGATCCGTACCACTGCTCTGAGCGCTCTACACTTACGGCTTTCATCCCCTCTGCTCGGCTGTGTCGGTGCGTGGAGTGCGGGGCCCATATACTGTCTATAGATCCGTACCACTGCTCTGAACGCTCTACACTTATGGCTTTCATCCCCTCTGCTCGGCTGTGTCGGTGCGTGGAGTGCGGGGCCCATATACTGTCTATAGATCCGTACCACTGCTCTGAGCACTCTACACTTACGGCTTTCATCCCCTCTGCTCGGCTGTGTCGGTGCGTGGAGTGCGGGGCCCATATACTGTCTATAGATCCGTACCACTGCTCTGAGCGCTCTACACTTACGGCTTTCATCCCCTCTGCTCGGCTGTGTCAGTGCGTGGAGTGTGGGGCCCATATACTGTCTATAGATCCGTACCACTGCTCTGAGCGCTCTACACTTACGGCTTTCATGGCCTCTGCTCGGCTGTGTCGGTGCGTGGAGTGCGGGGCCCATATACCGTCTATAGATCCATACCACTGCTCTGATCGCTCTACACTTACGGCTTTCATCCCCTCTGCTCGGCTGTGTCGGTGCGTGGAGTGTGGGGCCCATATACTGTCTATAGATCCGTACCACTGCTCTGAGCGCTCTACACTTACGGCTTTCATCCCCTCTGCTCGGCTGTGTCGGTGCGTGGAGTGTGGGGCCCATATACTGTCTATAAATCCGTACCACTGCTCTGAGCGCTCTACACTTACGGCTTTCATCCCCTCTGCTCGGCTGTGTCAGTGCGTGGAGTGCAGGTCCCATATACTGTCTATAGATCCGTACCACTGCTCTGAGCGCTCTACACTTACGACTTTCATCCCCTCTGCTCGGCTGTGTCGGTGCGTGGAGTGCGGGGCCCATATACCGTCTATAGATCCGTACCACTGCTCTGAGCGCTCTACACTTACGGCTTTCATGGCCTCTGCTCGGCTGTGTCAGTGCGTGGAGTGCAGGTCCCATATACCGTCTATAGATCCGAACCACTGCTCTGAGCGCTCTACACTTACGGCTTTCATCCCCTCTGCTCGGCTGTGTCGGTGCGTGGAGTGCGGGGCCCATATACCGTCTATAGATCCGTACCACTGCTCTGAGCGCTCTACACTTACGGCTTTCATCCCCTCTGCTCGGCTGTGTCGGTGCGTGGAGTGCGGGGCCCATATACCGTCTATAGATCCGTACCACTGCTCTGAGCGCTCTACACTTACGACTTTCATCCCCTCTGCTCGGCTGTGTCGGTGCGTGGAGTGCGGGGCCCATATACTGTCTATAGATCCGTACCACTGCTCTGAGCGCTCTACACTTACGGCTTTCATCCCCTCTGCTCGGCTGTGTCGGTGAGTGGAGTGCAGGTCCCATATATTGTCTATAGATCCGAACCACTGCTCTGAGCGCTCTACACTTACGGCTTTCATCCCCTCTGCTCGGCTGTGTCGGTGCATGGAGTGCGGGTCCCATATACGGTCTATAGATCCGTACCACTGCTCTGAGCACTCTACACTTATGGCTTTCATCCCCTCTGCTCGGCTGTGTCGGTGAGTGGAGTGCGGGGCCCATATACTGTCTATAGATCCGTACCACTGCTCTGAGCGCTCTACACTTACGATTTTCATTCCCTCTGCTCGGCTGTGTCGGTGTGTGGAGTGCGGGGCCCATATACTGTCTATAGATCCGTACCACTGCTCTGAGCGCTCTACACTTACGATTTTCATTCCCTCTGCTCGGCTGTGTCGGTGCGTGGAGTGCGGGGCCCATATACTGTCTATAGATCCGTACCACTGCTCTGAGCGCTCTACACTTACGGCTTTCATGGCCTCTGCTCGGCTGTGTCGGTGAGTGGAGTGCGGGGCCCATATACTGTCTATAGATCCGTACCACTGCTCTGAGCGCTCTTTACTTACGGCTTTCATGGCCTCTGCTCGGCTGTGTCGGTGCGTGGAGTGCGGGTCCCATATACCGTCTATAGATCCGTACCACTGCTCTGAGCGCTCTTTACTTACGGCTTTCATGGCCTCTGCTCGGCTGTGTCGGTGCGTGGAGTGCGGGGCCCATATACTGTCTATAGATCCGTACCACTGCTCTGAGCGCTCTACACTTACGGCTTTCATCCCCTCTGCTCGGCTGTGTCGGTGCGTGGAGTGTGGGGCCCATATACTGTCTATAAATCCGTACCACTGCTCTGAGCGCTCTACACTTACGGCTTTCATCCCCTCTGCTCGGCTGTGTCAGTGCGTGGAGTGCAGGTCCCATATACTGTCTATAGATCCGTACCACTGCTCTGAGCGCTCTACACTTACGGCTTTCATCCCCTCTGCTCGGCTGTGTCGGTGCGTGGAGTGCGGGTCCCATATACTGTCTATAGATCCGTACCACTGCTCTGAGCGCTCTACACTTACGGCTTTCATGGCCTCTGCTCGGCTGTGTCGGTGCGTGGAGTGCGGGGCCCATATACTGTCTATAGATCCGTACCACTGCTCTGAGCGCTCTACACTTACGGCTTTCATCCCCTCTGCTCGGCTGTGTCGGTGAGTGGAGTGCGGGGCCCATATACTGTCTATAGATCCGTACCACTGCTCTGAGCGCTCTACACTTACGATTTTCATTCCCTCTGCTCGGCTGTGTCGGTGCGTGGAGTGCGGGTCCCATATACTGTCTATAGATCCGTACCACTGCTCTGAACGCTCTACACTTACGGCTTTCATCCCCTCTGCTCGGCTGTGTCGGTGCGTGGAGTGTGGGGCCCATATACTGTCTATAGATCCGTACCACTGCTCTGAGCGCTCTACACTTACGGCTTTCATCCCCTCTGCTCGGCTGTGTCGGTGCGTGGAGTGTGGGGCCCATATACTGTCTATAGATCCGTACCACTTTTCTCAGCGCTCTACACGTATAGCTTTTATCGCCTCTGCTCGGCTGTCTTGGCGTGCGGGTCCCATATACTGCTGGCTCTGCAATAATCACATCAGCACTGATTAACTCTAGCTCAGGAGCAAAAGGTTCGTGTAGATTAATGCTGAAAGGGTCAGGCTCTGCACCTACCTCAAACAAGGATTTAACTCAGCATAAAGTGAAGCTTATCTGAATCTACAAGGCTTTAAATATAACAAGAAAGGAGATTAAAAAGCAAAACAAAAAGTAACAAGTAAAATAAATCATAATCCAGACAGGAAGATGCAGAAGTATAGTTCCCTATGTGCACCAACAAGCCTAAAGTCAGAAATGGGAGACCAGCTGGTGTGAGGCTTATGTCCTGTCATACACGTGTGACATGTCTATCTACATGTGGAAACACCACTTATGTCCCACTATGGAGACGGATATGCCTACAATAATGCAGTAAGGTACACAAAACAAAACACAAAGAAAAAAGGGGGTGTAGAAAACCCACAGGTCACAGATAAAATATCTTGGAGTGACCCCCTGGGTATCCCACAGAGGAGGGAATCAGCTATGAGGTGAGACATCCAGGGATCTACCGCCAATTATACTAATCCCAAAGCATTTCCCAATTATTAATTGTTCCTCAGGGGACAATTTCACAGGATATAAAAAACACATGTATGACACACACAGTATGATAATACAAAAGTATGATACCGGATCAGCGTACGCGCTGTGTACCACTGTGTGTGTCTGTATAGTATTCACACACACAGATAAAAGGGGAGGGTGGACCCTAAAAGGTCACTTGTACTACCCCACACTGCCTCTAACAACCACCCATAGGATAATTATTACCAAGACACAAGGGCACTATAGAGGTGATGTAGCCATTGGTACCGCCTCGCCACTTGGATATCAGGACTCAGATGGCAGTTGTATAGATTGTATTGAGAGCAATAGGACCCAGTCCAGCGCTGTGTGCTAGGTCACAACGCTGCAGGGCCAGGAGCAGCATGGTCATCACAGTCTGAGGGCCCATCAGATTCACAGCACGGTCCCCTTTGTATTAATAAATCCACTAGCTGCCCACTTACTGAATGGTGCCCATGGGTGCTACTGCACACTCAACAATCCTCCTCTTTGGATGTCTACGGTTAGAGACCCTTGTTCTTGTAAATAAAGCCCCTTTCCTGAAGCCTTTCACGAGGTACAACTGCGCCATGTAAGGTACCTTAGGATTGTCCGGTGACACATCAGGTTAAAACATCTTCCTTGCCTAAATCTTGAGAATAAGGATAGAAGATCAATGAAGAACTAGGAGTTAGTTTGGGAACGCTTTCATTATATGTTTTTATGTGCAGAGAAGACACAATGGTCGTGACTGTTATGTGCACTTAATGTTTGTTCTTATATTTGTTTATTAACTATTCTCACTTCTCACTGTATAGGTAAAATTAGGCGGAGATGCACCAAACTCCAATGTTATCCATGTGTCCAGCAAGAAAACAAGTAGCACGCCAGCAAAACTTGAGACGCCATGTAACCTTCTTGACTTTGCCAGCTCCGAGCGCCCTCTGGTTGTCAATTTTGGTTCAGCCACCTGACCCCCCTTTATAAGCCAGCTGCCAGCCTTCAGCAAGCTGGTGGAGGAGTTCTCCAATGTAGCCGACTTCCTCTTGGTCTACATTGATGAGGCTCATCCCTCAGATGGCTGGGCTGCTGCTCCTGGTGTGGGTTCATATGAAGTAAAAAAACACAGAAACCAAGAAGATCGATGTGCTGCAGCTAACAAACTCATGGAAGAATACTCCCTCCCCCAACAGTGCCAGGTGGTGGCAGACTGCATGGACAATAATGCCAACGTAGCCTACGGTGTCTCCTTCGAAAGGGTATGCATTGTACAAAGGCAAAAAATTGTATACCTCGGAGGTAAAGGACCTTTCTTCTATAAACTCCAAGAAGTGAGGCGGTGGCTGGAGCAGACATTTGGAAACAGAGGCTGAATGGATACAAGGACCCGGCTGGGCCTGGAGAAACCACTCCTAAGGACGAGCAAGCGTATCATCCTCGTGGAACACTTGTTGACACTATAATACAGACTTTCGAAATGAACCCATGAAAACAACCACACTACAAAAAGTCACAATCCAGATGCCTGATCTTATCCTCAGCGTGACCCGAATCTCTGGCAGACCTCAAACCGCTGTTCCCTCTTGCTCTACAACAATACACAACAGTATAGGCAGAACATAGGAAGATGAGGGTGTGGTGAAAAGCAAGAAGGGAAAGTCAGAAATCAAACAAAGCCCACATCTGACAGCTGCTGTAGAGCCGGCTTGCTCTTCCATGTTCCTGGGAAAATTTTGCAAAGAAATGTCGTCAGGGAAGACTAGGGAGAAGCAGCACAGCACCTCCAGTCGAGTATTTATTACCGAGATTCCAGTGTTTCACTCGGCAGGTGTAGCTCATTTTAGTTTTTTTTTCTTCTTTTCTTAACATAATTTATTGCATTATCATGAGTCGGCAGTATCCACAAATGACACAGTTACCTCAACGAGGGGACAGCTGCATGGAAACTGATGTAATCTGCACCTTCCATACTGTTGGTTCTTCATTTTATCTTGGAGGAGGGTGTGGAACCTGTAGGCACAGAAGCATAAATATGCCTCCCATGTGCTCTGATCCCCACAAGATGACATTTCCAGCACCAATTAGGCACCAGCTTTAGGCAAGGTTTTGACAGGTGACATGGAGAATGAAGACTAACACTTCACTAATGGCCTGCGTCTGGTCCTGCGGGCTCACACCGCACATGGGGCTCCGAGGACCTCAAAGGCCTGGCTCACACATCAGACCAAAACACACTACATTCTGTCACATCCTGAAACAACACCCATCGCCACCTTGTCATGCTTCCTTTACAGGGTCATTGAAACTCCACAGTAACGGAGCCGCAGAGCTGCTGCATTGAGGGATTTCTCCAGTCCCCTAATTCATTATTTTTACCTGCCCAGTGTACCCAGACGCCACATATTCTGCTGCTTTTCATGCCATCACTGCATCCCAGCAGAACTACCGGTTTCCATCATACTTTGCTGTGTAAGCGTCAGAGGACTTGCTCCACCTATCTACAAGGCAGCGGGAGGTGCAGAGGGAACATTGTGGCAGGTGAACCCAGTACAGAGCAGAGCATGCTGGGAGTTCTGCATGTAAACATCCTGCCAGGATGGAGTGATGGCGAGAACAGGGGAAGGACAATATGCAGCGTCTCCGAGAGAAAAAATATTCTGGGACTGGAGAACTTCTATACGCACATTTTGAAAGTTTTTCTGTTTTACGTTTTGTTATCATAGCTGGATGTGGCACCATTGTGTATGCAAGTGATACTGGTCTCATGGAGCTGGAGGTAGGAATGTAATATCACACTTCTCCAGCCACTCCTTGCATATTTGCTGGGTTGTGGCCAAATCTCCACCGGTCCCCATTATAGTGAATGGGGCTGGAAGGAACCTTGGCAGCACGCGGTAACGCCCAGTATTCACGGATCCGGATGAGGAACAGCCTGCAGGATCTGCTTAACACAAATGTGAAACAAGCCTTAAAGAGACTACAGGCAGTTACTATTATCCAAATCCTGCAGTGAATAGGGAGGCATTCACACAAGGTAGATTTTCTTCTGAAAATAACTTCCTTTCATCTGGATGGGGTTGCTTTGGCGGGAAGCCCATGGATTTCTACAAGCCCCATTCAGGTGAAGGGACCACCGTGTGTGAAGACGTCCTAATAGGTCCTGCAAGAAGATGGCCCGATACTGGACCATCACAGAACAGAGTGGGGCTTCACTAGTACGAAGAACAAGCGGATATATCTTACCCATAGGAACCGCGGCTCACAGGGAGGCTGTACCACTAATTATAAATCACATACTAAGAAATAAGCTGATGCCGATATACTAAGGCATTTCAAACGCCAATCTTCGTATAAAGTTTGTCGGTGAAGAATGCGCCAAAAATGTAATGGCATAAATGATAGTAAACACGTCGGGCCCCAGGAGGCCACACCCCCTCCCGCTAAGCCCAGAACGCACCATAATTTATGACAGTGGGGTAAACACCTGGATAAATGCCCCTCAGTAGGGTGTATGTTAATATTTGGTGGCATCTATTTAGGGATATTATGGGCGTCTATTAGCGGGGTGTTTCTACATAGAGTCCAACAGGGGGAATTCTACACAAGGAAGAGGGGACATATATTGGATGTACTTTGCCTTTAAGGTGGTTGGATGCAGTCACTTTTTTATATATTTAGCTGTAATAACAGGATGAGCAGTAAATATATACCAAACGCTCATGTGTCATCCAATTCTACACTCAATTATATTGCGGTAGACAAGAAAAATGTTCTAAAACCAGAAAGATCTTCAATAGGAATTAGATGGAAATGACACAAGACCTCTGCAGACCCCCATTATTGTAAAGCTGCTCCTGGGTGACAGAGGGGCACAGGACTTAAACTGAAGAAGAAGGATAAGAAGGGTATGTGAGGGCATGCCTCCTGGCCATAACCTCAGTAAATCTGTGTAAGGGGAGCCCGATCAAGGCGTGGAGGGCACAGTAACCCCCACAAGCCATTCAGATAATATTAAATCCTTCTAGTTTGAGAGCATCATCATGAATACCTCATCAATGCATGCAAGAGAAGAGGTGTGGATAGAAGACGGTGACCCGAGTGCGGTGGGTCACAGAAGGGATGACCTGCCAGCTCCGCAGCCCTGCACCTCCATGCTGTGCATTGCTCTCCCCATGTTTGCAGATAATTGGCAGACAAAGGGTTCTGCCTCCTTCCAGACAGAATATGAAGGTGTGAATGTAATGTAGGACTGATCGCCTCACGCTGCCTCATTCTATGATGTGACTGCTGCAGATCGTGCATTTACTGTACATGAACCTCAGTGCATACGGTTTCCATCCAGGGATATAGCACTTGTGCCTTCTTGCATGCCGCCTGGTGATACACGCCATTGCTTACATGCTGTACTATATATATTGTATTGATATTCTGTTGTACTGTAGCATAACGACATGTCGGCTCCTGATTGACGCTTCCTCTAATGTTTCCCATCACACCAGGGATTTCATTCCACACCTGTGGTCACCGGCCAGCATGTGGCAAATATGAAAACCTGTTTTATATGTGCAGGACTGGTGGGAAACAATTCTCTTTTGTGCCTGGAATCAAAGGGCATGTTCACATGGATGTATTTTCTTACTTACATTTTTATACAACTTTTAGATGTCACTTGAACCTTTTATGCTGTGATCACCAAAAGTGTCTTGATATTTGGCAACCAGTGAGGTCAGCAGGGCTGTGGAGTCGGTAGATAAATGGTCCGACTCCGACTCCTCCGTTTTTGGTACTTCCGACTCCTGTATTTAATATGCAAATGTATTTTATACATTCCTTGAAGGAAAGAAAGGCCACATACGTGTCATTACCACAGAACTACTGGCCAGGAGCTGCTGCCTTCTCCTTTGTGTGCGGATCTTCTGCTGAAGATCGGGCAGTGGGGGGATCGGGGCAGGGGCATTTATTGTAAAACCTGATTTCCTTAGTAGAATCCCATAGTCATGTTTAAAGGTTAAGCTACAATCTGAGGTTACAAGGTGTCATAGCCTCAGCTGAAGGACAGCAGTTTGTCAGATGGTTTACAGCTTCAGTCTTGAACTATTGACCATCCATTCCCGTCACTGATACAAGTGTCTAGTCCGGCAATAAACATTTACTTGATCAGTTATCAGTGAGCGGCGAGGTTACCCATGGGCGTTGCGTTCCCTGTAACAGCGGAGCACAACACAATGGAAAGTATAAGAATTGCCGCTCCTTAACTGTGCGTTGCATGCCATATAGTGAAGCAGATGAAAAGCTTCTTCATGGTCACTTAACGTGTTCGTTTTGCGGTAACGTGACGCACTGCGTGCATTGGCCTTTATTCTTACAGTAGAGAAGTACCGTATTTTTTTGCAAAAGTGGGGTGAATGCTGCAACCATCCTGTGAATAGGCTGAGAGGGAGGAGGGGCTGGGGGCCAGCATCTGTAATGGCAGCGGGGCCCGATGCAGTCACTGTATTCTACCCCGGGCCCCGCTCACTGTAGTATAATCATATCTAACTTGTGGGTATTGTTAAAGTATTCCAATCATCTTAATCTAGCGCTGTACTACTTACTACTAACTTCTTGGCATCAGGAGGCCGGGCGGGCGCTCGTAGCGTAGCTCACTAAGTCACGCGCCTGGGCCGCCTGCTTTATGAATGAAGCAGGCATCGGGCCCCGCTGCCATTACAGAAACAGATGCCGGCCCCCATTCACTACACAGGGACACTGTTATGGGGGGGATCTGTGGATGACACATAAGATAAGATGCTATATATGTGTCATCCACAGATGCCCCCACAATGATCCCCCATAACAGTGCCACCCACAGATGCCCCCATAACAGTGCCACCCACAGATGCCCCCATATCAGTGCCACCCACAGATGCCCCCATATCAGTGCCACCCACAGATGCCCCCATATCAGTGCCACCCACAGATGCCCCCATAACAGTGCCACCCACAGATCCCCCCCATAACAGTGCCACCCACAGATCCCCCCCATAACAGTGCCACCCACAGATCCCCCCATAACAGTGCCATCCACAGATCCCCCCATAACAGTGCCATCCACAGATCCCCCCCATAACAGTGCCATCCACAGATCCCTCCCATAACAGTGCCATCCACAAATCCCCCTATAACAGTGCCATCCACAGATCCCCCCCATAACAGTGCCATCCACAGATCCCCCCCATAACAGTGCCACCCACAGATCCCCCCCATAACAGTGCCACCCACAGATCCCCCCCATAACAGTGCCACCCACAGATCCCCCCCATAACAGTGCCACCCACAGATCCCCCCCCATAACAGTGCCACCCACAGACCACCATTAGTTCAAAACCCACCAAAAGCACACCTTTTGGTTCAAATTTTTTTTTTCTTATTTTCCTCCTCAAAAACCTAGGTGCGTCTTATAGGGCGAAAAAAACGGTAATTAATTATAACTTTTTGTGAATTGGGACATTTAAACTAGGAGTCGGTTCATTTTTTGCCGACTCCAGGTACCCAAAATTGCCTCCGACTCCTCAGCCCTGGAGGTCAGTGCCACGTCACTGCTCATTTCTTCTCCTTATGTTGATGTTTTTCTATTTGACATATGTGTATTTTATATCTTTTTTTATAATTATCCAATTTCATTATTTCGCTCTGTGCAGTACCACATAATCTTGTTTCATATAATGCACCAGCAAGTGGCCACTGGCACACGGCTCTGTGCCCTGCATGGATCTCATCCTGTGCCAGCCTACATGTTACCCATCAACATACACAGGGAAATAGACCATGAGTGACAAGCCAAAGGTGACCTGCGAGGTGACACAGGAACACCAGGCAATGGATCCTGCTGGCTAGAGAGGCTATGATGTGGGTATGAAGGGAACCATTGAAAGAGACAAGCTCTCTGTTGGTGCCTGGATGGAGTCACATCATTGCTGACCTGGCAGGTGTTTTTGTCCTCCCCTTCAGACCCGGTGGCTTCTTGACTCATGTTCTCCACAACTAAAGACTACCAGAACCCAAACGCTTCACAATATGGTGCTTCAGTTAGCCAATGTTTTACTTGTATTTTAATAAAATAAAATAAAATTTAAAAAAGAAAAGTCCATGAGTCGTTTAATTTGATGCACACATTTTCCTCATATGATTCTATGTATCAGGCATCAATTGGAGGAAACCACCCGGTGGAAGGCCACCATCCATACACAATGTGCCCCCCTGGAGAAAACGGCAGGAAAAGTAAACTAGCTACAGAGAAGGTAATGCTGTCACAGGTCAACCATGAGGCTCGTTCTGTTTAGGCCCCCTGTGTGCTAATTAATAGCATCAGAACAGGGAGGAGGAGACATCAGCTTTCCTCGGTGGACGTCTCTTCTATCTGCCTGTGGCGCTGTCCAACCACAGCAGAGCGCGTCATTGAGAAAAAACTGCTCACGCCTGGCGGTGACGCGCTCCACTGTGATTGGACAGCGCCACAGAAGAGAAGCCAAGCATAGTTCCTTTTCTGCGAATGCATTCTTCACAAGCTTTGGATTCGATTTTGGGTTCTATATCGGCAGATTGTGGTAAAATAAATAAATAACTGAATAAAAATGGTCTTTACAAGTGACACAGGCTAAATAAGTGTAAAAACCATGTGGGAGATGACCGCACTGCCAAAATGCAGTAGATTCCAATAAAGCCGCACAGTTTTTACAATGCAGTCTTGCAAAAAAAAAAATGTATGCAACATGTAAACCCAGCCTAAAAGTTGAGCTTAATAGCAGGACCTTGGCAGGTGAACATCTCCTGTAGTGGTTTAAGATTAAGGGGCGAGGGGGACACACTCCTGCTATGGGCCCTTACGGGAGCACCACTTGTGTTTTTTATTTCATTGCTGTGCCATCCATCACCTAAAGCGTTGTACTGTAAAGGAGAAACTTACCGTGCGGTATGGGATTTTTTTTACTGCTTTCTTCCAGCAGACGGCTTCCCACATGCACCTCACACCTCTCCTCTCCCTACAGAGGGCCAATCCCAAGCCCCCCCCTCCGTGCTGTCCCATCGCCAGGTGCAGCTCATACATTTGGCTCTCCTCGGCATGACCTTGTCCCTGGCATTTTGGTGTAGTGTAGAGATTGCTCCCACCTCTGTGCTGCAAGGTCTAGTGATACAGCCCTAGATCTCAGCTTACTAATGAATTAATCATTGACAAGCTGAAGATCATTCCAATGTAAAGCCCAGCAGCTGCTGGAAACATCTGGATGCTAGTTTGAGTTGTGTGCAGACATCACAGGGCCCGTCAGACACCTGCATACACCTCCTCGGCTGTCTGCACTATGAAGAATTAGCCAACAGCACAGCTGAGGAGGGCCGCGGCCCAGACCAGCAACTCAAGACAACATTCTGCAAGATCTTATCAGACAAAAATCTGACTTTCTTCCAGAACCTGCCTTTCATTTCCGGACTAGGAAATCCCCACCAGCAAACATGATGAATCAGTGATGTAGAACAGGTCTCCAGGCATGGACAGTGATGGAAATCAATATTATGGTGGGGGTCACACATTACTGGATGTTTTCAACACGCAAGCCCACTCTGCAATGGGATAAGGGGTCTGGAGTAACATAATGGGTCAGGAAATGAATGGATCATTACCAAATGACAGTTGTGAAAGCACGCTTATGGCTAAACGGTTAATGTGCTGTAAAGATGATGCTGGATTAGCATGGTCTTGTCCTGGTGTAGCCGGATAGAAGCCCCGGTCAATAACCACCGGATAAAGTGCCTGAAAGACAGAGGTGGAAGTTCATGATCCAGGGAAGAGGAGCCAGACCGGATGCTCATTCCCCCCAATCTGCTTTCTGAGGAGAGTCCTCTACGGAGAGAGGTTCCCTGGGATCCGGATGAGAAAGGGATCAGGAGTAAAAATGCTCTGCATGCTTGAAAGCAATTAAAAGAGCCCAACTATTGTGGAATAATCCCATAGCAGGAGATAAGGCCCCACTTCTGGGCAGAATGTCCTCGACAGATCTGCTGCACCTCACTTTGATCCCCTAATTAAGAAGATTCAGGTTGAAACCCTGGATGAAGGGATTAGACCACCAAGAAGCACAAAGGCCGCCTCTAGAGAGCAGTCCTGCAGTGTACAGCCGGTCTGTAAACCATTGTCCTGCGTGCACAGCAGTAGTGGAAACTCCGCAGCCGCAATCTCATAGGAACCAGACCATAACCCCTACAGGGGCCCATGTCTTTTACAGCTTACTGGAACTGAATACTTATTAATTAAAGAGTATGAAATGTGGCTCCAGTCCCTGCTCTTCAGCATCAGACCCGATGACACTGACGAAATCATCTTAGGCTACTTTCACACCTGCGTTTAGGTCGGATCCGTCTGGTATGTGCCCAGACGGATCCGCACCTATAATGCAAACGCTTAGATCCGTTCAGAACGGATCCGTTTGCATTACCATGAACAAAATTTTTTATTTTTTTTTGTTCATGATAATGCAAACGGATCCGTTTTGACTTTACATTGAAAGTCAATGGGAGACGGATCCGTTTGAAAATTGAGCCATACTGTGTCAACTTCAAACGGATCCGTCCCCATTGACTTACATTGTAAGTCTGGACGGATCCGTTTGCCTCCGCACGGCCAGGCGGACACCTGAACGCTGCAAGCTGCGTTCAGGTGTCCGCCTGCTGAGCGGAGCGGAGGACAAACGGAGCCAGACTGATGCATTCTGAGCGGATCCGCATCCATTCAGAATGCATTAGGGCTGGACGGATCCGTTCGGGGCCGCTTGTGAGCCCCTTCAAACGGAACTCACAAGCGGAGCCCCGAACGCTAGTGTGAAAGTAGCCTACCTGCACATGTTCTGTTCGTCACACAGCGACGTGGCCCCTCAGTTGTGTCATTTACATAGGGCCACAAGCTATGGTCAGCAGTGCAGTAGACGGCTTCCATATTTCAGTACGACAGCGGCAGAATGTACAGACTGATTGGTTTCATCATTATGTGGGAATATTCATGAGGTGCATTTGTCTAACTGCACAAGAACTTATCCAGCATTTAGGATATATTCCAGAAGATCACCTCTCTAAGGCCCCTTTCACACGGGCGAGATTTCCGCGCGGGTGCAATGCGTGAGGTGAACGCATTGCACCCGCACTGAATCCGGACCCATTCACTTTATTAGGGCTGTGCAGATGAGCGGTGATTTTCACGCATCATTTGTGCGTTGCATGAAAAACGCAGCAGGTTCTATATTCCATAGAAATGAATGGGTATGATTGAAAATCGCAAGCATCTGCAAGCAAGTGCTGATGCGTTGCGATTTTCACGCATGGTTGCTAGGAGATAATAGGGAAGAAAGCAACCCTGGACCCCATTAAAAGTCTATTCACTGTATCATTTTCCCTTATAACATGGTTACAAGGGAAAATAATAGCATTCTGAATACAGAATGCTTAGTAAACTGTGGATTGAGGGGTTCACATTTTTTTAACTTACCTGTTCCAATTGATCGCGCAGCCGGGATCATCATCTTCCTTCTTCTTTTAGGACTTGCAAAAGGACCTTTGATGACGTAATCGTACTCAACATTTCAGCGCAGGTCCTGCTGAATGAAGAAATCTTCTATCTTCATTCAGCAGGACCTGCGCTGACATCGCCACGTGGTGAGTGCGATTACGTCAAAGGTCCTTTTGCAGGTCCTGAAAGAAGAAGCAAGAAGATGATGCCGGCTGCGCGATCAATTGGAAGAGGTAAGTTTTTTTTTTTTTTTTTTTTTTTAACCCCTCAATCTACATTTTACTAACACAACTTTTTATGTCTTTCTTTTTATTTCTCTAATCATTCAGACGGCCGCATCCATTTTTTCGGTCTGCAAATTGCGGATTCCCAAAACATAAATAACAGCCGTGTTTGCTCTGCATTTTACAGAACAGAAAAAATGAATGAGCATGGGACTACGCAAAATTAAAATTGCAAGTTTTCAACAGATATGGCATATTTCAATGCCCATCGTGTGCCATCTGAGACACACCGCGCCCTTTTAAATTGTTAGGTGGGTTCTACTAGGTACGGAAAAGCCATAAATGTGGACGTAAACTGCTGTTTGGGTACGCTGCAGGGTTCAGGAAAGATCGCTATTTGGCATTGGCTGCACAGATTTTGATGGATTAGGTTATGGGCGCCATGTCGCTATTAAACAGGTCGCACTAACTTTTTTCCAGAAGAGTAAGGCTACTTTCACACTAGCGGTACAAACAAGCCGAGAGGCGGCTGGACAAAAACTGCAGCATGCTGTAGTTTGTGTCCGGCTGCCTCTCTGCATGTTTGCCGTGCTGCGGCCGGACCTCCGTCCAGTCCCCATTATAGTGAATGGGGCCGGAGCGGACTTCCAGCGGCACGGTGGGCTAGTGTTAGCACAGATCTGGCAGGCTGTTCCGGACCCTGCTGCAGCAAGTGTGAAAGTAGCATAATAATACTCCTCTCAGTATTTTATTGATATGTAGGACAGAAGGATTGGCACTACTACATGTGACAGACGACAAGGCTGTATATCGGTACACGGTGCTGCTCTTACAGTAGATCATCCACAAAATAAAACAGCAAAGAAGAATCCGTGGCACTCACCTTCCAATGATATTATCCTTTATTCAAAGCTGGTACATAGGATATGGATAAACAGGCGACGGGCGTTTTGTGCTACATCGCACTTCATCTGGCCTACTTTTTATTGACACCATTTTGGGGAACTTCTAACTTATTAACTTTGAATACCTTTTTTAGGGTGGTAATGGGAAAAAAGCCAGCAGTTCCACCACTGGTTTTTGCACTTTAAATTTACACCATTCACGGTGCAACATTACTAGCATCTTTCTGGTCTACTATGGGTCAGTGCGGTTACGGTGATACCAGATATGTGTCGCTTTAAGTGTTTTATTTATTTTTTTACCAGTTTTACACAATAATAGCACATCTCGTTTTGTTGGCGCATTCCAAGAGTCGGAGGGGGGGGGGGGGGGGGTCAGAGGGCTTGTTTTCTGAGGGGCAAGAAGTGGTTTTCATTGGGACAATTATTTTTATTTTTTGGGGGATGACTGGGGAGTTCATGGGACTTGTTAATTAACATTTATTATTTTGGGCTGGGGTGAATAGGAAAAAAACCAATTCCATAATCTTTGCATTTTTGTTTTATAACATGTATAGCTTGGAAGAAAGACGAGACAGAGGGGAGATGAGAGAAACTGCTAAATACATAAAGGGAATCAACAAGGGAAAAGAGGAGAGAAGATTTACAAGAAGAAAAACTGCTACAAGAGGACATAGTGTTAAATTAGAGGGGCAAAGGGTTAACAGTAATACCAGGAAGTATTACTTTACTGAGAGAGTAGTGGATGCATGGAATAGCCTTCCTGCAGAAGTGGTAGCTGCAAATACAGTGGAGGAGTTTAAGCATGCATGGGATAGGCATAAGGCCATCCTCCATATAAGATAGGGCCGGGGGCTATCCATAGTATTCAGTATATTGGGCAGACTGGATGGGCCACACGGTTCTGATCTGCCGACACATTCTAGGTTTCTATGTTCACGGTGTGGATAATATGTTATCTGTGTATTTGGGCACAGTGTGGTGTCTGGAGCTTTTTTTTTTTTACCACTTTTACACAATAAAAAGACTATGAAAAAAAAAAAAATTGTTTCTTTTAAATAAATGTTATTAATCTAAAACTATTATTAGTCTTTCAGTCTCACTAGGAGACATCACCTTTATAATGTAGAGGTATTCTCACATCTGAAAGAGACGGCAGGCGATATAAAGCTGTGGAGCCCTGGCCTTAGTCAAGTCTTTTATCACAACATTGCATGACCAATGACCGGACTTACACAGGGGACCCGTCAATATCTTCATGTGTAAGGACCGAACGTTACAAGGTAACGTGTTTTTATACGTGATTAAGCCACCCCCATAAAATGTTCAATTCAGTGTCTTCATGGCATAAATTGCTCTGAGGGCTTAACCGTGCATTTACAGCCGGTTCAGACCTGAGCGTTTTACAGCGCGTTCCTACGCGCTGTAAAACGCTCAACAAGGAGAAACCAATACTTCCTTATCGGCATGGTTCTCACCTGGGCGTTTTACAGCGCGTACGAACGCGCTGTAAAACGACCGACGCCCCAAGAAGTTCAGGAGCTTCTTTGGGGCGTAGTGTCGCGCGTTCCCGTACATAGACTTCCGGGAACACGCGACACTGGGCGTTCGCATGTCTCTGTATGCGCCATTGTAAACGCCCGTACAATCGCCCATACAGAGCGTACGTTCAGTACGCTCTGGTGTGAACCCAGCGTAAAGGCTACAGATTGCTTTGTTAGCTTATTGTATGATGCAAACACAAAGCGTCACCCACCTCAAACAGTAACAGTGACAACCCTATGACAGCAGCCAGGGCCCAGTCAGCACACCGGGTCATGCACTGCAGGTAGTCACCAGCCCTGAGCAACGGACATGCATGTGTACAGGAAGCCACACTAACAGGCGGCTCGCAGCCCTGCCCTCCTATCCTTTATAGTTAACCGTTTCACCAGTAACCAATTAGCGGGTTGGTTAGAGCTGGGGTACATGATAGAAGCACTGGGAGCAGCTTCCTGAGGGACTGTCAATGTATACATACTGGTGTGGAGGTCCCGCAGTGATGGTGGCACTGTACCACTTCCTAAACCAGCCTTAATGGTGCAGATGGCAGGGACTGAGCAAACAAGCTGCGATGATACAGCACTCCGGACTAAAGAAAGTCTAATGTGTAGAGATAACTGGTAAGAATTTTTTTTAGAGAGTAAAATTGCTTGTACAGGTGTTATTGCGACCTCTGTCTGGAAACATCTGCAGATTACACAGGTCAGCGTGTGGTACACGACCAATCATTCCTCTCAAAGGCATTTTAAAAGGAAGGTACCAAAGCAAGAAGCTATACTGTTCATGATTTGTCCACCATTGTGAAATGCATTAGTAATATCACACTGATTGCTCTTCTCATCACATCATATGGCAATCTACTGTACTACATGGCTGCCGACGACTGTCCCTTCTAGTCACAATCACAACAGAGGCAAAAAATTTGATGTTGATAAAGAAGTTTTGAATCCTAAAATGGGAGAAAAGCAAAAGAAGGTTCCGGTGCGTTCCTCTGCCACGAAGGGTGTGATCAGCAAATTACAGGATGGAAGGCATTTCGTGGACACATCTAAAACGTCCGCTTAGTTTCACACAAGATCCTTACCTTGATCTGACCAGCCAGCTCCAGGTTCAATCTTACTTACCTCTGGTGTCTGGTCGTAGAGGTGGACTCAGCTCCGATGGATAGGAATGGCATAGTGTTTGCTGTCATCCATCATCTCCTGCTCCACCACACAAAATCTATGGTAAAAATAGAATAAACATTTCATGAAGTCAAGATTATAATATTTCATTCCAGAACAATCTTACAAGTCATCAAACACAATAAAGGGGGGTCAGCACATCCCAATGCGTAGGTGCACGTCGCAGTGTGGCTGCAAATATACATTTGACAAACACATAGGGCAACAGCACTCTACAAACCAAAGGTAGAGTACAGAAGTATATTACATAGTAACTGCTATGCTAATAACTTAGAGATGCTTAGCAAATACATTTTGTACAAAATCATTTGAGCCCGTCTGCCGCACGCCAAGGCGATCTCTAATAAGACGGGTCCTAACACTAAAGCTCACCTGTTGGGTGCCATAACAGCGACCAGGAAATCCAGGAAATGCAGGTCCCACATGCGTGTTGGGCCTCTGTTGATCCATATCTGTGTGGAGCCAAAATGGCCTACATGGAATCCAGGGACTATAAATACCAGCATGCATGCTGAGCAAACTATATACTCATGCTAATTAAAATCAGCCTGTGAGGCAGAAGAGGCTAAGGGGTTGCACGACCCTGTCTACAGGTGTCAGCCACTACTCCCAAAGGGTAGGTGCACGTCGCAGTGTGGCTGCTAAGCATCTCTAAGTTATTAGCATAGCATTTACTATGTAATATACTTCTGTACTCTACCTTTGGTTTGTAGAGTGCTGTTGCCCTATGTGTTTGTCAAATCTTACAAGTCATCATCGCAGATTCTGGACCATACATGCAGACGCACCGGAGAGGAGACCAAAGAGAGGAGTCTTTTCTTTATTCTTTCTTTTGGCAAAAAAAACCGCAGCAAATCTACCACAAAAACTGCACGTGTGATTCCAGCCTACTAGAAGCTGGGAGCTCCAGCAGAGCCGACATCCCGAACTTATAGCGGGATAGGATAACAATCATAAGAATGAAGGGCATCCTAAGCCAGGTGGATGGCAGTACTACAGCAGCGCTAATTCTTCAATAGAGGTCAATGATCAAAAACCAGTGATAAGCCATCAGTGTGTAAGAGGACAGTACCCGGGGCATAGTGAGGGCTGCCTCGTGTCACTGTGCTAGGACTTGTGAGGCGAGTGCAGAGTACAGTCACTGCCAACAGAAAACACCGGCTATATCAGAGCGCTGCTGTACTTCTGCATTCATTTTACATGTTTAAAGGGGTTATCCCATAAATAATGTAAAAAACGAAAGTCAGGCATCATGTAGCACATGACATTATGACAATACCTTTCTAACAAAGCCAGAACCAGCCCTGGACCTCATATGGATCCGGAGATCTCCTCATTCATTGCTCTGCTAGATTTATATCAAGCCGACAGCTCAGGGGGCGTGTCCTTACTGCTGCAGCTCAGGGGGCGTGTCCTTACTCTCCCTATCACAGCTCAGGAGGCAGTTGAAGGATGAAACTGAGCATGTGCAGCCATCTCAGTGAGCAGGGCAAAAACAAACAGCAGGTGGCGCTATACAGATATTCAATAAAATGTACCGTATTTATCGGCGTATAACACGCACTTTTTCCCCCTGAAAATAGGGGGCAAATCATGTATGCGTGTTATACGCCGATATTCATTGCGCTGTATGAGCCGGGAGAGAGGAGGGGCTGGAGTCCGTAACTAGGGGCGGGGCCCGGTGCAGTCACTGTACTCTTACACCGGGCCCCGCCGCTCACCAAAGTATTTATAAACGTGAATCCTTATCCTGTTATTAAGCTGCCCTCTCCCATGTTCCCCCTGTATCCCCATAGCACTTACTTAAGCTCCCATAGCAGGCAGAGCGGACGGCAGCAGTAACGTCACTCACTGACGTTGAGCGCCTGCTCCGCCCCCTTTATGAATGAAGCAGGCGGAGCAGACGCGCGACGTCAGTGAGTGACGTTACTGCTGCCGTTCGCCCTGCCTGCTATGGAAGCGTGTGAATGAATCGTAAGTGCTGTGGGGATACAGGGGAACATGGGAGAGGGCAGCTTAATAACAGGATAAGGATTCACGTTTATAAATACTTCGGTGAGCAGAGGCCCGGTGTATTGGGGGACACTGTTATGAGGGGGATCTGTGGATGACATATAGCAGTGTCATCCACAGATCCCCCCCATAACAGTTCCATCCACAGATCCCCCCACCCCATAGCAGTACAATTTGAAATGGACACTGTTATGAGGGGGATCTGTGGATGACATATAGCAGTGTCATCCACAGATCCCCCCCATAACAGTTCCATCCACAGATCCCCCCACCCCATAGCAGTACAATTTGAAATTTAATTTTTTTTCCTGAAATTTCCCTTAAAATGAAGGGTGCGTGTTATACGCCAGTGCGTGTTATACGCCGATAAATACGGGTAACTGTTTGCCTATGCTAAATATTTAATTACTTGCAGTTACAGAAGTTTTCAGAACAAGGTGTAAGTTTGAAAACTGTAGAATATTTGTAGGGGGACAACACCTTTAACCCATTAAACGTAATTGCATAAAAACTGCAGCAAAAGCAAATCAGTGTTTTCCTTGGTTTTAACTGCACCTCATCCACTATGTACGAACATACCCTAAGGCAGTGAAGGCTAACCTACGGCACTCCAGCTGTGGTGAAACTACAACTCCCAGCATGCTCCATTCATTTCTTTGGAGTTTTAAGAACAGCCAAGCAAGTGGGCATCTTGGGAGTTTTTTCTTCCACAGCTGGAGTGCCGGAGGTTAGCCATCACAGCCCTAAGAGCTGATTCACACGACTGTTGGGAAACATGGCCCGTGTGTCGTCTGCATCTCCCGGACCGACCAATCACAAGTCTGTACTGTACTTACCTCATCAGGTACACAAAAGACCCACAACCAGATAAGAACTGACTGCACCATAAATCCTTATGACACATTTCGGGTTGGTTCGGCCCATTCTTCTCGAGCCAAACATGGTCGTGTGAATCAGCCCTAAGCCCTCATTGCCCAGAATGAACACTGCTCCTCTGACCCAAACACACAGCATTATAATGACTTATGATGCTATCAGTTCCTGCCTGACTGTGGCTCTAGTGTAAAGTACTTACGGCATTATGCGAGTACAGTACGGTAGTCCCTCAGGAATTCACAGCGTCATAAATCACTATAGTGCTGCGAGTTCGGGTCACGAATAGCGGTCGTCAGACGAATCATGTTTCCAGGACTAAATGCACTTGTGTGTAATCAGCCTAAGAGAAGATTCGTTATATCATTAACCCTTTAGGTACCAGGGCCCGTATGCAAGTGTCACCTCAGTGCCCGCCGCAAATACATCAATGCATAATATGCAGACAAACACGCTACTGAAAATGTTCTCAGAAATAAGAACACAGATCCAATAAACAGATGTAGGCCCTGGAGGGGAGTACTCCCCTTGTAAACCGTCACCCACCCCCTTGTAGTTGGATGTAGGTTATAGGAGGAGGTTTAGTTAGCGCCATTATAAAACCTTAAAGACATTTGCAATTTTCTTCTCCCTTTAGGATATTCTTTCTATTTCATCAGTTGGCAGTGGTACAAACATTCTGCTTCATCTACTTAATTACTCCATACATAGAAAGCCAAACTTAATTGTTGCTATAAAGAAGTTTATGGCAATGTGTGGAACATCTTGGGGCAAGAATGGAGCTGGAATCCAGATGTGCCTTCTGACTTCAAGTTACACAACAGCTACCTGTCCTCTGCATATCTCATCCAGAGAACGCTGCCTGGGCATGAAGGAGGGAGACTGCAGGCATCCCTGACCGAGATTCCCCAAAAAACCTAACCACAACAGGGAGGGTCCAGCACCAAAGTTACTATTGCTAGTGATCCAAAAGCTCCTAAGACAACAGTTTCTGTAGCTACACCGAAAAGACACTTATATACAAATCCTGAGTTACATCTTGTATTATACTCCAGAGCTGCACTCACTATTCTGCTGGTGCAGTCACTGTGTACATACATTACTTATCCTGTACTGATCCTGAGTTACATCTTGTATTATACTCCAGAGCAGCACTCACTATTCTGCTGGTGCAGTCACTGTGTACATACATTACTTATCCTGTACTGATCCTGAGTTACATCTTGTATTATACTCCAGAGCTGCACTCACTATTCTGCTGGTGCAGTCACTGTGTACATACATTACTTATCCTGAGTTACATCCTGTATTATACTCCAGAGCAGCACTCACTATTCTGCTGGTGCAGTCACTGTGTACATACATTACTTATCCTGTACTGATCCTGAGTTACATCCTGTATTATACTCCAGAGCTGCACTCACTATTCTGCTGGTGCAGTCACTGTGTACATACATTACTTATCCTGAGTTACATCCTGTATTATACTCCAGAGCAGCACTCACTATTCTGCTGGTGCAGTCACTGTGTACATACATTACTTATCCTGAGTTACATCCTGTATTATACTCCAGAGCTGCACTCACTATTCTGCTGGTGCAGTCACTGTGTACATACATTACTTATCCTGTACTGATCCTGAGTTACATCCTGTATTATACTCCAGAGCTGCACTCACTATTCTGCTGGTGCAGTCACTGTGTACATACATTACTTATCCTGAGTTACATCCTGTATTATACTCCAGAGCAGCACTCACTATTCTGCTGGTGCAGTCACTGTGTACATACATTACTTATCCTGTACTGATCCTGAGTTACATCCTGTATTATACTCCAGAGCTGCACTCACTATTCTGCTGGTGCAGTCACTGTGTACATACATTACTTATCCTGTACTGATCCTGAGTTACATCCTGTATTATACTCCAGAGCTGCACTCACTATTCTGCTGGTGCAGTCACTGTGTACATACATTACTTATCCTGTACTGATCCTGAGATACATCCTGTATTATACCCCAGAGCTGCACTCACTATTCTGCTGGTGGAGTCACTGTCTACATACATTACTTATCCTGTATTGATCCTGAGTTACATCCTGTATTATACTCCAGAGCAGCACTCACTATTCTGCTGGTGCAGTCACTGTGTACATACATTACTTATCCTGTACTGATCCTGAGTTACATCCTGTATTATACTCCAGAGCTGCACTCACTATTCTGCTGGTGCAGTCACTGTGTACATACATTACTTATCCTGTACTGATCCTGAGTTACATCCTGTATTATACTCCAGAGCTGCACTCACTATTCTGCTGGTGCAGTCACTGTGTACATACATTACTTATCCTGTACTGATCCTGAGATACATCCTGTATTATACCCCAGAGCTGCACTCACTATTCTGCTGGTGGAGTCACTGTGTACATACATTACTTATCCTGTACTGATCCTGAGATACATCCTGTATTATACCCCAGAGCTGCACTCACTATTCTGCTGGTGGAGTCACTGTCTACATACATTACTTATCCTGTATTGATCCTGAGTTACATCCTGTATTATACTCCAGAGCTGCACTCACTATTCTGCTGGTGCAGTCACTGTGTACATACATTACTTATCCTGTATTGATCCTGAGTTACATCCTGTATTATACTCCAGAGCTGCACTCACTATTCTGCTGGTGCAGTCACTGTGTACATACATTACTTATCCTGTACTTTACCTGGCTTGGGATGTGAACTCTGGTCCAAAGACTTCTGTTGTCTGTCCCAGATGTCCAAGATCCAGGACTGCATGGGACGGAAGTGCAGCTGGCTCCACATTACAGATGGGATGCATGGCGTTAGAGTACCCAGTAGTCTCATAGCTTCTCTCAGGGAGCAGATTTTCTTTTGCTGGAAGGATTTGACTTTCCCCTTCAGAGATTGAAGCTTGACTGTGGGTAGAAAGGTCATTTGAGACCCAGAGTCTAGTATGACTCCCAGGAACGGGACTCTGGTTGCTGGATGAAGGGAAGATGTTTGGGGATTGATAATCCAACCCAGTTCTTTCAGGGTATCTAGAAAAGTGTCTAAGTCCGTAAGCACTTGATGTGCTGTATCTCCCACTAGTAAAAAATTGTCTAAATTGGGGATTACATTCAGATTCTTGTGTCTTAAAAGGGGTTGTCCGGGATCAATTTTTTTTACAACAGTTCACTTAATATTAATAGCTGTTTCAAGGTCCCCCCAGATGTTTTTATGTATTTTTCGACATTAGCAGTGCTCCGACAGTCCCCCACTGATTGTTGACATCTATGTTTATGTGTGCGGCAACTTCCTGCTGCACTGCCTTCTGGGTCCCAGCATCGCATGGTTTCTGGTGTCTGTCTGCTCCTCCGTGCATCCACCCCCCTGATTCACATGCAGTCTTCTGCCGCACATATTCCTCCCCCTTAGTTACGCCCCTAAACTCTGCCGCCTTCACTGGTAATAAAGCGCCCTGCACGGTGACGTCACCGGACCAGAGGGGCGTGGCTTAGCACGGTTTGTTGCCACCTAGCTACCGCCCATCCATGCGCTGTGAATAATTACATTGGCTGATGGTGACATCTTCGCTCTGCAGAAAGGGAACCCATACGTCACTGACTCTTAGAAAAACGGCACTTCCGGTTGAGATTTTGTGAGTTGCAAAAGGGGCATCAGAAATGTCTGTTAGAAAAGGTAGGACAGGCATGAATGTAATATTTAGGGGACTGCTGTACACATACAACAATGTCCCCAATCGCGGACAACCCCTTTAAGAATGCCAACATTTCGATCATAAGTTTGGTGAATATCCTGGGAGCCAAGGAAACCCCAAACAGAAAAGCAGTAAATTGGAAGTGGCCGATGCTGCCGAACTGGTCAAACTTCTGAGAGTTGTGGTGGATTGGGATGTGGTAATACGCATCTTTAAGTCCACTGTACACATCCATGCCTTCTTCTTTATCAAGGTCAGGGATCTTAGGGATTCCATTCTGAATTTCCTGTAGGTTATGTATTTGTTTATGATGATCTGGAACGACCCCTCTGTCTTTTTAACTAGAAGGAGGCTGGAATAGAATCCCTGACCCAGTTCTGAGATAGGGACTTGACTTAGGCCTCTTTCACACTTGCGTTGTCCGGATCCGGCGTGTACTCCACTTGCCGGAATTACACTCCGGATCCGGAAAAACGCAAGTGTACTGAAAGCATTTGAAGACGGAACCGTCTTCCAAATGCTTTCAGTGTTACTATGACAGCCAGGACGCTATTAAAGTCCTGGTTGCCATAGTAGGAGCGGGGAGCGGGGGAGCGGTATACTTACAGTCCGTGCGGCTCCCGGGGCGCTCCAGAATGACGTCAGAGCGCCCCATGCGCATGGATGACGTGATCCATGCGATCACGTGATCCATGCGCTTGGGGCGCCCTGACGTCACTCTGGAGCGCCCGGGGAGCCGCACGGACGGTAAGTACACTGCTCCCCCGCTCCCCGCTACACTTACCATGGCTGTCAGGACTTTAGCGTCCCGGGAGCCATGGTAACCACTCTGAAAAAGCTAAATGTCGGCTCCGGCAATGCGCCGAAACGACGTTTAGCTTAAGGCCGGATCCGGATCAATGCCTTCCAATGGGCATTAATTCCGGATCCGGCCTTGCGGCAAGTGTTCCGGATTTTTGGCCGGAGCAAAAAGCGCAGCATGCTGCGGTATTTTCTCCGGCCAACAAACGTTCCGTACCGGAACTGAAGACATCCTGATGCATCCTGAACGGATTACTCTCCATTCAGAATGCATTAGGATAATCCTGATCAGGATTCTTCCGGCATAGAGCCCCGACGACGGAACTCTATGCCGGAAGACAATAACGCAGGTGTGAAAGAGCCCTTACAACTCCAAGATGTATGAGAACTTGAAATGGCACGTTGAACTTTTCCTGATCCCAGATTTGATACTAAAAATCTTTTTGGGGGAACTGAAGAAAGGGTTAATTACTCTTACAGGTAATTGGATTTCCAATAGCCTCCCCAACGGCACTCAACAGGAGGGTGTCCGGGCCCCCTGGACAGGAAACAACACGGAAGCTGAAGTTTAAAAGGCCTCCTCTCCTTACCTAAGTAATAACAAAGTACATGGTGGAGATGCCAAACCAAAAAATTCATATACAAAAACCAAAGAGACTGAATCTTCAGAGAAAATTTTGCATAAGGGAGGGAAATCCCAGTGCCGTTGGGGAGGCTATTGGAAAATCTAATTACCGTTAAGAGTAATTAACCCTTTTCCCGGCGCCTCCCCAACAGCACTCAACAGGAGGATTTACAGAGAAATAAACTTGGGGGAGGGGGGGGGGGGGGGGGGGGGAACTACTGCAAAAAGGATTCTGCGTGAAAAACAACGCTCGTGTACACCGCCCCATTGAAATGAATGGGTCCGGATTCCATGCGGGCGCAATGTGTTCGCATCATGCATTGCACCCGCGCGGATAACTCGCTCGTCTGCAAGGGGCCTAAAAGCGGAGAAATTCATTTTTTTTTAATAGTAGATTTTTCCATAGTTTCTGTAATTTGGGGATTTTTTTTATAAATAAAAGGTAAAACATATTGACTCGAACTTATCACTAACATGAAAAAGAGAGGTCCTGGTTATGGACCACGTCCAATCTAGAATGCTTGAAAAAAGTCATCGGATTTGCCCACGCTGCCGCTCTACAGATCTGTTCAATAGAGCTGGAGGCGGATTCAGCCCAGGAAGCGGACACGGCTCTTGTTGAGTGGGCTTTAAGGCCTGTTGGGGGATCTTGATTCTGCTGAGTATAACATAAAGTGATAGTGTCTCTGATCCATCTGGCGATTGAAGCTTTACTGGCTGCCCGACCTTTATTAGGCTCCTGGAACTGGGCAAGGAGATGGTCTGAATTCCTGAACTTCTCAGAATACTTTAGATAGGCCTTACATCGAAGTTATGAAACTTTTTCTCTTGATCTGATGAAGGATTGGGGCAAACCGATGGTAAGGCAATATGTAGGTTACAGTGGAAACTAGATACCACCTTCGGGAGAAAGGACGGGCAGTGCTTCAGTAGTATGATGCGATCATCCAAAATCTGGAGATAAGGAGAACGGCAGGAGAAAGCCTGGATTTCACCAATTCTTCTGGCTGTAGTGATGGCGAGAAGGAAGGTGGTCTTCAGAGTTAGAAGTTTCAGAGAGATTTCCTCAATGGGCTCAAAAGGAGGTTTCATCAAGACCGAGAGGACTAAATTTAAGTCCCAGGGAGGGACAGAAGTACGGATGGAAGGGAAGTCTCCGATTGCCCCTTTAATAAATCGTTTGACTAAGGGATGTTCTGACAGTTTAGTATCCAAGAAGACCCCTAAAGCCGTATTCTGGACTTTAAAGGATAACTGTCACATTTAGGCCCTAATTTCAGACTATGAAGAATGACGGACGGTGTAACGCCACGTGACGGACGGTGTAACGCCACGTGACGGACGGTGTAACGCCACGTGGCGGACTTCTCCGTACTGAAGCTAAGCTATTGTTCCTCCATCACCTCCCATGATGTCATAGGTCTCACCCCTATTAACATGTTCCATTACCAAGTGCTTACCGTATTTTTCGCTTTATAAGACCCCCCAAAAAAAGTGGGTGGAAAATGGCAGCGTGTCCTATAAAGAGAAGGTTGCAATTGTTACATTGCTGACACATCGCCGGCCATTTTGCTGCACAGAGCGGCCTGCGATGTAGCAGAGCTCTATATCGCGTGGGGCTGGAGGCCGGCAGCTGCTGTTTCACTTGCGGTGGGGCCCAGTGCAGTCACTGTACTCCATTACACTGGGCCCCGCTGTACTGTAATCCTCTGTAGTAGTACTCACATTATAGCTAGCAGCATCACATCACTCAGGGTACTTTCACACTTGCGGCAGGACGGATCCGACATGCTGTTCACCATGTCGGATCCGTCCCCATTGACTATAATGGGGACGGGGGCGGAGCTCTGGCGCAGCACGACGAAAGCCGCCGGACTAAAAAGTCGGACATGCAAGGCTTTTTAGTCCGGCGGCTTTTGCCGTGCTGCGCCGCAGCTCCGCCCCCATTATAGTCAATGGGGACGGAGCGGCGGTCCGGCGAAATAGCGGAAGGACGGATCCGACATGGTGAACAGCCTGTCGGATCCATCCTGCCGCAAGTGTGAAAGTACCCTGAGTGATGTGATGCTGCTCCCACTTCATTAAAGGGGATGTCCAGGTTCAGAGCTGACCCGGACATCCCTCCATTCATGCTCCGATGCTCTCCTTTTCCCTGCTTTAAATCGCGCAGGGCAAAAGCATTTTTTGGAGATCCGGTGACGTACCGGGGCTCTCCATGGGGCTGCCAGGAACCCTGGTGACATCACCGGCACTGATGGGTGGGATTTAGCGCTGCCCTAGCCAGTAAAACAGATAGGGCAGTGCTAAAGCCCGCCCCGCAGAAGTTTCCGCCCAGCAGTGTGTTATTGAAAACAATAGAGCCCGTGCCCTGCGCGATTTAGCGCTTCGGAGCATCAGATGCTCCAATGTTAGCCGGGGGCGGGGGGGATGGGCTGTCCGGGTGAAAATAAGGGTAGGTCCGGCCTCATACCTAAACTCGGACCGTGACTGAGTGACGCTGCACAGATGCGACTTTTTCATGCATAAATAAATGAGATCAGTCTAAGTCAGGCATGGCCAACCTGCAGCTGTTGGAAAACTACAACTCCCACCATGGCCTGCTGCAGGCTGATAGCTGTAGGCAGTCTAAACATGCTGGGAGTTGTAGTTTTGCAACAGCTGGAGGGGCCGCAAGTTGGCCATGCCTGGTCTAAGTAAATATGAACCTGGATATAACACTAGTTACCTAAATGAACACACTGCAACAAACCTGCAGCTGTGTGAGCAGAGCTAGGCCACCACATCTCTGAATGGAAGCAATGGACTTTTCTACTCACTGACAGCAAGCACACATGGTAAGACACAAAGGCAGTCAGTCCATACAGATGTCGGACTTCTCAGAAGAGTCCTATGAGGTGACAGCCCCACATTCTGTCCTCCTTTTACTGGTTTCATGACACCCCTGTCAGCTGCGGTTACTGCCGCATGATCAGTCACCAGTGTGTACGGTGGTTACCTGTGGACCAGGTCCATTATACCGCCGCTATCTCCTCACAGAGCCAGGTTTCCCGCGCGGAGCGTGACGTCATCGCATCATGGCCGACCCCAGTTACCTCACAGAACATTCGGGCGGGAAAGCGTCCAGGTGAAGGCGGTGCCGAGTGTGAAGCGGAGAAGTCTCCGTGATGACAGGAGAGTTCACAGCGCAGGTCACATCATATGGAAGTCACTGATAATATACGAAATATTCTGCCTTTCCATATTTGTGCTGGAGGATTGTGAAGTGAACGCCGCCATGATGTAAGAGTTACACAGTGCAGATTGGTGCGGCAGAAAGCCGTCATTGCGGTCTACAGTCAGCAACTCAATACATTGTGAGTCTATATATTAATTTGTCCCGGTTTTTAAAGATAACCATAAGGACGCGTTCAGACATAACCTCGGCCGTGTTAGCCCCCCCATAACCTCGGCCGTGTTAGCCCCCCCCCATAACCTCGGCCCTGTTAGCCCCCCCATAACCTCGGCCCTGTTAGCCCCCCCATAACCTCGGCCGTGTTAGCCCCCCCCATAACCTCGGCCGTGTTAGCCCCCCCCCCATAACCTCGGCCGTGTTAGCCCCCCCCCATAACCTCGGCCGTGTTAGCCCCCCCCATAACCTCGGCCGTGTTAGCCCCCCCATAACCTCGGCCGTGTTAGCCCCCCCATAACCTCGGCCGTGTTAGCCCCCCCATAACCTCGGCCGTGTTAGCCCCCCCATAACCTCGGCCGTGTTAGCCCCCCCATAACCTCGGCCGTGTTAGCCCCCCCATAACCTCGGCCGTGTTAGCCCCCCCATAACCTCGGCCGTGTTAGCCCCCCCATAACCTCGGCCGTGTTAGCCCCCCCATAACCTCGGCCGTGTTAGCCCCCCCATAACCTCGGCCGTGTTAGCCCCCCCATAACCTCGGCCGTGTTAGCCCCCCCATAACCTCGGCCGTGTTAGCCCCCCCATAACCTCGGCCGTGTTAGCCCCCCCATAACCTCGGCCGTGTTAGCCCCCCATAACCTCGGCCGTGTTAGCCCCCCCATAACCTCGGCCGTGTTAGCCCCCCCCCATAACCTCGGCCGTGTTAGCCCCCCCATAACCTCGGCCGTGTTAGCCCCCCCATAACCTCGGCCGTGTTAGCCCCCCCATAACCTCGGCCGTGTTAGCCCCCCCCCATAACCTCGGCCGTGTTAGCCCCCCCCATAACCTCGGCCGTGTTAGCCCCCCCATAACCTCGGCCGTGTTAGCCCCCCCCATAACCTCGGCCCTGTTAGCCCCCCCATAACCTCGGCCGTGTAACCCCCCCCATAACCTCGGCCGTGTTAGCCCCCCCATAACCTCGGCCGTGTTAGCCCCCCCATAACCTCGGCCGTGTTAGCCCCCCCATAACCTCGGCCGTGTTAGCCCCCCCCATAACCTCGGCCGTGTTAGCCCCCCCCCATAACCTCGGCCGTGTTAGCCCCCCCCATAACCTCGGCCGTGTTAGCCCCCCCATAACCTCGGCCGTGTTAGCCCCCCCATAACCTCGGCCGTGTTAGCCCCCCCCATAACCTCGGCCGTGTTAGCCCCCCCCATAACCTCGGCCGTGTTAGCCCCCCATAACCTCGGCCGTGTTAGCCCCCCCATAACCTCGGCCGTGTTAGCCCCCCCATAACCTCGGCCGTGTTAGCCCCCCCCATAACCTCGGCCGTGTTAGCCCCCCCATAACCTCATGTTTGAACAAAACCTATGCAGTTGATTAGATCTTTGTTAGATCAGGTTGGATCAATTGTTGTTTGCGTTAGATCTCTCACAGATCCAGATCTTCCTCCGATCTGGATGTGACTGAAAGCATTTGTGAGACGCATCCGGATCCATCTCACAAATGCATTGCAAGAACGGATCCGTCTCTCTGCTTGTCATGCGGACAGACAGATCCGTCTTGTATCTTTTTACACATTTTTACCGGTCTGCGCATGCGCAGACTGGAAGGATGGATCCGGCACTAATACATTCCTATGGGGAAAAATTACGGATCCGGCATTCCGGCAAGTCTTCCGTTTTTTTCGCCGGAGATAAAACCGTAGCATGCTGCTGTTTTATCTCTTGCCTGATCAGTCAAAATGACTGAACTGAAGACATCCTGATGCATCCCGGACGGATTAGGGCTCTTTCACACTTGCGTTCTTGTGTTCCGGCAAAGAGTTCCGTCGTCGGGGCTCTATGCCGGAAGAATCCTGATCAGGATTATCCTAATGCATTCTGAATGGAGAGAAATCCGTTCAGGATGCATCAGGATGTCTTCAGTTCCGGTACGGAACGTTTTTTGGCTGGAGAAAATACTGCAGCATGCTGCGCTTTTTGCTCCGGTCAAAAATCCTGAACACTTGCCGCAAGGCCGGATCCGGAATTAATGCCCATTGAAAGGCATTAATCCGGATCCGGCCTTAAGCTAAACTTAGTTTCGGCGCATTACCGGATCCAATGTTTAGCTTTTTCTGAATGGTTACCATGGCTGCCAGGACGCTAAAGTCCTGTTTGCCATGGTAAAGTGTAGTGGGGAGCGGGGGAGCAGCATACTTACCGTCCGTGCCTCTCCCGGGGCGTGACGTCAGTGCGCCCCACGCGCATGGATGACGTATCGCATGGATCACGTCATCCATGCGCATGGGGCGCTCTGACGTCATTCTGGAGCGCCCCGGGAGCCCCACGGACTGTAAGTATACTGCTCCCCCGCTCCCCACTACTACTATGGCAGCCAGGACTTTAATAGCGTCCTGCGTGCCATAGTAACACTGAACGCATTTTGAAGACGTCTTCAAATGCTTTCAGTTCACTTGCGGTGTTACGGATCCGGACAATGCAAGTGTGAAAGAGGCCTTACTCTCCATTCAGAATGCATGGCGATATGCCTGATCAGTTCTTTTCCGGTATAGAGCCCCTAGGACGGAACTCAGTGGCGGAAAAGAAAAACGCTAGTGTGAAAGTACCGTAACACGTTTGTTCCTAGAAGCTCACGGGGCGTGCATGTACTTCCAGGTCAGTGGGGTCGGAGTGCGCCCGCTGCTGGCCGAGGTTTGGATCTGCTGCGCTCACCGGAGCTCCCCTAGCACAGCGCCGCACATGGAACAGTGGCAGTGCTTGGTATTGCAGCTAGGCCGATTGACTTGAAAGGAGCTTAGCTGCAGCTAGGTCATGTGACTGATGTACAGTGACATCACATGGCCTTAGATTGCTGGCCTTTTGTAAGAGCTGATCAGCCGGTGTCCTGGGAGTCGGGTTATACTACCAGGAGTCATAGCGCTGTATACAGAACCCTGGAGCAGGTATAGGGCAGAGGTGACACCACAGGGGTTATACTACCAGGAGTCACAGCGCTGTATACAGAACCCTGGAGCAGATATAGGGCAGAGGTGACACCACAGGGGTTATACTACCAGAAGTCACAGCGCTGTATACTGAACCCTGGAGCAGGTATAGGGCAGAGGTGACACCACAGGGGTTATACTACCAGGAGTCACTGCGCTGTATACAGAACCCTGGAGCAGGTATAAGACAGAGGTGACACCACAGGGGTTATACTACCAGGAGTCACTGCGCTGTATACAGAACCCTGGAGCAGGTATAGGACAGAGGTGACACCACAGGGGTTATACTACCAGGAGTCACTGCGCTGTATACAGAACCCTGGAGCAGGTATAGGACAGAGGTGACACCACAGGGGTTATACTACCAGGAGTCACAGCGCTGTATACTGAACCCTGGAGCAGGTATAGGGCAGAGGTGACACCACAGGGGTTATACTACCAGGAGTCACTGCGCTGTATACAGAACCCTGGAGCAGGTATAGGACAGAGGTGACACCACAGGGGTTATACTATCAGGAGTCACAGCGCTGTATACAGAACCCTGGAGCCGGTATAGGGCAGAGGTGACACCACAGGGGTTATACTACCAGGAGTCACAGCACTGTATACAGAACCCTGGAGCAGATATAGGGCAGAGGTGACACCACAGGGGTTATACTACCAGGAGTCACAGCGCTGTATACAGAACCCTGGAGCAGATATAGGGCAGAGGTGACACCACAGGGGTTATACTACCAGGAGTCACAGCGCTGTATACTGAACCCTGGAGCAGGTATAGGACAGAGGTGACACCACAGGGGTTATACTACCAGGAGTCACAGCGCTGTATACAGAACCCTGGAGCCAGTATAGGACAGAGGAGACACCACAGGGGTTATACTACCAGGAGTCACTGCGCTGTATACAGAACCCTGGAGCAGGTATAGGGCAGAGGTGACACCACAGGGGTTATACTACCAGGAGTCACAGGGCTGTATACAGAATCCTGGAGCAGGTATAGGACAGAGGTGACACCACAGGGGTTATACTACCAGGAGTCACAGCGCTGTATACAGAACCCTGGAACCGGTATAGGGCAGAGGTGACACCACAGGGGTTATACTACCAGGAGTCACAGGGCTGTATACAGAATCCTGGAGCAGGTATAGGGCAGAGGTGACACCACAGGGGTTATACTACCAGGAGTCACAGCGCTGTATACAGAACCCTGGAGCAGGTATAGGGCAGAGGTGACACCACAGGGGTTATACTACCAGGAGTCACAGGGCTGTATACAGAATCCTGGAGCAGGTATAGGGCAGAGGTGACAGTCCACTACAGGGGTTATACTACCAGGAGTCACACCACTGTATACAGAACCCTGGAGCAGGTATAGGGCAGAGGTGACACCACAGGGGTTATACTACCAGGAGTCACTACGCTGTATACAGAACCCTGGAGCAGGTATAGGGCAGAGGTGACAGCACAGGGGTTATACTACCAGGAGTCACTGCGCTGTATACAGAACCCTAGAGCAGGTATAGGGCAGAGGTGACACCACAGGGGTTATACTACCAGGAGTCACACCGCTGTATACAGAACCCTGGAGCAGGTATAGGGCAGAGGTGACACCACAGGAGTTATACTACCAGGAGTCACTGCGCTGTATACAGAACCCTGGAGCAGGTATAGGGCAGAGGTGACACCACAGGGGTTATACTACCAGGAGTCACTACGCTGTATACAGAACCCTGGAACAGGTATAGGGCAGAGGTGACAGCACAGGGGTTATACTACCAGGAGTCACTGCGCTGTATACAGAACCCTGGAACAGGTATAGGGCAGAGGTGACACCACAGGGGTTATACTACCAGGAGTCACAGCGCTGTATACAGAACCCTAGAGCAGGTATAGGGCAGAGGTGACAGCACAGTGGTTATACTACCGGGAGTCACTGCGCTGTATACAGAATCCTGGAGCAGGTATAGGGCAGAGGTGACACCACAGGGGTTATACTACCAGGAGTCACAGGGCTGTATACAGAACCCTGGAGCAGGTATAGGGCAGAGGTGACACCACAGGGGTTATACTACCAGGAGTCACAGGGCTGTATACAGAACCCTAGAGCAGGTATAGGGCAGAGGTGACAGTCCACCACAGGGGTTATACTACCAGGAGTCACAGCGCTGTATACAGAACCCTGGAACCGGTATAGGGCAGAGGTGACAGCACAGGAGTTATACTACCAGGAGTCACAGGGCTGTATACAGAATCCTGGAGCAGGTATAGGACAGAGGTGACACCACAGGGGTTATACTACCAGGAGTCACAGCGCTGTATACAGAACCCTGGAACCGGTATAGGGCAGAGGTGACACCACAGGGGTTATACTACCAGGAGTCACTACGCTGTATACAGAACCCTGGAGCAGGTATAGGGCAGAGGTGACAGCACAGGGGTTATACTACCAGGAGTCACTGCGCTGTATACAGAACCCTGGAGCAGGTATAGGGCAGAGATGACAGCACAGGGGTTATACTACCAGGAGTCACACCACTGTATACAGAACCCTGGAGCAGGTATAGGGCAGAGGTGACACCACAGGGGTTATACTACCAGGAGTCACAGCGCTGTATACAGAACCCTGGAGCAGATATAGGGCAGAGGAGACACCACAGGGGTTATACTACCAGGAGTCACTACGCTGTATACAGAACCCTGGAGCAGGTATAGGGCAGAGGTGACAGCACAGGGGTTATACTACCAGGAGTCACTGCGCTGTATACAGAACCCTGGAGCAGGTATAGGGCAGAGGTGACAGCACAGGGGTTATACTACCAGGAGTCACTACGCTGTATACAGAACCCTGGAGCAGGTATAGGGCAGAGGTGACAGCACAGGGGTTATACTACCAGGAGTCACTGCGCTGTATACAGAACACTAGAGCAGGTATAGGACAGAGGAGACACCACAGGGGTTATACTACCAGGAGTCAAAGCGCTGTATACAGAACCCTGGAGCAGGTATAGGGCAGAGGTGACACCACAGGGGTTATACTACCAGGAGTCACAGGGCTTTATACAGAATCCTGGAGCAGGTATAGGGCAGAGGTGACAGTCCACTACAGGGGTTATACTACCAGGAGTCACACCACTGTATACAGAACCCTGGAGCAGGTATAGGGCAGAGGTGACACCACAGGGGTTATACTACCAGGAGTCACTACGCTGTATACAGAACCCTGGAGCAGGTATAGGGCAGAGGTGACAGCACAGGGGTTATACTACCAGGAGTCACTGCGCTGTATACAGAACCCTAGAGCAGGTATAGGGCAGAGGTGACACCACAGGGGTTATACTACCAGGAGTCACACCGCTGTATACAGAACCCTGGAGCAGGTATAGGGCAGAGGTGACACCACAGGAGTTATACTACCAGGAGTCACTGCGCTGTATACAGAACCCTGGAGCAGGTATAGGGCAGAGGTGACACCACAGGGGTTATACTACCAGGAGTCACTACGCTGTATACAGAACCCTGGAACAGGTATAGGGCAGAGGTGACAGCACAGGGGTTATACTACCAGGAGTCACTGCGCTGTATACAGAACCCTGGAACAGGTATAGGGCAGAGGTGACACCACAGGGGTTATACTACCAGGAGTCACAGCGCTGTATACAGAACCCTAGAGCAGGTATAGGGCAGAGGTGACAGCACAGTGGTTATACTACCGGGAGTCACTGCGCTGTATACAGAATCCTGGAGCAGGTATAGGGCAGAGGTGACACCACAGGGGTTATACTACCAGGAGTCACAGGGCTGTATACAGAACCCTGGAGCAGGTATAGGGCAGAGGTGACACCACAGGGGTTATACTACCAGGAGTCACAGGGCTGTATACAGAACCCTAGAGCAGGTATAGGGCAGAGGTGACAGTCCACCACAGGGGTTATACTACCAGGAGTCACAGCGCTGTATACAGAACCCTGGAACCGGTATAGGGCAGAGGTGACAGCACAGGAGTTATACTACCAGGAGTCACAGGGCTGTATACAGAATCCTGGAGCAGGTATAGGACAGAGGTGACACCACAGGGGTTATACTACCAGGAGTCACAGCGCTGTATACAGAACCCTGGAACCGGTATAGGGCAGAGGTGACACCACAGGGGTTATACTACCAGGAGTCACTACGCTGTATACAGAACCCTGGAGCAGGTATAGGGCAGAGGTGACAGCACAGGGGTTATACTACCAGGAGTCACTGCGCTGTATACAGAACCCTGGAGCAGGTATAGGGCAGAGGTGACAGCACAGGGGTTATACTACCAGGAGTCACACCACTGTATACAGAACCCTGGAGCAGGTATAGGGCAGAGGTGACACCACAGGGGTTATACTACCAGGAGTCACAGCGCTGTATACAGAACCCTGGAGCAGATATAGGGCAGAGGAGACACCACAGGGGTTATACTACCAGGAGTCACTACGCTGTATACAGAACCCTGGAGCAGGTATAGGGCAGAGGTGACAGCACAGGGGTTATACTACTAGGAGTCACTGCGCTGTATACAGAACCCTGGAGCAGGTATAGGGCAGAGGTGACAGCACAGGGGTTATACTACCAGGAGTCACTACGCTGTATACAGAACCCTGGAGCAGGTATAGGGCAGAGGTGACAGCACAGGGGTTATACTACCAGGAGTCACTGCGCTGTATACAGAACACTAGAGCAGGTATAGGACAGAGGAGACACCACAGGGGTTATACTACCAGGAGTCACTGCGCTGTATACAGAACCCTGGAGCAGGTATAGGGCAGAGGTGACAGCACAGGGGTTATACTACCAGGAGTCACTACGCTGTATACAGAACCCTGGAGCAGGTATAGGGCAGAGGTGACAGCACAGGGGTTATACTACCAGGAGTCACTGCGCTGTATACAGAACACTAGAGCAGGTATAGGACAGAGGAGACACCACAGGGGTTATACTACCAGGAGTCACAGGGCTGTATACAGAACCCTGGAGCAGGTATAGGGCAGAGGTGACACCACAGGGGTTATACTACCAGGAGTCACTGCGCTGTATACAGAACCCTGGAGCAGGTATAGGACAGAGGTGACACCACAGGGGTTATACTACCAGGAGTCACTGCGCTGTATACAGAACCCTGGAGCAGGTATAGGACAGAGGAGACACCACAGGGGTTATACTACCAGGAGTCAAAGCGCTGTATACAGAACCCTGGAGCAGGTATAGGGCAGAGGTGACACCACAGGGGTTATACTACCAGGAGTCACTGCGCTGTATACAGAACCCTGGAGCAGGTATAGGGCAGAGGTGACACCACAGGGGTTATACTACCAGGAGTCACACCACTGTATACAGAACCCTAATTAATTTTGCATTAAAAGTCATACTTTCTAGGAGACAAGCGACTTTTCTTTGCACAGGTGCAAATTTTTTCCCCATGCGCAAATAAATTAGACCAGTTTAAGTGAATATGAACCGTTTGTACTGAAATAAAAAACACCAGAGGTCAGAGTCAGACCAACAACACTACACCGAGTCCATTATATGCGTCCAGGAATAGATAAGGGCCACATGTAAGGGGTTTATAAGATTAGGGCCACAGTAAGTAATTAAAAGCAGTAAGTACAGTATAAGAATCCATTCACACTTCCGTGTTTGTTTTGCGGATCCGCAAAACACGGACACCGGCAATATGCGTTCCGCATTTTGCGGACCGCACATCGCCGGCACTTAAAAGAAAATGCCTAATCTTGTCTGCAATTGCGGTCAAGAATAGGACATGTTCTATTTTTCGGGGGATTGGAATTGCGGACCCGGATTTCCGGATCCGGGTAGCACATTGTGCGGCCCCATAGAAATTAATTGGTCCACAATTCCGTTCCGCAAAATGCGGAACAGAATTGCGGACGTGTGAATGGACACTTATAGTAAGAGGGCTGACTTACCACATTGGCACAACATATTAGGCACTGAAATTGCGCTTGTGGAAAAATTGCAATTTCCACTTTTCACCATCTGCTGTGAAGTAATTTAAAAAAATACCTGTGGGGTCGAAATGATCTCTGCACCCCTTGGTAAATACTGTGAGTAGTGATGAGCGAAGCAAGCGTCAGATGTTACATCCACAGTCACTTCATTCAAAACGTTGGATTAATACTGTATGGAAATCCATCTCCATACAGTATAAAATATTGTTAATCTGCCTTTTACATTGATGACCTATCGTCAGGAAAGATCATCAGTATCAGATTAGCAGGATCTGATTCCTGCCACCCCCACCCATCGGCTGTAGGAAGGTGGTGTGCATCGTACTACGTTATAGGGTACTCTGCTAGCTGTTCTTGGTTTTTCACATGGTAGTATTGGAAAACATTAAATATTAACCCCTTGACAACTTCTGCTGTACATGTACTGCGGAATTCGTCACTTTAAAGATGGCGCACACTTGTGAGTGCAGTGGGCGCCATAGCCGCCGGATTTCTCTTGTTTGAAACAACAGAGGTTCAGGGCCATAAGGTGTGACCACGTCATCCGAGTTGTAAAGGTGCGGGAGCTGCATGCTCCTGTAACAGCCTGCCCTGGCTGAGATTGGGGAAGCTTTTATGCTGAGGGATAGCCTCGAGCCTCAAGCAGGCTCTGATACCTCTCACTGTTATATTCCAATACAGACAGCAGGTGGCAGCACTGTATACTGTGAATGGTGTGTTTTTTGATGGATAAATATCCATCACAGAATACAATTGCCAATCTAATGATTGCTGGTTGTAGTCACCTAAGGTGACTTAGAAGCCTCTGCTCTGGTGGTGGATCCCTGAAGTTATGTAGAGGTGCCGGCCTTACTTCACTCTGTCCACTGCTGATTCTACATGTAAGACGGCTTCCTTGCTGTCTTTTTTTTAGACCATTTTTCTGTCTAAACCAGGCATAGAAAATTATGAATGAGATCAATAAGACCCCCATTCAGACCTCAGATTTCACCCCCAAACCTCATATCAGCCCCCAGCCTCATATCATCAGCACCTGGGCCTATTATCACATAAAATAAAGAATCCTCTTACCTCTCCTGGTCCGGGCGCCGCTGCTCCTCACTTCCAGCGCTCTCTCTTCTCACAGCGCCCCCAGGCTGTGCGCAGCCGACAGCAGAGGACCATGAAGCGGTGAGTACAGAGCCTTCACCACTTCCCGTCCTCCGGTACTAATGTGTGCTTCCATAATAGAAGTGCTCATTAGTATTTGTCCCATAAGACTCAGTGACATTACGGTATTACTATCATTAGAAAGTAAAACTTGTCTCAAAAAAATAAATAAAAAGCCCTCGTATGTGAATGGAAAAAGCTATGTCTCTGGTAAGGCAGGGAGTGAAAAAGTAAAAGCAGAAAATTGCAGAGTCCTCTAGAGGATAAGAATGATTGCCTCTCAGACATGTGGTATATTTCCCTGTGTGTCTTATACCCCATCCCCGTTTCTGCCGGTATTGAGCCGATCTCACACGGTGTTCAGTCCAGGAAACACTGTGTGACTGTTGCTTTTCCTGGACTGAAAATCGTTCCTCTGTTGTGAACTCACATTATCCCAATGACTTATGACACTCTGTGTTTGTGTCTGACCATGGGTCTGCTGAATTGTACTTGCGTAATGCCGTGTCCTGTACTGAGTAATGCGGTCAGTACAGTTCAGTAGACCCGCGGTTAGACAGGAAGGCACAGAGGAGCAGTGTTCAGTCCGGGATCCGTCATACAGAGTATGTTTCCTGGACTGGATGCGCTCATGTGAAATTGGCTTTTGCTTGACCTAGGTCTCATGTGAAATTGGCTTTTGCTTGACCTAGGTCAGACAAATCTGTAAGCATGCATGCCTAGACTGACAGGCAATTTATAAGTTGGTATGTGGCGGGCACTGGTCGGCATGTTGATACTATGGGGTAGCATTTCACACTCCTCATCAGCCATGGCACATGTGCTTTCCAGGACCAGTTACATAAGTCGGAGATGTTTAGCGCACCTGGGTCCTGTGATAAATGAGCGACGGGTCCTTATTCATCATTACCTGGAAACACTTCATCTGATCGGCAGCGGGCTGATAGGGATGTCCTGACTTGTAGAGAGAAATTCCTGAGTCTCCGTCCCCCCGAGCAGCAGCAGACTTGTCTCCTCCTGGTCTGTCAGGACAGACACTCCGGGATGTGATACTGGAACTGATCACATCTTCTCCTATAGAACATGTGGCAGATGGAAGGGCCGCTTAGTATGTAGGAAATTCTATCCAGTTCTTAGATTAGTGGGGGCACCCACCTGAAAAACCTGTTCCAGGATCCCCATACATCAGATGCAGCGTTCTTACCGATGATATTCATAGGGCTTATTTGATAGAATGGATTCATCATTTGCCCTCACACAATTTCTTGTACGGCAAGAGAAGAAAGGTGTTGCACCATTGCTTCCGGCAGGAGACCAAGGTGCTGCTTTCTCCCGTCTGCAACATATTCTAGGCAGGAGTTGGTATATTCTTTAGTACGATGGCTTTTCACTATGACTATGCCAGGGATCAGCAACCTCCATCGCAACTGCTGCAATGAAACTGCTACTCCCAGAATCTGCCTTACACTTCTGTGGGAGTTTCAAGAACAACTGAGCAAGTGTGCATGGTGGGAGTTGTAGTTACACTGCTGGCAGGCTGTGCACCTGGGATAAAAACTACTGCAGACCCTGACTGGAGTAGTTTTCACTCCGCTTTTTTATGCCTGTTTGCAGGCATACAAGATAGTATATGTGTTGGGCCCAAAGCCCTGGCCCTGCACCCTCCACCCCACTGCCACTCCCAAGTGACGAGCGCGGCACAATAACACCTGTGCGACAAAATATTGGAGTCTTGTTGCAACTTTTTATATGCCAAAAAGTAGCATAGTGCCCATTGTAAATGACTCCCACTATCCTGTATCTCAGCTTCTGATAAATTACAATTATTTTACTTTCCAGGATCAGAACCAGCAGTCTCTCCATTGACTTTAATGAGGACCGGTCGCCTCTCCTGACATCTCAGTTTTAGTAACTACTTGCATTCCCATTAATACCAATTCTGGAGCTTCTATTCTCATGGCTCTATGTTGTGCCGTTCCTGTATTATTCCTGCTAGAAGTCTACAAATAATTTGCCAACAGTCTGCAGTAAAGGTACTGCTGGGTGTTACCAGGAGCTGGTGTTTCTGACTCTGTCCAACCAGTTCTTTTGGTGTCAAACTGTGCAGGGACCCTCTTCCCCCATCTGGTAACACCCATCTGTACCTTCACTGCAAGCTGCTGGCAATTTATTCATAACTTCTAGTAGAAATAATAAAGGAACGCACAACACAGAGCCATAGGAATAGATGCTCCAGGATTGTTATTACATGGGGGATGCAAGTCCTTACTACAACAGACAGTCAAGAGAGCTGAGAGGTCCTCTTTAAGGTAAAACTCCATCTTGTGCGCACAGTGTAAAATGATGGGAACGCCTCTATGTTAGAATATACCATCGGATTTGAGTTAGATCGTCAAAACTCAGATCCGACAGTATATTCTAACACAGAGGCGTTCCCATAGTGATGGGGACGCTTCAAGTTAGAATATACTAAGAACTGTGTACATGACTGCCCCCTGCTGCCTGGCAGCACCCGATCTCTCTCAGGGGGCTGTGATCATAGCCCCCTATAAGAGATCAGGTGCTCCTAGGCAGGAGAGGGCAGACCCCCCTCCCCTGTATTTAACTCATTGGTGGCCAGTGCGGCGTCCCCCCCCCCCCCCCTAATTAAAATCACCCCTGCCATCATTGGTGGCCAGTGCGGCCTCCCCTCTCCCCCCCCCCCTCCCTAATTAAAATCACCCCCGCCATCATTGGTGGCCAGTGCGGCCTCCCCTCTCCCCCCCTCCCTAATTAAAATCACCCCCGCCATCATTGGTGGCCAGTGCGGCCTCCCCTCTCCCCCCCTCCCTAATTAAAATCACCCCCGCCATCATTGGTGGCCAGTGCGGCCTCCCCCCCCCCCCTAATTAAAATCATCCCCGCCATCATTGGTGGCCAGTGCGGCCTCCCTTCTCCCCCCCTCCCTAATTAAAATCACCCCCCCATCATTGGTGGCCAGTGCGGCCTCCCCTCTCTCCCCCCCCCCCTAAATAAAATCACCTTCTCCCATCATTGGTGGCAGTGGAGAGTTCCGTTTGGAGTCCCAGTTTAATCGCTGGGGCTCCGATCGGTAACCATGGCAACCAGGACGCTACTGCAGTCCTGGTTGCCATGGTTACTTAGCAATTTTAGAAGCATTATACTTACCTTCGCTGTCTGTGACCGGCCGGGTGCTCCTCCTACTGGTAAGTGAAAGGTCTGTGCGGCGCATTACCTATAGAACTCTCCGCTGCCACAATGATGGGGGAAGGTGATTTTAATTAGGGGGGGGGGAGAGGGGAGGCCGCACTGGCCACCAATGATGGGGGGGTGATTTTAATTAGGGGGGGAGGGGAGGCCGCACTGGCCACCAATGATGGCGGGGGTGATTTTAATTAGGGGGGGGGAGAGGGGAGGCCGCACTGGCCACCAATGAGTTAAATACAGGGGAGGGGGGTCTGCCCCTCCCCCCCGCCTGGCAGCACCTGATCTCTTACAGTGGGCCATGATACGCACAATTAACCCCTCAGGTGCGGCACCTGAGGGGTTAATTGTGCTGATCACAGCCCCCTGTAAGAGATCGTGTGCTGCCAGGTAGCAGGGGGCAGTCATGTACAAAGTTCTTAGTATATTCTAACTTGAAGCCTCTGTGTTAGAATATACTGTCGGATTTGAGTTTTCACGAAGTGAAAACTCAGCTCTGAAAAAGCTTTTATGCAGACGGATCTGCGATCTGTCTGTGTGAAAGTAGCCTATGGACGCGGATGCCAATCTTGTGTGCATCCTTGTTTTTTCACGGACCCATTGACTTGAATGGGTCCGTGTACCGTTGTCCGTCAAAAAAATAGGACAGGTCCTGTTTTTTTGACGGACAGGAAACACGGATCACGGCCGCGGATGACCAACGGTGCATTTTCCGAGTTTTCAACGGACCCATTGAAAGTCAATGGGTCCGCAGAAAATCACGGAAAACGGGACAACGGCCACGGATGCACACAACGGTCGTGTGCATGAGGCCTAAGGCCTCATGCACACGACAGTTGTTTTTCACGGCCTCCATTCCGTTTTTCTTGCGGATAGGATGGGGACCCATTAATTAATTTCAATGGGTCAGCAAAAAAATACTGATAGTTCATCCGTTTGTGTTCCGCATCCGTTGTCCGTGTTTCCCTTCAACCAAAAAAATAGTGCATGTCCTACTTTTTTCACATTTGCGGACAAGGAAAGGCATTTATTACAAGGGATGTGTGGAAAAAAACGGATCCTCCAAAAAAAAAGGATGCCGCATCCGTATTCTTTGGCGGACGCACAATTTGCGGACACAAATTGTGCATGTAGCCTTAGCATGGAAGAAGTCTCCAGCATGTGGATAGGATTTGTAAAAACACCTCCATTTGCCTTCCGTACATTCCTCTGCGGCTTTGACCTGTGCAGATCCCCAGCAATTCCATCCCGTTTGGAGTTACCCTTAGGGCTCATGCACACAAACGTATTTTCATTCCGTGTCCGTTCTGTTTTTTTTGCCGACCGTATGCAGAACCATTAATTTCAATGGGTCCGCAAAAAATTTGAAGTTACTCCGTGTGCGTTCCGTTTCCGTACGTCCGTATTTCCGTTCCACAAAAAAAAAAGAACATGTTCTATTATTGTCCGCATTACGGACAAGGATAGTACTGTTCTATCAGGGGCCAGCTGTTCAGTTCCGCAAAATACGGAATGCACACAGATGTCATCCATATTTTTTGCATCTCTGTTTTTTGCGGACCGCAAAATACATACGGTCGTGTGCATGAGCCCTAAAAAAAAACTCTCGGAAACCTCAACCAAAACACCTGTTTTCTGCTACTGATTTTCCTGCTGTTGGATTTGCCATTTACCTTGGGCCTCATGCACAGGATTAGGTGTTTTTTCGGCTCACACACTGACCCACTTCTTTCTATGGGCCATGCACACAGCGCAGGTTGTATTTTTTTTGTACCTTTCTATTGTGGGAGAGAGAAAAATCCAGAACACACACACAAGCTTCCATAATTTGTGGGCTAAAATACGGACATGAGCTTGAGTCCTTTTGTAACCACGGCCATGATACCACGGTCGTATTGTCCAGTGCCGCCAGTTCATCTCTGCGGGTTTGCAGGAATGAGGGCCCTGACCAGTAAGATATGTTACCTACAGTCAGGTCCATAAATATTGGGACATCGACACAATTCTAAAATTTTTGGCTCTATACACCACCACAATGGATTTGAAATGAAACAAACAAGATGTGCTTTAACTGCAGACTGTCAGCTTTAATTTGAGGGTATTTACATCCAAATTAGGTGAACTGTGTAGCAATTACAACAGTTTGCATATGTGCCTCCCACTTGTCAAGGGACCAAAAGTAATGGGACAGAATAATAATCATAAATCAAACTTTAACTTTTTAATACTTGGTTGCAAATCCTGTGCAGTCAATTACAGCCTGAAGTCTGGAACGCATAGACATCACCAGACGCTGGTCTCATCCCTGGTGATGCTCTGCCAGGCCTCTACTGCAACGGTCTTCAGCTCCTGCTTGTTCTTGGGGCATTTTCCCTTCAGTTTTGTCTTCAGCAAGTGAAATGCTCAATCGGATTCAGGTCCGGTGATTGACTCGGCCATTGCAGAACATTCCACTTCAGTATGCTTTGGGTCATTGTCCATCTGCACTGTGAAGCACCGTCCAATGAGTTCTGAAGCATTTGGCAGAATATGAGCAGATAATATTGCCCGAAACACTTGAGAATTCATCCTGCTGCTTTTGTCAGCAGTCACATCATCAAAAAATACAAGAGAACCAGTTCCATTGGCAGCCATACATGCCCACGCCATGACACTACCACCACCATGCTTCACTGATGAGGTGGTATGCTTAGGATCATGAGCAGTTCCTTTCCTTCTCCATACTCTTCTCTTCCCATCACTCTGGTACAAGTAGATCTTGGTCTCCTCTGTCCATAGGATGTTGTTCCAGAACTGTGAAGGCTTTTTTAGATGTCGTTTGGCAAACTCTAATCTGGCCTTCCTGTTTTTGAGGCTCACCAATGGTTTACATCTTGTGGTGAACCCTCTGTATTCACTCTGGTGAAGTCTTCTCCTGATGGTTGACTTTGACACACATACACCTACCTCCTGGAGAGTGTTCTTCATCTGGCCAACTGTTGTGAAGGGGGTTTTCTTCACCGGGGAAAGAATTCTTCGGTCATCCACCACAGTTGTTTTCCGTGGTCTTCCGGGTCTTTTGGTGTTGCTGAGCTCACCGCTGCGTTCCTTCTTTTTAAGAATGTTCCAAACAGTAATTTTGGCCACGCCTAATGTTTTTGCTATCTCTCTGATGGGTTTGTTTTGTTTTTTCAGCCTAATGATGGCTTCCCTGATAGTGACAGCTCTTTGGATCTCATCTTGAGAGTTGACAGCAACAGATTCCAAATGCAAATAGCAGACTGGAAATGGACCTTTTATCTGCTCATTGTAATTGGGATAATGAGGGAATAACACACACCTGGCCATGGAACAGCTGAGAAGCCAATTGTCCCATTACTTTTGGTCCCTTAAGAAGTGGGAGGCACATATGCAAACTGCTGTGATTCCTGCACCGTTCACCTGATTTGGATGTAAATACCCTCAAATTACAGCTGACAGTCTGCAGGTAAAGCACATCTTGTTCGTTTCATTTCAAATCCATTGTGGTGGTGTATAGAGCCCAAAATGTTAGAATTGTGTCGATGTCCCAATATTCATGGACCTGACTGTACAAACAGATATGTTATTCCTGTTGGGAATATGAGTGATGGATGGATTTCTTGCTTGTAGCAAAGAGCAGATGATCTGGTCCCATTCATCAGGGCTTCACATTCTGATCTCTTGCTGTGTATTAATTGTAAGCTCTCCGGACGGGAGACTGATCTATGTGTGTCCTGGCTGTAGAGCGCCTCTATGAGAGAACTGGGATGAGAGCCCATCTGTTCTCAGAGTATAGAGAGGAATTGCAGGTCCGAAATGTAAGGCAATTGCTAAATGAACAATTCCCTAATCAGAAGCACTGCAGTGAGAAGTGGGCATGACCCAAAAAGCACTTGTCTTCTCTGCTTGACACGGCCTATGATTTCCATGGACTGTGCTGATGTCTGGTCTCCTCTGATAATCACATGAACCTGAGCATCTGACTGACATTTTATACTCTACAGCAGGGATCGGCTGAAACTACAACTCCCAGAATGCTCCATTCACTTTTATAGGAGTTAGGGCTCATGCACACGACCGTATGGCTTTTTCAGTGTTTTGCAGTCCGTTTTTTACGGATCCGTTCAGTTTTTTTGTTTCCGTTGTGTCTCCGTTTCCTTTCCGTTTTTCCGTATGCCATGTACAGTATACATAGAATTACATAGAAAAAATTGGGCTGGGCATAACATTTTCAATAGATGGTTCAGCTAAAATGGAACAGATACGGAAGACATACGGATGCATTTCCGTATGTGTTCCGTTTTTTTGAAGACCCATTGACTTGAATGGAGCCAAGCACCGTGATTTGCAGACAATAGGACATGTTCTATGTTTTCACGGTACGGAAATACTGAAACGGAATGCACACGGAGACACTTCAGTTTTTTTTTTGCTGAATCATTGAAATGAATGTTTCAGTATATGTACCACATACTGAACTAAAAAAACGGCCAGTATACTGAACGCAAAATACTTTCGTGTGCATGAGCCCTAAGAAGAAGAGCCGAGCATGGTAGTTTCACAGCAGCTGGCACCGCGCTGTTTGTATCACCCCTGTGTCCTCAGATTTCTGTGCGTAGGATTCTGTCTTTCGTCTAAAGCCAGGGTTACATTAACAATGTGAGGAAGAAGAGAAGAAATAGCGGTTCTTTTATGCATGACGGGAAAAAAAGTCCTGTCAACGGGACGTATCGGAAGAAAACTGAACCATTATACGTGCCCATAGAAATATATCAGGACGGAGCAAAACGGAATACCTCTTACAGGGTTCCGTTTTGCATTCAGTTACAGTGGATATTAAAAGTCTGCACACCCCTGTTAAAATGTCAGGTTTCTGTGATGTAAAAAATGGAGACAAAGGTAAATCATTTCAGAACTTTTTCCGCCTTTAATGTGACCTATAAACTGTACCACTCAAACAAACTGAAATCTTTTAGGTGGAGGGAAGAAAACAAAAAAGCCCTAAAGTAATGTGGTTGCATAAGGCCTCTTTCACACGGGTGTGTCCAGATTAGGTCCGGATGCGTCCCGGTGCATTGCGGCAAACCCGCGCGAGTAGGAACGCAATTGCAGTCAGTTTTGACTGCGATTGCATTCCGATGTTCAGTTTTTATCGCGTGGGTGCAATGTGTTTTGCACGCGCGTGATAAAAATCAGACTGTGGTACTCAGACCCGGACTTCTTCACTGAAGTTCAGGTTTGGGATCGGTGTTCTGTAGATTGTATTATTTCCCCTTATAACATGGTTATAAGGGAAAATAATAGCATTCTGAATACAGAATGCATAGTACAATAGGGCTGGAGGGGTTAAAAAAAAATTAAACTCACCTTAATCCACTTGTTCGCACAGCCGGCATCTCTTCTGTCTTCATCTGTGAGCAATAAGACCTTTGATGACGTCACTGCGTTCATCACATGGTCCATCACATGATCTTTTACCATGGTGATGGATCATGTGACGGACCATGTGATGAGCGTAGTGACGTCATCAAAGGTCCTATTGCTCACAGATAAAGACCGAAGAGATGCCGGCTGCGCAAACAAGTGGATTAAGGTGAGTTAATTTTTTTAATTTATTTTTTTAACCCCTCCAGCCCTATTTCACTATGCATTCTGTATTCAGAATGCTATTATTTTCCCTTATAACCATGTTATAAGGGGAAATATTAATGATCGGGTCCCCATCCCGATCGTCACCTAGCAACCGTGCGTGAAAATCGCACCGCATCCGCACTTGCTTGCGGATGCTTGCGATTTTCACGCAACCTCATTCATTTCTATGGGGCCTGCGTTACGTGAAAAACGCACAAAGAGGAGCATGCTGCGATTTTCACGCAACGCACAAGTGATGCGTGAAAATCACCGCTCGTGTGCACAGCCCCATAGAAATGAATGGGTCGGGATTCAGTGGGGGTGCAATGCATTCAACTCACGCATCGCACCCGCGCGGAATACTCGCCCGTGTGAAAGGGGCCTAAGTGTGCACACCCTCTTATAACTGGGGATGTAGCTGTGTCCAGAACTAAGCAATCACATTCAGAATCCTGTTAGATAGCAGTCAGCATACACCAGCCATCATGTAAAGGGCCTCGGATTAACCCCAGATAAAGCTCAGCCGCTCTAGTTGGTCTTTCCTGAAATGTTCTTGGTCACATCCCACAGCAGAAGCCACGGTCCACAGAGAGCTTCCATCAGAGGGGTCTCATTGTTAGATAGCAGTCGGCATACACCGGCCATCATGTAAAGGGCCTCTGATTAACCCCAGATAAAGCTCAGCTGCTCTAGTTGGTCTTTCCTGAAATGTTCTTAGTCGCATCCCACAGCAGAAGCCATGGTCCACAGAGAACTTCCATCAGAGGGATCTCAGTGTTAGAAGTTATCAGTCAGGAGAAGGGGACAAAAGAATGTCCAAGGCATTAGATCTACCATGGAACACAGTGGAGACCGTCATCATCAAGTGGAGGAAATATGGCCCAACAGTGACATTACTAAGAACTGGACGTCCCTCCAAAACTGATGAAAAGACGAGGAGAAAACTGGTCTGGGAGGCGACCAAGAGGCCGACAGCAACATTAAAGGAGCTGCCAGGAATATCTGGCAAGTCCTGGCTGTGTGGTCCATGTGACAACCATCTCCCGTATTCTTCATATGTCTGGGCTATGGGGTAGAGGGACAAGACGAAAGCCTCTTCTTACCAAGAGAAACATCCAAGCCAGGCTACATTCTGCAAAAACACATTTGAAGTCTCCCAAAAGCATGTGGGAAAAGGTGTTCTGGTCTGATGAAACCAAGGTGGAACTTTTTGGCCATAATTCCGAAAGATATGTTTGGCGCAAAAACAACCCTGCCCATCACCAGAAGAACCCCATCCCCACAGTGAAGCCTGGTGGGGGCAGCATCATGCCAAGGGGCTGTTCTCCTTCAGCTGGAACTGGGGCCTTAGTTAAGCTGGAGGAAATTCTGAACGGCTCCAAATACCGGTCAATATTGGCCCAAAACCTTCAGGCTTCTGCTAGAAAGCTGAACATGAAGAGGAACTTCATCTCTCAGCATGACAACGACCCAAAGCAGACATCCAAATCAACCAAGGAATGGCTTCACCAGAAGAAGATTAAAGCTTTGGAATGGCCCAGACCTGAATCCGATTGACAATCTGTGGGGTGATCTGAAGAGGGCTGTGCCCAGGAGATGCCCTCGCAATCTGTGGGGTGATCTGAAGAGGGCTGTGCCCAGGAGATGCCCTTGCAATCTGTGGGGTGATCTGAAGAGGGCTGTGCCCAGGAGATGCCCTCGCAGTCTGTGGGGTGATCTGAAGAGGGCTGTGCCCAGGAGATGCCCTCGCAATCTGTGGGGTGATCTGAAGAGGGCTGTGCCCAGGAGATGCCCTTGCAATCTGTGGGGTGATCTGAAGAGGGCTGTGCCCAGGAGATGCCCTCGCAATCTGTGGGGTGATCTGAAGAGGGCTGTGCCCAGGAGATGCCCTTGCAATCTGACAGATTTGGAGTGTTTTTGCAAAGAAGAGTCAAAATTTGCCCATGCTGATAGACTCAGACCCAAAAAGACTGAGTGCTGGAATAACATCAAAAGGGGCTTCAACAAAGTATTAGTTTAAGGGTGTGCACACTTATGCAACCATATTATTTTTTTTAAATATTTTTTCTTCCCTCCACCTAAAAGATTTCCGTTTGTTTTTCAATTGAGTTGTACAGTTTAAAGGTCACATTAAAGGTGGAAAAAGTTGTGAAATTATTTATCTTTGTCTCATTTTTTTTACATCACAGAAACCTGACATTTTAACAGGGGTGTGTAGACTTTTTATATCCACTGTATGTAATGTTATAATGGAACTCTATAACGGTATTCCTAACGGTAATGCGAACTCGTCCTAAATTCCTCCTTTTTGTAGTATCATTGGGGGCGACACAATATTTGTCTCTGGATGTTTTCACGGACTTCTTTGCCCTCACGTTAGGGGGGGGGGGGGTGTTCGTGTTTTTTTCAGTGGCTGAAATGCTGCTGTGAGGTTTTAAGATAATCCAGAGGAGCCATATTTCTTCCCCCTTTTCCACCTGACACACATGTAATGAAGGTGTCTGGGTGATTTAAGCCTCTTTCCGAATCTCAAACGACCTCATCCCACACGGCTCGCTGTTGTGTTTGTACTGGTGTGGGCACAGGTAAATAGATAAGGAAAAGCCATTACCAAGCTCGTTTGGTCTGGGTCATTACCCAGAATGCTCGCTGCTGGTATTTGATCATGCTTGGTCTATTAAAGTGTCATTATGTAGCATTCAACACTCAGTGATGTGTGAGTGGTAAATTAGGATGCTTGGCAGCCTGCTAGTAACTTGTCATGTCACTCGGCACATCACTTCCTTCACCCCTTGCCTGCCAGAGAGGTGTGTCTCTTAGGCATTGTTCACACCACCATTCGGAGATCCGGCAGGCAGTTCCCGTACAGAGCAGCCCACCGGACCTCACAGGATCCCCATTGAGTGCAATGAGTCCTGGCGGTGATCCAGACAATTTCTGACATAAATGCCGGGTTTCAGCCAGACAAAAACCATTGCATGCAACGTTTTTTTGTCCGTCCGACAGCTAGCATTTGTGCCGGGTCAGGCAACCTGATCTCCGAAATTGAGATGTCAACACAGCCTTAGTCTAGTGCAGTTTTCAGGTTTTGAAGGGCCCCTGTCAGTAGATTTGTACCCATGACACCGGCTGACCTGTTTCATGTATGCTCGGCAGCTGAAGGCATCTGTGTTGGTCCCATGAGCCTCTAGGAGCAACGGGGGCGTTGCCATTACACCTAGAGGCTCCACTCTCTCTTCACTCCACTGAATGACAGGGCCATGCAGAGCAGAGGGTGTGACAGTTGCAGAGGGGGCGGAGTCTCTAGGTGTAACAGCGACACCCCCATTGCTCCTAGAGGCTCATTTGCATATATTAAAGCATAATTTTTCCTAGCAACGTGCACACATATGAACATGGGACCAACACAGATGCCTTCATCTGCCAAACCGCCAGTGTCAGAGGGACGGATCTGCTGACAGGGGCCCTTTAAAATCACCCCAGAATGGCCGCATTATCTTCTCTACATCGGGTGATACTGGGGTGAAGGCTGCTGGAACCTGCTATCGCCTGGGCAGAGCTCACACAACACCGTTAAGAGATTAAGGGCATTTGCAGCCTGTAAGTATGGATGACTTATCCGGAGACAAAACTGTGGACTGAAGCCTCCATCCATCGTGCAGGGGCTGTTTCTGCTTACATTCATGACATTCATTAGCAGCACCCTGGCACGGCCACTACACAAGGGATGGAGCACCTAAATGACTGCTGGGGGCAGAGTCCCGGGAACGTTCATTTCCTCCTATAGGAAAGTGTATGAGGCCAACTGCACACAGATAGCATAGTAGAGTGCACACAGATAGCATAGTAGAGTGCACACAGATAGCATAGTAGAGTGCACACAGCATAGCATAGTAGAGTGCACATAGCATAGTAGAGTGCACACAGATAGCATAGTAGAGTGCACACAGCATAGTAGAGTGCACACAGCATAGCATAGTAGAGTGCACATAGCATAGTAGAGTGCACACAGCATAGCATAGTAGAGTGCACACAGATAGCATAGTAGAGTGCACACAGATAGCATAGTAGAGTGCACACAGCATAGCATAGTAGAGTGCACACAGCATAGCATAGTAGAGTGCACACAGATAGCATAGTAGAGTGCACACAGATAGCATAGTAGAGTGCACACAGATAGCATAGTAGAGTGCACACAGCATAGCATAGTAGAGTGCACATAGCATAGTAGAGTGCACATAGCATAGTAGAGTGCACACAGCATGGCATAGTAGAGTGCACACAGCATGGCATAGTAGAGTGCACACAGCATGGCATAGTAGAGTGCACACAGCATGGCATAGTAGAGTGCACACAGCATAGCATAGTAGAGTGCACACAGCATGGCATAGTAGAGTGCACACAGCATAGCATAGTAGAGTGCACACAGCATAGTAGAGTGCACACAGCATGGCATAGTAGAGTGCACACAGCATGGCATAGTAGAGTGCACACAGCATGGCATAGTAGAGTGCACACAGCATGGCATAGTAGAGTGCACACAGCATAGCATAGTAGAGTGCACACAGCATGGCATAGTAGAGTGCACACAGCATAGCATAGTAGAGTGCACACAGCATAGTAGAGTGCACACAGCATAGCATAGTAGAGTGCACACAGCATAGTAGAGTGCACACAGCATAGCATAGTAGAGTGCACATAGCATAGTAGAGTGCACACAGCATGGCATAGTAGAGTGCACACAGCATAGCATAGTAGAGTGCACACAGCATAGCATAGTAGAGTGCACACAGCATAGTAGAGTGCACACAGCATAGTAGAGTGCACACAGCATAGCATAGTAGAGTGCACACAGCATAGCATAGTAGAGTGCACACAGCATAGCATAGTAGAGTGCACACAGCATAGCATAGTAGAGTGCACACAGCATAGCATAGTAGAGTGCACACAGCATAGCATAGTAGAGTGCACACAGCATAGTAGAGTGCACACAGCATAGTAGAGTGCACACAGCATAGTAGAGTGCACATAGCATAGTAGAGTGCACATAGCATAGTAGAGTGCACACAGCATAGCATAGTAGAGTGCACACAGCATAGTAGAGTGCACACAGCATAGCAGAGTGCACACAGCATAGCATAGTAGAGTGCACACAGCATAGCATAGTAGAGTGCACACAGCATAGTAGAGTGCACACAGCATAGCAGAGTGCACACAGCATAGCATAGTAGAGTGCACACAGCATAGTAGAGTGCACACAGCATAGCAGAGTGCACACAGCATAGCATAGTAGAGTGCACACAGCATAGCATAGTAGAGTGCACACAGCATAGCATAGTAGAGTGCACATAGCATAGTAGAGTGCACACAGCATAGCATAGTAGAGTGCACACAGCATAGCATAGTAGAGTGCACATAGCATAGTAGAGTGCACACAGCATAGTAGAGTGCACACAGCATAGTAGAGTGCACACAGCATAGCATAGTAGAGTGCACATAGCATAGTAGAGTGCACACAGCATAGTAGAGTGCACACAGCATAGCATAGTAGAGTGCACATAGCATAGTAGAGTGCACACAGCATAGCATAGTAGAGTGCACACAGCATAGCATAGTAGAGTGCACACAGCATAGCATAGTAGAGTGCACATAGCATAGTAGAGTGCACATAGCATAGTAGAGTGCACACAGCATAGCATAGTAGAGTGCACATAGCATAGTAGAGTGCACACAGCATAGCATAGTAGAGTGCACACAGCATAGCATAGTAGAGTGCACACAGCATAGCATAGTAGAGTGCACATAGCATAGTAGAGTGCACACAGCATAGCATAGTAGAGTGCACACAGCATAGCATAGTAGAGTGCACACAGCATAGCATAGTAGAGTGCACACAGCATAGCATAGTAGAGTGCACACAGCATAGCATAGTAGAGTGCACACAGCATGGCATAGTAGAGTGCACACAGCATGGCATAGTAGAGTGCACACAGCATAGTAGAGTGCACACATCATAGTAGAGTGCACATAGCATAGCATAGTAGAGTGCACACAGCATAGTAGAGTGCACACAGCATAGCATAGTAGAGTGCACACAGCATAGTAGAGTGCACACAGCATAGCATAGTAGAGTGCACATAGCATAGTAGAGTGCACACAGCATAGCATAGTAGAGTGCACATAGCATAGTAGAGTGCACACAGCATAGCATAGTAGAGTGCACACAGCATAGTAGAGTGCACACAGCATAGCATAGTAGAGTGCACACAGCATAGTAGAGTGCACACAGCATAGCATAGTAGAGTGCACATAGCATAGTAGAGTGCACCATTTAATTCACAAAAGCCGTTCTGCGCAGTATATGCTTGTTTGTACAGTGGTAGTCTATAGGTGACTAATGCACTTTATGCCTGCACACCTTCTTCTGTCAGACATACGTTGTGGAGTCCTCCTGACTTATACTTGATGCAGTGTGCAGAGGATGCCGTCTGATTTCATGTAATACTCTGATGTGTTTATTCCACAGGTTTTACACATGGAGCCGGAGTTCTTCCTTCAGACACCTGGCAGGCCGTTCTACATGCAGTAAGTCCGCAATCTGTATACTTCTAAGAATTGAAGGCAGCCACATGCATTGGTACTGCAGACCCTCCCACATCACATTCTGCTGTGAGGATACCCCAAGGGATGGCTTAATCTTTTACTTTCTCTCTGAGATTTTCTTTTTAATGCTATACCATTCTCTGTTCGTCAAAGGAGCAGAAAAGCCAAGTTCAAGCTGTGCCAGATCAATCACATTAGCCCATAGCGGGAGCTGTTAGGTTCTGTCATGGTTACCTCCGTCTTTCTCCAACGCAGATATGACCAGAGCATTGACCTGACCTAATTGAGATACTGTATGTTAGATGTAGAGATATTTCTGAATACTACCAGTGTCAGTCAGCTGCTGAGAAGGCAAATAAGATCATGAGCTACATCTAGAGATGAAATCCAGTTCATGATGAAATCCAGTACGTTTCTAGAGTGAATTGCAAGATTTTTAACAAGCAGATCTGTGCTTCGTGCTGAGATTAAAACTGACAGCTTTTATTTCTGTACTTCATTCATCCATACGGTTTGGAACATGGGTTAATGGGGTATATGAAAATGACGGTTACTTTCAGGAGTCCCTGTTGTGACATGCATCATTTGTTAGCAGTAAAATATGATGATGATCTCCTTACAAATCTCACCGGTCCGCGCAGGAGATTTACAGTTTGTATTCTGTTTTTCTAGCATGCACAAATAACATGAACCATGGATAGTTAAGAGTGAAAGTCCTATCTGGTCTGTCAGTTCATGTTCTGTCCACACAGACCGTTCCAGTGCTCAGTTTTAGTAACCATTTTGTCCTCTAAAAACCAGACGTGGATCTTTGAAGTATGGAAAGTATGAGGGAAGATGCACTTCTTAACCACCATGGTTCCAGACCTGTGTTACACTACAAAAAATCCTGGCAAACTCCACTGTGTGAGGAAGGTTGTATGTGACAAAGGGTAATCCGGTACTGACTAAAGATCTTTCTACACTGACCGATTTACCAGGCAGTTATCGGGAGCGATCCAAACCTTCCCGACAATTGCCTGATTGTCAGGGACATGAGAGCTGCATTTACTGTACATGCAGCCATCATCTCCTCTGGATCAGGTCCATTGTTTCTGGGCATCAGATCCCAGTTTATACAAGCCGATCTGCAGAAGAGATGATCTTAGGTGCTGGCTGAAAGACATGATCACCTGATGTATAAGCATTTGCTTGGTCATCGGTGGTCACCGCCACCTTTTACACCGGCCAGTTATCATGAATGAACGCTTCTACAAACACTCATCCCTGATAATTGTCCAGAGTGGCGGTGCGGGTAAAAGGACCATTAGTGATATTGAGAAGGGTCACTGTTCTCTTCCTTCTCAGTGATGTATATTATATTCCCAGCTTTCAAGGTTATGACTATTAGTTGTCTTCATAATGTCTGTCCTCATTTCATATCAGTATTTCAATGGTGTTCCTGTCCATGAGATTGGTGGAAGAGCTGAGAGTCACCCGATGCCTCCAGGGAAGACCTCCAGATGTCCTGAAGATTACTCTCACTGTACATACACAGGTGGACTTCAGGAAATATAGCCCCATGGTCCCTGAACGGCACCCACACATGACAAGCCTCCACTCTGTCCTCACCTTATAAATCATATGTAATCAAATATGCCTTTCCTGTTCCCAATAAATCTGGACGTCTGGCTACGAGCCTGTAATGAAATGGATTAGCCACAAAAAAGGTTATAAAATGATATCCTGTAACCCCTTCACTGCCTGCTGATCCTTCTGCAAATCATCTCAGTTTGATCTATGATGTGTGTGGGGGGAGCTGATTGCAGTCTCTTCTGCTGATCATGTACATGTGAGAACGCCGGCTCCTTATCACCTTCAGATTGCTTTATTTACTCGGTGTAAAGTTTTTATCCGTCAGGACTGTTCTGCTGTTTCTGCTCCATTAATGTCTGGAATGTGGACGAGGCATAAGATGGTCTGTGTTAATCTCCAGAGCGTTACGTGCGGCTGCAGCTCCTGCTCCTCTGCTGAATGCAGTTTCTGGTAATGTGCAGGAGAAGCGCCTTGTATTCGCCAGTGGCAAAAAGACGTCCCTCGTTTAAAGAGGAACAAAATCCATGTATGTGTCGTTAAGCCTGTGCCTAATTAAAATATGTTTGTCAACGACAGGATCTTAAGGAGTGATTTCAGTGACAATTCAGTTCACATGCATCAGTAGTGTGCTACACAGCAAAGGTGCATGAAGTGCTGCGGTTTTACTATGTATTTTTTGGATGCACGTTTTTTAGAGCAGAAATATAGGATCTGTCTGCTCCGAAACCTAGAGCAAGCAGTGCATAGTGTAAGTGGTGCCGAGTCTGATGTAATTCTTATCTATATACTCACTTGCCTTCTGACGCTGTGCTCCGACAAACCAGAAGTAAAATGCACTGAGAGGACTCCTCTTTCAGTCCTCTCCATTGTGCGCCGCAGCCTAGGAGTCCTCAATGCATTTTACTGCTTTGACGGAGCACAGCGTCAGAATGCGAGTGAGATAACAATTACATTAGCGGACTCGGCGCCACTCCCACTATGCACCGCTTACTCTTGGTTGGGGGTGTTTCAGAGCTGACAGATTCCCTTTAAAAATGTGTTTCACATGTAAAGTGTGTGGGGGAAATCTGCATTGCTAAATGGGTTTTGCTGCAGTTTTTTTTTTTTTTAGGTCAGAGGCGGAAGAGGATCCAGCAGGAAGGGGAAGTATTAGCCCTTCCTTTTCTGTTCCTTCTGAATCTGCCTCTAAAAACAGCACCAAATACTGCATGTGTGACTCCAGCCTTACAGAAATATTCAGGAAGATGCAAAAGCTAATTTAGGAAAGCTCAAGCAAGGATATATTCACAACAGTGAAGCTTTGGCTCTGACTAAGGCCTCATGCACACGACCGTTGTGTGCACCCGTGGCCGTTGTGCCGTTTTCCGTTTTTTTTCGCGGACCCATTGACTTTCAATGGGTCCGTGGAAAAATCGGAAAATGCACCGTTTTGCAGCCGCATCCGTGATCCGTGTTTCCTGGCCGTGAAAAAAATAGGACCTGTCCTATTTTTTTCACGGCCAACGGTTCACGGACCCATTCAAGTCAATGGGTCCGTGAAAGAACACGGATGCACACAAGATTGGCATCCGTGTCCGTGATCCGTGGCCGTAGGTTAGTTTTTATACAGACGGATCCGAAGATCCGTCTGCATAAAAGCTTTTTCAAAGCTGAGTTTTCACTTCGTAAACTCAGAACCGACAGTATATTCTAACACAGAAGCGTTCCCATGGTGATGGGGACGCTTCTAGTTAGAATACACTACAAACTGTGTACAAGACTGCCCCCTGCTGCCTGGCAGCACCCGATCTCTTACAGGGGGCCGTGATCAGCACAATTAACCCCTTCAGGTGCGGCACCTGAAAGGGTTAATTGTACTATCATATCCCCCTGTAAGAGATCAGGGCTGCCAGGCAGCAGGGGGCAGACCCTCCCCCCCCTCCCCAGTTTGAATATCATTGGTGGCCAGTGCGGCCCCCCCCCCTCCCTCTATTGTAATAATTTGTTGGTGGCACAGTGTGCGCCCCCCCCCCTCCCTCCCTCTATTGTAATAATTCGTTGGTGGCACAGTGTGCGCCCCCCCCCCCCCTTCCTCCCTCTATTGTAATAAATCGTTGGTGGCACAGTGTGCGCCCCCCATTGCCCCCCCCCCCCCCTCTATAGCATTAACAACGTTGGTGGCCAGTGTGCAGCCTCCCATCTCCCCCCCCCCCTCCCCCCCATCATCATTGGTGGCAGCGGAGTTCCGATCGGAGTCCCAGTTTATTCGCTGGGGCTCCGATCGGTAACCATGGCAACCAGGACGCCACTACAGTCCTCGTTGCCATGGTTACTTAGCAATAGTACAATAGTAGAAGATTAATACTTACCTGCTGCTGCGATGTTCGTGTCCGGCCGGGAGCTCCACCTACTGGTAAGTGACAGTGACAGGTCTGTGCGGCGCATTGCTAAATGAACCGTCACTTACCAGTAGGAGGAGCTCCCGGCCGGACACGAACATCACAGCTCCCAGGTAAGTATGAATCTTGTACTATTGCTAGTAACCCGCTGCCACCAATGATCGGGGGGGGGGGGGGGGGGGGGGGCGCAAGATGGGAGGCCGCACACTGGCCACCAATGTTGAAAATGCTATAGAGGGAGGGGGGCCAATGATTGCCACCAACGATTTATTACAATAGAGGGAGGAAGGGGGGGGGGGCGCACACTGTGCCACCAACGAATTATTACAATAGAGGGAGGAAGGGGGGGGGGCACACTGTGCCACTAACGAATTATTACAATAGAGGGAGGAAGGGGGGGGCGCACACTGTGCCACCAACGATTTATTACAATGGAGGAAGGGGGGGGGGGCCGCACTGGCCACCAATGATATTCAAACTGGGGGGGGGGGGGGGGGTCTGCCCCCTGCTGCCTGGCAGCCCTGATCTCTTACAGGGGGATATGATAGTACAATTAACCCCTTCAGGTGCGGCACCTGAGGGGTTAATTGTGCTGATCACGGCCCCCTGTAAGAGATCGGATGCTGCTAGGCAGCAGGGGGCAGTCATGTACACAGTTTGTAGTATATTCTAACTAGAAGCGTCCCCATCACCATGGGAACGCCTCTGTGTTAGAATATACTGTCGGAAATGAGGTTTCACGATCTAACTCATATCCGACAGTATATTCTAACATAGAGGCGTTCCCATGGTGATGGGGACGCTTCAAGTTAAAATATACCATCGGATTGGAGAAAACTCCGATCTGATGGTATAAAAGGGACTCCGGACTTTACATTGAAAGTCAATGGGGACGGATCCGTTTGAAATGGCACCATATTGTGTCAACGTCAAACGGATCCGTCCCCATTGACTTGCATTGTAATTCAGGACGGATCCGTTTGGCTCCGCACGGCCAGGCGGACACCAAAATGACTTTTTTTTCATGTCCGTGGATCCGCCAAAAATCAAGGAAGACCCACGGACGAAAAAACGGTCACGGATCACGGACCTACGGACCCTGTTTTTGCGGACCGTGAAAAAAAACGTTCGTGTGCATGAGGCCTAAAGGTTTTACACGACCCAATTATCTCCTAGATCAGGGATCAGCAACCTTCGGCACTCCAGCTACTGTGAAACTACAACTCCCAGCATGCACACATATCTGGCTGTTCTTGTAACTCCCATAGAAGTGAAAGGAGGATTCTAGGAGTTGCGGTTTGAGAACAGCTGGAGTGCAGGAGGTTGCTGATCCCTGTCCTAGACGCTCGTTTTTGTGATAATTGCCTGTGTAAAACTGATGACATCTCATATGAAGACTATTGCCCTTTGTCTGCAGCACATCCCCTTGTACGGGATAAAAGCACAGTACGAACGATCACAATGTAAAAGTCCCGTAAACAATGGTGGACTTGCTGTGTCGTCGATTGGCGCTTGTTTTTGGCCACTTTAGGGCACTTTCACACTAGCGTTTTTCTTTTCCGGCATAGGGTTCCGTCCTAGGGGCTCGATACCGGAAAAAAACTGATCAGGCATATCCCCATGCATTCTGAATGGAGAGTAGTCCGTTCAGGATGTCGTCAGTTCAGTCATTTTGACTGATCAGGCAAAAGAGAAAGGCCTCATGCACACAACCGTTGTTTTATTCCGTGTTCGTTTTTCGTGTTTTTCTGCGGACCCATTGATTTTCAATGGGTCCGTTGAAAACTCGGTTAATGCACCGTTTGCCATCCACGTCCGTGGTTCCAGGCTGTCAAAAAAATATAACCTGTCCTATTATTTTCGCGGAAAACGGTTTGCGGCCCAACTCAAGTCAATAGGACCACTAAAAAACGTGGAGGCACACAAGATTGTCATCCGCGTCTGTGTCAGTTTTTTTCCTATCATTTGCATGGCAAACCTGTCTTAGACTTTTTTTTTTACATTCCTTTATGTCTGGTGGTCCTCAAAAAATAAAGGAAGACACACAGAACCAAAAACTGAAACGGCTCACGGAACAACGGAACCCGTTTTGTGGACCGCATGCTACGGTTTTATCTCCGGAGAAAAAAACTGAAGACTTGCCGGAATGCCGGATCCAGCATTTTCCCCCATAGGAATGTATTAGTGCCGGATCCGTAAAAATTTGAAAAAAGATACAAGACGGATCCGTCTGTCCGCATGACAAGCGGAGAGACGGATTCGTTCTTGCAATGCATTTGTGAGATGGATCCGCATCCGGATGCGTCTCACAAATGTTTTCAGTCACATCCAGATCGGCGGATTACACTGCCGCAAGTGTGAAAGTAGCCTTACCTGCCTATGTGAAAGGCTAAGGCCAGCTGCACACAGACATCTATATAGCTTTTTTTTTTTTTTATTATTTTTTTTTTTTACAAATTCTGATGGAAAGAACGAAATTACCAAAATATGCAACTGTGAATGAGGCCTTAGTGTGACATAGAGGGGTCTGCACCATCCATATAGAACCGGTGCTGTGGATAGGGCTGCATGTCCTGGATAATACTGGCCACAGATGGTCAAGAGGGTCCACACCAGGAGCTGTCCGGTCAGCGGTGGCCAGTAGAGGACCTCACCCAAAAGTTTGGTATACTCTGTGTTATCCTGCTTTTGCCCTTCTGATTCCTTGAAGTGGTGAAGAATTTGCCTCCATGCAGTGAAGATGCCACACAGTGAGCCTAGACTGGCGCCAATAATATAAGCCGTATCTGTATATCGCACACGAACTGTGAGGAGACGTTTCACTTCCAAATAATAAAGAAAACTGCACAGCTCCTCTAATGTATAACAGCAGTCCGGGCCAGTGTGCTGGTAATAGACGACGTATCTCAGAAAAACACCCGAGGATTGGAGCTATTTCCGGTGCCTCAGGATTAGGAATATTGACTTTGGAGGGGGGGGGGGGTCGGCCGTTGCTCAGACCGGAAGCTAAATAAACATTTATCTTCTGGGTTTCATAAAGAAAAATGAGGCCAGTGTCACCAAAATCCATGTGTGTGAGAAGCAGGGGGGCTGGCGGAAAGCCAACGCAAATCCTCACCCCCATTTATAATACTAGATGTGCTCTGCGCGTTCCCTTTAACCCCCCTCCTTGTGTCGCCGCAGAGATTCTGCTGATCCGACAGAAGCCCCCCACACATTGCCGTATATATCCCCGAAGTCATGAGAAAATGTTAATGAAAAGCAGATCATGTACCTGATGCCATGCTCTGCATGGTGGACGTGAACTCTGTCCCCACCTCTGCATTGAATGTTCTCTCTGTATCTCCCCCTAACAGGGGCTCTGCTGCCTCTCATTGCATTGTGTGTCAGCGAGGGATTGATTGCACTGTCCACGCTGGAGAAATATTGTGTTCTGTCAGTGATGGATGGTGCTAGATGGTGTTCTGTGAGGAGTAACGTGCTATTCTTTTAGAGGAAATACAGAGGAGCATGTAGAAAAGAAGGGCTCTGCTGCCTCCAGTCCACACGATATGGGAGAAACTGTTCTGCACAGTGATATGGACCCTCAGAGCAGACGCTTGCATTGGGCCTGCTTGTCTTCAGTGGAGCCCTGATTTACACCATACTGTATGGCGAAAGCTCCAGAAACGTAGCATTTACTGGTGATTCTCCTTCCAGTCCGGGTAAATGAAGGCTGAAATCAGAGCTTGGCTCCTATACCGTGGCCGGCGTAGATGTCCATTTTAAAAGACAACACTTTCCACCATAAATTATCTTAAATGTGCAGGGACGGACTAAGAGGCCTCATCTTGTAGGTGGGTCCAAATTGACGAAGACAGGGCAACATAATTAGGCAGGGCCAGCAATAGTGCAGAGCAATGCACCGCCTCAGCAGAACCAAACACCACAGTGCATCACAAAATACTGCCACCTGTGCCACAGTATGTGGCTGCTGGTCAGTTCATTATGACCCCAACTGACGCCCTTGAGGAGGACTAGGGTGGTCATACTAGGCATCGGCCTGCCAGGAAATTCCCCTGTAGGGTCTATGGCCAGTCCTCCCCTGTAAATGTGTCAGGTCTTGGAGTCCACGCCCCCTTCTGAAATCACCACCCACTTTTTGTAAAGTGCCTTGAATGGTGGAAACCTTTAAGGGGTTGTTCAGTGCTACCATATTGATGTCCTATCCTCAAGATAGGTCATCAATAGGGAACAGCGCATTCACTTTGAATGAAACCTCCAAAGTTGATTCGCATAAAACTTTGTTAGAATACTGTACTTACTTTGATTTCTGAAGTTATTACCCGAAGTCTCGCGAGACTTTGCGAAGCAATAACTTTGGCTCATAGGAGCCAATACATTCTAAAACTGTACGGAGCGAGCGCTCCGTACAGTATTCTAACGAAGTTTTATGTAATTTGCTCATCCCTAGTCAATAATATCAGATTGGCAGGGGTCCGAATCCCGGCACCCCCGCCCATCAACTATGTGAAGGGGTAGTAGCACTCGTGCAAGCACTGCTTCTACTTATAAACTGCCTGTGCGCTGTCTCATTTGCAGCGGCCACGCTTTGTGATTACGGCTGCTTGTCCCATTCACTTGAATTGATTACACTGTGCCGCCTCTTCAAAGGAGACGACAAGCGGCACAAAACAGCTGGGAGTCGGACCCCTGCCAATCTGATATTGGCATAAATGTCTAAACTTGAAAGCAATGCCGTAAAGCCTATGTACAAGTGTGTTTTATTCACTATTTTAAGATCTCCGATAGCGGTCAGTGAATGTGAAGGTATGTTAATATACAGTGGCTGACAAGACATCCTGATTATTCTGTGGTTCTGAAGCTGCAGGGTCTCCTTAGGGTCTGCTCACATGTGCCAGTTGTAACACAGATGTTTACATCAATTCTGAGGACAATCTGCATTCCATACATGTGTATAGGGTTTGCACAGTCCTATTCATATATGACAGATTTTTGTTTCTGCCACAGAAGTAGCGTGCCCTTATTTACACAGATTCCGCCCCCAAAAAAGCCTTGTGCAAATCTGCTTCATGCTCCACAGCACATCCACTGTAGAGAGCAGGGTGCTGGCCCCCTTCTTCATCCTGCCGCTTTGAGATCAACATCTGTTGATGTGGGGACACGTGACCGCTGCAGCCAATCACAGGCCATAACATGACCAGTTGTTGTGACACCAGGGGAGCAGGTAATTGTATGGCCTGTGATTGGTTGCAGCAGTCATATGTTTCCCCCGTCAGCGGATGATTTTTAGCGCTGCAGGGAGAGGAAGAACAGGCCGGGAGTGACAGACACCGAAGCCAGTGTGATCTCCATCATGGGTTGGCCACTCTGGCAGGTCTGTATTAATGTTCAATAACACTTTTAAAAGGATTGTCCCATCTCACTGTTTGAAAGCTCTGGCCCCAGGTGCCGGATTTGCAGAAACAGGCAGTGTGGAGAACTTGCCCTCCCGGCAGCTTTTGTAAACCTGGCCCCTTGGGGCCAGCGCTTAGTCGCATCTCACAGCTGAAACAACCCCTTTAATGAAGCCCAGACTCAGTGGACTTCAGCTTTAGTCGATCTTCAAAAGAGTGAAGTCCAACATGGATTAAAGTAATGCCATCGTGTACCTCGTGTTCAGCTGCAGTTGGCTCTAAGGCCTGATTCAGATTGCTGATCCTTCTACTACACTTGGACGTATCTGGACGTCAGCATGGTGTCTGGGTGCATCTTTCTTCATTTGAATGAATGAGTCTTGGACAAGAATGGTGCATGCAGTGAGTTGACCAAAGGGACAAACTAAATTGTGAATTGCACCCTTCATTTGAATGGGTCAGTTTCCAATGCTGGTGCAATCTGAACGGATGGAAATTGCTGCCATCTCAATTAAGCCTCAGTTCATTGTAGCTCATGAACAGGAACATGATGGGTTTAGAATTTCTATTTTCATCGATTTTAGACCCTGGTACTCCTCTTTTGCATGTCTACAGTGCAGTCCTGGCACATGGTACGTGAGCTGGACTTTCTCTCAGCTTTAGTAGACCCTCCTGTCTACAAGTTCAGTGTTGCTTTAGTGTAAAGTCTAGTGCCTTGCAAAAGTATTCACCCCCTTTGACTTTTTTCATGTTTTGGTGCCTCACCACCTGGAATTAATTTGGATTGTTTGAGGATTTGCATCATGTAATTTACAGAAGATGCCCACAACTTTTGAAGATGTTTTTTTTTAATTTATTGTGAAGCAAACAACAAATAGGACAAAATAACAGAAAAAGTAAATGTGCAGAACTATTCACCCCCTAAAGTCAATACTTTGTAGAGCCTCTTTTGCGGCAATCACAGCTCCAAGTCGCTTTGGATAAGTCTCTATGAGCAGTCGCCACATCTGACCGCTGGGATTGTTGCCCGTTCCTCCTTGCAGAACGGCTCCGGCTCCTTCAGGTCGGATGTTTGCGCTTGTGAGCAGCAATCTTTACGTCTGACCACAGATTTTCTATTGGATTGAGATCTGGGCTGTGACTCGGACATTCCCACACATTTACATGTCTCCCCTTAAACCAGCCAAGTGTTGCTTTAGCCGTGTGTTTTGGGTCATTGTCCTGCTGGAAGGTGAGCCTCCGTCCTAGGCTCAGATCACGCACAGAGTGGGACAAGTTTTACTCAAGAATATCCCTGTATTTAGCACCATCCATCTTTACCTCAGCTCTGACCAGTTTCCCAGTCCCATCCCCCCAGCATGATGCTGCATCCACCATGTCTCACTGTGGGGATGGTATTCTTTGGGTGATGTGATGTGTTGGGTTTGCGCCAGACATAGCGTTTTCTTTGGTGGCCGAAAAGGTCAATTTTCCATTTCACCACCATGACGGCACACATGAGATTGACCCCTGACCTCTGTAGGGGCAGGAACAGAGAAAGGTTAAATAGAGTAGAGCTCTAGGTTAAATAGAGTGGGCTCGGCATGCATGTTGGTACCTGCATCCCTTGTAATGGAGGCCATTATGGCACCAAAAATGGAAAAAACAGAGTGGATCCAGCATGCATGTGGATCCAACACCCCCTGAACTTTATGGCGGCCATCATGGCGCATAACAGGTAGTATTTAGTGTTAGGACCAGTCTAACAGAGATCACCTTGACGTACGGCAGACGGGCTCAGATGGTTTTGTACATAATGCATTGGCCAAGCATCTCACTTTATAAATAAGCGTAGCATTAGCGCTATAATTATTGGCATTATTGTACTTTATCTGATTTGCAGGGTGCTGCTGCATTCTATTTTTTTTTCTCTTGATCTCTGGGGCGGGTTTTTTAAAAAGAGCTCCGTTCCTTGCCGACACAGCCGCATAATGTCGGACCAGGAGCTACAGCAGCCCAAAGAACATGACGCTCCAACGCTTCAAACTGTGAGTGTACTCTTCTGTGTAGTGGCAGCAGACCCACCAAGGAAATGGTCGATGGTGGGGATTATATGAGGTGGTTTATTAAACTCCTATGGAATGCCTCCCCTTGGGCTGGTACCCCACATTTCAATGTATACAGCACTTTCTGTTGATGTACTATACATTGAATCCTGCATTAATACAGCTGCTCTCTCATAGGTCTATAAACAAACCTTGATGAAACCCAGGAAGACTATGAGATGCATCCAATGCTGTGCTAAACTTCCTGATAATTATACTAAAAAGCTCTGTAAGGAGTGTATTACAAAAATTAAGAGATGAACAGCCGTCTACCATGCAGGAATTCAAGTCTATGATCCAAGAGGAAGTTAGATCTTCATTGGCATCCTTTCGTGAAGAAGCCCATGCAGCGCCTCCGCCAAAACGCCAAAAATTGATAGATATATACCCTTCAGACTCTGACGGGTTGGAGGACGAGGCTTCCTCATCTAAAAAAGATGAAGACGAGCATCCCTTATCGGAAGGGGAAATAACAGACGAATCAAAAAAAATCTTTTATTCCATAGCGGAGATGAATGACCTTTTGAAAGCGGTCAGAGACATTATGGGTGTAGAGGATGTCCAAAAACCTCACTCAGTTCAGGAGGAGATGTTTGGGGGATTAGAAACTAAACGTTTTAGAGTTTTTCCCTTAAACAAGAATATTAAAGAAATGATTATGGACGAGTGGGCATCCCCTGAGAAAAAAACAGGTTATTAAAAAACAGGTTATTATTCGATCCCACTGAATCTAAGTTGTTTGACGAAATACCTAGAATTGACATTTAGGTAGCAAAGGTAAATAAAAAAAACCTCTCTACCTTTTGAAGATTCTTCCCAATTAAAAGATACCATGGATAGAATAGCAGATAGCCTCCTGAGGAAGTCTTGGGAAGCGGCAATGTATTGCCTCAAAACAAATATCACCGCAACCTCAGTGGCTAGGTCGATGTATCTCTGGTTAAATGAACTAGAGACATCTAATTAATAAAACATCACGGGAACAGATATTAGATTCAATACCATTATTGAAGTCAGTTACAGGCTTCCTAGCTGATGCCTCAGCAGAAACTATTCGTTATTCAGCTAAAGACGCGGCTCTATCCAATGCCGCAAGAAGAGCTCTTTGGATGAAATCCTGGGGGGGAGATATAGCATCAAAAATGAAGTTATGTTCGATACCTTTTTCTGGGGAGTACGTTTTGGGCCCTGTCCTGGACACGATCCTAGAAAAAGCTACCAACAAGAAAAAAGGTTTTCCCGAAGAGAAGCCGACAAAAAGAAAATTCCCCTTTCGTCCACAGTTTAATCAGGGAAAATCCTTTCGTGGAAAAGGAAAAGCGGGCCGCTGGAGCTATGCAAAAGGGGTACAGGGGAGAGGATATCTTCTTAACCCCCAAAACAAATCCAGCGACAAACAATGACGCCAGGATAGGGGGAATACTAAAAACCTACCCGCAGTGGAAATCCGTAACTTCAAATATTTGGGCTTTAAACATAATAAAGGACGGGTACAGGATAGAGTTTTCCTTCATCCGGCACAGTTGCCATTGATTTGGGAAAAAATTCAAGATCTCCAAAAATTGGGAGTAGTAATTCCAGTCCCTCTATCTCAACAGGGGCAGGGCTATTACTCAAACCTATTCCTAGTAAAAAAAAAACGGGGGCACCTATCGATTAATAATGAACTTAAAAGACCTAAATAAGCATGTTACTTACAGGAAATTCAAGATGGTATTCCTGAGCTCCACCATCCTTCTAATAAAAATAAACGCCCTGATATGTACAGTCAACCTGAAAGACGCGTACTACCACGTCCCGATCCGTACCAAGTCTCATAAATACCTAAGGTTCGCCATAAAAGATCAGATAGGGAACCTAGCCCATTTTCAATTCGTCACCCTCCCCTTCGGAATATCATCTGCCCCCAGAATATTCACCAAATTTATCGTAGAAATTGTCGCCCTTTTGAGAACTCAGGGTCTTACAATCATCCCCTACTTAGACGACTTCCTAATCATATCAGACTCAGAACAGCAAGTAAAAATAGATCGAGACAGGGTTTGCGACCTCTTAAAAAACCTAGAATGGATAATAAACTTAAACAAGTCCTGCCTATCACCAAAGACAAGGGTAACATTTCTGGGAGTTCTTTTGGACTCCACAAAACAGACTTCCTTCCTTCCAGAAGAAAGGATAGTAAATATACAAAAAACAGTCAGAGGGTTTTTAAAAAGGAGGTTTTATTCCATCAGGGAGACAATGAGTCTCTTTGGGCAGATGACAGCCTGTATTGTTGCAGTTCCATGGTGTCGGGCCCACTACAGAACTCTCCAGGCTTGGCTCCTGAAGAAGTGGGACAAGCGCCAGTCATGACTAGACCAAAGGATTCGGATCCCAGGGCACGTAAAAAGCTCCACTCTCTGGTGGTTGGATTCAAAAAAGCTAACGAAGGGCGTAGAACGGCAGAAAGCACCAGCAATAAATATCCAGACCGTCGCAAGCGGCACGGGATGGGGAGCAAAAGTCAACACAGACCTCTATCAGGGAATCCGGTCTACGGAGATAGTTCGAGGATCGCATTGCTATCGGGAGCTCAGAGCAGTGTGAGAGACCTTGAAGACGGCCTCGGCAGATATAGTAAACAACCACATACAGATCTGCTCAGACAATGTGACAACAGTATCCTACCTGAAACATCAGCGGGGTACAAGATCAGTAAAACTTCAGAATCTATCCGCAAAAATATTCTCCTGGGCAGAGGAAGAAGTAAAATCTATCTCGGCCATTCACCTAAAAGGAGGACAAAACTTAATAGCTGATTTTCTGAGCAGGACTACCATAGATCAGGGAGAATGGTCCTTAAACAGCGAAATATTCAACCTGGTGGTAAAAAAGTGGGGTCTCCCATCAATAGATTTATTTGCTTCCAAACTAAATGCAAAAGTCCCATTGTTTTGCTCCCTGAACCAAAGGGACAATCCTTGGGCAATAGATGCGTTTTCCCAAAACTGGAACTGGGACCTCACTTATGCCTTTCCCCCATTCCAGCTAATACCCAGGGTTCTACAGAAAGCCATGCAGGAGTCGGCAAAACTAATCCTAATAACCCCATTCTGGCCCAAGAGAAGTTGGTTCTCCATACTAATGAAGCTATCTCCACAGAAACCTTTAACTCTTCCACTCAGGGAAAATTGCTTGGTCCAGGGCCCTATCTCGCATCCACATCCGGAACTAACCTAAGATGCAAGGGTCTTTCTGAAAAGGTAATATCTACTCTCAAGGCAAGTAGAAAAAAAATTACTGGTGCCATTTACCTCAAAATATGGAAAAAGTTCTGTATCTGGAGTGGAGAAGACACACCTAACCATTCAGAGCCCAATATCCAGAAGATCCTAGACTTTCTTCTAGAAGTAGGCCTCAGACCTTCTACCCTGAAAGTTCAGATCTCAGCCCTAAGTGCCTTTGACAGTGAACTGGCCCATCATAGATGGATCAGGAGATTTATTAGATCTGCATCTAGACTAAGACCTTCACTCAGACCCCTGATACCTTCCTGGGACTTAAATACGGTTCTAAAGGACTGACAGGGGCTCCATTCTCCTTAAAGAACTTTTCACAGAAAACAGCCATATCATCAGCTAAGAGGTTAAGCGAAATCCAGGCCCTTTCAATTCGGGAACCATACCTCACTATATAGGAAGACAGGATAACCCTCAAACTAGATCCAGGGTTTTTACCCAAGGTAGTAACCGATTTTCACAGAAACCAAAAATTATATTACCTTCCTTCTGCACAAACCCCATTAATCCTGGGGAGAAGCAATTCCACTGCCTGGATGTCAGAAGAACGGTCCTCAAATACCTAGAAAACACCAAGGACTTATGCCAGGTGGACAACTTACTTATCCAGTTCCAAGGAAAGAATAAGGGCAAAGCAGTATCAAAGGCAACCATCGCTAGATGGATCAGACTGAAGTTTTCTGATTGTTACAATATTCAGGGTATTAGTTGCCCCGGAGGAGTTAAAGCCCATTCTACCAGGGCAATTTCCTCGTCATATGCAGAAAGAGCAGGGGCTTCTCTGGAACTAATATGCAGAGCAGCCACATGGTCTAGTATTAATACTTTTGTAAGACACTGTAGATTGGACTTATCCAGATCCTCAGATCTTTCTTTAGGGAGGAGTCTTACAAGCCATAGCCCCCCCTTAATGTTGGTAATCTGGTAGGTCTCTCATGTGTGCCGTCATGGTGGTGAAATCAAAATATATACCGGTATGAGGAAATACCAAAAAAAAAATATATATATACATGTTACACTTATAGTGGGTCGGAGCACTGTAATCTGGAACTCACTGGTGTATGGTGGTGGTAGGGGTCAATTTAACCTTTATCGGTTCCTGCCCCTACAGAGGTAAGGGAACAATCTCTCATGAGGGCCGTCATGGTGGATTCATGGAAACTGAATTACCGGTAAGTCTAATTCCGGTTTTCATCTCATCAGACCAGGGTTCCTTCCTCCATACATTTTGGGAGTCTCCAACTTGCCTTTTTGCAAACTTTTTGTTTTTAGCTGAAAGTAATGGCTTTTTTCTGGCCAACTCTGTGGAGCGTGCGGCTTATTGTCGTCCTATGTACAGATACTCTAGTCTCTTCTGTGGAACTCTGCAGCTCCTCCAGGGTTACCTTAGGTCTCTGTGCTGCCTCTCTGATTAATGCCCTTCTTGCTCGGTCCTTGAGTTTTGGTGGGCGGCCGTCTCTTGGCAGGTTTGCTGTTGTTTCATGTTCTTTTCATTTGGTTATGATATTTGATGGTGCTCCTGGGGATATTTTTTTATAACCTAACCCTGACTTGTACTTCTCAACAACATTGTCCCTTACTTGTTTGGAGAGCTCCTTGGTCTTCACGGCAGTGTTTGGTTAGTGATGCCTTCTGCTTAGGTGTTGCAGCCTCTGGGGCCTTTCAAAAAAGGTGTGTATATGTAATGACAGATCATGTGACACTTAGATTGCACACAGGTGACATCATCTCACTAATTATATGACTTCTGAAGGTAATTGGTTGCACCAGAGCTTTTTATAGGCTTCCTACAAAAGAGGGTGAATACATACGCACATGACAACTTTCTGTTTTCTTTTTGTAACCAATAGTTTTATTTATATATTTTTCTCATTTCACTTCACCAATTTAGACTATTGTGTTCTGATCCATCACATAAAATTCAGATTAACAAAACATTGAACTTAAGGCTGTAATGTAACAAAATACGAAAAAAGTCAAGGGGCGTGAATACTTTTGCAAGGCACTGCAAATTAGGTGACGAGGGTTGTGCTGCACTCTCGTTGCATTATCTTACCTCTGGTTTAATCCTGCTTCTCTTGATCTGCCATTCCTTATGTTTCAGGATCAGATTTCCTGCGCCCAGGTAATGGCTTCAAAGGTAGGACTGGGCGATTTAGAACAAGTGTAAATTGTCCCCTTTACTGTACATATCCTGGGGGCAGGAGACATGCAGTCTGTGTAGGTGATGCTAACACCCTGCAGCACATCTGACGGATGAGTTTCCTTTCATCCCTTTGTCATGTATTGGGCACATGCACAATTTTATAGTGGCGTGTGAAAATAGCCGAATATACTGTGCAAAGAATGAGATACTGTATAAATATGCATCAGTCACTGCCTGTGGTGTTTACAGTAGTGATGGGGACTCCTCTACATTGGGAGTAGTCCAGGTGACATGATGCTGGGCCCTCTAAACGTGTTTGCCATAGTCAAGCGCAGCACGGTATCCCGTTTTCCAGGTATACAGCACAGAGATGATGACCTGCACTGTGTAAGTACTGCATCGCACTTTTGCTGGCCAAGCCTCAGTCGGCAGACAGTGTAAAAAATATATAAACAGTTGTTAAAAACTGATAAACTGGATGCAGCGGTCATTAAGAGCAGATGAATTTCATAGGCTGCTTTTAAGGCTGGGTTCAGGTTCTTCCCATCCATTTAACATATACAATATAACGTATATGTTAAATGGATGGGAAGAACCTGTACCCAGTACACCGATGCTCTCTGCTCTGCACTGATGAGGAGCAATCGCCCAGAAACAGCTGTCTGCAGATGAGGTGCTGGCTTAGTTATTATCCAGGTCAATTCTCAAGGCCTAGTTAAAGGGGTGAACATTGACTTATAGAACAGCTTCCTTATATCTAGTGGCATCAGAGGCAGAGCTTGTTAAGAGCTTATTTGCATCCCTTTGTTAATTAGCCTAAACCAGCTGACTACTCATAGTTCCCTTGATACACAGTCTTATAAATCTGGACCCGGGGGTGCACGGGTGCGAGGTGATTCTTTTGACTTTTCCTGCACCACGAACTACAGACCAGTCTCCAATCTTCCATTCATTTCTAAACGTCTTCTCTACTGTCGCCTCATCCGCTATCTCACTGCTCAATTTCTCCTTGATCCATTACAATCTTGTTTCCGCACCCTTCGTTTGACAGAAGCTGCCCTCACTAAACTGTCAAATGACCTTCTGACATAAAAATGCAACAGTGACTATTCTCTGCTCATTCTCCTTGACCTCTTTGCAGCTTTTGACACTGTAGACCACCATCTCCTACTCGCCATGCTCCAATCTATCGGCCTAAAGGACACTGCCCTCTCCTGGTTTTCTTCTATCTCTCTGGCCGCTCTTTCAGTGTATCATTCACTGGCTTCACTTCCTCTTCTTTCCCTCCGGATGTTGGGGTTCCTCAGCGTTCAGTCCTAGGCCCTCCACTTTTCTCTCTCTACACAGGAAGTATCCAATGCTATTTGAAGCACTCAGAGCTAGATATATCAGCTCATACAAAATATACCCCTATTTGGAGGAATGAAAGGTTGGGGGAACTATTCCAGCTGGAAGGTTTTGACAGTTGGGAAAAAGCTGGGGAAACAAGAATAGCACATCTGTACAACTACAGACAGAATTTCAATTGTCGAACCGTGTATTTTACCAATACTTACAATTGAGACATGCCATGCATACTCAGGAACGGAAGACTCCTCCTTTGACTGTGCACTCCATGCCGGTGATTGATTCAGTGGTGCAGGCCAGATTATCGCGCACGATTATCTCCATGGCTTATGCCAGTCTACTAGATAAAGTAGTATGTGATCCATTAACCAGTCTTAAGGCTAAATGGGAGAGGGATGTTGGAGAACTGTCGGAGGAAAAATGGAGGGATGTTTTGGGGGCAGTACCCACGATATCTATGAGTGTGGCACATAGGCGATCGCAATTATTCCTTATTCATAGGGTATACAAGACGCCACGGCTCCTGTTTAAGATGGGTCTACTTGCGGACTCTAACTGTCCTAGGTGTGCTGCCCCGGATGCAGACTTGGCTCATATGTTTTGGTCCTGCACAGAACTGGAGCGTTTCTGATGTGGAGTGTATAGACAAATATAAAACAGCTATGGAGTTATTTTACCAAAGACTCCACTGGTGGGGTATCTTGGGTATGTAGAGGACCTCACAACCACCAAGGATTATAAATTAGCAATTGCTAAATTATTGTACATTGCACGTAAATCCATTGCAAAACACTGGATACAGACGATCGCTCCGTCTAAATCAGAGTGGATAAATATGGTCAATCATATGATATCCATGGAGTGTGGCATCTATATTAAAAGAGGCACTGTACAGAAATGTAAGAAGCAATGGCAGGTGTGGCTGGGTGGACTTGGGGGGAAGTCTCAGAGATTGATGCATATTTGGAATGGAATGGTCCTAAGGGGATTTGGAAGTTAAGATGTAAGAGAATTAGAGCATTTTTGTCCATGTCGAGGGAGATGACCACACGGAGAGGGGGAGGTGGGAAGGGAGTTGGGGGGAACTGGGAGATTTAATAAAGGTTTATTTGATGCAGTGTTATTGTGACGTGCTGATTTGGATAAAGTATGATTGATTTTACTGTATTGATATCCTATTGTCATATAATGTATGGTTTATCTGAATAATTGGCTGTATGTAAAACCTTTAATAAAAATGATCTGATTTAAAAAAAAAATGATATATCAGCTCATGACCATAGTATTATGCCGCTTTAACCCCTTGAGGACCAGGCTTATTTTCACCTTAACCCCTTAAAGGGAACCTGTCATGTGGATATTTGATTATAATCTAATTATATACAATCATTAACTACTAAAAAGTGCCTTAGATGTATTCACTTACTGGTGTGACAGATGGTTACCTCATAATATACACACAAAGATGCCGCATACTAATGAGCTGATTAGAGTCCAGCGTGATGTCATTGAGTCCAGCGTATATTTAATTCAGAGCTATTGCCACTCCCCTGCCCACGTGCTGCTGATTCATATGGAAAAAAACTTATTCAGCAGCAGGTGGGTGGGGAGAGTCAGGAGCTCATGAATATTCATGACTCATCATTATCAGCTGGAGCTTTTCAATACAAGATGTTGGCAGACTGACTCGGTCAATTAAAGAAAGTGACCCAGCATTGTGCTAAGAGAATCAGTCACTTATTTATGTTGCCCTTAGTTAGGACACCATAAAACTGCTGACAGGTTCCCTTTTAAGGACTCAGCCCTATTTCACCTTAAGGACCAGGCCATTTTTTGCAAATCTGACCAGTGTCACTTTAAGTGCTGATAACTTTAAAACGCTTTGACTTATCCAGGCCATTCTGAGATAGTTTTTTCGTCACATATTGTACTTCATGACACTAGTAAAATGAAGTAAAAAATAATAATTTTTATTTATAAAAAATTGCAAATTTCCAAGTTTCAATTTCTCTACTTTTATAATACATAGTAATACCTCCAAAAATAGTTATTACTTTACATTCCCCATATGTCTTCTTCATGTTTGGATCATTTTGTGAATGAAATTTTATTTTTTGGTTGATGTTACAAGGCTTAGAAGTTTAGAAGCAAATCTTTGAAATCACTTTGCGAGGCTTACATAATAGAAACCACCCAAAAAAAACTACACCCCTCAAGGTATTCAAAACTGATTTTACAAACGTCGTTAACCCTTTAGGTGTTCCACAAGAATTAATGGAAAATAGAGATACAATTTCAATATTTCACTTTTTTGGCAGATTTTCCATTTTAATATTTTTTTTCCAGTTACAAAGCAAGGGTTAACAGCCAAACCAAACTCAATATTTATGGCCCTGATTCTGTAGTTTACAGAAACACCCCATATGTGGTCGTAAGCTACTGTACGGGCACACGGCAGGCCGTAGAAGGAAAGGAGTGCCATGTGGTTTTTGTATGGCAGATTTTGCTGGACTGGTTTATTTATACCATGTCCCATTTGAAGCCCCCCTGATGCACCCCTAGAGTAGAAACTCCATAAAAGTGACCCCATCTAAGAAACTACACCCCTCAAGGTATTCAAAACTGATTTTACAAACGTTGTTAACCCTTTAGGTGTTCCACAAGAGTTATTGGCAAATGGAGATAAAATTTCAGAATTTAGATTTTTGGGGGGCAAATTTTCCATTTTAATCCATTTTTTCAAGTAACAAAGCAAGGGTTAACAGCCAATTAAAACTCAATATGTATTGCCCTGATTCTGTAGTTTATAGAAACACCCCACATGTGGTCGTAAACTACTGTACGGGCACACGGCAGGGCGTAAAAGGAAATGAGCGCCATGTGGTTTTTGGAAGGCAGATTTTGCTGGACTGATTTAATTACACCATGTCCCATTTGAAGCGCCCCCTGATGCACCCCTAGAGTAGAAACTCTATAAAAGTGACCCCATTTTGGAAACTGCAGCGGGATAAGGTGGCAGTTTTGTTTGGACTATTTTCAGGGTACATATTATTTTTGGTTGCTCTATATTACATTTTTGTGAGGCAAGGTTACAAAAAAAATCTAAATTCTGAAATTTCATCTCTAGTTTTTTAGATGGGGTTACTTCTTTGGAGTTTGTACTCTAGGGGTGCATCAGGGGGGCTTTAAATGGGACATGGTGTAAATAAACCAGTCCAGCAAAATCTGCCTTCCTAAAACCATATGGCGCTCCTTTCCTTGTGCGCCCTGCAGCAGTTTACGACCACATATGGGGTGTTTCTGTAAACTACAGAATCAGGGCAATAAATATTAAGTTTTGTTTGGCTGTTAACCCTTGCTTTGTTATTGGAAAAAATGGATTAAAATTTAAAATTTGCCCAAAAATTGCTGTTTTGGCACAGTTTTTATTTTCTTTTTTTGACTGTGTTTATTTGAGGGGTTAGGTCATGAGGTATTTTTATAGAGCAGATTATTACGGACGCGGCAATATCTAATATGTTTGCTTTTTTAAATTAATTTAGGTTTTACACTATAATATCCTTTTTTAAACAAATAAAAAAACAAAAACATTTTTGTATCTCCATGGTCTGAGAGTCATTTTTATTTTATTTTTTGGCCGATTATCTTAGGTAGGGGCTCATTTTTTGCGGGATGAGAGGACTTTTTGATCGCTTGCTATTACACTTTTTGTGATTTAAGTTGACCAAAAAATTGCTTTTTTTTACACCGTTTTTATTTTATTTTTTTTGACTGTAATCATCTAAGGGGTTAGGTCATAGAGTATTTTTATAGTTAAGGTTCTTACGGACGCGGTGATACCTAATATGTCTACTTTTTTAAATTTATTTTAGTTTTACAACCGCCCGCCCGCCCATGCAGCCAATCAGAAGCGATCCTGGGAGGTGATGTCGCCACTACCTCCCAGGATCTAAGGATGGTGATTGGTGTTGTATTATCCCACCACCGATCACCATCCTATTCCGGGTTATCGGGTCACCGGAGACCCGAATAACCCGGAAACGCAGCAAACCGCAGGTCTGAATTGACCTGCGGTTTGCTGCGATTGCCGATACAGGAGGGGGGAGGGGGTTAGGGTTGTCACAGAGTGCCTGCTGAATGATTTTAGCAGGCACTCTTTTGCGATCACCGCGCGTACCTGTGTCCCCAAGAGGTTAAGCATTGAGATACTCTGATTCTAGACAGTGCCCTAATTATCTGACTATTGAGAAGCAGACACTGCTAGATCTATGTACATTTCTGTACCAATCCCTTTTATCTGCCTCTGTTATACTTTATAGGTTTTAGCCCCTTTTTTAGGATGTTTAACACTAATAAATGATTTTTGTTTTCTTTTACACCGTCCAAATATAGGCACTGAATCATTATTGATAAGATTATTGGTACGGAAAAAGCAGTTTTGATTATCTGTGAGCTGTCTCTCTACACAGCCCCAATTGGACAGACCATCAGCAGATTTGGTTTCCAGTACCACCTCTATGCTGATGACACACAACTATACACCTCATCCCCCGACATCACCCCTACTGTATTGCAGAACAGTGACTGTCTGCCATCTCTAACATCATGTCCTCTCTCTATCTGAAACAGTCTTTCAAAAACTGAACTTCTTGTATTCTCTCTATCTACTAACCTACCCAAACCTGATATCTCCCACTCAGTGTGCGACACCGTCATCACTCCTAGGCAGCATGCCCGCTGTCTTGGTGTGACGTTTGACACTGATCTTTCCTTCACCCCCTATATTTAGTCTCTCGCCTACTTATGTCACCTGCACCTCAAAAACAACTCTAGAATCTGCCCCTTTCTCACTATGGAAACAACAAAAACTCTCATTGTCACCCTGATCCATTCCCGCCTCGATTACTGTAACTCGCTATTAATTGGCCTTCTCCTCACTAGACTCTCCAATCTATCTTTAATACAGCAGCCAGGGTCATCTATCTGTCCAACTGCTACTCCGATGCCTCCGCCCTGTGCCAGTCATTGCACTGGTTGCCCATACAGCATAGAATCCAACTTAAACTGCTTGTTCTCACCCACAAAGCTCTCCACATTGCTGCACCCCCTATGTCTCCTCCTCATCTCTGTCTACAACCCTACCCGTGCTCTCCACAGTGCTGCACCCCCTACATCTCCTCCCATCTCTATCTACCACCCTACCCGTGTTCTTCATAGTGCTGCACCCCCCACATCTCCGCCTCATCTCTGTCTACCATCCTAACCGTGCTTTCACAGTGCTGCACCCCCTACATCTCCTCCTCATCTCTGTCTACTATCCTGCCTGTGCTCTCCACATTGCTGCACCCCCACATCTCCTCCTCATCTCTGTCTACCATCCTACCCATGCTTTTCACAGTGCTGCACCCCCTACGTCTCCTTCCATCTCTGTCTACCACCCTACCCGTGCTCTCCACAGTGCTGCACCCCCTACATCTCCTCCTCATCTCTGTCTACTATCCTACCTGTGCTCTCCACAGTGCTGCACCTCCTACATCTCCTCCTCATCTCTGTCTACTATCCTACCTGTACTCTCCACATTGCTGCACCCCCACATCTCCTTCTCATCTATGTCTACCATCCTACCCATGCTTTTCACAGTGCTGCACCCCCTATGTCTCCTTCCATCTCTGTCTACCACCCTACCCGTGCTCTCCACAGTGCTGCACCCCCTACATCTCCTCCTCATCTCTGTCTACTATCCTACCTGTGCTCTCCACAGTGCTGCACCCCCTACATCTCCTCCTCATTTCTGTCTACTATCCTACCTGTACTCTCCACAGTGCTGCACCCCTACATCTCCTCCTCATCTCTGTCTACCATCCTACCTGTACTCTCCACAGTGCTGCACCCCCTACATCTCTTCCTCATCTCTGTCTACCACTCTAACCGTGCTCTCCACAGTGCTGCACCCCCTCCGTCTTTTCACATCTCTGTCTACCATCCTACCCGTGCTCTCCACAGTGCTGCACCCCTACATCTCCTCCTCATCTCTGTCTACTATCCTACCTGTGCTCTCCACAGTGCTGCACCTCCTACATCTCCTCCTCATTTCTGTCTACTATCCTACCTGTACTCTCCACAGTGCTGCACCCCTACATCTCCTCCTCATCTCTGTCTACCATCCTACCTGTACTCTCCACAGTGCTGCACCCCCTACATCTCTTCCTCATCTCTGTCTACCACTCTAACCGTGCTCTCCACAGTGCTGCACCCCCTCCGTCTTTTCACATCTCTGTCTACCATCCTACCCGTGCTCTCCACAGTGCTGCACCCCCTACATCTCCTCCTCATCTCTGTCTACTATCCTACCCGTGCTCTCCACAGTGCTGCACCCCCTCCGTCTTTTCACATCTCTGTCTACCATCCTACCCGTGCTCTCCACAGTGCTGCACCCCCTACATCTCCTCCTCATCTCTGTCTACTATCCTACCTGTGCTCTCCACAGTGCTGCACCCCCTACATCTCCTCCTCTTCTCTGTCTACCATCCTACCCGTGCTCTCCACAGTGCTGCACCCCCTACATCTCCTCCTCATCTCTGTCTACTATCCTCCCTGTACTCTCCACAGTGCTACACCCCCTACATCTCCTCCTCATCTCTGTCTACTATCCTACCCGTGCTCTCCACAGTACTGCACCCCCTACATCTCCTCCTCATCTCTGTCTACCACTCTAACCGTGCTCTCCACAGTGCTGCACCCCCTCCGTCTTTTCACATCTCTGTCTACCACCCTACCCGTGCTCTCCATAGTGCTGCACCCCCTACGTCTCCTCCTAATCTTTGTCTACCATCCTACCCGTGCTCTCCACAGTGCTGCACCCCTCCGTCTTTTCCCATCTCTGTCTACTACCCTACCCGTGCTCTCCATAGTGCTGCACCCCCTACGTCTCCTCCTAATCTTTGTCTACCATCCTACCCGTGCTCTCCATAGTGCTGCACCTCCTACATCTCCTCCTCATCTTTGTCTACCATCCTACCCGTGCTCTCCACAGTGCTGCACCCCCTACATCTCCTCCTAATCTCTGTCTATCATCCTACCCGTGCTCTATGCTTCGCAAATTACTTATGACTGACTTCCACCATAACCCGAACCTCTCACTTCCGGCTCTAAGACTTCTCCTGAGCTGGAATGTCCTACCCCAAGAAATTAGGTTAAATCACAATATACAGTTCTAGGACCTAAAAACACATCTTGTCAGGGTGGCCTATCACATCCCCTGATCTAACCCCTCTCCATATATAGACCATTTATCATTATTTCCTGAAACTGATCCTCCACCAAATTCTCCATCGCACCTATGCACCCAGAAACACTTCATATATCGGCGGGTGACTGACTTTATATCTGCTCCCCTATTTTCCTAGATGGCTGGACCATTGTACAAAATGAGCACTTTTACCTTTCCCCTCACAGATTGTAAGCTCTTGCGATCAGGGTCCTATATGACTGTTTGTACATGAACCCCTGAACTGTAAGGAGCAGTATGGCGCCATATAAATAAAGATTAGTATTATCATTATATCCCTTTCTTCCCAGAATTCCAGATAAGCATGTATGGCCTATAAGTCCACTAAGGCGGTCTCTCCTGAAGGAGAGAGAGTCTCTCCCTCTCCCCCCCCCCCCATACTATACCTTTAATATATAGATATACACTCACCTAAAGAATTATTAGTGCCCCCATACTAATACGGTGTTGGACCCCCTTTTGCCTTCAGAACTGCCTTAATTCTACGTGGCATTGATTGCACAAGGTGCTGATGGCATTCTATAGAAATGTTGGCCCATATTGATAGGATAGCATCTTGCAGTTGATGGAGATTTGAGGGATGCACATCCAGGGCACGAACCTCCCGTTTCACCACATCCCAAAGATGCTCTATTGGGTTGAGATCTGGTGACTGTGGGGCCATTTTAGTCCAGTGAACTCATTGTCATGTTCAAGAAACCAATGTGAAATGATTGGAGCTTTGTGACATGGTGCATTATCCTGCTGGAAGTAGCCATCAGAGGATGGATGCATGTTCTCATTCTGTTTACACCAAATTCGGACTCTACCATTTGAATGTCTCAATGGAAATCGAGACTCATCAGACCAGGCAACATTTTTCCAGTCTTCAACAGTCCAATTTTGGTGAGCTCGTGCAAATTGTAGCCTCTTTTTCCTATTTGTAGTGGAGATGAGTGGTACCCGGTGGGGTCTTCTGCTGTTGTAGCCCATCCGCCTCAAGGTTGTGCGTGTTGTGGCTTCACAAATGCTTTGCTGCAGACCTCGGTTGTAACGAGTGGTTATTTCAGCCAACGTTGCTCTTCTATCAGCTTGAATCAGTCGGCCCATTCTCCTCTGACCTCCAGCATCCACAAGGCATTTTTGCCCACAGGACGGCCGCATACTGGATGTTTTTCCCTTTTCACACCATTCTTTGTAAACCCTAGAAATGGTTGTGCGTGAAAATCCCAGTAACTGAGCAGATTGTGAAATACTCAGACCGGCCCGTCTGGCACCAACAACCATGCCACGCTCAAAATTGCTTAAATCACCTTTCTTTCCCATTCTGACAATCAGTTTGGAGTTCAGGAGATTGTCTTGACCAGGAGCACCCCCCTAAATGCATCGAAGCAACTGCCATGTGATTGGTTGACTAGAGAATTGCATTAATGAGAAATAGAACAGGTGTTCCTGATAATTCTTTAGATGAGTGTGTGTGTATATATATATATTACACTGAACAAAAATATAAACGCAGCACTTTCGGTTTTGCTCCCATTTTGCATGAGCTGAACTCAAAGATCTGAAAGATTTTCTACAGACACAAAAGATCCATTACTTTCAAATATTGTTCACAAATCTGTCTAAATCTGTGTTAGTGAGCACTTCTCCTTTGCCGAGATAATCCATCCCACCTCACAGGTGTGGCATATCAAGGTGCTGATTAGACAGCATGAATATTGCACAGGTGTGCCTTAGACTGCCCACAATAAAAAGCCACTCTGAAATGTGCACAGTTTTGCCTTACTGGGAGGGGGTGTCAGAAAAAAAGTCAGTATCTGGTGTGGCCACCATTTGCCTCACGCAGTGCAACACATCTCCGTGGCATAGAGTTGATCAGGTTGTTGATTGTGGCCTGTGGAATGTTGGTCCACTCCTCTTCAATAGCTGTGCGAAGTTGCAGAATATCGGCATGAACTGGAACATGCTGTCGTATATGCCGATTCAGAGCATCCCAAACATGCTCGATGGGTGACATGTCCGGTGAGTATGCTGGCCATGCAAGAACTGGGATGTTTTCAGCTTCCAGGAATTGTGTACAGATCCTTGCAATATGGGGCCGTGCATTATCATGCTGCAACATGAGTGGATGGTCGTGAATAACAATGGGCCTCAGGATCTCGTCACGGTATCTCTGTGCATTCAAAATGCCATCAATAAAATGCACCTGTGTTCGTTGTCCATAACATACGCCTTCCCATACCATAACCCCACCGCCACCATGGGCCACTCGATCCACCATGTTGACGTCAGCAAACCGCTCCTCCACAGGACGCCACACACTCTGTCTGCCATCTGCCCTGAACAGTGAAAACCAGGACTCATCCGTAAACAGGACGCCTCTCCAACGTGCCAGACGCCATCGAATGTGCGCATTTGCCCACTCAAGGCGGTTACGACTACGAACTGCAGTCAGGTCCAGACCCCGGTGAGGACAACGAGCATGTAGATGAGCTTCCCTGAGACGGTTTCTGACAGTTTGTGCAGAAATTCTTTGGTTATGCAAACCGATTGTTGCTGCAGCTGTCCGGGTGGCTGGTCTCAGACGATCATGGAGGTGAACGTGCTGGATGTAGAGGTCCTGGGCTAGTGTGGTTTCACGTGGTCTGCGGTTGTGAGGTCGGTTGGATGTACTGCCAAATTCTCTGAAACGCCTTTGGAGACGACTTATGGAAGAGAAATTAACATTCATTGCACGGGTAACAGCTCTGGTAGACATTCCTGCAGTCAGCATGCCATTTGCACGCTCCCTCAAACGTTGCGACATCTGTGGCATTGTGCTGTGTGATCAAACTGCACATTTCAGAGTGGCTATTTATTGTGGGCAGTCTAAGGCACACTGTGCAATATTCCTGCTGTCTAATCAGCACATTGATCTGCCACACCTGTGAGGTGGGATGGATTATCTCGGCAAAGGAGAAGTGCTCACTAACACAGATTTAGACAGATTTGTGAACAATATTTGAGAGTAATGGGTCTTTTGTGTATGTAGAAAATGTTTCAGATCTTTGAGTTCAGCTCATGCAAAATGGGAGCAAAACCAAAAGTGCTGTGTTTATATTTTTGTTCAGTGTGTATATATATATATATATATATATATTTCCTCCCCATTGTGCCCCCAATATCTATAGTACCTTCAGTATATATTCAGTAGATATTTGCCCCCCATTGTGCCCCCAGTGTATATATAATGGTCCTCACCCCCAGTAGTGCCCACAGGTCCTATTTTACACAAATAGATAAATTCTCACCTCCTCCACTTGCTCCACACTGGAGGCAGCAGGACCGTATGCCCCCAACATTGTAATGTGACATCAGGTCCTCGCCGCGCATGTGGTTTTGTTTTTTTAATCCCTTGTAGTAGTTGTTAATGATCGTTAGATGGGTGTACTCCTGTCTATACGGCTGTTAAAAACGGGCACATTGGCTTGAATGGGGTCCGTCTGGCCGTGAAAACTGCCAAAAATAGGGAATGTCCTATTCATTGTCAGTTAAAAACAAAACCATGTGAATGGTTCTGAAAATGGCCGTTTGACTAGCATTACAAAAACGGGCGTCACCTGGCCGTGTGAATGACCCCTTCCTGTGGATGGGGATACTTTCCCTTTAAAGCTCCTGGCACTCGGAGGGTCTGCAGCAGTAATGAGCCACTGCTCTGGATTGTCACTCGGTCCCGTTGTTCTGCACATACTTACTGAAGATCTTGCACTGTTAATTTGACTAGTGTTTGTGCAGCGATTGACCTTGAATCGTTGCCCCGTCCTCTGGCTAAATGCTGCGTTACATAACTCTGGACGTCAGGGCGCTTTGTTAGGTTAATCAGTTGGTTGTGTTTTGTGCTGTACAATGCCCGCTCCTGAGGGCACAGGCTGCCAGCAGACGCTTAGTCTAAGGGGCACAGAGCTGGGAACCTACGCTACTTGTTTCTCCAAAAGACTTGTATCCTGGCACATTTCAAAAGATGACCAGTGTGTGACCTGTTAGTCCTCAAGGGCTTAACCCCAAGTGAACAGAGGAAATAATGAAAGTGTCCATGACAGGCAGTGCACCTCGGGAGGACAGGACTTCCAGCTGTTCCTTCAAGTGCAGACCTGCAGATATCGTGCTCCGTTCTGAGCTCAGACCCTGTATCATAAAGATTAATCTATGTGCAGGTGTGCGCTGATCTCTGGGATTAGTAACCATCTATAAATGCTTCAGTCTAAGCATAGGTCTAGATAAGGAGGACATCTTCACCCCATCTATATGGGTACAGGATGGTACCGTTCAGGGGTCCCCTTACAAGTGAAAACTAGAGTATGGAATTCTCTCATTAGCCTTTTCGGGGTGGGTGCTAGGATTTTTCTGACTGCTCCATTACCTCACGATACAGCTACTGCAGGGATCAGGAAGGACCACATCCACACAGGATCAGGCCACCAGGATCCAACTCCGTGTGGCTTCATCTGATTATTTGGTGGTAAGGAACATCAGCCCCTGGTTATCTTCTGCTGTTTCAGTTCCAAGCATTGAGGAGGCCCTCCTATGTTAATGACCACAGTTATGGCAAAGGTCCTGGTGGTAACAGAGAATTTGGTTGGTCAATCATTTATTGGTTTTACCTTAAGTAAAGGTAGGTTTTAGGAGTTCCTTCTGTGTTCTGCTCGCCATGGGCCGTGGAACCCATAGCCAAGCCAACTGCTGTCAGTACAACACTTTGTGTATTGCTTCCCACAGCTTGTGCCTGACATCATCCTCTACCTTCCTACCCTATGATAGGCTATGCCAGCATCTTCTATGGAGGGGTCCCCTGGCTTTCTTCTAACCCTGATGGAAGTGGGTAATGCTGATGGTGGTTACTTCACTATTGATGGCTATAGGTTCATAAAGATTAGATCCGTTGTCCCTTTGGAGGAGTTCGGCGGGATCGCGCCTCAGTGAGCCTGCAACAGTCAGCAGGCCGGAATGGGGGCAATTCCCCTCTCCTTACCGACGCTCCATTTGCGAAGCAGAAGCTGCATGACAATATTGGTGCTTGCTTTGGCAGCACATATTCTAAAATTGGTGAGTAAACCGTGCATAGGTTTTTAACCGGCATGATTGCCTTAACAGTTCTAACTACATTATTTGAGAATGTGTGTGTGGATTTTATTGGGTGGCTCAGGCCATAGTAGTAGTCCAATTCCTTTTTTTTCCTTCTGTTTTTCAACATTTCTTTGTAAGAGTCAAATTTCCCTCCAAGAGCAAATTGTAGATTATTTGTGGCTGGTAACAAGAACGTCCTTTTGTTCAGAAGCAATATACAATGCGCTTTGGATACCCGGCACTGGGAATTTGTCCAGCCCTATGTCTGAGTGGTGAGTTGTCCTGCCTGGATAATTTATTGTGGCTTTGTGGGGCCGACATTGGAGCTTCCTCAGCGACCATTCTCTTGCTGGCACATAAGGAGTGCACGTGTTAAACCCCCCTCAGTAAACACAAATAACCATGCCAAAGCGACAGAAATAATTTGTGGCACTAGCCACCTTTTTATTTACCCCGACTTTCCCACCAAGTAGGTGCCAGCTGTGCCCGTGCTCCTCCAGTTGTTCCCCTGAGCGACTGCCCTTTTCTTCCTGACCAACATTCTTGGTTTCCCAAGTCCTTCTAAAACTGAGAATCTTCCTTAAAGCCTGAATCCGTCCACACATGAGAAACCGTGCCACAGTGCCGTTGATTATCTCGCCGTGGCCCATGGCAGCCAGCACTGCACATGTGAAATTCCACAATCCCGCCTTACAAAAAAGAACATCACTACAGCACTTCGAATAAGGCCTGGCTGGGTCTTGCTTTTAACCTGTAAGGGTACGGCCACACATCCAGGTTTTCTGATGCAGTTTTGAAACCAGAATCAGGAGTGGATGAAAAAAGTAGAGAAAGTATTAAAGGGGTTGTCTGAGTAATTTTTTTGTTCTTTGTATGTTTCTAATTTGTTGGTAAAATTTTCAAAGGGAATAATTGATCCTAGAGGTGGACATATAAAACACCTCAAAAAGAGATTGTTGTTAATTTAGTTACAGTATATTGTGCAATCAGAAAAACATGGTACAAGCGTCTTTGCAAACATATTAATGATTTATTATACAATAACTTAAAAAACTCAATAATATACAATAAGACACAATTATATGCAGTACCCAAAATTCGCCACTAGATGGCTCTAACACGACTACCAGCTTTTCATATCACCACTCAAACATAAAAATGTAATACAAGCGTCCCGACGACAATTATGAGATATACACAATAAACGTAATATTGATTAAGGTAGATACGAACCCTCGCTCTGCTCAAACTATGACCAATTTCGGATATCAGTTAGTATTGCTACACAATTTATAAATTATCATGCCAGATATCGGCTATGGAATTTGAATATTCCAATCAGAGATTTTCTCCGATATCAATATTAGATCTTTTATTCCGTAATATGCTTCTTTACTGAATAGTGATAATATTGATGTAGTAGTTATGAAATTATACATCCGCACTAAAACGGGGAGTTAATAAATATCAGGCCAATTAATTCAATCAATACAACACATAATAAAGTTTTATGTTACCTGAGAATGCAGATGATATGCAGAGTCTAAGGGAAGTTAGCTCTCAAGTCTGTTCTGATCATTGGGATTTTCCTTCTGGGGTCTCTCCTTTCTTTCTTTTTTTCTCTGTGTTTTCTTTCTCTTTATGTATGTGTAGTTTATGATCACAAACTTATTAGTTAGACAAACCTTCCTAACTTGGAGTTTTCCAATCATTGTCAGTAAGGCATGTACATATGATAATGACTGTGATGTCACTATATCACCCAGAATGCTTTTCAACTGTTGGGACAATGTCACCTATTTATACCTAGGTGGCACTATTGCATAAGCTAATAGCATCATACTAGTAAGGGTTAAATGTCCAGGTCTGATTTCGTCTTACATTCCATACACATAACATAACATAAGGAATCATAAATCAGAGCTAAGGGATTGACTTTGACACATGGACCGAATAAAACACAGATGTTTGGGTACCATTTGAGACATTTCCCAAGCTACTAAATTTATGGTACCGATAAGAATATAATGAACCTTGTACTATCACAGACATGTGTGTCTCCTCTGTTACTCCAATGGTTGATTGATTGTTAGTTAAAATAACACTATCTTACTAACAAAGTTTGCCCTTTAAAATTCTTCTCCTCATGCTTTAGAAGTGTATGCGTTCTTAGTGAGAAATATATAAGATAATAGATGCATTGACGTCCTTCATAATATACAATAATATAGTACAATACATGTGTCCTATTAATTATCTTATACAAAAAACTAGAGATCGACCAATATTGAATTTTTAGAGCCGATATCGATAATCTGTGAACTTTTAGGCCGATAGCCGATAATTTATACCGATATTTTATATCTCATAATATATATTATATTATTTGGTAGTCACTGAGGTGGTGGAAATTTTAATTTGGCACTAGTATATTATAAATGTAAATTAATAAATCCCTTAGTTGGTAGTCAATTTATAATTTACATTTATAATATACTAGTCCCAAATGTTAAGTTCCACACCACCACCACCCTCCTCACTGACTTTATTAACCCCTATCAGAGCTCAGATCAGACCTTTATTAACCCCTATCAGACCTCAGATGAATAAAATAAAAAACTCCTCACCTCTCCTGTGCCACGGCTTCTCTTTATCTCCGGGTCCGGCGTCTCGCTTCCTTGTGTTCTCCGGCCCGCGCGGCACTGTCATCTGACAGCGTGCAGCGTCAGGTCATAGTGTGCGCACTACGTCCTGACGCTGTACGGGGTCAGGACAGTGCAGCGTGGGCTCCATAAAAAATGACCGGTGGGTTGGAAGCGCTTGCTGCGCTTCTTCCTCGCTTCCGGCATCCGATGCATACTAGTGCCCACTTCCATAATGGAAACGCTCACTAGTATTCGCTTTATATGCATTATCTGTATATCGGCAAGGTTAATTACACCCTAATATACAAAATCCTGAATATCAGCCGATAATATCCGTACTTCCGACAACCGGTCGATCCATACTAAAAACTAAAGTTCACTATACGTGTATACATATATCACAGATTTTCTGCTTCATCAATAGACATTAAACCGTAGGGATAATTAGATCCAGATGCATCTAGAGAATATATCTCAGTCATAAATCTATAAGGAGACAAGAATGACTCTTCTCAGACTGGCACATCTATAGAGAAGAAACATTATATAAACAGTTTCCTTTCCATGAACCCATTTTGACCTACTTTTGGCTACTTTCACACTGGCGTTTGGTGTGGATCCGTCATGGATCTGCACAGACGAATCTGCACCGATAATACAACCGCATGCATTTATTCAGAACGGATCCGTTTGTATTATCTTTAACATTGCCAAAACGGATCCGTCTTGAAAACCATTGAAAGTCAATGGGGGGGGGGGGGGGGCGTGGCCTGAGCGCACATGGAGTAGGACGCACCGCTCACAGCTCCTGCCGGCATCCTGATTATATGTGTGGTAGCAACGTCTATTTCGACTAATCTTTCTTACCTGGTGGGTGAGTGAAGACCGGAGAGTGCGGGGGTGATCTTGAGAGCTCCGACATGCCGCGAAAATCCAGCAAGGGGCCGCGATATGATAGGCCGAAGGTGAGCCAGCATGGCGCCGAGGAGGAAGAAGGGCCGGCCTCCCAGTCTAAACTGAGTCAGAGTGCGGCCGCAAAGTTAAGCAAGTTTGGCCGCGCTGATAGCGGTGTGGGAGACTGGGCAGAGGAGAAGGAGGCAGAAGTGCATAATTCCTCTGAACAAGAGGACGGATCCCTGGAAGGGGAGACCCTGGATGCGGCGGAGTGGCCGCCATTGACCCCTGCACGTCCAGCCAAAAGCACGGTAGGCCCCAAAGATGCGGCTAATGAAGAGCCCACGTTAAAAGATATTATGGCTGCTGTGGCTAGCTGTAACAGTACCCTGAAGGTGCTCTCTGTACAAGTTGGTAGCCTGAGGTCAGATGTGTCTATAATTAGACACGACCTTCACAAGATATCTGAACGCACCTCTGAATTGGAGAAGAGGGTGTCTACTATAGAAGATGATGTTCGGCCTCTGCAAATGGCGGCAAAAACAACTGCTAAGGACATAGCTGCTTTATATGCTAAAACTGACGATCTGGAGAACAGGTCCAGAAGGAACAACCTGCGGATTGTGGGAATGCCAGAAAAGACGGAGGGAGATAACGCTACAGAGTTTGTGGAGAAATGGTTGCATCAGCTTTTTAATGAGAAAGGCCTATCTTCCCTGTATGCGGTGGAGCGGGCGCACAGAGTCCCCATGCGGCCGCTTCCACCAGGCAGACCACCTCGTCCTATACTGGTGAAGATCCTGCACTTTAACCACCTCCGGACCGCCTAACGCAGGATCGCGTTCCGGAGGTGGCAGCCCTGCGCAGAGTCATGCATATATGCGTCATCTTGCGATGGCCGAGATTTCCTGTGAACGCGCGCACACAGGCGCGCGCGCTCACAGGAACGGAAGGTAAGAGAGTTGATCTCCAGCCTGCCAGCGGCGATCGTTCGCTGGCAGGCTGGAGATGTGTTTTTTTTAACCCCTAACAGGTATATTAGACGCTGTTTTGATAACAGCGTCTAATATACCTGCTACCTGGTCCTCTGGTGGTCCCCTTTGTTTGGATCGACCACCAGAGGACACAGGTAGCTCAGTAAAGTAGCACCAAGCACCACTACACTACACTACACCCCCCCCCGTCACTTATTAACCCCTTATTAGCCCCTGATCACCCCATATAGACTCCCTGATCACCCCCCTGTCATTGATTACCCCCCTGTCATTGATCAACCCCCTGTAAAGCTCCATTCAGATGTCCGCATGATTTTTACGGATCCACTGATAGATGGATCGGATCCGCAAAACGCATCCGGACGTCTGAATGAAGCCTTACAGGGGCATGATCAATGACTGTGGTGATCACCCCATATAGACTCCCTGATCACCCCCCTGTAAAGCTCCATTCAGATGTCCGCATGATTTTTACGGATGCACTGATAGATGGATCCGATCCGCAAAACGCATCCGGACGTCTGAATGAAGCCTTACAGGGGCATGATCAATGACTGTGGTGATCACCCCATATAGACTCCCTGATCACCCCCCTGTCATTGATTACACCCCTGTCATTGATCAACCCCCTGTAAAGCTCCATTCAGATGTCCGCATGATTTTTACGGATGCACTGATAGATGGATCCGATCCGCAAAACGCATCCGGACGTCTGAATGAAGCCTTACAGGGGCATGATCAATGACTGTGGTGATCACCCCATATAGACTCCCTGATCACCCCCCTGTAAAGCTCCATTCAGATGTCCGCATGATTTTTACGGATGCACTGATAGATGGATCCGATCCGCAAAACGCATCCGGACGTCTGAATGAAGCCTTACAGGGGCATGATCAATGACTGTGGTTATCACCCCATATAGACTCCCTGATCACCCCCCTGTAAAGCTCCATTCAGATGTCCGCATGATTTTTACGGATGCACTGATAGATGGATCCGATCCGCAAAACGCATCCGGACGTCTGAATGAAGCCTTACAGGGGCATGATCAATGACTGTGGTGATCACCCCATATAGACTCCCTGATCACCCCCCTGTAAAGCTCCATTCAGATGTCCGCATGATTTTTACGGATGCACTGATAGATGGATCCGATCCGCAAAACGCATCCGGACGTCTGAATGAAGCCTTACAGGGGCATGATCAATGACTGTGGTGATCACCCCATATAGACTCCCTGATCACCCCCCTGTCATTGATCACCCCCCTGTCATTGATCACCACCCCTGTCATTGATCACTCCCCCTGTCATTGATCACTCCCCCTGTCATTGATCACCCTCTGTAAGGCTCCATTCAGACATTTTTTTGGCCCAAGTTAGCGGAAATTTTTTTTTTTTTTCTTACAAAGTCTCATATTCCACTAACTTGTGTCAAAAAATAAAATCTCACATGAACTCACCATACCCCTCACGGAAACCAAATGCGTAAAATTTTTTAGACATTTATATTCCAGACTTCTTCTCACGCTTTAGGGCCCCTAGAATGCCAGGGCAGTATAAATACCCCACATGTGACCCCATTTCGGAAAGAAGACACCCCCAGGTATTCCGTGAGGGCCATATTGAGTCCATGAAAGATTGAAATTTTTGTCCCAAGTTAGCGGAACGGGAGACTTTGTGAGAAAAAAATTAAAAATATCAATTTCCGCTAACTTGTGCCAAAAAAAAAAATTTCTATGAACTCGCCATGCCCCTCATTGAATACCTTGGGGTGTCTTCTTTCCAAAATGGGGTCACATGTGGGGTATTTATACTGCCCTGGCATTCTAGGGGCCCCAAAGCGTGAGAAGAAGTCTGGTATCCAAATGTCTAAAAATGCCCTCCTAAAAGGAATTTGGGCACCTTTGCGCATCTAGGCTGCAAAAAAGTGTCACACATCTGGTATCGCCGTACTCAGGAGAAGTTGGGGAATGTGTTTTGGGGTGTCATTTTACATATACCCATGCTGGGTGAGAGAAATATCTTGGTCAAATGCCAACTTTGTATAAATAAATGGGAAAAGTTGTCTTTTGCCAAGATATTTCTCTCACCCAGCAAGGGTATATGTAAAATGACACCCCAAAACACATTCCCCAACTTCTCCTGAATACGGCGATACCACATGTGTGACACTTTTTTGCAGCCTAGGTGGGCAAAGGGGCCCATATTCCAAAGAGCACCTTTAGGATTTCACAGGTCATTTACCTACTTACCACACATTAGGGCCCCTGGAAAATGCCAGGGCAGTATAACTACCCCACAAGTGACCCCATTTTGGAAAGAAGACACCCCAAGGTATTCCGTGAGGGGCATGGCGAGTTCCTAGAATTTTTTATTTTTTGTCACAAGTTAGTGGAAAATGATGATTTTTTATTTTTTTTTTCATACAAAGTCTCATATTCCACTAACTTGTGACAAAGAATAAAAACTTCCATGAACTCACTATGCCCATCAGCGAATACCTTGGGGTCTCTTCTTTCCAAAATGGGGTCACTTGTGGGGTAGTTATACTGCCCTGGCATTCTAGGGGCCCAAATGTGTGGTAAGGAGTTTGAAATCAAATTCTGTAAAAAATGACCTGTGAAATCCGAAAGGTGCTCTTTGGAATATGGGCCCCTTTGCCCACCTAGGCTGCAAAAAAGTGTCACACATCTGGTATCTCCGTACTCAGGAGAAGGTGGGGAATGTGTTTTGGGGTGTCATTTTACATATACCCATGCTGGGTGAGAGAAATATCTTGGCAAAAGACAACTTTTCCCATTTTTTTATACAAAGTTGGCATTTGACCAAGATATTTATCTCACCCAGCATGGGTATATGTAAAATGACACCCCAAAACACATTCCCCACCTTCTCCTGAGTACGGCAATACCAGATGTGTGACACTTTTTTGCAGCCTAGGTGGGCAAAGGGGCCCATATTCCAAAGAGCACCTTTCGGATTTCACAGGTCATTTTTTACAGAATTTGATTTCAAACTCCTTACCACACATTTGGGCCCCTAAAATGCCAGGGCAGTATAACTACCCCACAAGTGACCCCATTTTGGAAAGAAGAGACCCCAAGGTATTCGCTGATGGACATAGTGAGTTCATGGAAGTTTTTATTTTTTGTCACAAGTTAGTGGAATATGAGACTTTGTATGAAAAAAATAAATTAAAAAAAAATCATCATTTTCCACTAACTTGTGACAAAAAATAAAAAATTCTAGGAACTTGCCATGCCCCTCACGGAATACCTTGGGGTGTCTTCTTTCCAAAATGGGGTCACTTGTGGGGTAGTTATACTGCCCTGGCATTCTAGGGGCCCAAATGTGTGGTAGGGAGTTTGAAATCAAATTCTGTAAAAAATGACCTGTGAAATCCGAAAGGTGCTCTTTGGAATATGGGCCCCTTTGCCCACCTAGGCTGCAAAAAAGTGTCACACATCTGGTATTGCCGTACTCAGGAGAAGGTGGGGAATGTGTTTTGGGGTGTCATTTTATATATACCCATGCTGGGTGAGAGAAATATCTTGGCAAAAGACAACTTTTCCCATTTTTTTATACAAAGTTCGCATTTGACCAAGATATTTATCTCACCCAGCATGGGTATATGTAAAAAGACACCCCAAAACACATTCCCCACCTTCCCCTGAGTACGGAGATACCAGATGTGTGACACTTTTTTGCAGCCTAGGTGGGCAAAGGGGCCCATATTCCAAAAAGCACCTTTCGGATTTCACAGGTCATTTTTTACAGAATTTGATTTCAAACTCCTTACCACACATTTGGGCCCCTAGAATGCCAGGGCAGTATAACTACCCCACAAGTGACCCCATTTTGGAAAGAAGAGACCCCAAGGTATTTCGTGATGGGCATAGTGAGTTCATAGAAGTTTTTATTTTTTGTCACAAGTTAGTGGAATATGAGACTTTGTAAGAAAAAAAAATAAAAAATCATCATTTTCCGCTAACTTGTGACAAAAAATAAAAAGTTCTATGAACTCACTATGCCCATCAGCGAATACCTTAGGGTGTGTACTTTCAGAAATGGGGTCATTTGTGGGGTGTTTGTACTGTCTGGGCATTGTAGAACCTCAGGAAACATGACAGGTGCTCAGAAAGTCAGAGCTGCTTCAAAAAGGGGAAATTCACATTTTTGTACCATAGTTTGTAAACGCTATAATTTTTACCCAAACCATTTTTTTTTTACCCAAACATTTTTTTTTATCAAAGACATGTAGAACAATAAATTTAGAGCAAAATTTCTATATGGATCTCGTTTTTTTTTGCAAAATTTTACAACTGAAAGTGAAAAATGTCATTTTTTTGCAAAAAAATCGTTAAATTTCGATTAATAACAAAAAAAGTAAAAATGTCAGCAGCAATGAAATACCACCAAATGAAAGCTCTATTAGTGAGAAGAAAAGGAGGTAAAATTCATTTGGGTGGTAAGTTGCATGACCGAGCAATAAACGGTGAAAGTAGTGTAGGTCAGAAGTGTAAAAAGTGGCCTGGTCTTTCAGGGTGTTTAAGCACTGGGGGCTGAAGTGGTTAAAGACCGGGACACTATCCTGCGGCAATCAAGGGACAATGAGGAGATGGTCCTGAACGGGGTGAAAGTGTCCATATTTCCGGATTATTCCAATGAAGTGCAGCGGAGGAGAAGCAGATTTATGGACATAAAGAAAAGGCTGAGAGCTCTACAAGTACAATATGCTATGTTGTTTCCTGCTAAGCTGCGTGTGGTGGCACTGGGATCCACCAGATTTTTTGAAGATCCGGAGGAGGCGACGCAGTGGCTGGACGTCCACGAGCGACAATTGAGAAGTGGGGCCCTGAACACTTGAAGGAGGCTAAGATATAGTTTCTTATGTTCAATGTTTATTTGCATTTGCACTCTAGGGTTGCTATAAAGGTTGCACCAGTTAAGAAGTGTATTATGTAATGCTACCACAAGGTAGATCCTGTGGAGGGAGTAGGTTGCTGAGAGTAAAATGGATTTCTCAGATGTGGGGAGGATTCTCTACCTGAGAGATGTTGTTATATTCTGTCATGATTGTTATATGTTGGGGGGTAAGTTGCTCTCAGAGGGCCCAGTTTTAATGTGTGAGATTGATATCATAGGGAAAACGTTCCCCAGTTATAGGAATCTGATTGGGAAAGGGGGGGAGGGGGGCGGGAGGTTGGGGGGAAGAGATATGGTCTTGAAATATAAGCTGAGGAAGTTGGAGTGGGATGTGAGATCCAAGTATGGTCTGAAGTTTTACCATGTCACAGGTGATTAGAGTTTTAAGCTGGAATGTGAGAGGGATGGCAGATGCACGGAAGAGACAGTGTGTTTTTCAATACTTGGGGCGGTTTCAGCCGGCTATATGTTGTCTTCAGGAAACGTATCTGATTGGTGAAAATCTACACTGGATGAGTAAAAATTGGGTGACATATGCGTTACATTCAACTCATTCTTCTCACTCTAGAGGGGTTAGTATGATTGTGCATAGTAGCATTAGGTATGAACATATGCAGGAATGTGTGGATGCGGATGGTAGATATGTGTGTGTGGTGTGTAAGGTAGACGGAATACAGGTGGTGCTGGTGTCCGTGTACGTGCCCCCACCATTTGCATCCCCATTGATAAGAGAGATTATGGATTTTGTGGCGGACTTCCCTGGGCTGCCGTGGCTACTGGTTGGGGACTTTAATTGCACGCTAAATGACTCCCTAGATAGATGTCGGGTGGAAGGAGCAGGGGGTTTACCGGGGAGTGTGGCTCTTAAAAATATTATGGGTGAAATAGGTGTGCATGATGTATGGAGATTGCGTAACCCTGATAAGCGTGAATTCTCATGCAGATCAGCCGCGCATCATTCGTTATCGCGTATTGATTTGGCCCTTGTTAATGATATAATGCTGCCACTGGTTAGGGAGGTTGTCTATCATCCTCGGTCGCTGTCTGACCATTCTTTGGTGCAGATAGACTTGTGCCTGGGGGTGCTCAGACAGGGACCGAGGCTGTGGAAGTGTAACTCACATTGGCTAAATGTGCTGGGTGATCTGTCTGGGATCTCTCTTGAAATTAAGGAGTTTTTTGCTATCAATACAGGGACGGCCTCGGTACCGGGTGTTTGGGACGCCATGAAAGCATTTCTGAGAGGAGTCTTGATGAAAGAAATTAATAAGCATAAATCTAGGTCTAGGGAGGCAGATGTTAAGGCGCATGTACTGGTGGCTGAGGCGGAGAGAGAGTTTGGTAGATCCCCCACCCTGATTAATAGTGAGGCGCTGGCGGTTGCTCAGGAGCAGCTGAGGTGTCATTTAGTGCAGGCTGCGGAGAGAAAGAGAAGTTTTTACCGTCAGAGATCCTTTGAAGAAGGTGGGTCATCTGTTGTCGGTGGTATCACAGGCTCAGAGAGGCTCCTCTTGTATCCAGGTACTGAGAGATGGCAGAGGGAATAGTAGCCAGGATACAAAAGGAATATTAGATATTCTAAAAAGCTTTTATGTATCTTTGTATGCTTCCACTGGCTCTAGTTCTGAGGAGGCTCTTAATGAATTCCTAGGGGAGGCACAGCTATCGAGGCTGTCAGAGGAGGATAGAGTAAGGCTGGAAGAGCCGATTTCACTGGAGGAACTGGAAGCTGCGCTTGGGGGTATGGCGAATGGTAAGGCGCCTGGAGCTGATGGCCTCCCAGTGGAGGTGTATAAAAAGCTGCAAGGGATATTACTCCCGGAATTACTTAAGGTGCTTGAGCACTCATTGCAGGGCTCCAGATGGCGACCAAAATGGTCGCCAATGCGACTTAGAATTTACAAATGGCGACAAGACTTTTTAGTCTTGTCGCCATTTGCGACTAGACCCGCCGCCGCAGCTCTGCTCAATACAGCGGCGGGCACAGGAGCTGATGATCGTTCTCAGCAGCGCAGGAGGAGTCTCTCCCTCCCCCCTGTGCTGCTGCTGCCGCCGCCTCCACCAATAAGAAGAGACGGGAGGAGGAGGGGAGGGGCTGTGGCCACTGCGCCACCAATGAAGAAAACTGACCTGTAATACAAATACAGGAGGCGGGTGCCGGAATCAAATAGCCGGCACCCGACCTCTATGACAGGGAGCTGCGATCAGCTGCAGTTGAGTTAACCCTTCAGGTGCGGTACCTGAGGGGTTAATTGTAGCTGATCGCAGCTCCCTGTCACAAAGGTCGGGTGCCGGCTATTTGATACCGGCACCCGCCTCCTGTATTTGTATAAGAAACGTTGGTGGCACAGTGCGCCCCCCCCTTCCCCAGTATAAGAAACGTTGGTGGCACAGTGCCCCCCCCCCCAATATAATAAACATTGGTGGCTCAGTGGGAAGTGCCAATGAGGGTTAAAAATAATAAAAGAAAATTTACTCACCTCCTCCAGTTGATCCGTAGCTGCCGGTCTCCTGTACTTACTTCTTTCTTCAGGACCTGTGGTGACGTCCTGGTGATGGGCCATGTGATGAGCTCAGTGACATCACCACAGGTCCTGAAGAAAGAAGTAAGTACAGGAGACCGGCAGCTACGGATCAACTGGAGGAGGTGAGTAAATTTTCTTTTATTATTTTTAACCCTCATTGGCACTTCCCACTGAGCCACCAATGTTTATTATATTGGGGGGGGGGGGGGGCACACTGCGCCACCAATGTTTATTATATTGGGGGGGGGCACACTGCGCCACCAATGTTTATTATATTGGGGTGATGGGGGGGCACACTGCGCCACCAATGTTTATTATATGGGGGGGGGGCGCACTGCGCCAATGTTTATTATATTGGGGTGATGGGGGGGCGCACTGCGCCACCAATGTTTATTATATTGACCTTCTACTATGCAGTCTGTATTCAGAATGCTATTATTTCCCCTTATAACCATGTTATAAGGGAAAATAATAATCATCGGGTCTCCATCCCGATTGTCACCTAGCAACCGTGCGTGAAAATCGCACCGCATCCGCACTTGCTTGCGATTTTCACGCAGCCCCATTAACTTCTATGGGGCCTGCGTTGCGTGAAAAACGCAGAATATAGAGCATGCTGCGATTCTCACGCAACGCACAAGTGATGTGTGAAAATCACCGCTCATGTGCACAGCCCCATAGAAGTGAATGGGTCCGGATTTAGTGCGGGTGCATTCCGGTATTCTGAATGCCGGATCCGGCACTAATACATTCCTATGGGGAAAAATGCTGGATCCGGCTTTCAGGCAAGTCTTCAGTTTTTTTCGCTGGAGATAAAACCGTAGCATGCTGTGGTTTTATCTTTTGCCTGATCAGTCAAAATGACTGAACTGAAGACGTCCTGATGCATCCTGAACGGATTACTCTCCATTCAGAATGCATGGGGATATGCCCGATCAGTTCTTTTCCGGTATAGAGCCCCTGTGACGGAACTCAGTGCCGGAAAAGAAAAACGCTAGTGTGAAAGTACCCTAAAATATTAAGTTTAAATACCCCCTTTCCCAATTTTACATATAAAATATATAAACAATAAATAAATAAACATATTACATAGCGCTGCGTCCGAAAAGTCCAAACTATTAAATTATTAAAAAATATCTCCTATGCGGTGAGCATTCGCCATTTTTTAGTCACCTTGTCACCCCAAAAAATAGCATAGGACTGTTCTATTATGGGCCGAACGTTTCATAAAATGCTAAATGCACACAGCTTTTTTTGGTGTTTTTTTTTGCGCGGTATTGAGTATCAAAATACTTTTTTATGGTGACGAAAGCGAATCAAAATTTTGGTTTCAAAACAACCCTACGCCGATCTGATCAGCGTACCGTTGTCACGATAGCAAAATTTTGATTCAGTTTCGATTTGGCGACTAAAAATTTGATTTGGCTCCTAAATTTTTCAGTTCAGGAGCCAATGGCTACTAGGTATTTTTTTTAGTCTGGAGCACTGTATTGGAGGCAGGTTCGTTACCACATTCAATGCAGGAAGCTATAATTGTGGTTATACCTAAACCTGGGAAGGATCCTAAAATACCGGATTCCTACAGACCAATTTCGCTTCTCACAGCTGATGTTAAGCTCCTGGCGAAGGTGTTGGCGAACAGGCTGTCCAAAGTAATTCTGACTATAGTGCACCCGGACCAGACGGGTTTTATGCCTGGGAAATCGACGGCTATTAATCTCCGTAGGCTGTATGCTAGCTTAAATATTCCGGCGGATAACTGTGGAGACAGGGCCTTTCTTGCTCTTGACGCCGCCAAGGCGTTCGATAGTGTGGAGTGGAGTTACTTGTGGGGGGTCTTGAAAATTATGGGTTTTGGAGCACGGTTTATTCAGTGGGTAAAGGTCCTATACTCTAGTCCTAAGGCGAGAATCAGAGCTAATGGAGGGTTGTCAGATTGTTTCGCTCTGGCCAGGGGCACCAGACAGGGATGCCCATTGTCGCTCTTATTGTTTGCTCTCGCAATAGAACCGCTTGCGGCGCATATTCGCTTATCAACAAATATAGTGGGGTTTAGGTACGGTGGGCTGCACAATAAAGTGGCTATGTACGCTGATGATACTCTGCTTTTTATGGGCGATACTGGTGCGTCCCTGGATGCGGCCATGGCATTGATTGACAGATTTGGTGGCTTCTCTGGACTTCAGATAAATTGGCAAAAATCCTCTTTGATGCCAATAGATGGGCAGGCCTTGTCAGGCAGACAAGTAGATAGCCTGGTGCCATGGGTGGATAAATTTAAATATCTGGGACTATATATAACACCGAGACTATCGGATTTTGAAGACCTTAATCTATCCCCATTGCTGGCTACTTTCAGGCTTAACCCCTTAAGGACCGGGCTCATTTTCACCTTAAGGACCAGGCTCATTTTCACCTTAAGGACCAGGCCATTTTTTGCAAATCTGACCAGTGTCACTTTAAGTGCTCATAACTTTAAAACGCTTTGACTTACCCAGGCCGTTCTGAGATTGTTTTTTCGTCACATATTGTACTTCATGACACTGCTAAAATTGGGTCAAAAAAGTTAATTTTTTTGCATAAAAAAATACAATTTTTACCGTAAATTTTGAAAAATTAGCAAATTTCAAATTTTCAGTTTCTCTACCTCTGTAATACATAGTAATACCCCCAAAAATTGTGATGACTTTACATTCCCCATATGTCTACTTCATGCTTGAATTGTTTTGGGAATGATATTTTATTTTTTGGGGATGTTACAAGGCTTAGAAGTTTAGAAGCAAATTTTGAAATTTTCAGAAATCTTCAAAATCCCACTTTTTATGGACCAGTTCAGGTTTGAAGTCATATTGTGAGGCTTAGATAATAGAAACCTCCCAAAAATGACCCCATTCTAGAAACTACACCCCTCAAGGTATTCAAAACTGTTTTTTCAAACTTTGTTAACCCTTTAGGTGTTCCACAAGAGTTAATGGCAGATGGAGAAACAATTTTGAAATTTATATTTTTTGGAAAATTTTCCAATATAATCAATTTTTTCCAGGAGTAAAACAAGGGTTAACTGCCAAACAACACTCAAAATGGGTTGCCCTGATTCTGTAGTTTGCAAAAACACCCCATATGTGGTCGTAAACTACTGTTTGGCCGAACGGTAGCACATAGAAGGAGGGGAACACCATATGGGTTTTGGAAGGCAGATTTGGCAGGACTGGTTTTGTTTATACCATGTCCCATTTGAAGCCCCCTGTTGCACCCCTAGAATAGAAATTTCAAAAAAGTGACTCCATCTAAGAAAGTACACCCCTCAAGGTATTCAAAACTGGGTTTACAAACTTTGTTAACCCTTTAGGTGTTCCACAAGAGTTAATGGCAGATGGAGAAACAATTTTGAAATTTCTATTTTTTGGAAAATTTTCCAATATAATCAATTTTTTCCAGGAGTAAAACAAGGGTTAACTGCCAAACAACACTCAAAATGGGTTGCCCTGATTCTGTAGTTTGCAAAAACACCCCATATGTGGTCGTAAACTACTGTTTGGCCGAACGGTAGCACATAGAAGGAGGGGAACACCATATGGGTTTTGGAAGGCAGATTTGGCAGGACTGGTTTTGTTTATACCATGTCCCATTTGAAGCCCCCTGTTGCACCCCTAGAATAGAAATTTCAAAAAAGTGACTCCATCTAAGAAAGTACACCCCTCAAGGTATTCAAAACTGGGTTTACAAACTTTGTTAACCCTTTAGGTGTTCCACAAGAGTTAATGGCAGATGGAGAAACAATTTTGAAATTTCTATTTTTTGGAAAATTTTCCAATATAATCAATTTTTTCCAGGAGTAAAACAAGGGTTAACTGCCAAACAACACTCAAAATGGGTTGCCCTGATTCTGTAGTTTGCAAAAACACCCCATATGTGGTCGTAAACTACTGTTTGGCCGAACGGTAGCACATAGAAGGAGGGGAACACCATATGGGTTTTGGAAGGCAGATTTGGCAGGACTGGTTTTGTTTATACCATGTCCCATTTGAAGCCCCCTGTTGCACCCCTAGAATAGAAATTTCAAAAAAGTGACTCCATCTAAGAAAGTACACCCCTCAAGGTATTCAAAACTGGGTTTACAAACTTTGTTAACCCTTTAGGTGTTCCACAAGAGTTAATGGCAGATGGAGAAACAATTTTGAAATTTATATTTTTTGGAAAATTTTCCAATATAATCAATTTTTTCCAGGAGTAAAACAAGGGTTAACTGCCAAACAACACTCAAAATGGGTTGCCCTGATTCTGTAGTTTGCAAAAACACCCCATATGTGGTCGTAAACTACTGTTTGGCCGAACGGTAGCACATAGAAGGAGGGGAACACCATATGGGTTTTGGAAGGCAGATTTGGCAGGACTGGTTTTGTTTATACCATGTCCCATTTGAAGCCCCCTGTTGCACCCCTAGAATAGAAATTTCAAAAAAGTGACTCCATCTAAGAAAGTACACCCCTCAAGGTATTCAAAACTGGGTTTACAAACTTTGTTAACCCTTTAGGTGTTCCACAAGAGTTAATGGCAGATGGAGAAACAATTTTGAAATTTCTATTTTTTGGAAAATTTTCCAATATAATCAATTTTTTCCAGGAGTAAAACAAGGGTTAACTGCCAAACAACACTCAAAATGGGTTGCCCTGATTCTGTAGTTTGCAAAAACACCCCATATGTGGTCGTAAACTACTGTTTGGCCGAACGGTAGCACATAGAAGGAGGGGAACACCATATGGGTTTTGGAAGGCAGATTTGGCAGGACTGGTTTTGTTTATACCATGTCCCATTTGAAGCCCCCTGTTGCACCCCTAGAATAGAAATTTCAAAAAAGTGACTCCATCTAAGAAAGTACACCCCTCAAGGTATTCAAAACTGGGTTTACAAACTTTGTTAACCCTTTAGGTGTTCCACAAGAGTTAATGGCAGATGGAGAAACAATTTTGAAATTTCTATTTTTTGGAAAATTTTCCAATATAATCAATTTTTTCCAGGAGTAAAACAAGGGTTAACTGCCAAACAACACTCAAAATGGGTTGCCCTGATTCTGTAGTTTGCAAAAACACCCCATATGTGGTCGTAAACTACTGTTTGGCCGAACGGTAGCACATAGAAGGAGGGGAACACCATATGGGTTTTGGAAGGCAGATTTGGTAGGACTGGTTTTGTTTATACCATGTCCCATTTGAAGCCCCCTGTTGCACCCCTAGAATAGAAATTTCAAAAAAGTGACTCCATCTAAGAAAGTACACCCCTCAAGGTATTCAAAACTGGGTTTACAAACTTTGTTAACCCTTTAGGTGTTCCACAAGAGTTAATGGCAGATGGAGAAACAATTTTGAAATTTCTATTTTTTGGAAAATTTTCCAATATAATCAATTTTTTCCAGGAGTAAAACAAGGGTTAACTGCCAAACAACACTCAAAATGGGTTGCCCTGATTCTGTAGTTTGCAAAAACACCCCATATGTGGTCGTAAACTACTATTTGGCTAAACGGCAGGACATAGAAGAAGGGGAACGTCATTTTTGGAAGGCAGATTTTGCTGGACTGGTTTATTGACACCATGTACCCTTTCAAGCCCCCTGATGCACCCCTAGAGTAGAAACTCCATAAAAGTGACCCCATCTAGGAAACTACGGGATAAGGTGGTTGTTGTTTTGGGACTATTTTTGGGGTAAATTTGATTTTTGGTTGCTCTATATTAGTCTTTTTTGAGGCAATGTAACAAAAAAATGTAATTCTAAAATTGTTTCTACATTCACTATTTGGTTTTGTGGAACACCTAAAGGGTTAACATAGTTTGTAAAGTAACTTTTGAATACCTTGAGGGGTGTAGTTTCTTAGATGGGGTCACTTTTTTGGAGTTTCTAGTCTAGGCTACATCAGGGGGGGCTTCTAATGGGACATGGTGTCAAAAAAAAAACTGTCCATCAAAATCTGCCTTCCAGAAACCATATGGAGTTCCCTTCGTTCTATGCCCTGCCGTGCGGCTATATAGCCATTTACGACCACATATGGGGTGTTTCTGCAAACTACAGAATCGGGGCAATAAATTTAGTTTTGTTTGGCTGTTAACCCTTGCTTTATTACCGGCAAAATGGATTCAAATTGAAATTTTGCCCAAAAATTGGTGTTTTGGCACAGTTTTTATTTTATATTTTTAACACCGTTCATCCGAGGCGTTTGGTCAAAAGTTATTTTTATAGCGACGACTTTTACGCACGCGACGATGCCCAATATGTATGGCTCTCAGACTTTGGAGACACTAAGCAGGCATCCTAAAACTGCGGCCCTCCAGATATTGTAAAACTACAATTCCCACCATGCCCTGCTGATGGCTGTAGGTTGTCTGGGCATGCTGGGAGTTATAGTTTTACAACATCTGGAGGGCCGCAGTTTGAGGATGCCTGCTCTAAAACTAATATTTTTTGGGGAAAGAAAAATTGTTTCCGTGTCTCCAAAGTCTGAGAGCCATAGTGTTTTATGTTCTCTAGTGGACTGTTGAGGATTATAAAAATTTAGTACTCCATGGAAGTGTGATACTCCCTGAAGCAATTGATAATGCAGAGGCCCGGATGATCGGGGCAAGTGTCACATTGAGTAGTGGTGTCCTTCCGTATCCCCCTCTTGTGACACACTCTGCACTTTTTTTGGGTTCGTCCCTTCTTTCCAGTATGGGGGACCACACCTGGAAAGTGTTGGCCAGGGACGATCCGGGCGCCTCCAATTCCCGAGGTACTCCGGCCTGCTCTTTCCCGGTCCGAAAAGATCAGGTCTTTGAGGACTGCCTCATAGAACTGGAGGAATGTCCCTGTGCTGCCAGCGCTTCGGGATAGTACAAAAGAGTTGTACATGGCAACCTGTACCAAGTAGACCGCAACTTTTTTGTACCATGCCCGGGTTTTGCGCATGGCGTTATATGGCGTGAGGACTTGATCAGAGAGATCAACTCCTCCCATATACCGATTGTAGTCGACGATACAATCGGGCTTGAGGACCGTTGCCGCGGTACCTCGCACAGGGACAGGGGTGGTGCCGTTACCGTGGATTGTGGACAGCATAAGGACATCCCTCTTGTCCTTATACCTGACCAGCAACAGGTTTCCACTGGTAAGGGCACGGGTCTCACCCCTGGGGATAGGTACCTGGAGGGGGTAGGCAGGGAGGCCGCGTTGATTTTTCCGCACGGTCCCACAAGCGAACGTGGATCTGGCGGCAAGGGACCTGAACAAGGGAATGCTGGTATAAAAGTTATCCACGTACAAGTGGTAACCATTATCCAGCAGTGGGTACATAAGGTCCCACACGAGTTTCCCGCTAACACCCAGAGTGGGGGGACATTCTGGGGGTTCAATACGGGAATCTCGCCCCTCGTACACACGAAATTTGTAAGTGTACCCTGAGGCACTCTCACAAATTTTGTATAGCTTCACGCCATACCTCGCCCGCTTTGTGGGAATGTATTGGCGGAAACTGAGTCTCCCCTTGAACGCAACGAGAGACTCATCAACCGCGACCTCCCTTCCAGGTACGTAGGCCTGCTGAAATGTGGCCCCAAAGTGATCGATGACCGGCCGTATCTTATACAGCCGGTCATAGGCAGGATCACTTCGGGGGGGACATGCTGCATTATCGGAATAATGCAGACATTTCCGGATGGCCTCAAACCGGTGACGTATCATGACCATACTGTACAGTGGGGTCTGGTAGAGTATGTCCCCACTCCAGTATTGCCTGACACTGGGTTTTTGGACTAGACCCATATGCAGCACGAGGCCCCAAAATGTCCTCATTTCGGCTGCACTGACCGGCGTCCAGCCACCGGGTCTAGCCAAAACTGAGCCTGGGTTTTGAGCGACGAACTGTTGGGCGTACAGATTCGTCTGCTCCACCATCAAATTCACCAGTGAGTTACTGAAAAAAAAACTAAAATAGTCTATTTCAGTAAACCCCACTGTGGGAATCTGGATTCCAGGATTGCCAGCAAAATCCGGAATCTCAGGCTCAAAGTCCACTGGGGGACACCAGCTAAGTTCATCGGCAGGGGGCTCCGGTGGACTTATTTGGTGGGCCGGGAAACCAGTACGAACCCCAGGGCGGCTCGTACTAGGGTGGGCCACAGGATCCCTAGCATGTGGGGCCCCTGGCTCCGCCTGGCGGCGTCTCCGCCGCCTTGGTGGCTCATCGTCATCAGATGATGATGAGGAGGATGCGGATGACAAAAGGAATGTGGGGTCATCCTCATCCTCACTGGGGCTCTCAGAGTCGGAGGCAATCTGGGCGTATGCCTCCTCGGCCGAGAACATCCGGTGGGCCATGGGTGTGTGTGCGTGTAGGTGTGCGTGTGTGGCAAACTTTATTATATGTGCGTGTGTGTGGGGGCAACGGGTGTTCGCGTACTAAAAAGTCCAGGCAAAAAAATGGGCAAGTGTTAGAAAAAAAAAAAGTTAAAACTTGCTGATCAGCGGTACAACGCTGATCAGCGGTCGGTGGGGTGGTGGGGCGGGCGATGCGCTAACAGTGGACGGACGCTAAAAAGTGCCGGCCAGTCAGCGCACGCAGAAAAAAAAAAGTGGTGGTGAGTGGGGGGTGGGGGGTGCTGGTGGGGGGTAGGTGGGGGGGGGAGGCAGGTGGGGGGGGGGGAAGTGGCTGGTGGGGGGTGGGTGGGGGGGCAAGTGGCAGGAGGGGTCTGGGTTAGGGTTAGATGGAAGTTTGGAAGTTTGGAATAAAAGTACTTTTTTTTTTTTTTTTCTAACTTACTTTTCCCTTCTTTCCCTGCCTAACGGTGCCTCTCCCTCACTGACCCTAACCTACCTGGGTGGCGATGGGTGCAGGAGGGTGATGGATGCCGATTAGGGGGACACAGGAGCTCGTTCTGGACGGTGCTGCACGGTCAGGGTGCTGGACAGGAAGAGGAGGGGAGAGAGGAGCGCAGGAAGTTTGAATCTCGCGCCTCTCTCCCCTGCACCAATCAGCACCCTGGACAGCGGCATTCAGCACCAGGGCCAGCACCGCCTCTCCAAATCCTCGGACTGCGATAGGTGGTGTATAATTACGCCACCGATCGCAGTCTTTTTCCGGTTCATCGGGTCACAGGACACCCGAATGGACCGGAAACGCAGAAAACCGCAGGTCTGAATTGACCTGCGGTTTTCTGCGATCGCCGATACGGGGGGGTCAAATGACCCCCCCCTGCATTGTTACGGGATGCCGGCTGAATGATTTCAGCCGAAATCCCGTTCCGATTAACCCCTGCGGCGCCGGAGTTCCGATTTTAAGTCAGGACGTACCGGTACGTCCTCGGTCCTTAAGGACTCGGGAAATAGGGCGTACCGGTACGTCCTAGGTCCTTAAGGACTCGGGAAATAGGGCGTACCGGTACGTCCTAGGTCCTTAAGGGGTTAAAGCAAGGTCATGGTGTAGACTCTTTCTTTCGGTGGTAGGTAGAGTTAATCTTTTAAAAATGGTTATGATGCCCCAGTTGCTGTATGTACTGAATAATGCTCCCGTATGGATACCCCAGGATAGATTCAAGAAAATTCATTCTATATTTAGGGATCTCACTTGGAAATATGGGCAGGCTAGGATTAAACTGGAGACATTGCAATATCCTAGGTCGGAAGGGGGCCTGGCTGTCCCTAATGCATGGATTTACTTTCTGGCTTCCCAATGTCAACACTTTAAGGGATGGATTGATCTACAAGCTCCAGATATGACAGGGCAGATATTGCAACACTGGTTGGGCAGTCGTGACCTCATGGGCATTCTGGAAGGCTCAGGAATGCATGCTGGGAGAGAAAAACTCCCTCTTATTGAACTTATGAAAAAAGTTTGGGCAAAGGTGAAGCAGCTAAGAGGTGTAGGTGGAATTAGTGAACTTTCCCCTATTGGAAAGAATCATCTGTTGCCCAAATTTTTTGCCATACCAGGACTTAGAAATTGGGAAACTTATGGAGTGACGAGAATTGGCCATTTAATCAAGGACAAGATATGTAAGTCATTTCAAAACCTGCAGCAGGAATTTAGTATTCCTAGGGGGTGGTTTTATAAATATCTCCAGGTGAGGCATGCCCTTGAGGTCACACTGCGGAAAGGATGTGTGATAGCTCAAATGGAGACGGTTCATAAGCTTGTTCTCCCGTCAGGAGGAGGAAAAAGAGGGCTGATATCGCAGTTGTATGCTCTTTTATTGGAAAAATTCCTGGAGGGGTTTCCACTCTCAAGAATGAAAAAATGGGAGGCTGACGTGGGGGTTATGTCTAAAGACAAGTGGGAAGATATATTGGAAGGGGTCCCCAAGGTGTCCTTGAGCGAACAGGGCAAACTATCCCAGCTATTTATTATACATAGAGTGTACAAAACACCGGTGTTTCTAAAAAAGGTTGGAGTAAGAATTGATGACAGGTGTCCAAAATGTATGGAAGAGGGGGCGGATTTGCTACATATGCTGTGGTCTTGCCCAGTAATTGGTAATTATTGGGAGGAGGTAAGAAATATGATTAATAGCAGAATGACATTGAGAATCCAAAAGGACCCAAAGGTGTGTGTACTGGGATACGTGTCTGAGATTGGAGGGAATGAATCGGTTAAGGTAGCTGTGGGGAGGTTGCTATATGTGGCCAGGAAACTGATTGCTATGAGGTGGATCCAGGGAAGTCCGCCTACACTGAGTGAGTTTGAACGGAAGGTGAATGACATGATGATACTTGAGAAAGGGGTGTATGTGAAGAGAGGATGTCCGCAAAAGTTTGATAAATTGTGGAGTGAATGGTTATCTCACACTCATGTGGTTATATAAGCTCGTCAAAATCAAGACTAGTTACAAGGGAGGGGGGCGTTAGGCAAGGTGGGGGGGGGGGAAGGGATTTGGGGGGGATTTAGATATGTATAATCCTTGGTTTCAAATATTTGTTTTAACATGTATGCACATTATGTACTGTTATTGGATAAACTATGTGTCGTTATTGGTACGGTTACTGTTGTACTCTGACTCCACATGGTGGATAAAGTAAGAAAGAAAAAACAACGAATTGTTTGTTGTAACACTCTGTATTTATTTTTCAATAAAAACGACTTGATTTAAAAAAAAAGAAAGTCAATGGGGGACGTATCAGTTTTGTATTGTGCCATATTGTGTCAGTGAAAACGGATCCGTCCCCATTGACTTACATTGTGTGCCAGGAAGGATCCGTGTGGCTCAGTTTCGTCTAGCGGACAGCAAAACGTTGCAAGCAGCCTCCAGAGCGGAATTGAGGCGGAACGGAGGCAAACTGATGCATTCTGAGCGGATCCTTATCCATTCAGAATGCATTAGGGCAAAACTGATCCGTTTTGGACCGCTGAGCCCTGATCGGATCTCACAAACGGAAACCAAAACGCCAATGTGAAAGTAGCCTTTAATACATACACAATGGTGAATATAACACAATATGGCCTATTATAAATCAAATACACTATAATTAGGATATTTAAATATAAATGTTATATACCTATGAAAAGGCACAACAAATCCCCCTTCATTACAATCTAGACAAGACACTCGGTCATTGGATTGAAATAGCCGGATACATGTCGGACAATACCGACGGAGTTATTCACAAGTGAAGAGCTTCATTAAAGGTATCCACCAGCGGAAACCCGGTACCAACATTCCGATAGGAATAGGCATACAGCCGACTCACCACTAAGCATTGGGGCTCCAGAGACTCTGAGACACGTGGGACGCCCAAGTAATTCCACCGACAGTGCAACGAGCCGAATTACCGGTACCGCAAATGTAACAGCTTGATAAAGCTACAACTCGCTAAAACTTAGCAGAGGATTAAAGATCCGATATACATCTCGAATGAAAGATCCCTGCATTGGATAAAGCAGTAGGTAAGCTTACCATCTCAGCCACAACACGTGGGACGCCACGAATGGAAGCTGAAAACGTGAGTACCATCTCTATACACTGAGGGCTGACTAAACTGCTTTAACAGTAACCATCTGCTGTACAACTTATACAGAGCAACATACCGACGATACATTCAAAAGTGACATTGTTCATAGGTTCCGTCTTCTGATATCACCTTTATGCAACACAATGGTGAAATAAGAAAGGACTGGTATCCTCTGACTAGTAGTCCTGGGTCCGTATAGTGGGCTAAGGATCACCATTTATGCACTGTTGGGAATTTATGAACTTTACCTTATACTATACAGGAAAACCTGTGGATATTATCTATAAGCCGTTTTACTGCATCAAGGGCTTTTTCAACACAAAATTGTCCAGGCTACGTACACTGTGGAGCCATTTGTGCTTATTGTGCTTTTAGAAATTGTGTGATATAGCTTCTATATTGTGCTAACATTTTTGGTTCTATTCCTGCATGTGATTCCTGATAGGAAGGAACCAACTATCCATCCATATTTTATATACATTATTTTATATATTTTTAACTGTTTATTCATACCTTATGCATGCTATACCAGGCTCAGATAGGGTCCTTCCAACAATTAGTATCTATATACCACTGTGTGATTAGCTTGATATTAATACATTTTTGCTATTGATAAACTCTATACATGTGACTCCATATATCAGAGTGCCCATTCACTTCTATAAATTTCTTTTACTTGGTGAGCAGGGTGTCGCACTAGTTTGGAGCACCTATACATCATCAGGAAGAGGGGTAGCCGTCCTTTATCCTTTATCTAACAGAGATTTTTCCCTGACTTTGGGAAAAAGAAAGATCGTGAAAAGTGCCTCCCTGAGTATGGAACAATTCAGGGAGCGCGGATGCAGTGTGGACGGACCTAAGCCATGCCGTGCAAACATCAAATGTTTTGCGTGTGGTGGCTTGGGTCATATAGCGAAGCACTACAAAACAAAAAAAGTAAGAACAAAGCACACAGGACAGAAAGCCCAATCAGGTGCTTCAGGTGTGGGAACAAAGGACACATTGCAAGGAATTGCCCTTTTGCAAGTAATTGCAATGTGTCCAGTGATGGGATCCAGGTAACAAATCGTGCAGCAGGGTCTAGTCAGTTTGGCCATAAAGGGGTTACCTCTCAGCGACACATGCCTCATCAGGCGCTGAGGGGTCAGAATGGCCAAGCTAGGCTAGGCAACATTTGATACCCCTGTACTATTTGTTACACCTTCTGTTCTCCGTGTATGTCCATGTTGTGTGTTTGTTACCTGTTTGTATGGTTTTTTTTATGTGGACGGCAGAGGTCCTAGTCTATGAATGTGTCTCACCCCTCTGATTGTTCTCATTCCCGGCTGAGAGTTCAGTCGCTGCTGTTATTAGCAGCAGAGTGTGGACTGTGTTCTTGTGTTGTGGAGTCCTGGAGAGCCAGGGCATGAACCATGCCGTTGATTCTGCAGGCCTCCACAAGACAGGATCACAGGGGGAAATCAGCCTGGGTACACTTGAGTAGACAAGGATGCAGTGCCATCAATAACAAGATGGTGCTTTGTCCGCAGCTCACCTCGGATGTCCTAACCTAATAGGGTGGCCATCCTTATCTGTTGGTGCAGAGGGATGTGTAGCAGAGGACGCGATCCTCTGAAGGTAGGGTGTTCAGACACCAGTGTTAGGATAACGAGGGGTCCTGTGAGAATATAGGGCAGCCCAATACCTTTCTCTACTTATGGGTCAAAGGTATTGGTGCTGGGATTTGACATCTAATTGCACCGTGAGGGGAGAAATCCCCCAGGAGCGTCTGGTATTTTCTTTTGTCATAGGTGTGTTTACTATGGAGCAGAGGAAAAACCCAGATGATGCCACAGAAGAGACTAGCTATCCGCCCTGACACTCTTGTGAGGCTCCAGAGGATGCCACTGGATTTTGGCAACCAAGCAAGAGATGGAGGACTGTGCCACAATCCAGGCTCTGGAGAAAGACTTGGAGATGTTCGGGTGGAAGAGCTTATTCTACGATCTCTTGTTTCACCCAGTGAAACTTCTTCTGGTTCTGGTCATCGTCATCTATATTAGACTGTGTATCGGAGGGTCAAGGGACTTATTGACCAAACACACCAGAACCAGACAGAACTTTACCGAACTAACCGGAGGAGGAGGCTCAGGACATAACTCCAACATAGTCCTGTAGCCAAATATCTTATAGACACACTTTGTTTCCTATGAGGGTTCAGGACGTATAACTTGTGCTATCCTGAAACCCCATAGCACTATGTACATATATTGATTTGGTTTGTTGTTGATTGTGTACCCATGGACACTCTAGGTACAAATGTGTGACAGCCTATACACAGGGAAACTCGCCCAACGCACTGCGGTGAGTTATAACTTGGCTGTACACATTTGCATCCTATAGTCGTTTCCATTGACACGTGGGTCTATGACCTTCCTGTGTCTTTGGAGGTGTAGAGATAGGCCAGGTCGCATGAGTCTCTATGGGTACACACACCTAATGAAATTTGGTGATGATGGGAGGGATGTGACCTGATTTTGTGTGAATGGGGATAAGATTAGGGCATGATAGGGACAGGCCTCCTCTGTTTGCCATTTGCCACCTTGAACCCTGGATCGGTGAAGTTCATAAGGGAAGGGCTGGATGTGTAGTGTGGCGGAGGTGTTCCCGCAGTTAGAATTTAGGTACCATGACATCACCACGCTTAAAAATCTGACCTGCCTTGTAAAGACCTATTAATCTGTCCACGGGAGAACCACACCCATCAAGATGGAACAAGAGATGTTGGACGAAGGTCGTGCTTGAAGAAAGTTGGGACTGAGGTTGTGAGGGTGAACCCGCTCCAAAGTGGGGGTGGCCGACACTGGAAGACTATTACTTGAAAGAAAGGCCAGTTAAAGACTGCGAGGGTGAACCCGCTACAGATTCCTTGGGAAGGGGGGGGGCGACACTTGAAGATCGGCAATACTACCGAGAGACTGTGGAGTGTGGTCAATCCAAACATTGGGAGTGGCCGACACTGGAAGACTATTCAAAAGATATCAAGAAAGTTCTAAAGAAGAAGATGGTGTAGCCGGGGGATGGAGGAGTGGGTTACGGTGAACGGCAGGTCGGAGGAAGTAGGTCTGGAGGGGTGATGTCTAGGTGCCTAAGAATCGTTTGGACACTACAGTTCTTCCTGAACTATCACCAAGGATGGGGTTGAGGGGGGGGGGGGGGCGCAAATATATCTTAACCCTTTCCCCCAAGATATATTGTCGTATTTCCGACAACAGGGGGATTGTTGAGGAAGGGTTGAGACGTATGCATATATATATATACATATATGCTTGAAAACACGTGCATGCATGTATGATATATATGCATGCATTGACTGCCACATCATAGGATGATGTGCGCAGATGTGCCCAGCATCTGCGCACATCTGCCCTTAGTGGCCCACAGGGGCTCATGGTGGCCCCTGTGGGAAATATGTGCCCCCTTATAGGTCCCTTGTTATATATATATATATAGATAGATAGATGGATGTTATATGTGCCCCCTAATAGGTATATATATATATATATGTCCCCTATATAGCCCAGTATCAGTGTATACATGTGTATGGATGTGCCCCAAGCATCCATATACATGTATATTATATATTCTGCCCGCTGGTTCACCTGAAGCCAGATGTATCAGTGTGAATGTGCCCCAAGCATTCGCACTGATGCCATCTGGCTAAATGCATCAGAATGACCGGATAAAAGTCCGGTCATCCTGTATGCTTCAAAGAACTCCGATTCAATTGAATCGGAGTCCTTTGTAGTAAGTATCTCCAGCTCTGCTGGAGATACTCATGCATAATAGGAAGAGGGGAGAAACCTCCCCTCCTTCTATTATGCGCATTCCGGCAGCGCGATTACTATCGCGCTGTCCGGAATGCAAGGTGCTGCAGGCAGGAGATCAAAGGCTTCTCCCGCCTGTCAGCAAGTCGCGCGGCCCTGCTGTGTGCGTGCAGGGATGCACTGCGCCGGCCCACGCGTCTTTGCCTGTGGCGCGCGCACAGCGCAGGCGCCGCGGCCCGGGAGCCCTGCACTGGAGAGGTGTGTATTTCTACCGGCCTCCCTGAAGAAGAGCGCATCCTGCGCTCAAACAAGATCCCCACACCCCCCCAGATGGAGAAGGGAGCCGAGCCGCCCCACTTCAACAGAAGACCCCTGGAAACGAGCAAGAGAGAATCAACCCCTGGACGACGAGCCGTTGATCCCCTGGAGGGCTGAGTACCTACCCTATCCCACCAACGAACCCCTATATTACCCCTACTTGCCCATATCCCCTATCCCATCAACGATTAACCCCTACTTGCCCATATCCCCTATTCCACCAACGATTTGCCCATATCCCCCATCCCACCAACGATTCCCTATACCTCCTCCCATATACCCTACACAACCCCCATCTAGCCCACCAACGTACCCCTACTCCCATTGTCCCTATACCATCCCTGCAGGCATCCCTATTAACCCTTGCAGTGCAGTCCCATACCCTAACCCTACAGGAGCATCCCTGCTCCCTATTCTGTACCCCTGCAATGTCTGTGGCCTGCATTCACCCCTGCAGTGCCACCGTTAACCCTTCGTCGTTTTCTTAGGGATAGATTTAGTCAGGTGGGGTGGGCTGCTAATACACGTGTGAGTGTACTGTATTAGATAGCTTTGTGGGTGGAATTTGGGAACCGTGTAGTGTAGTTTAGTATTGTATTTATAGTGCTGTATTGTTAGTGTATTGCGTGCGTAGTGTACTGTAGGTATTAATAAATATCTTGTTTTACTTGTAACTATCTGTGTAACGTGTGGTTATTAGCGATAGTTCAGTAAGGCGCATGCAGCTAGCTTAGTGATTAGCGTAAGGCAAAGTATAGTGAAATTAGTAGTGTTATTAATATAAAGGTATAAAAAGGCGGAGTCATCGGTAGATGGCTCCTCCTATTTATGAATATTAATTATTGATATTTGCATAAATATTGGTAATTAATATTCCCCTTTTACAGTCACCATTCCAGAGAATGAAGATATCATCGATATATCGCGCCCACAGACCAATTTGAGAGTTGTCCACCGATTCCTCCTCCCTAAAAACCAGAGTCTCCTCCCACCAGCCGAGGAATAAATTTGCATACGATGGGGCACAAGGACGCCCCATCGCAGTACCCCTGAGCTTGTGGAAAATCTTGTTGTCAAAAGAGAAGAAATTTCTGGTCAAGGTGAATTGAAGAATACGGAGGACAAATTGGCTGTGGGCGCGATATTGACAACCACGGGACCTGAGGAAGTGTTCAACAGCTGTCAAGCCAAGCCTGTGTGGTATGGAGGAATACAAAGCCTCCACATGAACACTTGATAAAAGTACAGAGTAGTACACACAGCATCTCCTGCCCTGTCTAACTGCCATGATTAACTGCAAAGCGCTTGGGCAATGTGGCGCTTTGGAAGAGATGGTGCTTTTGGCTCGTGCTGACCCCTGCGAGTGCTTCCCCTTAGACTGTGTCTATATTTATAGGAAGTGTGATCACAGAACTAGGGGGTAATTTAGCTCATTAATCAATTGATTACTGAAGTAAATCCTTGATGTCATCTTGCGCCTATAATATATTGTATGACAAATATAAGCACATACATCTTTCCACTTTTCTTTTTATCAACCCTACGATGAAAGAAGTCATACTACTATACATCTTCAATTTGGCATAGTTTTCTTTCTTTAACAGAGCAAGTTCAGAAGTGAGTTAAGAGATAATTAGTTACAGAGGAAAAATACATTAGGATAGGTTAGTACACTCATTTGTTTATACTATACCAATCCTGGGTTTCCACCTTTTAGCTGGAACCTTGATATCTCTTTTCTTCTCATCATCCGGTAATCCTTCCTGTGTGGCGAAACCAACCTCGCCACTGGGTTTTGGAGAGGCCTGTTTAAAAGCCTCTTGCCTCAGGATTATGACCCATACTAACTTTTAAACCCCTGAACCTATTCAAGTGAATTTTGGATAGGTTTGTCCCCAAGTTGTGCCATTGTCCCATTGTGTGTTTAAATGGTGATGTCTGTCCTGTTGTATCCACATGTGTATTGGTGATTTTCCTTTGTCCTGAGAGATAATTGGATTGCTCCTCGGTTGTCTCCGGGACAGAGAGGAGGAAACCATGATGCATTGTGGGGATATGTTGTATCTGTCCTGTGTCGCAGTCTCCCTTCTCGTCCTCTGGGGGCGTGAACGATTGGTTGCTGTACTTACATTGTATGTATTGTAAATTACTGATTGGTTGTATTTCAAAACCCTGTGGGCAGTACTATGTTTGTGGTTTATGAAAAAAGGGGCTGTACTTGAAGTACAGTCAGACCACTGCTTGACCCTCAACACGGAGCCTTGTCTCGTTATTGGGGGGATCCGCTGTATGCTGTTAGAGACTGATTGCCAGGAGTGTAAGCTGATTCCTGTTCGTCTGCTAGCAGCTATTCGTGAGGTTCCAGTTTGGAGTGCTATTTTGTATCCAGTTCGGGGATTTGGTGTTCTGCAGTAGCTGTGCCTGTCTCTCAGAAATGGGCCTATCGCCTAAACGGATTTTAACCCCTTGTCTGCTGAAACGGTCCGTTACACTTCCATTTTGCGAAGTTGTGTCCTAGGATGAAAAACTCGTAATTGATTAATTTGCACCCATTTCTCTATACATCCATCCCCCTTAGGAATTTTAATCTTGTAGGCCACAGGTGACAATTTGTCAACGACGACATAGGGTCCCTTCCAGGAAGGCAGGAGCTTCCTTTCCTTTACCTGATCCCGGGCAAAGTTATAGAGATAAGGCTGATCGGAAATCTGGTACTCCTTTTGAGTAGTCTTCAGATCATGGTAGGTTTTGACGCTTACTGCTGCTTTCTCTTTATTCTTCTGGGCAAACGTAAAAACATGCTGAAGGTGCTTTCATAGATTCTCCATATATTGATGAGCTGTTGAAGCATTTATCAAATTATGGTCTGTTGTCCGGTAGAGTAAATGCTGGGGTAACACCATCTTCCTGCTGTGATCATTTTGAAGGGCGAAAGCTTGGTTGCCGCACTTAGGGTGGCCCTGATGGCCATGAGAACCAAAGGCAACTTCACATCCCAGTCCTTACCGGAATCATTGACAAATTTCTTTACAATGTTGACAATTGTTTGGTTCTACTCCACCACTAGAGGCTGGCCGATAAGCTTTATGTAGCTTTCTTTTTACCCCCAGTATCTCCCACATTTTCATCATCACCTCACTAGTGAAATGACTTCCACGATCATATTTGATGCGTTGGGAAAGACCAAACCTGGAAAATATGTGGTTAATGAGTAGAGACGCGTACACACTTGAGCTGCATGTTTTGCAAGGCAAACATTACACCCATTTTGTGAATAAACAAGTAACGGTTAACATATATCTGTTGCCTTTTGATGAAGTTGTTACTGGTCCAATAACGTCAATCTGGATGTCTGACCATGGCATGAACATCCCCCTTTTCATCAGCGGTGCCCGAAGAGTGGGTGCTTGTGGCTGGAATTGAGGACAGATTAAACATCCTTGACAATATGTGTGCACGTCTTGCAACATATGAGGCCAATAAGCATAATCCCATAATAATTCATACGTTAACTTCTCACCTCGATGACCAGCCGTTGGGGCGTCATAGGCGTGCTGTAACATCAAACCTCGGAATGCCGCGGGTACCACCCATTTTGAGATGCCATTCTTTGAGGTTCTTACCAAAAATCCACCCTGTAACGAGAATTGTGACTTACCTTTCTTTAAAATCCGTAACTGTTCTTTGCCTACACAGTCTTCCACAGTTACGGGACATTTTTGTGGATCTTCAATGTGTTTGAAAAATATACCATTGACTGGATCCCCCTTTTGACTCGCGATGAGATCCTCACTAGGGGAATCTTAGCTCCATTGCACCACATTGGCTTCGACCTCCTTTTGGGCCTGTCTACTTCTCGTTGCCTTGACTTGAACAGTTCCCATAAGGTCATCAACGTTCAGGAATTCTCCATTAATGGCTCCTTGTTTCGCAAGGGAATCTGCCAAATCATTCCCTTCCTTAACCACACCTAAATATTTTGAGTGGCCTTTTACCTTTTTCCAGTAAATGGTGATACCGTGGGTGATAACCATCTCGTCAACCCTACAAAACATTTTACCATGCTTGACAGGCTTGTTGTTGCTTCTTACCATGTTAGACCTTTTCCATCCAGGGAAGTACTCCACAAAGCTGTTGCGAATATAATTAGAATCTGTGATTATAACAAACTCTTTAATACCAGATTTGATAGCCATTTGTACGGTTTTATACACAGCGGTAAGCTCTGCGACCTGGCTACTTTTGGAGCCAATTTTGTACCCCACGGACACTTCTGGGAATATATTTTTCCACATGACTCCGATACCTGCAACCAATGTACATTCAGTTCCTATATTGGTATGTAAAGGACAGCCATCTACATATACACATGGTAAGGATTTGCAATACTCTTCCTCATAAGACTTGTATGGAGATAAAGATTGTTCTTCCAGGAAATCATTTCCTGTTGATTCATCTTTATGTCCTGCATTGGTACAAACGTGAAGTTCAGCTAATCCTTGAGCAACTGGATTCTTATTGTTTTGTTTGTATCTGATTTCCAAAGGCCATCCCATTAAGGACATCGTCCAGGCGGTTATCCTGCTGTTTGACAGATTTCCATCCTTGATTCTATCACTTTGCAAATATTGCAGTGGTTGGTGTGCAGTTTCCACAATGATCTTTTCGCCTTGGATAAAACTCATGAAATATTGCAAAACCCACACCGTTGACAGTAGTGCTTTTTCACAGTCATTGAATTTTACCTCAACTGGTGAGAAGGACTTGCTGGCATAGGCGATGATCTTATTCAGGTTTCACTGTTTCTGGAAGAGGACTGCACTCACGCTTTTGTCGGTGAAGCCTGTTTCAATGAAGAAAGGTTTCCCACCTTCTGGGTAAGCAACGCATGGAGCTTGGGTGAGTCTGGCTTTGAGCTCATCCACAGCTTGCTCGTGGCGTTCCCGCCATTCCCATTTCACTCCTCTCTTCAGCAACTGCAAAAAAGGTTTCGTAATCTCGGCATAGTTGTCTATGAACTTACGTGAATAGTTAGTTCATCATACCCAGGAAGAATCTCAACTCCTTGAGATTTGTAGGTAATTTTGTATTGGTCACTGTTTCCACCTTCTTTTTCTGCGGGTTGATTCGATCAGCAGTGATTTCGTGACTTAGGAAATTGACTTTGGTACGACACCACTGAGCCTTCTGCAAAGAAAGTTTCACACTAGCTTTCCTCAGTTGGGTTAGTACATGCCTCAGTTCCGCAATGTGTTCCTCAAAATTCGTGCTTTTTATCAGGATGTCATCCACATAGGATAAGGTACCTCGTTCAGTGGCATCAGGCATCGCCTTATGCATAAACACAGCAAACTCATGTACCCGAAAGGCAATCGGGTCCAGGCATATTGCTGCTTCCCAAATGTGAAGGGCAATTTGTATTGATCCTTCTCCTCCACCTTCATCGTCCAATATCCTTGCGCTCAGTCAAGAGCAGTGAAAATTTTGGACCCCTGTATTTGCGTCAAACACTGGTCAATTTACGGCACGGACTATCCGGACATATATACCCGTTTATCTAACTGCCTTAGGTCCGAACATAGGCGAAATTGACTATTTGGTTTGAGAATCCCATGTATAGGGTGGTTGAACGAGCTGTTCACCGGACGGATGATTCCCCGCCTCTCCAAGTTCTTGACGATTTCCGATAGCGACTCGTAAGCTGCCAGTGGAAGTCGGTACTCTTTGACATATACAGGGGGTGCATTGGGATCTGTCTGGATTCTTGCAACGTGCAGGTCAATTTCCCCACTGTCATAAGAATCCTTAGCAAGCATGTCCTGGAATTTTTTAGCTGTTGACACTCCACCTCATCGGAGCATGCGTAAGCTTTAGAGATTTCAGGTTGACTTAACTCGTAAGCTTCTTCAGGCTCACTAGTTAAATTGTTTTGAGTATCGCGTACCTTCTCTTTTCCCTGTGTGCATGACTCATACTCCTTCTCATCAATCTTTTGGTTGAAAACCAAAGATGATTCTTCAATGTGGCATGTACCTACTTCAGGACTGAAAGGATAAAAAGAGTAGATATTGAATAACCCCTCAGGTGTTGAGGAAACATATTGTTCTACTACTTGCCCTTCTGTCAAGTATTCATCAGGAATAAGTCCAATGACATCATTCTGGAATCCAAAAGTATAATACTCCGAATCCATACCTAGACCAATTATGGTACCTTTTTGTAAGGATATGCTATGGGGAGCCATATTATGAATTACATATGCAATGGATTCTGATGGACTTTACCTTCAGGCCGAGTTAGGAGTGGACTGTACCTTCAGGCCGAGTTACTGTATCCGGTTAGACAAAAAGATCAAAGCATCTGCATTCTTCAATTTTTGCCCCTTCTTTACTTGAATGGGAAGAAGAAATGGCTTGCACCCTTCAGGGATTTTACCACATCAGTAACCATGATACTTACAGCATAAGGCATCTGTTGTCCCTATCTCAAGGCTTGCACTTCATCCTAGTACTCCTCCGGGTCTCCAGGTAATCTGGACCATAGAGTATTGTTGACCAGATCAATCTGCACAGCAAATCGGTGTAGAAGGTCATTACCTAAATATATCTGGTATTGTGGTCCATTTAACACGACGAATAAATGTTCCGTAGCCTTATTTCCTATGGAAATAGACAATAGACATCTTGCAATCACATTATGACTCTGAGAATATACATCCAGATCATGAATCCATTGGTCCTGTGGAGAGGAACCTTTAATCACTTTAGGGCTGGCGACCTGTTTTAAAAGACCTAGGCTTATATAACTGGCTTCGGATTTTCGATCCAACTTGGCATATTTCACCCGGGCTATATTGTTCACCTGTATGGGAATCAATAAGTTATCACTGACCTTCTTTCTTAATCTGTACCATGGATTATGAGTATGCTTGGTCACGTCCGCATCTTCGTAATTTCCCCCTTTAAGAGAAATCCCCATCAATTTTATCCTTCTGGATGGTTATGGTATGAGCAGTATCATTGACAGCTTCCCCAGGCTTACCATTTTTCAGGATCGTGACATCCGGCGTCCGGTTGTTCCTAAAACGAAATTCAACAGAGGTGAGCCTTTTTTCAATCACATGACAACTATGTTGGGGTTGTGCATTGCAAGAGTACTCATAGGCCATAGGTGCCTTTACCTGAGTCCAGATTGCTTCATTGATGAAGTCTTCTATGGAACTCAATCTTTTCAGGAGGTCGATTCCTATGATCAGCCGATCATAGGGAAGGTCCAAAATGAGTGTGGGATGTCTAATTACTTTCTTGCCTGTTTTAAATTTTAACCATGCTGTACTTCTTACCTGCAAAGCGTCTCCGCCTACGCTTATCAAAGAGCCATCAAATGATTTCAATTTCGTCCTCTCTGCTGTCAAATCCACAATCTGTTGGAAATAACTATATGACAATATAGTGGCTTGTGATCCCGTGTCAAGTAAACCCCTAATTGGCCCGATAAATTCATCTTGAAGATAAGAATTAACAAAATATTGGCTTTCAACCTGAAACAAATGACATTAGAAACTAGGATGTTCACTCTTCTGACGCTTTTTGAGGATTTGATCCTTTTGCAGCCATGCAACTTCTGGAGAAACCCGGACATTCTTACTGCACGCGGCCGCAGCCCCCACTTTTTTGGGAAAACTGGATTATATCACAGCTTACCAACGGCAACTCACAGATTGATGCTGAGATGATGGGATCACTCATTGGAGAAGACACATTAGTGCACAAATCTACATGGTTATGTGAGGGATACCACCCATCGTGCCTGCTTGATGTCAACTATGCCGAGCTCACAAGATATGGTATGGTCACTGGTTACCAAGGCGTGACGTTACACCCTCCTGGAGGAGCAGTCAAGGTCAGTCTTGGTACAGTTTTCACAGACTCCTCCTGTCCACACAGGCACAGAGAAGCAACAAGCTCAGAGAGCCTTTTCACTGCCCCAGTGAATCAGCGCGTTCTCAGCCCGGGAAGACTGCCACCAGTTTCTTGTTTGATATAAGCCTGGTCCGCTAACGGGATTAATTAGGGTAAGAAACCAACCCACGGTAGCGCATTGTTAGGCCGAAACACGGACGTGGGATTCGTGATCGAGATACAAGACAGCACAAGATTAAATTACCCCTTAAGGGCTCACTAGAAATAACACTATACACACAAGGAATATATACAGTGGTCTGAGTTTACAAATACAGGTGGTATGGTACAAACAGGGTTAAGCAGAACAAAAGTCAGTTTACCAGATGGATGAGTCCTTTTGGATTGTGATGAGCTCTTAGCTGTATTCACATGGAGGGCAGTGATGTCAGCAGGTTGCAGGTCCCTCTAAACACATGGCACGATGTGACCATCCTTCAGAGAAAAGACCCGCCCGCTTGCTGGCACAAGCCTTTTAACCTATAGCCGGCCCCTCCCGGCCTCTGGGAGGGGTCCACCCCCCCCCCCCCCCCCCCCCCCCCCCTGCTGGACTGGCAGCAAATGACCCACAAAACCCTTTAGGGTTCATAGCTCCAGACCAGAAGGTCACAGAGAAATGGTTCCGGGACCAATGGATCCGCCTGGGTTTCGGCTACCAGTAGAGTCCAAGCATGGTACCGTTATTTGGTTTCTGTGGGGAGATATGTATATCTCTCTTCCCTGGCCTCCCACCAACAGACTATTACCATGGGCCTGTTCATCGTGGCCACAGGGACACAAATGTGTATCTGGTTTATGTATTCCTTATGAACCGCCAGTTCCAACCTGTCTGATAATCTGAGTGAAGTGGTGAATGGCTTAGACCTCATGCAGAGAGATTCTTCCTGTTACATCAGCTTGGTTCCTGGCTGACTGGAGGACGTGTGAATTTGTAAACAAGTGGCTTGCTTGAAGCCAGGACCCCTGTGGAGTTCAGTATCTCGGCTATCTGACAAGCAGAGGGTTGAAGTGAGAACTTATTTTGCATGTACACTGACCAAGGTGAATTAAATGAAAATCATGGCTGCCATTAAACGATAATCCATATTCCTCACAGTTAGACTGCAAGATAGACAACACGTTAGACACCTCCTCTTTGCCCTCAATTTTAGTGTCAAGAACCCTGCAAGGCAATATAGGATTAGGAATCACATTTGATTCTTCTACAACTAGCTTGGTAGCCTTGCGTTGGCCTGGGCTCTAATACCGCCTTGCCTGCTTTATAGGGCTGAGCTGGGAGCTGCAGACGCCCCTAAAAAAGGTTCAGGTTGTTTTTTGATGGACACCTGGGACATCTTATTAACTATTTCACTTAATTTAGCAACTTGATCTGTCAACTGATCAAACCGATCATTTGATTTGTGCACAGTTTGGTTTTGTGGTGTACCCTTACTAGAGGTGGGTGACCGAAGTGGAGGGTTTAGGCCTACCTCACTTCTGTTGTCTGGGCCTGTTATTCCAGTGCCTGTATCCCGGGGACCACTATTGTAATATTGGGGATGGTAGTTAGACCTCTTATCACCATTATTATTCCCCTCTGACCCGTTGGGGCTATGAGGCTTTGTTTGCTTGGGTGCTACATGTTATCTCTGGGATTTTTGGAACGGTCCCGTAGACGGAGGGTACCTGCGTGTCTGCGTTTCAAATCCCAGGTTGGGGATTACTTTAGCTTCTGCTACATTTTGTTCTGGGGACCTTTTGTATCTTTTCTCGCCTGTAGCATGGCACTCACTGATATTATACAGTGAAGTGGCAGCCGTCACCAATCTGTCCAAGAGAGCTTTAAGATCGAAATCTCTAGCTAGGCTAAATTTAATTTGCATAGGCATTGCATCATAAAACTATTATTTGAATTCCCCAGATTCCCAATTTGGGGACCTATACGCTAACCCATAGGCATTTTTATGGATAGAGAGGAATTCCCGGGGACTTTGATTGGGTCTACATGTGAGTTTATAAATATCACTTTTTGCAGCAGTAATAGTCCAGTAAGGGCTGAATTTTAATTTCACCTCGTGCAAAACATCCCACAAATCCCGGATCCCACTGTCTCTGTAGGAACTAAAGTTTTTTGCTATGCTTATTTTCAAATGCCCATGGTAGGAATCTGATCCTGTCCGCATTAGAATACAATTTTAAAGAATCCATGGTGGACTGGTACAGTTCTAAGTGATCAACAATTTCAGGAGAACCTCTCTTCGAGAATTTAGGTACAGTGGCATTTAGAAATTGTATGATACTCAAGGAACTCTCATCCCTATTTGCACACTGAGTATTTTTCTTTCTAGAGACCACCTCAGTATATGACGGTCGCCTGGAACTCTCGTCCCCCTTGTGAGCAAACTCATGCCTGCACGGTGGGGAATAAGCCACGCGCTTTTCCATATCACATATTGTCATAATCACTCATACTCCAATCACTTCCATTGTACTCACTTGGCACAGGTGACTTAACCCTAACGTTCCTCTCTAGGGGAAGGTGTGGGGGGACACTTTTATGGCCTTTAGTGTCGCTAGCGCCTAGTAAGGCGGTTACAGCTTGAAACACCTGATTTAATTGGGTTAATGCCCCCTGTGTAATCGTGCCATCACCCTCGGGTGGCTTAGGGCCTCGGATGGATTCCGCTTTAAGAGCACGTGATGATGACGTATCTGTATTTTGGGGTGTGAGAGTTGGAGGATCCAAAAATCTCTCATTATCAGACAGATCACTTTCAAGATTAACTATAGTATGGCTTGGTCTGTCTGTTTCCTGAAGTCTGCAATATCGGAGGTTTGGCTCATCTGACTCCCTTTTTAGTTGATGATGGGCAACATGGCTGAGATCGAGCTCATGCTTTAAGTCCTCGATCAATGCTTTTGCAGATTCTAACGCTGTTTCTATACGGGATGTATAGGCCTGCATGTCTGTTATATGCATATTTCTACTCTTTAAGAGGGTACTGACTTCTAATATTGCATACAGGATTGGTGGCAACATCTTTAAGAGGTGACTGTCTTCACTGGCATTACTTTTAAGCACTCCAAAATAGGTTAGATGTCTCCTGACTGTACCAAGTGATGTCCATACATCCACACATTCTCTTTTGGATTCTGCCTGCAGCTCACTTAACCATGCAATTACATCCTAATCCAAAGCCAACCGTGAATTTACATATTCAACAATGTTGTGGATTAACTGTTCCGGGCTAGATGGACTATCTACTGTAGCGTCACCATAACCCGCTTCACTACTGGCTGCACTAATTTTCCCTACCAATAATTAGTACACAGATAGGTGAACAATCTGGTTAGCCAAGAAAATTATGGAACGTTTTACTATTTGCACAAATAATGAATAAATTAACGATCTTAGCAGTGCCTCCAATTTATGTTGGGGATATAAAGCAAATGCTTTTTTATAAAAGAAAGGATCAACGTAAAATTTCAACGGGAATTGATCCTAGAGGTGGACATATAAAACACCTCAAAAAGAGATCGTCGTTAATTTAATTATATTGTGCAATCAGTAAAACATGGTACAAGCGTCTATGCAAAAATGTAAATGATTTATTATACGATAATTTAAAATATAATCAAAGCTTACTCAATAGAAAAAACTCAATATGCAATAAGACAGTTATATGCAGTAGCCAAAATTCGCCACTAGATGGCTCTAACAAGACTACCAGCATTCCATATCGCCTCTCAAACATAAAAATGTAATACAAGCATCCCGACGACAATTATGAGATTTACACAATAAACTTTATATTGATTAAGATAGATACGAACCCTTGCTCTGCTCAAACTATGACCAATCTCGGATATGGGGTAGTATTGCTACACAATTTATAAATTATCAGGTCAGATATCGGCTATGGAATTGAATATTCCAACCAGCGATTTTCTCTGATATCAATATTAGATCTTTTATTCAGTAATATGCATCTTTATTGAATAGTGATAATATTGATGTAGTACTTATGAAATTATACATCTGCACTAAAACGGCGAGTTACTAAATATCAGGCCAATTAATTCAATCAATACTACACATAATAAAGTTATACATTACCCGAGAATGCAGCGGATGTGCAGAGTCTAAGGGAAGTTAGCTCTTAAGTCTGTTCTGATCATTGGGATTTTCCTCCTGGGGTCTCTCCTTTCTTTGTTTCTCTGTGTTTTCTTTCTATTTATGGATGTGTGGTTTATGATCACAAACTTATTAGTTAGGCAAACCTTCCTAACTTGGAGTTTTTTTCAATCATTGTCCGTTATGCTTGTACATATGATAATGACTGTGATGTCACTATATAACCCAGAATGCATTTCAACTGTTGGCGCAATGTTACCTATTCATACCTAGGTGGCACTATTGCATGAGCTATTAGCATCATACTAGTAAGGGTTAAATGTCCAGGTCTGATTTCGTCTTACATTTCATACACATAACATAAGGAATCATAAATCGGAGCTAAGGGATTAATTTTGACACATGGACCAATTAAAACACAAACATTTGGGTACCATTTGAGACATTTCCCAAGCTACATTTAGGGTACCGATAAGAATTTAATGGACCTTGTGCTATTACATACATGTGTGTCTCCTCTGTTTCTCCAACGGTTGATTGATTGTTAGTTAAAATAACGCTATCTTACTAACAAAGTTTGCACTTAATGCTTTAGGAGTGTATGCGTTCCTAGTGAGAAATATATAAGATAATAGATGCACTGATGTCCTTCATAATATCCAATAATATTGTACAATACATGTGTCCTATTGATTATCTTATACTAAAAACTAAAGTTCACTATACATGTATACATATATCACAGATTTTCGGCTTTATCAATAGACATCAAACCGTAGGGATAATTAGAACCAGATGCATAGAGAATATCCTTATTTCAGTCATAAATCTATAAGGAGACAAGAATTACTCTTCTCAGACCTGCACATCTATAGAGATTAAGCCTTATATGAACCGTGTCCTTTCCATGAATCCATTTCGGCCTACTTTAAATAGATACACAATGGTGAATATAACACATTATGGCCTATTATACAGTACAGACCAAAAGTTTGGACACACCTTTTCATTTAAAGAGTTTTCTTTATTTTCATGACTATGAAGGCATCAAAACTATGAATTAACACATGTGGAATTATATACATAACAAACAAGTGTGAAACAACTGTAAATATGTCATATTCTAGGTTCTTCAAAGTAGCCACCTTTTGCTTTGATTACTGCTTTGCACACTCTTGGCATTCTCTTGATGAGCTTCAAGAGGTAGTCCCCTGAAATGGTCTTCCAACAGTCTTGAAGGAGTTCCCAGAGATGCTTAGCACTTGTTGGCCCTTTTGCCTTCACTCTGCGGTCCAGCTCACCCCAAACCATCTCGATTGGGTTCAGGTCCGGTGACTGTAGAGGCCAGGTCATCTGGCGCAGCACCCCATCACTCTCCTTCATGGTCAAATAGCCCTTACTTTCAAAGTTTTTCCCAATTTTTCGGCTGACTGACTCACCTTCATTTCTTAAAGGGTTTCTATCACTTCATATGACATAATTAGCTGGCAGACACTAGCGATCTGCTAGTGTCTGCTCTGGCCAACCATCCTACTATAATCACTTGTGGGGCAGCGGTTTTGCTAAAAAACTAACTTTTATAAATATGCTAATGAGCCTCTAGGTGCTATGTGGGCGTCATTAGCACCTAGAGGCTCCGTCTACCTTCATACACAGCGGCCGCCCAGCACGTCCCTCCAGCCCGCCCATGTCCTCCTCCGTGTGACGCAGCGGCCGAATTCTCGCGCATGCGCCGTGCGCGGCTGTATTCGGCGCATTAGAGATATCTGAGCTCGGAGCGGTCAGACATTCAATGCGCATGCGCGGATGTATTCGGCGCATGCGCATTGAATGTCTGACCGCTCCGAGCTCAGACATCTCTAATGCGCCGAGTACAGCCGCGCACGGCGCATGCGCGAGAATTCGGCCGCTGCGTCACACGGAGGAGGACATGGGCGGGCTGGAGGGACGTGCTGGGCGGCCGCTGTGTATGAAGGTAGACGGAGCCTCTAGGTGCTAATGACGCCCACATAGCACCTAGAGGCTCATTAGCATGTTTATAAAAGTTAGTTTTTTAGCAAAACCGCTGCCCCACAAGTGATTATAGTAGGATGGTTGGCCAGAGCAGACACTAGCAGATCGCTAGTGTCTGCCAGCTAATTATGTCATATGAAGTGATAGAAACCCTTTAAAGTAATGATGGCCACTCGTTTTTCTTTACTTAGCTTCTTTTTTCTTGCCATAATACAAATTCTAACAGTCTATTCAATAGGACTATCAGCTGTGTATCCACCTGACTTCTCCTCAACGCCACTGATGGTCCCAACCCCATTTATAAGGCAAGAAATCCCACTTATTAAACCTGACAGGGCACACCTGTGAAGTGAAAACCATTTCAGGGGACTGCCTCTTGAAGCTCATCAAGAGAATTCCAAGAGTGTGCAAAGCAGTAATCAAAGCAAAAGGTGGCTACTTTGAAGAACCTAGAATATGAAATATTTTCAGTTGTATCACACTTGTTTGTTATGTATATAATTCCACATGTGTTAATTCATAGTTTTGATGCCTTCAGTGTAAATCTACAATTTTCATAGTCATGAAAATAAAGAAAACTCTTTGAATGAGAAGGTGTGTCCAAACTTTTGGTCTGTACTGTATATCAAATCCACTATAATAAGGATATTTAGATATAAATGTTATATATGAAAAAGCACAACAAACTAGGCAAATGTAAGGAGTTTACAATTCACTTACTTTATCTCCAGTTGCTGCTTTCTCAGATTTCACTGAGGGTCACATGACCTGTGATGTCAGCTCCTCTCCCTGCTCTGATGTTTTTTGCAAAAGCCTGAGAGAGCTGATCTGTGTCTGTACACAACACGTCACTGTGCTGGCCACGCCCACTACCCTGCCGGCTTCTGCTGCTGCCTGCTCTCTCCCTGTATTCTTCAGGAAAAACAATAACCCCTTCAGTAGCACAGACTCAGGGCTGAAGGTTTTACTAAATAGCTGCAGGCAGTGAGGAGACAAATGCTATACATAGAGCTGACAGATTAGAGGTGTTCTACAGAGCATTGCACAAGAATAGGTAGGGGGAAGATCCTGTTTGTATCAGCAGTGTAATTGTACAGCTGGGACTTGTAGTCCTACACATACAGTCCTGATCAAAAGTTTAAGACCACTTGACAAATGGCAAAAAAAAATGTTACATTGTTGGATCTTAACAAGGTTCCAAGTAGAGCTTCAACATGCAACAAGAAGAAATGAGCGTGAGACAAAACATTTTTTGAGTATTCAATTAATTGAAAATAACGATTAAACTGAAACAGGCTGTTTTTCAGCTGATCCAAATTTTAGGACCACATGCCTTTAAAATGCCAAATCTGTGCAAAGATGTGGATTCATTGTCATTTTCTGTCAGGTAGTCACACGTTGTGATGGCAAAGGCAAAAAAAAACTCCCTTTTTGAACATGGTCGGGTTGTTGAACTGCATAAGCAGGGTCTCTCACAGCCGCCATCGCTGCTGAGGTGGGACGCAGGAAGACATTTGGAATTTCTTAAATGATCCTGAGGGTTATGGAACATAAAAGTAAAGTGGAAGACCCAATTTTTTTTTATCAGCATTGAGCCGGAGGATCCAATTGGCTGTCCGTCAAGACTCTGGACGATCCTTGACCCAAATGAAGGCGCTTACTGGTGCTGACTGCAGCCCCATAACAATCAGACGGCATCTGAGACTGAAGGGCTTCAAAAACAAAAAAGGCTTCAAAGACCTTGTCTCCTTGAACGCCACAGAACTGCTCGTTTGGACTTTGCAAGAGAGCACCAAACATGGGACATTCAAAGGTGGAAGAAAGTTTTATTCTCTGATGAGAAAAAATGTAACCTTGATGGTCCTGATGGTTTCCACCGTTACTGGCATGACAAGCAGATCCCACCTGAGATGTTTTCTACGCGCCACAGAGGAGGGGGCGCCATATTGGTCTGGGGGGCTTTAGTGGAACAATGGAGCTTCAGGAAGTGCAGGGGCGTCTAACGGCCGCGGGCTATGTCCAGATGTTGCAGAGAGCATTCCTCATGACTGAGGGCCCTCGTCTGTGTGGCAACAGGACAACGCTACAGTACACAATGCTCGCAGGACAAGGGACTTCTAGGAGAATAACATCACTCTTTTGGCCCATCCTGCGTGTTCCCCTGATCTAAATCCAATTGAGAACCTTTGGGGATGGATGGCAAGGGAAGTGTACAATAATGGACAACAGTTCCAGACAGTAGATGGCCTTCGCGCGGCCGTCTTCTCCACTTGGAGAAATGTTCCCACTCACCTCATGGAAACGCTTGCATCAAGCATGCCGAAACAATAACGGCGGAGCTACTCATTACGGAGCTCATGTTTGGAAGTTGGATTTCTGTTTTGGGTGGGGGGGGGGGGTTTATTTTTATTTTTTTGAGGTTTGGTCCTAAACTTTTGATCAGCTGAAAAACAGCCTGTTTCAGTTTATTCGTTGTTTTCATTAAATTGAATGCTAAAAAAATGTTTTGTCTCACTCCCATTTCTTCTTGTTGCATGTTGAAGCTCTACTTGGAACCTTGTTAAGATCCAGCCATGCGAAATAGGATTTTTTGCAATTTTTCAAGTGGCCTTAAACTTTTGATCAGGACTGTATAATATGCTGCTGAATATCCCAGCAGGCAGACATGTCACTCACGGCAGGACTTGTATTTACTCCCTTAGCGGGGTAGGGGCAGAGATTGTTGTTATTGCAGGTAAGAAAAGGGCCAGAAGAGAACCAGGGAAATGAGGATTTTTTATTTTTTTTTTGCCAAAAACTTGCTTAGCTTAGTTATATATTGCTGTCCATCAGATTTACAGTGCTATATATATTTTTTTCCCAACTCGGACAGCCTTTTAACCTGTTGGGGACACATGACGTCCCGGTAAGTCATGTGTATTTCCGAACACCTCCACGCGACGGGCGGTGATTGGAACTAGGTGCCTGCTGAAATCAATCAGCAGGCTCCCTGGGACAACCCGGTTTGCTGCGTTTCCGGGTTATTCAGGTCTCTGGTGACCCGATAACCCGGAACAGGATGGTGATCGGTGGTGTGATAATACACCACCAATCACCATCCTGCGATCCTGAGAGGTGATGGTGACATTCTGATTGGCTGCAGGGCGGGCGAGAGGTTTAAGTTATTGCAGCTCTCCTCCTCCTTTCTGTGACCCTCCACATTGCCATCTGGTACTAAAAGGTACTTGGGGAAAGGTTAGGTTAGGCAGGGATATTCAGGGAAAGTTTAGGAGAAAAAAAAAAATGGTTGATTGTTGCATCACCCTGATCGGGTGTCTGGGGTCCACAGCACAGCTGTGTGACCCTAGACCCCCCAGGGGTGCTGCAGCCTAGCCCCCCCCCCCCCCCCCCCCCTCACACACACACACAATTTTTTTGGGGCGCAAGCATTTTTTTTTTTTTTAACATAGAAACATAGAATGTGTCGGCAGATAAGAACCATTTGGCCCATCTAGTCTGCCCAATATACTGAGTACTATGGATAGCCCCCGGCCCTATCTTATATGAAGGATGGCCTTATGCCTATCCCATGCACGCTTAAAGGGAACCTGTCACCTGGATTTTGTGTATAGAGCTGAGGCCATGGGTTGCTAGATGGCCGCTAGCACATCCGCAATATCCAGTCCCCATAGCTCTGTGTGCTTTTATGGTGTAAAAAAACTGATTTTATACATATGCAAATTAACCTGAGATGAGTCAGAGCTTGAAAATATGACTCTTCTCGGGTCACACAAGTAAGATATGACTCTTATGTTCATTTGCATAAAAAGCGGGAAGTACAAAAATGCATAATACTTATTGAATTTGTCTGCAAATTAAATTAAAAGTGTCATTTATACGTTAAAAGGTAACACAATTAACATTTAGAAACGCTCAGTGAGGGTAGCATAGTAGAGGTGACTGGTTCCCTTTAACCTCCTCCACTGTATTTGCAGCTACCACTTCTGCAGGAAGGCTATTCCATGCATCCACTACTCTCAGTAAAGTAATACTTCCTGATATTACTGTTAACCCTTTGCCCCTCTAATTTAACACTATGTCCTCTTGTAGCAGTTTTTCTTCCTGTAAATCTTCTCTCCTCTTTTCCCTTGTTGATTCCCTTTATGTATTTAGCAGTTTCTCTCATCTCCCCTCTGTCTCGTCTTTCTTCCAAGCTCTACATGTTAAGGTCCTTTCATCTTTCCTGGTAAGTTTTATCCTGCAATCCATGGACCAGTTTAGTAGCTCTTCTCTGAACTCTCTCCAAAGTATCACTATCCTTCTGGAGATATGGTCTCCAGTACTGAGCACAATACTCCAGATGAGGTCTCACTAGTGCTCTGTAGAGCGGCATGAGCGCCCCCCTCTGTCTACTGGTAATGCCTCTCCCTATACACCCCAGCATTCTGCTAGCATCTCCTGCTGCTCTATGACATTGTCTGCCTACCTTTAAGTCTTCTGAAATAATGACCCCTAAATCCCTTTCCTCAGATACTGAGGTTAGGACTGTATCACGGATTGTATATTCTGCTCTTGGGTTTTTACGCCCCAGGTGCATTATCTTGCACTTTTCAACATTAAAATTTTAGTTGCCAGATTTTGGACCGTTCCTCTAGTTTTCCTAAATCCTTTTGCATTTGGTGTATCCCTCCAGGAACATCAACCCAATCTTTGTGTCATCAGCAAAAAGACACACCTTACCATCGAGGCCTTGCGTACGCTCACTGAGGCCGGCATTCTTAGCGTCCGGCCACTGTTAGCGCATCGCACACCCGACCGCTGATCAGCTTCGGACGACTGATCAGCGAGTTTGAATCTTTATTTTTATTTATTTTTTACATTTTTTTGGCTTTTTTATTTATTTATTTATTTTTTATATTAGGTTTAGGGATAAGTACGCGAACACTCGTCTCCCACACACAGGCACGCTAAATAAAGATTTCATCACACACACACACTCCCCTATGGCCCGCCGGATGTTCTCGGCTAAGGAGGCATACGCCAAGCTTGCCTCCGACTCCGAGGGCCACAGTGAGGACAAGGATGACCCAACTTTCCTTTTGTCATCCGCATCCTCCTCTTCATCTAGCGATGATGATGAGCTTCCAAGGCGGCGAGCAAGGGGACCGCCATGCCAGGGACCCTGTGGACCACACTAGTACGAGCAGCTCTGGGGCTCGTACTATTTTTCCGGCCCACCAGTCAAGTCCACCAGAGCCCCCTACCGGTGAACTTGCATGGTGTACCCCAGAGAATTTTGAGCCTGTAATTCCTGTTTTAGTTGGTCAACCAGGAATCCAGATTCCCACAGTGGGCTTCACTGAATATGACTATTTTAGTCTTTTTTTAAGTGACCACTTTGTGAATCTGATGGTGGAGCAAACGAACGTGTTTGCCAACAGTTAATTGCTCAACACCCGGGCTCTTTTTTGGCTAGGGCCGGTGGCTGGATTCGGGTCAGTGCAGCCGAGATGAGGACGTTTTGGGGCTTCGTGCTGCACATGGACCTAGTCAAAAAACCCAGTGTCAGGCATTACTGGAGTGGGGACGTCCTCTACCAGACCCCACTTTACAGTACGTCCATGACACGTACCCGGTTTGAGGCCATCTGGAAATGCCTGCATTATGCAGATAATGCAGCATGTCCCCCCAAGGTGATCCTGCCTATGACTGTCTGTACAAGATCAGGCCGGTCATCGATCACTTTGGGGCTATATTGTTGGAGGCCTATGTACCTGGAAGGGAGGTCGCGGTTGATGAGTCTCTAATTGGTTTCATGGGCAGATTAATTTTCCTCCAGTATGTTCCCTCTAAGTGGACGAGGTATGGCGTGAAGCTGTTCAAACTTTGTGATAGTACCTCAGGGTACACTTACAAGTTTCGTGTGTACGAGGGGCGAGATTCCCGTATTGAACCCCCCAGAATGTCTCCCTCACTCTGGGTGTTAGCGGGAAACTTGTGTGGGACTTTATGCACCCACTGCTAGATAAGGGTTACCACCTGTACGTGGATAACTTTTATACAAGTATCCCCTTGTTCCAGTCCCTCGCTGCCAGATCCACGTCCGCTTGTAGGACCGTGCGGAAAAATCAGCGCGGCCTCCCTACCCACCCCATCCAGGTACCTATCTCCAGGGGTGAGACCCGTGCCCTTACGAGTGTAAACCTGTTGCTGGTCAGATATAAGGACAAGAGGGATGTCTTTGTACTGTCCGCAATTCACGGTAACGGCATCACCCCTGTCCCTGTGCGAGGTACCGCGGCAACGATCCTCAAGCCCGATTGTATCGTTGACTACAATCGGTATATGGGAGGATTTGATCTCTCTGATCAAGTCCTTAATCCGTATAATGCCATGTGCAAAACCCGGGCATGGCACAAAAAAGTTGCCTTGTACAACTCGTTTGTGCTGTCCCAGAGCGCTGGCAACACAGGTAAATTCCTCCAGTTCTTTGAGGCAGTCCTCAAGGACCTGATCTTTTTGGACCGAGAAAGAGCAGTCGGAGTACCTCTGGACCTGGAGGGGCCCCCATACTGGAAAGAAGGGACGGACCCAAAAAAGGTGCAGAGTGTGTCACAGGACGGGGATACGGAAGGACACCACCACTCAGTGTGACACGTGCCCCGATCATCCGGGCCTCTGCATTGATGGTTTCTTCAGGGAGTACCACAGTCCTATGGAGTACTAAATTTATAATCCCCTTCCCCAATTTTAATTCCATTTAGCCACTGACTATAGAAAAAAAAAACTATGGTTCTCAGACTTGAGCCACTAAAACAATTTTTTTTCAAAAATATTATTTTGTAAAACTTAAATAAATAACAAAGTAGACATATTAGGTATCGCCACGTCCATAAGAATCTACTCTATAAAAATACCCCTTGATCTAACCCCTAAGATGAACACGGTAAAAAAAAACGGTGCAAAAAAAGGTATTTTTTGTCACCTTACAACACAAAAAGTGTAATAGCAAGCGACCAAAACGTCATATGCCCCCCAAAATAGTGCCAATAAAACCGTACTCTCATCCCGTAAAAAATTAGCCCCTACCTAAGATAATCGGCTAAAAACAAAACAAAAAAACTGAGACTATGGAGATACTATGGAGAAAAGGATAATATAGTGTAAAACCTAAATAAATTTAAAAATGTAGACATATTAGGTATCACCGCGTCAATGAGAATCTGCTCTATAAAAATACCCCATGACCTCACCCCTCAGATGAACACGGTCAAAAAAATGAAATAAAAACGGTTTCAAAACAGCTATTTTTTGGCAAATTTTCCATTTTAATCAGTTTTTTCCAGTAACAAAGCAAGGGTTAACAACCAAACAAAACTTAATATTTATTACCCTGATTCTGCAGTTTACAGAAACACCCCATATGTGGTCGTAAACTGCTGTACGGGCACACGGCAGGGCGCAGAAGGAAAGGAACGCCGTATGGTTTCTGGAAGGCAGATTTTGATGGCCCTTTTTTTTTTTTTTTTTTTCAAATTTAAGTTTTATTGAAATTTTTCTGGTACAACCAAAATAGAGACAAATGCACATTCAAAAAATGTTATCAATTTAAACATAATGTCCACAGAATTGTGTTGGGTATACACCCGTTATCACATAGCTTAGCTCATGGAAGAATATGAGTGAGACGTATCTAAATGGACATGTAAAATTTCAGTAACATATAGACAGACAAGACATTAGACAAGGGATTAGGGGGGAGGAAAGGAGGGGAAAGGGTATAATTTCTGCTAAAGCGGTTAAACTTGCGCATCACGAAATGTGTCTGAGGAACGAAAGACTTCCCAGGGGCCCCAAGTCTGTACATAGCGTGTGGTGTCTGAGGGCGTAATACAAATGAGATCTTCCAACCTCTGATACAAGGCAATTTCGTCAAACCACTCCTCAGGTGAGGGGGGAGAAGAAGATTTCCAATGTCTGGGAATCACTGCCTTTGCTGCCTGAACCATATATTTTAGAAGGGATTTTTTATATGCCGGGACGTTCAGGACACTGTCGAATAACAGAAGGGCTTCTGGAGAGTTTTGGATAGGGACACCCGTGATCTCTTTAATCATTCTATGAACGAAGTTCCAAAAGGGCCTTAAGCCGCTACAGTTCCACCATATATGGATCATCGTGCCTTCCTCATTCAGACATCTCCAACAACGATCCGACACCGTCGGGAACCATTTATGGAGTAGTGCTGGTACTCGGTACCATCTGGATATAATTTTGTAGCTCGTTTCCTGAGCTTTGGCCGAAACCGTTGATTTGTGTGTTAGAAGGAAGCATCTGTTCCACTGGGCTGGAGTATAATGATTCCCCAGATCTCGCTCCCAGGCTTGACAATATGGGGGAAGGCATGAGGATCGCTGGTGTATCAGAAGTTTGTATACTGAGGATATGGGGTGTGAAGTCACTGAGGAGGAGATACACATCCGCTCAAACTCAGTGAGTTTTCTGTTCAGAGTATGAGTTCTACTTAGAGAGGCGTAGAAGTGTTGAAGCTGCATGTGTTCAAAGGAGTTGCGGGTTAGTGGAGCCTCTAAAATTTGGGATAGGGGTTTTAGTGTAGGGCCAGAGAGAACTTGGCAAAACCTGATCGGTCGGAATCTTGAGCTTTGAAGAAAATGTTTAGAAGAGTGTCCTGGGGGGAATCTAGGATGATCCGTGACTGGCACCAGAGGGCCTTTAGGGTCAATCAGTGAGGATGGGCGACCAATGGATGCTAAAGTTGCAAGGGTATGGTGAGCAGTGAAGGACAAATGTGACAATGTTTGGCGTGGAGAGCCCATTAGCCATGGGAGGGTTGATACCGCACACGTAGAAGTATCTTTTGTAATTTGCACCCACGCCTTGGGGGAATCGGTACATGTCAAGTCCAACAGTCGGGCATGTGCTGCAGAGTGATAGTATAGTCTACAATCTGGAAGACCTACTCCTCCCGTTTCCTTGGTGCGGGTCATTATTTCCCATTTTATCCGCGGTCGACCAGGGGCCCATACGAATTGTGTGAAGCACCTACGGAGCTGGGACCAGAAAGTGGACGGTATGTGAAGGGGAATAGTTTGTAAAAGGTACAATAGTTTTGGTAAAAGGGTCATCTTTATAATACTAATCCTTCCAAAACAGGAAAATTCTCGTTTACGCCATCCATCTAAATCTTTTTGAAACTGTACTAGGAGGGGCGCAAAGTTCAATTTATGAAGATGTGAGAGGTCTGCTGTTATTTTAATCCCCAGATACGTTATGCCTTTAGATGGCCAGGCAAAGGGAAAAGAAGCCTTAAGAGCAGGGGTCAGTTCGCTCGGTAAAGTGACGTCTAGGGCCTCTGACTTGGACATATTAATCTTGAAATTGGACCAGGTACCAAATTGAGCTACCTCCCGAAGTAAGGACGGTAAGGAGATACGAGGATTGGTTATGTAGAGCAGGAGATCGTCAGCAAATGCCGCACATTTATATTCTCGTGATCCGATCTTTATTCCTGTTATATCTGGATTGGCACGAATAGAAGCCAGCAGGTGTTCCATAACCAGAACGTATAATAAGGGGGATAATGGGCATCCCTGCCGTGTCCCATTATGGATTGGGAAGGGGGGGGAAAGGGTACCATTTACTTTGACTCTAGCGGTGGGATGTTGGTATAATGTCAGGATTTTTGACAGGAATGTTGGGCCTAGACCTATATGTGAAAGGGTCTCATGGATGGCATTCCAAGATATCCGATCAAAGGCCTTTTCTGCGTCTAGGGAAAGCACCATAAGGGGGGTCTTTTTGGATTTAGCATAATGGATAATGTCTAGGGTTTTAAGAGTGTTGTCCCGGGCCTCCCTCCCCGGCACAAACCCAACCTGATCAGCAGAAACCAGGGAAGGCAAATAAGCATTCAATCTGTTCGCCATTAATTTGGCGAATATCTTGAGATCCACGTTTAACAGGGAGATAGGACGATAACTGGCACATAGGTGCGGGTCCTTTCCTGGTTTCGGAATGACCGTAATATGCGCCTCCGTGGTCTGCGCCGGGAAGGGGACCCCAGGAGACACTCCATTGAAAACCTGGAGCATAATAGGGGATAGATTAGAGGAAAAGGCCTTGTAAAACCTAGCCGTGAACCCGTCAGGGCCTGGGCTCTTGCCACCCGGGAGTGACTTAAGTACCGTATGGAGTTCGGTGTCTGTGAATGGGGCCTCCATAGTGGCAGAATCAAGCGCAGAAAGTTTGGGGAGCAAGAGAGGTTGGTCGGGGTGTTTGCCCACCATTTGAGGGGACGGCTGGGGCAGGTTGTAGAGCTTCGAGTAAAAAGAGTGGAAAGTAGTCGCAATATCAGCGGATGTGTGGATCATACGATCTTGGGCATTTTTGATAGCGGGAATATGGGAGGCTGCTAGTCTTCCCTTTAGAGCCCTTGCCAGCATACGACCACTTTTATTCCCGTATTCGTAGAATTTACTCCTGCAAACTTGTACCATACGTTTGTAGGATACATCTAGGAGACGTTTAGCTTCCATACGTGCATTTTGGAGATCATGTAGGGTTTGCAGGGTAAGTGCTCGTTTGTGGGCAAGTTCCAGGGAGGTGACTCTTTGCAGAGCAAGTTTAAGTGAATGAGCTTTCTCCTTCTTGAGACGGGCGCCGTGCTTAATGAGTACACCTCGAAGAACACACTTCAAGGCCTCCCATCGGATCGGAATTGAGGTAGAATCTTCCTTATGATCTGATAAGAAATTTGTTATACTGCTAGCAAGGTCAGCAGCGCACCCCGCGTCAAGAAGGAGACTCTCATTTAATCGCCATGTCCATTCCTGCCTAGAGAGAAAGGGCAAATTCAAGGAGCAGTATATGGGAGCGTGGTCCGACCAGAGGATATTTCCTATTTGTGTGGAGTCAAGCCAGGATAGGGCCGACTGCTGGATAAGGATATGATCAATACGACTATATGAGCCATGGGGGGCAGAATAAAAGGTGTAGTCCTTGTCAACTGGGTGCTGGATCCTCCAGGCATCTCGCAATTGTAGTTGGAGCAGTGCCCGTTTTACCTTTTTAATGGTGGGATATGTAAGAGAGGCACGTCCAGTCGAATTGTCAAGTGTCGGGTCAAGTGTCAAGTTAAGGTCACCACATAAGATAGTTGTCCCCCTAAGTATCGGTATGACGTTATCAATGAGGTTTACAATGAAGGAGGCTTGATTTTGATTAGGGGCATATACATTAAGGAAGGTTAATTCCTGGCCTCCAATAAGTAATGTGAGGGCCAAATATCTTGCATCTGGGTCGGCAGTACACCCCAGCACTTGGTGGGGTAAAGACTTATGGATCGCTATGGCAACTCCTTTGGTCTTATTCACCGCATTGTTTGCAAAGTGCCAGGTGGTGTAGTGTCGATGTCGTATGTTCGGGGCGCTACCCTCCTTAAAATGCGTTTCTTGGAAACAGACAATATGTACCTTTTGACGATGGAAGTGATGAAGTACCTGGGCCCTTTTTTCGGGAGTGTTGAGGCCTTTCGCGTTGAATGATGCAATCTTCAGAGACCCCATTGCTGTGGGAGGTGGGGGGAAGGAGAAAAACACAAGGGAGGCACGGGGAGACAATCAACAACAAGAAAAAAACAAATATAGAAGAACAACAGTTAGAAGTAGTCAAACAGGTGAGTAACCCTAAGAAAGGGGAGAATAGGGTGGTTTTATGTGACCCGAAGGTCCAAAGAGGCTGTCGCCTGGGGGGGAAGGGACCCCAAGGGAAAGTCTCTGCTTATTTGGGGGGAAAAGTGTCAGCCGGACAGGAGCTGGCCCCCCACAACACCAGTGGATGCAGATGGGAACTTAAAAGCACCAGCAAGTTTAAAGCACAAAAACAGATAAAGAGAATGGGCAAACAGCTAAAAGCCAATAAAAAAACATTCGGCATATTAGAGCTTTAGTAGACCCAGGCAGGTACAACAGGGAGTCCCTCAGGTGGTAAGGCGAGGTGAGGATCTGCGACCAGAGTATTCCGATCCTTTCTGGCGCCGTCCTCTTGAGGCCTGAGCCAAAGAATTGGGAGGTTTTTCAGCATGCAATGGACGTTGTCGCCCTCTCGCCTCAGAGGTAGGCTGGAGGAGGGAAGGCCAGGGTCCCAATTCAACCGGTGGCAAGTCCAGCTGCTGTAGAAAGTGGGGAAGATCTGTAGGGTCCCGCAAAGTGACAACTTGCTCTTTAGGGCCTGCAAGCAGGGCAAAAGGAAAGCCCCAACGGTAGGGGATGCTGCGCTCTTTGAGGAGGTGTAACACTGGGCGTAAGGCAGCACGTTGGGCCAGGGTGTGGCGGGATAAGTCCTGCAGCAAGATGAAGGGGACACCGTCGTAAGAAAGAGACGACATCTGTCGGGCCTTGAGTAGGATCTGATCTTTGATGGCGTAAAAGTGGACTCTGCAGATGACGTCCCTTGGTTTTGAGGGGTCAGGATTGGGAGGCCTCAATGCCCTATGAGCTCGGTCAATCTCGATGCTGGAGCTTGGCGGACGTCCCAGAAGATCATTGAAGATTTTTACAATGGTAGATAAAAGAGCCGCCTGCGTTATTGCCTCAGGCAGGCCTCTAATCCGAATATTATTGCGACGGCTCCTGTTTTCGACATCATCCAGATGGTATTGCAAGGCGTGTATCTGTGCATCGTGGGATTGTAGTTTGTCTTTCAATACCTGCACATCTGCAGACAAGGAATCATGTTCCTGCTGAACAGTGTCCACCTTTGTATCAATCAAGGCCATCTCAGAGCGTACTTGTGTGAATTCTTTTTTACATTCTTGTAAAATATTAGCTGCAAAACTAGAAAGATCTGCCTTGGTGGGAAGTGAGCACATCAGATTGCGCAAGTCCGCCATGGTAGGAGGCCGAGAGTCCTCGTCAGGTGGAGGAGCGCGCGACATAGAACCCTGGGGCAAAGGTAAAGAGCCTTCTAAGACTGATGCTGCAGGGTTAGCCAGGGTCTGTGTGCCTGAGGAGGCGCCACCATCATGGCGTGGGTGGGATCCGTCCCATGATGAGCCCGTGGACCAGTGTGGGGAGTTTGCTGGGGACGGCTCAGGAGAGTGAATAGAAGAAAGCTCCCGCAGCACGTACTGGGAGGAGGCCGCAGCCTGTGGTAAATTTGAGGTCTTCTCATTAACCCCTTCAGGTTGCCCCAAGTGAGAATTATCCCTCTGTGGCTGGGGGTGCCCCATAAAGCTGGCTGGGGCATCTGACCAGGGAGATCTAGCGGGAGATCCCACCCCTGGGCTCAGTGAAGCTGCGGGCGAGGTGGGGGTTCTAGGGCCCCAGACAACAGGGTGAGGGGTCAGCTGAGGAGTCTTCTGTAGCGGGGGGAACTCCTCCTCACTAACCTGTATCGCCGGGTCGCAGGGAGACATCATGGCAGCTGCCAGGTCTCCCCCCTGGGCTGAGGATGTCGGCTCAGCGTGTGCTCCAGGGTACTCTCCTTCCTGGACATGCGGCGTCTGGGCTCGGTCAGGGCTGCTGCTTAGGGTCGGCACCGACGCAGACCGGGCTCTCCGTCGATCCGGTGGGTGCGACCGCTGATTCAAATTTTCAGCTTCCCGCTCGGCTGTCTCTGTGAGCGGAGTTTCCTCAGGGCCGGCGGCGCCATCTTGGAAGCGCTTGGCGCGCTCATTCATACCGGGTCCCGGCGTCGCAGGTTGCCTGGCAAAGAGCCTGGGAATGTCTCCCTGTGAGGATGCCAGAGGGGCTAGAGAGCGGGTCTTGCCTTTCTTAGGGACTTTGCCCATCTTTAAAAGGTTGCTGGCGGTGGATTAACTCCGGTGCTATGGAGGAGCTCGCAGCACACACGTCCTCACTCCTGCATGGCTGGCCACGCCCCCCCGATGGCCCTTTTTTTTTGGCACCATGTTCCATTTGAAGAACCCCTGATGCACCCCTAGAGTAGAAACTCCATCAAAGTGACCTCATCTAAGAAACTACACGCCTCAATGTATTTAAAACAGATTTTACAAACTTTATTAACCCTTTAGGTGTTCCTCAACAATGGCAAATGTAGATGAAATTTAAAAATTTCTATGTTTGGTAACCTTGCCTCACAAAAATGTAATATAGAGCAACCAAAAATCATATGTACCCTAAAAATAGTCCCAACAAAACTGCCACCTTATCCCATAGTTTCCAAAATGGGGTAACTTTTATCGAGTTTCTACTCTAGGGGTGCATCAGGGGGGCTTCAAATAGGACATGGTGTAAACAAACCAGTCCAGCAAAACCTGCCTACCAAAAACCACACGGCGCTCCTTTCCCTCTACGCCCTACCATGTGCCCGTACAGCAGTTTACGACCACATATAGGGTGTTTCTGCAAACTACAGAATCGGGGCAATAATTATTGAGTTTTGTTTGGCTGTTAACCCTTGCTGTAAAATATGGATTAAAATGGGAAATTTGCCAAAAATAAAAAAATTCTGAAATTTTATCTCCTTTTGCCATTAACTTATGTGCAACACCTAAAGGGTTAACAACGTTTGTAAAATCAGTTTTGAATACCTTGAGGGGTGTAGTTTCTAGAATGGAGTCAGTTTTGGGTGGTTTCTATTATGCAAGCCTCACAAAGTGACTTCAGACCTGAACTGGTCCTTAAAAAATAGGTTTTTGAAAATTTCTGAAACATTTCAAGATTTGCTTCTTAACTTCTAAGCCTTGTAATGTCCCCAAAATTATCCAAACATGAAGTAGACATATGGGGAATGTAAAGTAATAACTATTTTTGTAGTTATTACTATGTATTATAGAAGTAGAGAAATTGAAACTTAGAAATTTGCTAATTTTTAAAAAAAAATTTTTGTCAATTTGGTATTTTTTTTATGAATATTTTTTTTTTTTTTCATTTGACCAGTTTCATGAAGTACAATATGTGACGAAAAAACAATCTCAGAATGGCCTGGATAAGTAAAAGTGTTTTAAAGTTTTTAAAGTGACACTGGTCAGATTTGCAAAAAATGTCCTGGTCCTTAAGGTGAAATATGGCGGTGTCCTTAAGGGGTTAAGGAGAAATACATCTTTTTTTTTTTTTTTAACATTCACTCCTGATTTGGGCTTCAGGAAATCTGCAGTAATGTGACTGTAACCTAAGTTGAGTCTGCTCTTTCTCACCTGTCCTGTCCTAAATCCCCCTGCACCACTCCTCAGGGGCGGACTTGCCATATGCTCTGTAGAGAAATATCCCAGGAGGTGGCCCGAGCCCTCCTCATGTCCGCTGGCCAGGTACATAACGATTAATGCTAGGACCAGCAAGAACCTATGCACCTGGCCAGCAGGCGCACATCCCTCCTGAATTCAACTGTATTACCATCCTCAGTTTGGTTATAGGGCAGTATTTTAAGCTGCATTGTGGTATTTGGTCCTGCTGGGGCAGGATTTTGTGCTGCACTGCAGTTTTGCTGACCCCGCCTTCTTGTGTTCCCCGCCTTCTGTCAGTTTGGACCCACCTACAACTTGGTGTCATTTTTAGTTTTTTCCAGGGCCACTTTAAGTTCCCAGTCTGCCCTGCCATTCCACCAGTGATTCCCTCACCCAGTTACCTTGTCATCTCCCCCTGCATTACCCTTTGTCTTTTGCCATGTTGCCTTCTCCATTTTGTAGAAAGGGACTCCTATCTCAACTATTTAGGTCTCCCCACTACTACTACCCCTATCGTCCTGGGGACCACATGTCTTCTGTATGATTTCTTAGAGACATTTTGTCCATGTGTTTCTCTTTATGACCAGGATGTGCTTATGTGCAGGTCATTGGCACTTCTTGTGGTTCTCTTAACCACTTCCCATCTGGGCCCTTTGCCCCCTTCCTGACCAGGCCAAATTTTGCAAAACTGACATATCTCACTTTATGTGGTAATAACTTTGGAACGCCTTTATTTATCCAAGTCATTCAGAGATTGTTTTCTCGTGACACATTGTACATCATGATAGTCATAAATTTGAGTCAAAATATTTCACCTTTATTTATGAAAAAATCCAAAATTTACCCAAAAATTTGAAAAATTCGCAATTTTCTAAATTTAAATTTCTCTGCTTTTAAAACAGAAAGTGATACCTCATAAAATATTTATTATTTAACATTCCCCATATGTGTACTTTATGTTGGCATCATTTTGGAAATGTCATTTTATTTTTTTAGGACGTTAGAAGGCTTAGAAGTTTAGAAGCAATTCTTCAAATTTTTAAGAAAATTGCCAAAACCCACTTTATAAGGACCAGTTCAGGTCTGAAGTCACTTTGTGGGGCCTACATAGTGGATACCCCCATAAATGACCCCATTGTAGAAACTACACCCCTCAAGGTATTCAAAACCGATTTTACAAACTTTGTTAACCCTTTAGGCGTTCCACAAGAATTAAAGGAAAATGGAGATCAAATTTTTAAATTTCACTTTTTGGGCAGATTTTCCATTTTAATCAATTTTTTTCTTTAACACATCGATGGTTAACAGCCAAACAAAACTCAATATTTATTACCCAGATTCTGCGGTTTACAGAAACACCCCACATGTGGTCGTAAACTGCTGTATGGGCACACGGCAGGGCACAGAAGATAAGGAACTCCACATGGTTTTTAGATGCCATGTCCCATTTGAAGCCCCCTGATGCACCCTTACAGTAGAAACTCCCAAGAAGTGACCCCATTTTGGAAACTAGGGGATAAGGTGCCAGTTTTATTAGTACTATTTTTGGGTACATATGATTTTTTGATCATTCATTATAACACTTTATGGGGCAAGGTGACCAAAAAATTGGTTGTTTTAGCACAGTTTCTATTTATTTATTTTTACAGCGTTCACCTGAGGGGTTCAGTCAAGTGACATTTTTATAGAGCAGATTGTTACGGACGTGGCGATACCTAATATGTATACTTTTTCTCATTTATTAAAGTTTTACACAATAATAGCATTTTTGAAACCAAAAAATTATGTTTTAATGTGTCCATGTTCTGAGAGCTATAGTTTTTTTATTTTTTGAGAGATTTTCTTATGTAGGGGCTCATTTTTTGCGGGATGAGGTGACGGTTTTATTGGTACTATTTTGTGGGACATACGCGTTTTTGATCACTTGGTGTTGCACCTTTTGTGATGCAAGGTGACAAAAATTGCTTGTTTTGACACAGTTTTTTTTTTTTTTTTTTTTACGGTGTTCACCCGAGGGGTTAGGTCATGTGATATTTTTATAGAGCTGGTTTTTACGGACGCGGCAATACCTAATATGTATACTTTTTTTTATTTGTTTCACTTTAACACAATAATAGCATTTTTGAAACCAAAAAAATGATGTTTTAGTGTCTCCATGTTCTAAGAGCTATAGTTTTTTTATTTTTTGAGAGATTTTCTTATGTAGGGGCTCATTTTTTGCGGGATGCGGTGACGGTTTTATTGGTACCATTTTGTGGGACATACGCGTTTTTGATCACTTGGTGTTGCACCTTTTGTGATGCAAGGTGACAAAAATTGCTTGTTTTGACACAGTTTTATTTTTATTTTTTTTACGGTGTTCACCCGAGGGGTTAGGTCATGTGATATTTTTATAGAGCTGGTTTTTACGGACGCGGCAATACTAAATATGTCTATTTTATTTTATTTTTTCTATTTTAAATTTTTTTTTTTATTCCTTACTTGGGATTTTTTTTTTTTTTACATGTGAAACTTTTTTTTATTTTATTTTTTCGACCCTTTATTTTATTTTTATTTTATTTTACACTTTTCGTCCCCCATAAGGTCATACAAGACCTCTGGGGGACATTTACTTCACTTTTTTTTTTTTTTTTACACTGTTGATTTCTCCTGTAACTGGGGCTGACATAGTAGCCCCAGTTACAGGACAAATGCACCCCTATAGAGGCTGTACAGCAGTATACAGCGCTGTACAGCCTCAGTGCAGGGCTGATCGAGGTCTCTGAGAGACCTCACACAGCTCCTGCACACTCCGGTCACGGCGGTCACATGACCGCCGGGCCGGAACAGGAAGCGCACAGCGCTTCCTTCTCTGCAGACCGAGCGCTGTGTCTGCAGCGATCGTGAAGGCAGGGACACCTGGGCACTGTCCCTGCCTTGTCTTAGGGTTGCCCTGCTGTCACTGACAGCGGGCAACCCGATCAGCAGCTGCACGATTAGCGTGCAGCTGCTATTTCTGACAGGACGTTCTAAAACGTGCTGTCAGAAATAGACGTCCACCCATAGGACGTTTATATCCTATGGGCGGACGTGAGGCGGTTAATGTAGTCAGTGAATAGAAGGTGCACAACCTGCTATGACATCTGCCTCTAGCCCTGGCTTTGGCCTGTTTTCTGTACACACACTGGGAACCTTCCGTCTTTCCCTCAGTCTATGTCTCACCTTTGCTCTGCTGGTTTAAAATCTGATGGTGTTCTGCAGCACTCAGACTGTTGCTATTGAATGCTCTGTGTCTGGAGTGCTCGCTGACGAGGACCACAACCATAGTGCTTCCCCTGCCCCAGCTGCCAGAGATCAGCGCTCCTCTGCCCTTCTCTAAGGAATCTTTTGCCTCTTTTTCCCATTGCTTGGCAGGTATCCAGGCACAGCATGAACTGCATGTTTGAATTTCAGATAAACTGACAAAAATGTTCCTGTTTCTACCGTTCGTTTATTAATAAGATTAGATTTACGGTACATTAATATCATTTGAATAGAGGCACATTACAGTGTGGAGTAATTATACAGTCCCTCTGATTAAAGTGATTGTATGTATTGGGCGCCCCCTGGTGGTCAGTGTTCACACTGTCGACCGTCACACGTGAGAAGATGGACAGTTCCTCTTGTATGTGAACAGTTTCCACTTTTTTCGCTTTTACTTTTCTGCTCCTTTGATGTTCTTTTTGTCCAGGTTACTTAGGTTCTTTTTATTTTTTATTTTTTTCAGCAATGGGAGCAATTGTAACCACCATCTGTAGGGCGATATTCTGGATGTTCGTGCTTCTTCCTATTCTACAGACTTTGTTATGTGACACTCTCTGTACTCTGCACACAATCAGTTTGCAGCGGGCTGAAACAACGGGGGCTTTATTTTCCTCTGCAGTAGACTGGACCGGTCAGCGATCAACACTGGGGATTAATAGTCTGCAGTAGACTGGTCCGGTCTGTGACCAGGACTGTGAATTAATAGTCTACAGTAGACTGGAACAGTCAGTGACCAGCACTGGGGATTAATAGTCTGCAGTAGACTGGACCGGTCAGTGACCAGCACTGGGGATTAATAGTCTACTGTAGACTGGAACAGTCAGTGACCAGCACTGGGGATTAATAGTCTGCAGTAGACTGGACCGGTCAGTGACCAGCACTGGGGATTAATAGTCTGCAGGAACTGGACCGGTCAGTGACCAGCACTGGGGATTAATCGTCTGCAGTAGACTGGACCGGTTAGTGATCAGCACTGGGGATTAATAGTCTGCAGTAGACTGGACCGGTCAGTGATCAGCACTGGGGATTAATAGTCTGCAGTAGACTGGACCGGTTAGTGATCAGCACTGGGGATTAATAGTCTGCAGTAGACTGGACCGGTCAGTGACCAGCACTGGGAATTAATGGACTGCAGTAGACTGGACCGGTCAGTGACCAGCACTGGGAATTAATGGACTGCAGTAGACTGGACCGGTCAGTGACCAGCACTGGGAATTAATGGACTGCAGTAGACTGGACCGGTCAGCGACCAACACTGGGGATTAATAGTCTGCAGTAGACTGGTCCGGTCTGTGACCAGCACTGTAAATTAATAGTCTACAGTAGACTGGACCGGTCAGTTATCAGCACTGGGGATTAATAGTCTGCAGTAGATTGGACTTGTCTTTGACCAGCACTGGGGATTAATAGTCTGCAGTAGACTGGACCGGTCAGTGACCAGCACTGGGAATTAATGGACTGCAGTAGACTGGACCGGTCAGTGACCAGCACTGGGGATTAATAGTCTGCAGTAGACTGGACCGGTCAGTCACCAGCACTGGGAATTAATGGACTGCAGTAGACTGGACCGGTCAGTCACCAGCACTGGGGATTAATAGTCTGCAGTAGACTGGACCGGTCAGTCACCAGCACTGGGGATTAATAGTCTGCAGTAGACTGGACCGGTTAGTGACCAGCTCTGGGTATTAATAGTCTGCAGTTTGTGACTTTTCATACAGGTCGCTGTAATCTCCCTCCTGTAACTACTGTTAGGACTGTAGAGGCTGTATTAGGGGATCACATCAGAAAGCATGGCAGACACCCATATACATAACACATCAACTAAACCAGGTACACAGCCTCCACTGCAGTGTACAGGCAAACAGTACTGACGTGCTGCTTAATTTTACTTTTTCCTTGTCATATTTAAGAATGGGCACACGGGCTGTGGAATATGTCAGTGATATATAAGTGATGAGAATGTCTGTACAGCGCTGTGGAATATGTCAGTGATATATAAGTGATGATAATGTCTGTACAGCGCTGTGGAATATGTCAGTGATATATAAGTGATGAGAATGTCTGTACAGCGCTGTGGAATATGTCAGTGATATATCAGTGATGAGAATGTCTGTACAGCGCTGTGGAATATGTCAGTGATATATAAGTGATGAGAATGTCTGTACAGCGCTGTGGAATATGTCAGTGATATATAAGGGATGAGAATGTCTGTACAGCACTGTGGAATATGTCAGTGATATATAAGGGATGAGAATGTCTGTACAGCGCTGTGGAATATGTCAGTGATATATAAGTGATGAGAATGTCTGTACAGCGCTGTGGAATATGTCAGTGATATATAAGGGATGAGAATGTCTGTACAGCACTGTGGAATATGTCAGTGATATATAAGGGATGAGAATGTCTGTACAGCGCTGTGGAATATGTCAGTGATATATAAGTGATGAGAATGTCTGTACAGCGCTGTGGAATATGTCAGTGATATATTAGTGATGAGAATGTCTGTACAGCGCTGTGGACTATGTCAGTGATATATAAGTGATGAGAATGTCTGTACAGCGCTGTGGAATATGTCAGTGATATATTAGTGATGAGAATGTCTGTACAGCGCTGTGGAATATGTCAGTGATATATAAGTGATGAGAATGTCTGTACAGCGCTGTGGACTATGTCAGTGATATATAAGTGATGAGAATGTCTGTACAGCGCTGTGGAATATGTCAGTGATATATAAGGGATGAGAATGTCTGTACAGCGCTGTGGAATATGTCAGTGATATATAAGTGATGAGAATGTCTGTACAGCGCTGTGGAATATGTCAGTGATATATAAGTGATGAGAATGTCTGTACAGCGCTGTGGAATATGTCAGTGATATATAAGGGATGAGAATGTCTGTACAGCGCTGTGGAATATGTCAGTGATATATAAGTGATGAGAATGTCTGTACAGCGCTGTGGAATATGTCAGTGATATATAAGTGATGAGAATGTCTGTACAGCGCTGTGGAATATGTCAGTGATATATAAGGGATGAGAATGTCTGTACAGCGCTGTGGAATATGTCAGTCATATATAAGTGATGGGAATGTCTGTACAGCGCTGTGGACTATGTCAGTGATATACAAGTAGGGGTGGGCGATATGGCCTAAAATCTATATTGCGATATAATTTTAAGCATGTGCGATATGCAATATATATTGCGATATATTGTTTTCTATATTTGGGGGGGCGTGTTTAAACTTTTTTTTACTTTTTATTTAATAACTATTAGTCTCCTTAAGGGCTAGAACGTAGAACCCTTGTCATATTCACCCTAATAGAGCTCTATTAGGGTGAATAGGACTTTACACTCTCCCTGCTGCCCTGTGCTTTGTGCACACAGCAGCAGGGAGCTGATCCCCCTCCCCTAAACGGTGCCATCCACAGATCCCCCCCTCCCCTAAAAGGTGCCATCCCCAGATCCCCCCCCTCCCCTAAACGGTGCCATCCCCAGATCCCCCCCTCCCCTAAACGGTGCCATCCCCAGTTCCCCCCCCTCCCCTAAACGGTGCCATCCACAGATTCCCCCCCCCCCCTAAACGGTGCCATCCACAGATCCCCCCCTCCCCTAAACGGTGCCATCCACAGATCCCCCCTCCCCTAAACGGTGCCATTCACAGATCCCCCCCTCCCCTAAACGGTGCCATCCACAGATCCCCCCCCCTCCCCTAAACGGTGCCATCCACAGATCCCCCCCCTCCCCTAAACGGTGCCATCCACAGATTCCCCCCCCCCTCCCCTAAACTGTGCCATCCACAGATTCCCCCCCCTCCCCTAAACTGTGCCATCCACAGATTCCCCCCCCTCCCCTAAACTGTGCCATCCACAGATCCCCCCCCTCCCCTAAACTGTGCCATCCACAGATTCCCCCCCCTCCCCTAAACGGTGCCATCCACAGATCCCCCCCTCCCCTAAACGGTGCCATCCACAGATTCCCCCCCCCCTCCCCTAAACGGTGCCATCCACAGATCCCCCCCCCCCCCCCCCGACGCTCACAGGAATACATTTAAAAACTAATCAGTAACTTTAACTTTATTCATTGGTGATCTCTTTACTGTATACCTTACTAGGTCTTAGCTCCGGTAACAGCAGGCAGTGCGGGGGGCGGCGCTCACTCACTGACGTCACGCGCCTGCGCCGCCTAGTGGGAGGAGCAGGCGCGTGACGTCAGTGAGTGAGCGCCGCCCGCCCGCACTGCCTGCTGTTACCGGAGCTAAGACCTAGTAAGGTATACAGTAAAGAGATCACCAATGAATAAAGTTAAAGTTACAGTTACTGATTAGTTTTTAAATGTTCTACTGTCAGCGGCGTGGCCCTGTATATTCTAACCCCAGGCAAGCGTCCCTGTCACCATGGGAACGCCTGGGGATTAGAATATACCATCGGATTTGAGTTTTCACGCGCTCACTGAGATCGTGAAAACTTACTCAATGATTTACTGTCAGTCCCTCCCCTCCTCCTCTTTTGTCATTAATGGTCAGCGGCAGCCGCGCACAGTGGGGAGGGAGGGACTCTCTCCTTCTCCACTGTGCCGGCTCAGGATCATATCGCGGTCCGGCGATATGCTCAAAATCCATATCGTGGCACAAATTTATATCGCATATCGCCTATATCGTCTATATCGCCCACCCCTATATACAAGTGATGAGAATGTCTGTACAGCGCTGTGGAATATGTCAGTGATATATAAGGGATGAGAATGTCTGTACAGCGCTGTGGAATATGTCAGTGATATATAAGTGATGAGAATGTCTGTACAGCGCTGTGGAATATGTCAGTGATATATAAGTGATGAGAATGTCTGTACAGCGCTGTGGAATATGTCAGTGATATAGAAGTGATGAGATTGTCTGTACAGCGCTGTGGAATATGTCAGTGATATATTAGTGATGCGAATGTCTGTACAGCGCTGTGGAATATGTCAGTGATATATAAGGGATGAGAATGTCTGTACAGCGCTGTGAAATATGTCAGTGATATATAAGGGATGAGAATGTCTGTACAGCGCTGTAGAATATGTCAGTGATATATAAGTGATGAGAATGTTTGTACAGCGCTGTAGAATATGTCAGTGATATATAAGGGATGAGAATGTCTGTACAGCGCTGTGGAATATGTCAGTGATATATAAGTGATGGGAATGTCTGTACAGCGCTGTGGAATATGTCAGTGATATATAAGTGATGAGAATGTCTGTACAGCGCTGTGGAATATGTCAGTGATATATAAGTGATGAGAATGTCTGTACAGCGCTGTGGAATATGTCAGTGATATATAAGGGATGAGAATGTCTGTACAGCGCTGTGGAATATGTCAGTGATATATAAGTAATGAGTATGTCTGTACAGCGCTGTGGAATATGTCAATGATATATAAGGGATGAGAATGTCTGTACAGCGCTGTGGAATATGTCAGTGATATATTAGTAATGAGAATGTCTGTACAGCGCTGTGGAATATGTCAGTGATATATAAGTGATGAGAATGTCTGTACAGCGCTATGGAATATGTCAGTGATATATAGTGATGAGAATGTCTGTACAGCGCTATGGAATATGTCAGTGATATATAAGTGATGAGAATGTCTGTACAGCGCTGTGGAATATGTCAGTGATATATAAGTGATGAGAATGTCTGTACAGCGCTGTGGAATATGTCAGTGATATATAAGTGATGAGAATGTCAGTACAGTGCTGTGGAATATGTCAGTGATATATAAGTGATGAGAATGTCTGTACAGCGCTGTGGAATATGTCAGTGATATATAAGTGATGAGAATGTCTGTACAGAGCTGTGGAATATGTCAGTGATATATAAGTGATGGGAATGTCTGTACAGTGCTGTGGAATATGTCAGTGATATATAAGTGATGAGAATGTCTGTACAGCGCTGTGAGTGATATAGAAGTGATGAGAATGTCTGTACAGTGCTGTGGAATATGTCAGTGATATAGAAGTGATGAGAATGTCTGTACAGTGCTGTGGAATATGTCAGTGATATATAAGTGATGAGAATGTCTGTACAGCGCTGTGGAATATGTCAGTGATATATAAGTGATGAGAATGTCTGTACAGCGCTGTGGAATATGTCAGTGATATATAAGGGATGAGAATATCTGTACAGCGCTGTGGGATATGTCAGTGATATAGAAGTGATGAGAATGTCTGTACAGTGCTGTGGAATATGTCAGTGATATAGAAGTGATGAGAATGTCTGTACAGTGCTGTGGAATATGTCAGTGATATATAAGGGATGAGAATGTCTGTACAGCGCTGTGGAATATGTCAGTGATATATAAGTGATGAGAATGTCAGTACAGTGCTGTGGAATATGTCAGTGATATATAAGTGATGAGAATGTCTGTACAGCGCTGTGGAATATGTCAGTGATATATAAGTGATGAGAATGTCTGTACAGAGCTGTGGAATATGTCAGTGATATATAAGTGATGAGAATGTCTGTACAGTGCTGTGGAATATGTCAGTGATATATAAGTGATGAGAATGTCTGTACAGCGCTGTGAGTGATATAGAAGTGATGAGAATGTCTGTACAGTGCTGTGGAATATGTCAGTGATATAGAAGTGATGAGAATGTCTGTACAGTGCTGTGGAATATGTCAGTGATATATAAGTGATGAGAATGTCTGTACAGCGCTGTGGAATATGTCAGTGATATATAAGTGATGAGAATGTCTGTACAGCGCTGTGGAATATGTCAGTGATATATAAGGGATGAGAATATCTGTACAGCGCTGTGGGATATGTCAGTGATATAGAAGTGATGAGAATGTCTGTACAGTGCTGTGGAATATGTCAGTGATATAGAAGTGATGAGAATGTCTGTACAGTGCTGTGGAATATGTCAGTGATATATAAGGGATGAGAATGTCTGTACAGCGCTGTGGAATATGTCAGTGATATATAAGTGATGAGAATGTCAGTACAGTGCTGTGGAATATGTCAGTGATATATAAGTGATGAGAATGTCTGTACAGCGCTGTGGAATATGTCAGTGATATATAAGTGATGAGAATGTCTGTACAGAGCTGTGGAATATGTCAGTGATATATAAGTGATGGGAATGTCTGTACAGTGCTGTGGAATATGTCAGTGATATATAAGTGATGAGAATGTCTGTACAGCGCTGTGAGTGATATAGAAGTGATGAGAATGTCTGTACAGTGCTGTGGAATATGTCAGTGATATAGAAGTGATGAGAATGTCTGTACAGTGCTGTGGAATATGTCAGTGATATATAAGTGATGAGAATGTCTGTACAGCGCTGTGGAATATGTCAGTGATATATAAGTGATGAGAATGTCTGTACAGCGCTGTGGAATATGTCAGTGATATATAAGGGATGAGAATATCTGTACAGCGCTGTGGGATATGTCAGTGATATAGAAGTGATGAGAATGTCTGTACAGTGCTGTGGAATATGTCAGTGATATAGAAGTGATGAGAATGTCTGTACAGTGCTGTGGAATATGTCAGTGATATATAAGGGATGAGAATGTCTGTACAGCGCTGTGGAATATGTCAGTGATATATAAGTGATGAGAATGTCAGTACAGTGCTGTGGAATATGTCAGTGATATATAAGTGATGAGAATGTCTGTACAGCGCTGTGGAATATGTCAGTGATATATAAGTGATGAGAATGTCTGTACAGAGCTGTGGAATATGTCAGTGATATATAAGTGATGGGAATGTCTGTACAGTGCTGTGGAATATGTCAGTGATATATAAGTGATGAGAATGTCTGTACAGCGCTGTGAGTGATATAGAAGTGATGAGAATGTCTGTACAGTGCTGTGGAATATGTCAGTGATATAGAAGTGATGAGAATGTCTGTACAGTGCTGTGGAATATGTCAGTGATATATAAGTGATGAGAATGTCTGTACAGCGCTGTGGAATATGTCAGTGATATATAAGTGATGAGAATGTCTGTACAGCGCTGTGGAATATGTCAGTGATATATAAGGGATGAGAATATCTGTACAGCGCTGTGGGATATGTCAGTGATATAGAAGTGATGAGAATGTCTGTACAGTGCTGTGGAATATGTCAGTGATATAGAAGTGATGAGAATGTCTGTACAGTGCTGTGGAATATGTCAGTGATATATAAGGGATGAGAATGTCTGTACAGCGCTGTGGAATATGTCAGTGATATATAAGTGATGAGAATGTCAGTACAGTGCTGTGGAATATGTCAGTGATATATAAGTGATGAGAATGTCTGTACAGCGCTGTGGAATATGTCAGTGATATATAAGTGATGAGAATGTCTGTACAGAGCTGTGGAATATGTCAGTGATATATAAGTGATGGGAATGTCTGTACAGTGCTGTGGAATATGTCAGTGATATATAAGTGATGAGAATGTCTGTACAGCGCTGTGAGTGATATAGAAGTGATGAGAATGTCTGTACAGTGCTGTGGAATATGTCAGTGATATAGAAGTGATGAGAATGTCTGTACAGTGCTGTGGAATATGTCAGTGATATATAAGTGATGAGAATGTCTGTACAGCGCTGTGGAATATGTCAGTGATATATAAGTGATGAGAATGTCTGTACAGCGCTGTGGAATATGTCAGTGATATATAAGGGATGAGAATGTCTGTACAGCGCTGTGGGATATGTCAGTGATATAGAAGTGATGAGAATGTCTGTACAGTGCTGTGGAATATGTCAGTGATATAGAAGTGATGAGAATGTCTGTACAGTGCTGTGGAATATGTCAGTGATATATAAGGGATGAGAATGTCTGTACAGCGCTGTGGAATATGTCAGTGATATATAAGTGATGAGAATGTCTGTACAGCGCTGTGGAATATGTCAGTGATATATAAGGGATGAGAATGTCTGTACAGCGCTGTGGAATATGTCAGTGATCAGTGATATATAAGTGATGAGAATGTCTGTACAGCGCTGTGGAATATGTCAGTGATATATAAGTGATGAGAATGTTTGTACAGCGCTGTGGAATATGTCAGTGATATATAAGGGATGAGAATGTCTGTACAGCGCTGTGGAATATGTCAGTGATATATAAGGGATGAGAATGTCTGTACAGCGCTGTGGAATATGTCAGTGATATATAAGTGATGAGAATGTCTGTACAGCGCTGTGGAATATGTCAGTGATATATAAGTGATGAGAATGTTTGTACAGCACTGTAGAATATGTCAGTGATATATAAGGGATGAGAATGTCTGTACAGCGCTGTGGAATATGTCAGTGATATATAAGTGATGGGAATGTCTGTACAGCGCTGTGGAATATGTCAGCGATATATAAGTGATGAGAATGTCTGTACAGCGCTGTGGAATATGTCAGTGATATATAAGGGATGAGAATGTCTGTACAGCGCTGTGGAATATGTCAGTGATATATAAGTAATGAGTATGTCTGTACAGCGCTGTGGAATATGTCAGTGATATATAAGGGATGAGAATGTCTGTACAGCGCTGTGGAATATGTCAGTGATATATTAGTAATGAGAATGTCTGTACAGCGCTGTGGAATATGTCAGTGATATATAAGTGATGAGAATGTCTGTACAGCGCTATGGAATATGTCAGTGATATATAGTGATGAGAATGTCTGTACAGCGCTATGGAATATGTCAGTGATATATAAGTGATGAGAATGTCTGTACAGCGCTGTGGAATATGTCAGTGATATATAAGTGATGAGAATGTCTGTACAGCGCTGTGGAATATGTCAGTGATATATAAGTGATGAGAATGTCTGTACAGTGCTGTGGAATATGTCAGTGATATATAAGTGATGAGAATGTCTGTACAGCGCTGTGGAATATGTCAGTGATATATAAGTGATGAGAATGTCTGTACAGAGCTGTGGAATATGTCAGTGATATATAAGTGATGGGAATGTCTGTACAGTGCTGTGGAATATGTCAGTGATATATAAGTGATGAGAATGTCTGTACAGCGCTGTGGAATATGTCAGTGATATATAAGGGATGAGAATGTCTGTACAGCGCTGTGGAATATGTCAGTGATATATAAGGGATGAGAATGTCTGTACAGCGCTGTGGAATATGTCAGTTATATATAAGTGATGAGTATGTCTGTACAGCGCTGTGGAATATGTCAGTGATATATAAGTGATGAGAATGTCTGTACAGTGCTGTGGAATATGTCAGTGATATATAAGTGATGAGAATGTCTGTACAGCGCTGTGGAATATGTCAGTGATATATAAGTGATGAGAATGTCTGTACAGAGCTGTGGAATATGTCAGTGATATATAAGTGATGAGAATGTCTGTACAGCGCTGTGGAATATGTCAGTGATATATAAGTGATGAGAATGTCTGTACAGCGCTGTGGAATATGTCAGTGATATATAAGTGATGAGAATGTCTGTACAGCGCTGTGGAATATGTCAGTGATATATAAGTGATGGGAATGTCTGTACAGCGCTGTGGAATATGTCAGTGATATATAAGTGATGAGAATGTCTGTACAGCGCTGTGGAATATGTCAGTGATATATAAGTGATGAGAATGTCTGTACAGCGCTGTGGAATATGTCAGTGATATATAAGTGATGAGAATGTCTGTACAGCGCTGTGGAATATGTCAGTGATATATAAGGGATGAGAATGTCTGTACAGCGCTGTGGAATATGTCAGTGATATATAAGTGATGAGAATGTCTGTACAGCGCTGTGGAATATGTCAGTGATATATAAGGGATGAGAATGTCTGTACAGCGCTGTGGAATATGTCAGTGATATATAAGGGATGAGAATGTCTGTACAGCGCTGTGGAATATGTCAGTGATATATTAGTAATGAGAATGTCTGTACAGCGCTATGGAATATGTCAGTGATATATAAGTGATGAGAATGTCTGTACAGCGCTGTGGAATATGTCAGTGATATATAAGTGATGAGAATGTCTGTACAGCGCTGTGGAATATGTCAGTGATATATAAGTGATGAGAATGTCTGTACAGTGCTGTGGAATATGTCAGTGATATATAAGTGATGAGAATGCCTGTACAGCGCTGTGGAATATGTCAGTGATATATAAGTGATGAGAATGTCTGTACAGTGCTGTGGAATATGTCAGTGATATATAAGTGATGAGAATGTCTGTACAGCGCTGTGGAATATGTCAGTGATATATAAGTGATGAGAATGTCTGTACAGTGCTGTGGAATATGTCAGTGATATATAAGGGATGAGAATGTCTGTACAGCGCTGTGGAATATGTCAGTGATATATAAGGGATGAGAATGTCTGTACAGCGCTGTGGAATATGTCAGTGATATATAAGTGATGAGAATGTCTGTACAGCGCTGTGGAATATGTCAGTGATATATAAGGGATGAGAATGTCTGTACAGCGCTGTGGAATATGTCAGTGATATATTAGTAATGAGAATGTCTGTACAGCGCTATGGAATATGTCAGTGATATATAAGTGATGAGAATGTCTGTACAGCGCTGTGGAATATGTCAGTGATATATAAGTGATGAGAATGTCTGTACAGCGCTGTGGAATATGTCAGTGATATATAAGTGATGAGAATGTCTGTACAGTGCTGTGGAATATGTCAGTGATATATAAGTGATGAGAATGCCTGTACAGCGCTGTGGAATATGTCAGTGATATATAAGTGATGAGAATGTCTGTACAGCGCTGTGGAATATGTCAGTGATATATAAGGGATGAGAATGTCTGTACAGCGCTGTGGGATATGTCAGTGATATAGAAGTGATGAGAATGTCTGTACAGCGCTGTGGAATATGTCAGTGATATATAAGTGATGAGAATGTCTGTACAGCACTGTGGAATATGTCAGTGATATATAAGGGATGAGAATGTCTGTACAGCGCTGTGGAATATGTCAGTGATATATATGTGAGTTATATAACTGCATATTTCAGTGTGGAGTGTTCTGTCCACTGGGCAGATGCTCACATCCAGACCTCTGCAGAGTCCTGTTCCATTCTCTTGTGTGAGGGTCTATCTATTTTACACCTTCTTTTTCTGCTCCTCCAATCTTCTCTTCCTTATCTCTGCCTGGCAGCCTGCAGATGAGCAGAGTTATCACACACGCTGCTGCTGACTTATCTCTCTCCGGGAAAGAGATGGAGCCTACTCAGATGCTCCAAAACAGCCGTCCCCAGCAAGAAATGAGATGTGCGACGCGTCCCAGCCTCCCCTACCTACCGCACTCCAATGGTCTCCAGTGCGCTTCCTCTCTGCCTGTCTGATCACTGCAGGTAGCACAATCTGTTTAGCATCAACCCCCTCTCACATCACTGATAATCGTCTCACTACAGCGACCGGAAATGCTGCGCTAAGTGTTCTCGCTTCTGCCAAATACCGACTTGTTCCCCTCGGAATCTGTTCAGTCTCGATAGATTTTCCCATTTGGTGAATATTTGGTCTGAGAATTTTGTGATGTTCCTGAGGGAACCATGAGACTGGTCCCATAAGTTGTGGCCTCCCTCTCCCTGCATTCTATAACATTGGAAGTAAAGGATGATCACAGTAAAGCGGTTGTGCCCTGGATGCTTAGTTTTAATGTATTATAAGACCTTTTTGTAATGTTTCTTGGATTGTGGAGATAAAGGATATGACATTTAGTAAGAAAAATAGGCCTGCAGCGATGCTGGTTAGTACTGCCGCAGAATCATTGCCATCATTTCATTTGGTGCATGGTCCTGTCAATGTAAAGTGATCCTCTGACCTGGAGACCCTCAAAAATAAAATGCTCATGAACAGCAGGAAACCTGGGTCCTAATGAAAGTGGGCCATGGGATCAGCGGGGAAATCCATAGCCGTCATATGCTCTATAGAGCCGTCCCAGCAGACTGGGCAGAGACCAAATGTACCTGGAGTTCGAATACTTTCTGAAGATGTTGGGGGTAAGGATCGGAGTAGTTATTGGAAAGAACCTCATCTCTAGGCTGTGTATAAGCATAAACCGTAAGCTAACCCTTCGGGACGCAGCCAAGTTTGGAGTTTTCCTCCTCATATTTCAAGGGTCGTAAAACAAGAGTAACAGGGAGCTCAGCATTTTATTGGACAAACTAGCGCAGCAAGCTGCATTATATTGTCCCCATCACAGATGTGAACAACGCCTTACCTAGGAGCCTGGCCCATGTCAGTGAATGCAGCACCAGCGGCTCTTCCATGTCCCTCTCTGCCCCCCACTGTGCCTCATGCTGCATCCTGTAATTACATTTACTAATTAAATGGAGTTTTCCCTGAAGTCATCTTGATCTATATGTCTTATTAGGGTGTAAGGGCGTCATGGGGGCTCCCGGTGACGTGGAATGGTCTAGCCTTTCCTCCCTTTACTTTCTGCTACAGGGGAAATGTATAGTCAGATGTGGCTCCCCCGGGAAGGACAGATGATGGGGTTACAGAACTGGGACCTGTGGTCGTCTTCTAGCTGCAATATAAAAAAGGTTAAAAAAAAATTTAAAAAAAGTGTCGCCCGCGGATTAAAGCTCTGATTTCATACTTTGTGAGATGTTCCTCTTACACTCCAGTCATCTTGTATGAAAGTCATTCTCCGCTGTAAATGTCTTCCTCTCTCTCAGCTGGGAGTATGATGGCTGTAGTGCAGCCTCGTGGGGCCATTTTCCTGATGACAAGCCTTCTGATTCTCTGGTTGTATTAACTCTTAGCAGTTTTGTATATTGATTCTTTACTATTGTAGAAAGAGAATGTGAGGTTGTAACGTTGATGACCGTGGCATAGGAGCTGGCAATCTAGTGAGCGGCTCATCAGGGTAAACCATGGGGGTGGCACAGCTGTAGTACCTGTGGTGTAATGATATTGCAGGTTTCAAGTACTAGATCTCTGGAGATGGGGCAGCGGGTGACCATCTCATAGGGGGTTTTACCTTCCTCTCGATTAATTCGGTAGGATTATATTTTGGACCTGAGACTTTTTTTTAACCTACTAACTGTGTAATTTACCATTCTTTACTTTTGACCCAGTGTCCGCAGAGGGGAGCGTGTAATGACGTATTAACCCTGTAAGCATAAAGGCGACTTCCCCACATGCTGCTGCGCAGATTCTGCCGTCCGCACTGCAGCGACCCACACTTCGTTGACTAGGACTATTAAATGTCAGTAAGAAAGAAGCACTGCTGTAATCTGTCTTATTCGGAGCCGGAGATTACAGTGCTGGTCTTTACCTGCGCAGTGCAACACCGTGTATGAAATCAGCCTAGCGGGGGAGGTTTATCAACACCATTACAGCCGTTCAGTAAAAACACCATATTTATCAACCTCCCACATCTACAGACAGGGTAAAGGGTTTTCACATGACTCATTTGCAGAAGGTTTCTGTTTTCAGATACAATTTGGGGTGTTTCTGGAGCTGCAGCATATTCCTGACACAACCCTTAAAGGGGTTTTCTGGGAATAGGCCCTCAATATTAGATTGATGGGGGTCCAGCTTCTGGGACCTCCCGCTGATCCGCTGTTGGAAGCACTCCATGAGTGTGTAAGCCTCTTCCTAGGGCAGTGACCTTGCCGTACATCGGACACGTGGCCTAGGCCCTGCTCATTCCAATGGGGCTGAGCTGCAATACCAAGCACAGCCACTATACAATGTACGGCGCTGTGCTTGGAGAGCTGTGAAGAGACCAGAGCTCCTGTGAACGCAGCGGCCTCTTCGAAAAGCTGATTGGCGGGTGGGGGTGCCAGGCCCCCACCAATCTGATATTAATGAGATATATCAAGTTCCTGGATAACACCTTTAAAGGCAGTCTGTCACCAGAGACCTCCCCATCAAACCAAGGATAAGAGATAGCTGCAGGTCACCTGAATAAAACCACTGCCGGGCCATGTCAGTCTAAGCAGGGAGAGCGGTGCTGGGCACAGGGCTCAATGGTGACGCCCTCGTTTCTCCGAATAGCTCATTTGCAATGGAGCAGAGCTTCAAAGGGCAAAAAAACACTATTTATTCAGGTGACCTATAGCCATCTATATCCGTTCACATGGCAGAATGTGCCGGTGGAATCTTGGCGTGGACACCATGTGTTGTTTGTCTCCCATTTATTTCAATCAGAGGCAGCACTTTGGTTCGTGGGTTGGCGGTTTAAAGCCACCACTGCGCCAAGGAGAGACCTGTCCCTTCTTGGTTCAGGTTCTGGATGGATGCCCCTGACGCTGCGGCGGGTGTGCGCTTGTGGCCTAGCTCCATTCGGCTGTTTCTGCTGAAAAGTGCATAGCGGAATTTGTCATACCCCAACTGTGCTGGTAGGGAGGGCTCTGGTGACAGACTTCCTTTAATATACTATAATTCGAGCAGTATTAGTGCCCCATTGTGTTCTTACTGATGTCCCACAAGCTGTGGTAGGGATCAGAGAGCTACTCTTAGGACCTGGCAGGCCGCTGTATATACCAAGTAATGAGGACGCCTAAGCTGTAGTGGTAGAGCTCCTTTATCTGCCACTGGCTTCCCCCACCATTCTCATGCAGAAGACGCATCCGATAATGGAACGCGAAGAGGCAGCTTGGTAAGTGACGGAGGCTGTGTACACAAGCAGTAATATTGGCGGCCATAACATCACAATGCACGACTACTCTCCTGTATTAATTGCCGCTCACCCAATTAGGTTCTAAAAAAGGAGTTTGTCAACATCTCTAAAACTTTCCGCTTAATCAAGTCAAGCTCATTTAATGATCGTCCTCTTCGTGACAAACAAGGAGTAACAGTGCTTTTAGCGAGGGGAATGGAAGGAGAGAGGAATTGCTTAATCAGGCCCACTCACGCAAACCTCTGCCCAGAGATTATTGAATTCCCGGCCTCTGTAGAATTTTAATGAAGCCGCGTACTGTTGAAAATCCCAGTCCTTTGTCAATACGGCTCAATAAGTTGTCCAGCTCTGTAATAAGGTGCGATGGGTGTTATCTGTCTGTGAGATGCAGCTTGGGGGAGAGAGCAGAGGTTGTGTGGGGAACCTTAGGGTAGAAGAATGATAAGGTAGATTGTGTCCTTGGTGGAGGTGACCCCGGTAAGTGCTGCGGCCCCCCCGCTCCCCCTTCTTGCTGTATTGTCATGATTGCTTTCTGCATGAAGTTTACAAGACACACGATAAGAAAAAAGACATTTCCTCCGGACACCGGTCTAGGAGAATAGAGAGCGTTTCATTTACCTCAGAGAGACTCCTGAAGCACATTATACAGATATCCTTCATGCAATTACAGTCTGTACGACATGTATGATGATCATACATCACATTCATTATCTGCTGACAGTGTTCACGATAAGTTCTGGTGATGTGCTGGAAGCAGGGTAAATGGGCAAGCCTAGGCTTCTGTGCAACTACTGCCAAACATCTCCAGAACAACTGGTCTCTTGCGGTATTTCTAGAATGCAGTCGTTAGTACCTACCAAGAGTGATAAAACGGGAAAGCCAGTAAACCAGAGACGGGTCATGGATAACCTATGATCCTTGATGTGTGGGTGGTTGGAGATGAGTAGGGTTGAGCGAACCCGAACTGTAATGTTCGGATTCGTACAGAACTTTAGGATTTTTTGACCCCAGACCCAAACCCGAACATTTCTGTAAAAGTTTGAGTTCGGTGTTCGGCGATTTAATGGCGCTTTTTGAAAGGCTGCAGAGCAGCCAATCAACAAGCGTTGAACTCGTGTGCCCTTAGAAGCCACCTACTGATGGCATGGCTGTGATTGGCCAGTGCAGCATGTGACCCAGCCTCTATGTAAGCTAGAGTCAAGTAGCGCTGCACGTTACTCTGCTGTGCTTAGTGTAGGGAGAGCATGCTGCTGCTGTGAGGGAGAGAATAGGAAAGAATCTATCTGATATCAGAACCTGTTGTTAACTCTGCAATCTACAGCGACTTTTTTTTTTTTTTTGTGGGTCCAATGCAACATTTTTGTACTCTGCCCAGTGACACAGAAAAATAAGTTTTATCCGTCTGTTAGGTGGGCGTCGGTGGCCATTTTGTGAAAGTTCAGTGAACCAGCACAGCATATGTTCCAGGGACGATAATTTAATCCTGTTCTTTTAGTTCAGTGGGCAACATACACCCATTTTTTTTATGTGCACCTGTACTGCATATGTGCCAGGGGAAGGGAAAATAATATTGGTAATCATTCTGTGAGTTCAGGGACCGAGGGGGTGACATATTCACATTTTTTTCTGTAAATTACCCCTGTGCTGCATATGTGAGTGTAATCAATTCAGTAAATCCATCTGTTTAATTGTGGGTGAAAAAAATCATATTTTTTTCCCCATAAAGTACCTCTGCGCCCTGCACTGCATTTCTGACAGTCCAATACAACCGTTAAATACCGTATTTTTCGCCCCATAAGACGCATTTTTTCTCCCCCCAAAATGGGGGAAAAATGCCCCTGCGTCTTATGGGGCGAATGCTGGCAGTTTTACATTGCAAGCTGCGATGTACGAGCGAGCGGGGACTCGGGGAGGGACTGGGAGGAGGAGCTGGGGGCCGGCAATAGTGGCGGGGCGGTGCAGTCAGTGTAGTATAGCCCCGCCGCTTCGGTATTCTAATATAAGATGTCTTATTCAATTAATAGTTATTAAACATGCCCCCTCACTTCTAATAGTACCTTACAACCTAATCGCTTCAGTAGAATGCCGGCAGGCAGGCCGGGCGGGCGGCAGCGTAACTCCCTGATGTCACGTGCCTGCGCCGCCTACTTTATGAATGAAGCATGCATTGTACTGAAGCAGTTAGGATGTTTATGGGGGACATCTGTGGATGGCACAGTTATGGGCTGGGGGGGTCTGTGGATGATCCCCCCTGTAACAGTGCCACCCACAGATCCCCCCTGTAACAGTGCCACCCACAGATCCCCCCTGTAACAGTGCCACCCACAGATCCCCCTGTAACAGTGCCACCCACAGATCCCCCCCCCCATAACAGTGTCCGTCATCCACAGATCCCCCCATAACAGTGTCCGTCATCCACAGATCCCCCCATAACAGTGTCAGTCATCCACAGATCCCCCCATAACAGTGTCCGTCATCCACAGATCCCCTCATAACAGTGTCCGTCATCCACAGATCCCCCATAACAGTGTCCGTCATCCACAGATCCCCTCATAACAGTGTCCGTCATCCACAGATCCCCCATAACAGTGTCCGTCATCCACAGATCCCCTCATAACAGTGTCCGTCATCCACAGATCCCCCCATAACAGTCTCCGTCATCCACAGATCCCCAGTAATAGTGCCATCCACAGACCACCATTAGTTCCAAACCCACCAAACACACAGCACACTTTTTGGTTAAAAATATTTTTTTTCTTATTTTCCTCCCCAAAAACCTATGTGCGTCTTATAGGGCGAAAAATACGGTACTGCTGTTATATTTTTGTTTGGAAAAAACACCCTTTTTGTGCTAGATGCTACATTTGCGGCCTTTGCTGCATTTCTGACAGTCCAATACAACCATTAAATACTGCTGTTACATTGTTGGTTGACAAACTCAGATTTTTTGTGACCGTGAAGTAATTGTATAAAATTTGCCTGTAACACTGTTGTGTGACCTCAATAAATTTTTTCTCTTTATGACACCGGCACAGCCTTACTGTCAGTGAACTTAATTGTTGACTATTGGTGGTTACATTGTCGCCTGAAATAAACCATCTGTTAGTTTGGTGGGTGAACGCAAAGAATGAGGATAGCGTCAAATAAGGGACGTGGCCCTGGTCGTGGTGCTGCTGGTGTTGGTGGAGCTCCTGTTTCAGGGAGAGGACGTGGTCGATCTGTGCCAGCTACACGCACAAGTGAAACACCTTCCTCAGGTACTTAGTAGGGCCGAATGCGGCTCAACAAATGGTGAGGCCAGAACAAGTACAGGCGATAGTAGATTGGGTGGCTGACAGTGCCTCCAGTTCCTTCACATTGTCTCCCACCCAGTCCCTTTCTGAAAGATCAGAGTTGGCACCTGCAGCCGATGTCCATCAGTCTTTCACCTCACCCCCTTGCAAATCAGCCAAGCAGTCTGAGCCCCCAAGTCATGCAGCAGTCTCTTCTGCTTTTTGATGACTCTGCTAGCAGGGTTTCCGTGTGCCATCCACATAGCCCTGCCCCATAAGTGGCAGAGATTGAGTGCACCAATGCCCAACCACTTATGTTTCAGGATGAGGACATGGGAGGACCTTTGCCGCACGTCTCTGATGATGACGAAACACAGGTGCCAACTGCTGTAGGTTTCTGAAGTGTGCAGACCGACAAAGAGGGCAGGGGTGAACTGGGTGGAAGATGATGTGGAGGACGATGAGGTCCTCGACCCCACATGGAATCAAGGTCATGCGAGTGACCTGTGTAGTTCGGAGGAAGAGGCGGTGGTCGCACAGAGCCACCAGCACAGCAGAAGAGGGAGCGAGGTGCAAAAGCGGAGCGGCCGTCCCCTAGACAGTACGCCTGATACTGCCCACTGCACCCAGGGACCGAGCACACCAAATCCGGCGCAAAGGAGTTCCCTGGCGTGGCAGTTCTTCAGACAATGTGCTGACGACAAGACACGAGTGGTTTGCACGCTGTGCAATCACAGCCTGATGCGAGGCATAAACGTTCTCAACCTGAGCACAACCTGCATGACCAGGCATCTATGTGCAAAGCACGAGCTGCAGTGGAGTAGACACCTCAAAAACCAAGAAAGGTCTCTGGCTCCTCCTGCTTCTTCTTCTGCTGCAGTCTCGGCCTCTTCATCCACCTCTGGAGTGACAGTGCCACCTGCCACCCCGCAAACAGAGGATCTGCCAGCAACACCACCACCTGGGTCACCAAGCATCTCCACAATGTCCCACGGAAGCGTTCAGCTCTCCATCTCTTAAACACTGGAGAGGAAGAGGAAGTACCCCCCCTTCCCACCCGCGATCCCTGGCCCTGAATGCCAGCATTTCTAAATTTCTGATCTTCAAAATGCTGTCTTTCCGTCTGGTGGAGACGGAGAGTTTTAAAAGCCTTATGGCTGTGGCTGTCCCACAGTACGTCGTTCCCAGCCGCCACTACTTTTCCAGGCGAGCCATCCCTTCCCTTCACAATGTTGTGCCTTTTCATAGGTAAATGCATTGATATCCAATTCATTCTAGTCAAGATGGATGTTCATTGCCTTTAAAAGCCATGCTTGACTATAGTTACAATTTTGTATGTCTTGAGTAGGCCAAAGTAAGGTCGCACAAAGGTTTCTACTCTTTAGTGTTATTCTTCTCATGAATGTACCAGTCTGAGAAGAATCCTCCTTGTCTACTTATAAATTTATGATGGGAGATAAAGATAAGCTCTATGCAGCTGGTGATAATTACCTATACAATTAGGTATTTATTAATGAAGCAAAATATATAATATGTATGTATTCATTTAATGAGCCTTAGCATAAGACAATCTGTAGGACATATATATATATATATATATATATATATATATACACTGCTCAAAAAAATAAAGGGAACACTTAAACAACACAATGTAACTCCAAGTCAATCCCACTTCTGTGAAATCAAACTGTCCACTTAGGAAGCAACACTGAGTGACAATCAATTTCACATGCTGTTGTGCAAATGGGATAGACAACAGGTGGAAATTATAGGCAATTAGCAAGACACCCCCAATAAAGGAGTGGTTCTGCAGGTGGTGACCACAGACCACTTCTCAGTTCCTATGCTTCCTGGCTGATGTTTTGGTCACTTTTGAATGCTGGCGGTGCTTTCCCTCTAGTGGTAGCATGAGACGGAGTCTACAACCCACACAAGTGGCTCAGGTAGTGCAGCTTATCCAGGATGGCACATCAATGCTAGTTGTAGCAAGAAGGTTTGCTGTGTTTGTCAGCGTAGTGTCCAGAGCATGGAGGCGCTACCAGGAGACAGGCCAGTACATCAGGAGACGTGGAGGAGGCCGTAGGAGGGCAACAACCCAGCAGCAGGACCGCTACTTCCGCCTTTGTCCAAGCAGGGACAGGAGGAGCACTGCCAGAGCCCTGCAAAATGACCTCCAGCAGGCCACAAATGTGCATGTGTCTGCTCAAACGGTCAGAAACAGACTCCATGAGGGTGATATGAGGGCCCGACGTCCACAGGTGGGGGTTGTGCTTACAGCCCAACACCGTGCAGGACGTTTGGCATTTGCCAGAGAACACCAAGATTGGCAAATTCGCCACTGGCGCCCCGTGCTCTTCACAGATGAAAGCAGGTTCACACTGAGCACATGTGACAAACGTGACAGAGTCTGGAGACGCCGTGGAGAAGGTTCTGCTGCCTGCAACATCCTCCAGCATGTCCATTTTGGCATTGGGTCAGTAATGGTGTGGGGTGGCATTTCTTTGGAGGGCTCGCCATGTGCTCGCCAGAGGTAGCCTGACTGCCATTAGGTACCGAGATGAGATCCTCAGACCCCTTGTGAGACCATATGCTGGTGCGGTTGGCCCTGGGTTCCTCCTAATGCAAGACAATGCTAGACCTCATGTGGCTGGAGTGTGTCAGCAGTTCCTGCAAGACGAAGGCATTGATGCTATGGACTGGCCCGCCCGTTCCCCAGACCTGAATCCAATTGAGCACATCTGGGACATCACTTCTCGCTCTATCCACCAACGTCACGTTGCACCACAGACTGTCCAGGAGTTGGCAGGTGCTTTAGTCCAGGTCTGGGAGGAGATCCCTCAGGAGACCGTCCGCCACCTCATCAGGAGCATGCACAGGCGTTGTAGGGAGGTCATACAGGCACGTGGAGGCCACACACACTACTGAGCCTCATTTTGACTTGTTTTAAGGACATTACATCAAAGTTGGATCAGCCTGTAGTGTGTTTTTCCACTTTAATTTTGAGTGTGACTCCAAATCCAGACCTCCATGGGTTAAAAAATTTGATTTCCATTTTTTTTATTTTTGTGTGATTTTGTTGTCAGCACATTCAACTATGTAAAGAACAAAGTATTTCAGAAGAATATTTAATTAATTCAGATCTAGGATGTGTTATTTTTGTGTTCCCTTTATTTTTTTGAGCAGTGTATATATAGAAGTGATGAAAAACGGGCAGCACTCCGGTCTTGTGGTGAAAATTCAGTGATGTTTATTACACCCCAAAGCAATGCAGCATTTCAGCTCTCTCAATGGAGCCTTTGTCAAGCTAGTGAACATAGTGCTCTCAACATATTTAAATAGGTGAATCTCATCAATGTGACATGATTGCTCATTAGATAAAAAAATTACAAATATAGATATAAAACATGATAAAAAATTCATTACAGTGTATTAATGCACATACATCACAATAGTGTTTATATAGTGTACATGATTACAAAGAAAAATAGATCCCACATCCATATTTCAGTGTTATATTCATAATTGTCACTAATTACCATATAAAGTGCATCTGTGCTAGAATTATAAATCAATTAAAAAAGTTAAAACGAGGACAAACCCACGTCATGAAGTCTCATACAAGTGATCCAATCTTGGCGTCCATTGTCGGGTACTGTGCAGGCGCCGGTATGCATCCTGGGACCGCGAGAGCCCCCGAAATCCCACACATGCGCACCACGCGCCTGCTCCAAGTACTTCTGCGCAGGCATCGGTGTATGTCCCAGGCCCGAGAGATCTCCCCACATCCCACGCATGCGCACTACGCGCCCGCATCAGATACATCAATTTCAATTGCTTTCAACCACTGCGCATGACCAGAAGATCGGGATCCAATATTGTCACACCGTGACCATACTCATATGCAGCACAAAGGCAACAGATAGCCGGTTGATGGTGGAGCAGTATGTGTGCACACGCCTACACGTACTGAATGACGGGTCTGCCCCCTTCAACTTCTGGGTCTCAACTTGGGCACATGGCCTGAGCTTGCCCTTTACGCCTTGGAGGTGCTGGCCTGCCCTGCAGCCAGTGTATTGTCTGAACGTGTGTTTAGCACGGCAGGGGGCGTCATCACAGACAAGCGCAGCCGCCTGTCCACAGCCAATGTGGACAAGCTCACGTTTATTAAAATGAACCAGGATTGGATCCCACAGGACTTGTCCGTACCTTGTGCAGAATAGACATGTATACCGGCACTAAGCAGCCATTGTTTTACTGCAGCGCAAATTATCTTTGTTTTATTTTTTATATTTCCCAAAGTTTTGGGGTGCACCCGAATTTAAACAAGAAAAAAAAAAAACAGGGTTGGCTTTCTCCACTGCCTCCTCTACCTCCTATTCCATATGGACCTCCACCTCCTAGATCAAGATTTTTTTATTTTTTTATATTTTTTTTAAGTATTTTATGTTATTTGAAGTCATTTCACTAATTCGTCTGATACATTGTTGTGTGACATTCACCAATTTGTGGCTGTAATATACTCCTGCTCTACATAGCGGAAAGGGAAATAAATTTCACAAATGCATCTGTTACTTTGTTGGGTGACAAATTCTCATCTTTTGCGCTAGAAAGTACATTTGCCGCCTACACTTTATTTAAGACCGTACGAATGGTTTGGCCAGAACAAGTACAGGCGATAGTAGATTGGGTGGCTGACAGCGCCTCCAGTTCCTTCACATTGTCTCACATCTGATCCCTGCTAAAAGATCAGAGTTGGCACCTACAGTCCATGGCTATCTGTCTTTCAACTCACCCCCTTGCAAATCAGGCAAGCAGTCTGAACCCCAAGTCATGCAGCAGTCTCTTCTGCTTTTTGATGACTCTGTTAGCAGGGTTTCACAGGGCCATCCACATAGAAGTGGTAGAGATTGAGTGCACTGATGCCCAAATACTTTTGTTTCAGGATGAGGACATGGGAAGACCACCGCCGCACGTCTCTGATGATGACGTAACACAGGTGCAAACTGCTGCGGCTTTCTGCAGTCTGCAGACCGACAAGGAGGGCAGGGGTAAAGATTGGGTGGAAGATAATGTGGAGGATGATGAGGTACTAGACCTCACATGGAATCAAGGTCATGCGAGTGATGTGTGCAGTTCGGAGGAAGAGGCGGTGGTCGCACAGAGGCACCAGCACAGCAAAAGAGGGAGCAGTGTGCAAAAGCGACTGTTACATTCTTGGGTGAGATTTTGACATTTTTCCCGTGAATAAACCCCTGCTCTGCATAGGTGACAGGAACCTACATTTCTAAAAATCGTCTGTTACAATCTCAGGTGTCATTTTATCATTTTTGCCGTGTAGAAACCTCTGCTCTGCATAGGTGACAGGGACTTAATTTTTTTTTAAATAGTCTGTTCAATTGGTAGGTGACATGACCCCAGTTTTGCTGTGAATAAACCCCTGCTCTGCATAGTTGACAGGGACCGAAATTTAAAAAAATCGTCTGTCCCATTGGTGGGTGACATTAACCCATTTTTGCCGTTGAAAAACCCCTGCTCTGCATAGGTGACAGGGACTTAAATTTCAAAAATTCGTCTTTTATTGCCGCGCGCCCCCTCCTTTCATTAGATTCTTCCGCTTTAATAACTTGTCCCACATTTCCGCCCGATCATATTTCAGCCATTGACCTCCCTTGGATGAGGTCTCCCTTTGTCACGCTCCCTCCCCGGCGTGGATTCCTGATTTCCCATTACCCGTGATCACCATGGTAGGCGCATAAAAGAACATCGAAAGTTGATAGAGAACATATCCAATTGGATCGTGGGCGTCACGGGGACGTGCGATCAGGCAGAAGTTATTTAGAGTCAACAAAGCGGCAGAAGGGCCACTCCTGTATAGCGTTTTCTAATCCAAAATACTGCAGTGACATGCCCTTTAATTTTTTATTACTTATTCCAATAACAGGGCATCTTAAAAGTCCTGTATTTCTACTTAGCGTCACTTCCTTCCCGAGTCGGAAGTGGGTAATTGCTGCTTACTTGGATGCTTCTGCTTCAATAACTTGTCCCACATTTCCGCCCGATCACATTTCAGCCATTGATCTCCCTTGGATGAGGCAGCCATTTCTCACGCTCCCACTCCGGCATGGAACCCTGATTCCCCTTTACCCATGATCACCATGAAAGGCGCATAAAAGAACATCGAAAGTTGATAGAGAAGATATCCAATTGTATCGTGGATGTCACAGGAACGTGCGACATGGTGGAGCAGTATGTGTGCACACGCCTACACGTACTGACTGATTGGTCTGCCCCCCCCCCCCCCTCAACTTCTGGGTCTCCAAATTGGGCACATGGCCTGAGCTTGCCCTTTACGCCTTGGAGGTGCTGGCCTGCCCTGCAGCCAGTGTATTGTCTGAACGTGTGTTTAGCACGGCAGGAGGCGTCATCACAGACAAGCGCAGCCGCCTGTCCACAGCAAATGTGGAAAAGCTCACGGTCATTAAAATGAACCAGGATTGGATCCCACAGGAGTTGTCCGTACCTTGTGCAGAATAGACATGTATACCGGCACTAAGCAGCCATTGTTATACTCCAGCGCACATTCTCTTTGTTTTATTTTTAATATTTCCCAATGTTTTGGGGTCTACCCAAATTTAAACAAAAAATAATAATAAAAAAAAAAAAGTGTTGGCTGCCACCGCCACTTCCTCCTTCACCGCCACATCCACCGCCTCCTCAACCTCCTACTCCATATGGACCTCCTCCTCCTAAATCAAGATTATCATTTTTTTTTTTTACGTATTTTATGTTATTTGAAGTCATTTCCCTATCCACATTTGTTTGCAGAGCACTTGCCATGCTCTTTACCACATTTTGCTGCCTTTTGCATCCCTCTAGTCCTTTCCATGACTTTTTTTAGAGCCATTTTAGTCCACCAAAGTTCGGGTCCCCATTGACTTCAATGGGGTAAGGGGTCAAGTTCGGGTCCCGAACTGAAACTTTTTTGTGAAGTTTGGCCGAGCCCCTCGAACCCGAACATCCAGGTGTCCGCTCAACTCTAGAGATGAGCCTTTCTGGTCCAACCCCACAGGGGAACTACTGTAAAGAACATTGGTGAAAATGTTCCTTCTGCCGATGATTGAAAGGACACACATGACATCACAACTTGCTGTGTCTGTGGCAGAATAGAACAAAACAGGTCAGAGTGCCTATGCTGCACCCTGTCCACAGCCAAAGCCCCTACAATGGGCTTGTAAGTATCAGAACTGGAGCATGGAAAGAGGCAGTGTTGTCTGATGAATCAGGTTACATCATGTGGACGGCAGGTGCATGTGGGTCCCTTACCCCAGGAAGAGATGGCACCAGGATTGACTATAGGAAGAAGGCGGCCTGGTCTGATCAATCAGGTTACATCATTTGGACGGCAGGTGCATGTGTGTGTCACGAACCAGCGGGTGTGAACCTACTGTGCCATGTGTCCTACCTCCTCCGAGGGTGTTATCTAAGTGAACCCCTCGATCTTCACAGTACCCTGATGGTGTGGATAGACTTTCCAGAGGGGAACACCAGGTTGCTACCTCTTGAGGAGGATTGGCGCACGAGGCAGCTGGTTCAGGTGTTGTTAGCAGGCTGAGTCGTAACCAGGAGCAACAGTTCAGGACTGAAGGATGAGGCAGAAGCGAAGTCAAACAGGCAATAGGTCAGGGCAGGCGGCACAGGTACAGGCAGGCGGTCTGGGTCGGCAACAGGAGAGTCAAGGCAAGCAGGGATCAAACAGGTAGCAGAGTCCAGGAATACAAGTACGAGTCAGGAGCACAAGTGGATATCAGGAACCTTAACAGGAAACAAGGACCTGGACACTGAGGCATCTGGGAAAGGGGGCTGAGCCACCTACAGTTGCAAGAAAAAGTATGTGTACCCTTTGGAATTATATGGATTTTTGCACAAATTGGTCATAAAATGTGATCTGATCTTCATCTAAGTCACAGCAATAGACAATCACATTCTGCTTAAACTAATAACACACAAAGAGTTAAATGTTACCATGTTTTTATTGAACGCACCATGTAAACATTCACAGTGCAGGTAAAAAAAGTATGTGAACCTTTGGATATAATAACTGGTTGAACCTCCTTTGGCAGCAATAACTTCCACCAAACGTTCCCTGTAAGTTGCAGATCAGACGTGCACAACGGTCAGGAGTAATTCTTGACCATTCCTCTTTACAGAACTGTTTCAGTTCAGCAATATTCTTGGGATTTCTGGTGTGAATCGCTTTCTTGAGGTCATGCCACAGCATCTCAATCGGGTTGAGGTCAGGACTCTGACTGGGCCACTCCAGAAGGCGGATTTTCTTCTGTTTAAGCCATTCTGTTGTTGATTTACTTCTATGCTTTAGGTCATTGTCCTGTTGCAACACCCGTCTTCTGTTGAGCTTCAGCTGGTGGACAGATGGCCTTAAGTTCTCGTGCAAAATGTCTTGATAAACTTGGGAATTCATTTTTCCTTCGATGATAGCAATCCGTCCAGGCCCTGACGCAGCAAAGCAGCCCCAAACCATGATGCCCCCACCACCATACTTCACAGTTGGGATGAGGTTTTGATGTTGGTGTGCTGTGCCTCTTTTTCTCCACACATAGTGTTGTGTGTTTCTTCCAAACAACTCCACTTTGGTTTTATCTGTCCACAGAATATTTTGCCAGTACTGCTGTGGAACATCCAGGTGCTCTTGTGCAAACTGTAAACGTGCAGCAATGTGTTTTTTTGGACAGCAGTGGCTTCCTCTGTGGTATCCTCCCATTAAATCCATTCTTGTTTAGTGTTTTACGTAGCGTAGATTCGCTAACAGGGATGTTAGCATATGCCAGAGACTTCTGTAAGTCTTTAGCTGACACTCTAGGATTCCTCTTCACCTCATTGAGCAGTCTGCGCTGTGCTCTTGCAGTCATCTTTACAGGACGGCCGCTCCTAGGGAGAGTAGCAGCAGTGCTGAACTTTCTCCATTTATAGACAGTTTGTCTTAACGTGGACTGATGAACAGCAAGGCTTTTGGAGATACTTTTATAACCCTTTCCAGCTTTATGCAAGTCAACAATTCTTAATTGTAGGTCTTCTGAGAGCTCTTTTGTGCGAGGCATCATTCACATCAGGCAAAGCTTCTTGTGAAAAGCAAACCCAGAACTGGTGTGTGTTTTTTATAGGGCAGGGCAGCTGTAACCAACACCTCCAATCTCCTCTCATTGGTTGGACTCCAGTTGGCTGACACCTCACTCCAATTAGCTCTTGGAGATGTCATTAGTCTAGGGCAGTGATAGGCAAACTTCGGCTCTCCAGCTGTTTCAGAACTACAACTCCCAGCATGCAAATACTGCCTACAGCTTTCAGACTACAGCAGGGCATGGTGGAAGTTGTAGTTTTGCAACAGCTGGAGAGCCGCAGTTTGCCTATCACTGGTCTAGGGGTTCACATACTTTTCCCACCTGCTCTGTGAATGTTTACATGGTGTGTTCAATAAAAACATGGTAACATTTAACTCTTTGTGTGATATTAGTTTAAGCAGACTGTGATTGTCTATTGTTGTGACTTAGATGAAGATCAGATCACATTTTATGACCAGTTTGTGCAGAAATCCATATCACTCCAAAAGGTTCACATACTTTTTCTTGCATCTGTATATATGTGCAGGAGGGCTAGGATTGGTCAGCGAGGTCACATGATCTAACCCATAAAGCACAGGAAGTGACGCGCATTGACCCTTAAGGAAATGCTGCAGGAAACATGCAGCCAGCATGCTGTGGCCAGGGCTGAAAGGAAACACTGGCAGCAGATCACCGCTGAACAACAGCGCCCGGGACCGCGGCAGTAAGCAGGGGAACAGCGGTGCACAGCAGCCGCTGTTACAGTGTGTCACTTACCTGAGGAAGAGATTGCACCCGGATTCACTGTGGATAGAAGGCGGCCTGGTCTGAGGAATGAGGTTACATCATGTGGACGGCAGGTGCATGTGTGTCACTTACCTGAGGAAGAGATGGCACCAGGATTCCCTATGGGAAGAAGATGGCCTGGTCTGAAGAATCATGTTACATCATGAGGACTTCTGAGTGCACGTGCATCACTTGTTTGGGGAACAGGGGGCACCAGGATACCCCTTTATGACAGTGGTGGCAGTGCCCTCTTTCTACAGAAATTGCTCAGGAATATTTTGAGAAACATGACAAACTTCCCAGATCTTACTATGATCTATGTGGGATGTGTTTAAAAAGCTTGGATCTTAGAGAAAAAACTTATTTCAGCATAGCAGCAATCTACTTTTCTTTATGTGTGATGTCTCATCTGTTCGAATCAAGGCAACATGAGCGACCAGCACTGATCAGACAAGCTGTATATCTATTGTGCGGGAAAAGCAGGTCCGGTCCAGGAGGAGGACAAGGTGTCATTAGTTGTAAAGCCTCAGACACTGGGTTTGAGAGAGTAAGAAATGAACTAGAGCTATTGGACTTTACTTCATAGATCTATTGCTACCCCGGCATACCCCCCTCAATATAACCGCCAGGTCACCATGCTGCACCCTGAGCAGGATTGGGACGTCCACCTTTTGCTGAGCAGTAAGAGTGGCACATTATTCCTTAATATACTGTAAGGTGTCGTGCACAGAGCAGAACTTGTACAGCTTTACAGTCTTTGTCAATGTAGGGAAGTAGTATTACCCAGCATACAGGTCTGGTGCAGTGAGTTATTGTCTACATACTTGGTGGTCTATGGCAGTAAAGGGACTGTTTGTATTCCTGGTGATCCGGGGCATCGAAAGGCCTTATTTCAATATTCCTGGTGATCTAGGAAAGTGAGGAGTGAAGAAGACGCTTGTGGCCTAGAGCAGTGAGGAGGGTTAATGTCAGCATCCCTGGTGCTCTAGGACAGTGAGGGGTATAATTCCATTATCTATGATATTTGTTTTTTTCCACTGGTAAAAGGCGACATTAAAGGGTTTAATGCCACTATCCTTTGTGGTGTAAGGCATTGAAGGATTCATATCTCATAGCTGTGCTCCTGGTTACTCACCACTCCAGGCCCCAGCATCTGATAGTTCAGCTTCCATCTTGCTCTTTGTGCTTATAGTGTTGACTGCATGGAGTAGATAGAGAGGGCTGTGCAGAAGTGGCTGTGCCCTGTTCTTTCTGATAGGGCAGGGTGATTCAGGAGCGATCTGCCCGATCATTAAGGAGAGAACTTAAGGAGTCTGCTGGGGAGCACACTTTCCCTTAGTGGAGACAGCTCTGACGGGGGGTTTCTGTACCACTGGACCCCCCATCCTAAGTGCGCCCATGCTGTATGTAATGTGAGATAGATTACAGACAGCTGACAGTGGTGGAAGGAATAAATGGGCGCTGCCCTGCTGATGCTTTCTTAGTCCCCCGGTCTCTGCTTACCTTGCACCCGTGACCATGTGGATTGTCTCCGCCGCGGAGGTCACTGATTGGCTGCAGTGGTCATATGTTGGGTCGATAAGACATTGCTGGAGATGGGAAATCATAAACCAGCAGAGGACCAGGGAAGTGACCACACAGGAGCGGCGCGGATCGCTAAGCTATTACTCGTTCTTCACTAACATTGATCAACCCCTTCAAAAAGCAGGAGGAAATGTTTTCTACATAAGATGCCGGATTTTAACAGGCAAGCCCTGTTCATTTACTTCACTCATTTGTGATCAGTTCACATTAAATGTTTTCTAGTGACCCGTCTGATTGCAGAGAGACCAGATTGGCCGCACGCTGTGATAATGCAGCAGCAGTGGGACCAGGTAGAGACGCCAGGACTGAAGGGAAGCTACCAGACGCCTGGAATAGGTAAAGGCTCATTGAGACGAGTGACCTACAGACAGAACGCCAAGGACATGTACAAACCCTTCATATTCCATCGTATACTGTTCAGACAAGTCCAGTCATCGTACCTGTTGGGAGAAGGTCGCATGACGAACATTTACGTTACCACAATAAACGATTTCACGAGTTTTTGCTGCATATTGTGCACAAAATGGCTATTTTACATGGCGGACTTTGATGGGGATGTAGCCTGATTGTCCTGTGCTGCCAGCGGAGAATAAAAGCAGTCTTGCAGCAAAAAACATGGAGTATGCAGGTGTCCGGTACACTTGAATTTACTATGTATTTCATGTAGTTATGAAAAAAGGCTGCAATTATGTGAAAACGGCGAAAAAAAAGTGAAGGAAACCCATGAGGGGCTGGGCCTGCCACATACTAATGATGGTGCCTATGAGGACATTGGGACGTAGCTGTCATCACCACCAGTGACCTTCCTCCAACTCTGAGTTTTCTTAAAGTGATAGCAGCTGATTTTTGAGGCCATGGTCCAGTGTTGGCTCCATTCTCTGCCTACACCGATCTGTCTCTGGTTCACAGGTGACTGATGCGCTGCGGACCTGCTTTCATGCGGCAGATCTGTACCAGCAAAGTGAACGGGTTTCAGCAATTCTCACACCTGGCAGAGAAAATCCACAGCACAAACTGACCAGTCGTGCGGATTAAAGCATAATGTCAATTTATACAGCGAATTTTATCCCAGATTTCTCCCTTTCCAAAGCAAAGAATTAAACAACTTCTGCAGCTTTTCTGCAACAAAATCCGCAGCGTGTGAACGCAGCCTTTGGTCAGTCACTTGTGGACTCAGCCTAAGGCCTCATGGGTTCACATCCGATCTGCAAGGACACATTCGTTTTCTATGGGGCCTCTAAAAATGCGGACAGCACATGGATGTCATCGGTATGCTGTCTGCATCCATGGGGCCACTCCGCAAATGGTAGAACATGTCCTCTACTGTAGGCTGTGCACGGGAACCCCGATCAGCCCTGTCCACAAGTGGCCGTCTGTGTACGTTACACTGCGGGAGATGGGATAATAACATGTGAAGTGTAGAGACGAGGCGCCAGAGGACGAGCGGAGCCTCACAAGTGACAGATTGAATCAGAGGGATATTTCTAGCTCGATGCCCCCCGACGTTCTGTTCACTCTTCTTAAAATAAGATGTTTGAGAATGTGTCCCAGAAAAGCTGTGAATAGCACTTCATACAGGCAAAGTCTGTTAATTAACGAGAAACAAATATTTCCAAGTGCCAGGAAGACTTTTCCCAGTTACTTAAAGGAGACACAGCCTTGATTCCAGGATATTGGGCTGCAGTGGCGGAGTGCACGAGCCTCACAAGGGTCCTCATCTGGAGCTCCAAACATCTGGACGTGACTGAGCCCTTCCCATAAAAGTCAGTGGAGGGAGAAACAAAGCTTCTGTGAGAAATCCAATCCAGCAGGGATAAAAGGCATAATATGTAGCCTGATGGTGAAGAGCGCTCTTCACATAATCCCATCGGCTCAGATGGGCACAGAGAGCCTTTCGTTCTGAAGGACTAAATATGGCTGCATTCAGTTGTTTTTTTTTGTAATTTGCTCCCAGGCTGGACAACCCCTTTAATATTGTATAACTCAAATGCAGCAGTGTCCAGGACGGTCACTATTACTGGAGAGCGGCCATTGTCTGGAGAAAATGTCATTCCTGCTTCAGACTTGAGCTGTTCACACCCGAGGGGAGGCCGTATTCCCCTGCAGGAAGATGAGGGCAGTAGTGGCTAATCTGGTGTGTAATTGGAGGACTCGCTTACACTGTATGTAGGCTGAGCGTCCATGATGTGAGCCTGTCACTCTGGGTGTCCTCTAAGAGATTGCTGTGTCGTCCCAATGCCTCCCCCGTGTCTGTCTTGGCTACATAAGGCATAGCTTTGCATCAGGCATCATCTGTAAGAAGCCTTAGAGGAGCTGTTCATGCACAAAATGAGCTGACCAACATGAAAGATATAATTACAGTCTTCACAGTTCCGTCACAGTCTGTGGATAAACTTGTAAGAATGTTCCCTGAGAAATCGAGTCTGTGCACCCTGCAGATTCCCTGTGTCAGCCGGAGGATGGGGCCCGAAACATTAACCCCTGCAGACACGTGTGTATATTGCTCCAATCTCTCTGAAATAAATGTTCTGTGTAGTTTGAAGGGGCAGTGCCAGCAAGAAGTAGTGGGTAGATGGCAGTATGACTTTGGCTTCTTTCACACTCGCTTTTTGGCCTTCCGTTAGTGAGATCCGTTCAGGGCTCAGCAGTCCAAAACGGATCAGTTTTACCCTAATGCGTTCTGAATGGAAAAGGATCCGCTTAGAATGCGTCAGTTTGCCTCCGATCTGTCTCCATTCCGCTCTGGAGACTGACACCAAAACACTGCTTGCAGCCAAACAGATCCGTCCTGACACATAGTCCGTAACGGCTATAGAAGACGTAATACAACCGGATCCGTTCATGACGGATGCGTGAAGTTGGATCATTGGAATGGAATAGTTTTTGCAGGTCCATGATGGATCCACAAAAAACGCTACTGTGAAAGTAGCCTGCATAGACGCGGTGTACACAAAACTGGACATTTGTAAGCAAGTAACCATCATTTTGGAAAAGCTAGGTATGGCATTCTTTCTGATGTCAAAAAACTTGAATATTCTGCCTCTTCATTTCAGTGATCGCTGGAGAGCTCAGCATCTTGATCCCCTCTGATCAAACCTCTGACGGCTGATAATTTTTCATTTTTATTTTTATTTTTTTGCATTGGTTTTTAATATCTGCCATAATTGTCATTTTTTGGGGTTAAGTTGAGAAAAAGCGTAGTGTGAAAACTGCATTGAAGTCGCCACCTATGTGGTTCTGCATTTTTGGGCTGCCATAGAAATTCTGGGAACGTTTTCTTGAACAATTGACCAGGAAGCCACAATAAAAGCATGCAATAAGTATGGTCTGCAGTTGTCAGGCCGCGAGCAGAATGTGCATGCAATAAGTATGGTCTGCAGTTGTCAGGCCGCGAGCAGAATGTGCATGCAATAAGTATGGTCTGCAGTTGTCAGGCCGCGAGCAGAATGTGCATGCAATAAGTATGGTCTGCAGTTGTCAGGCCGTGAGCAGAATGTGCATGTAATAAGTATGGTCTGCAGTTGTCAGGCCGCGAGCAGAATGTGCATGTAATAAGTTTGGTCTGCAGTTGTCAGGCCGTGAGCAGAATGTGCATGTAATAAGTGTGGTCTGCAGTTGTCAGGCCGCGAGCAGAATGTGCATGCAATAAGTATGGTCTGCAGTTGTCAGGCCGCGAGCAGAATGTGCATGTAATAAGTTTGGTCTGCAGTTGTCAGGCCGTGAGCAGAATGTGCATGTAATAAGTGTGGTCTGCAGTTGTCAGGCCGCGAGCAGAATGTGCATGCAATAAGTATGGTCTGCAGTTGTCAGGCCGCGAGCAGAATGTGCATGTAATAAGTTTGGTCTGCAGTTGTCAGGCCGTGAGCAGAATGTGCATGTAATAAGTGTGGTCTGCAGTTGTCAGGCCGCGAGCAGAATGTGCATGCAATAAGTATGGTCTGCAGTTGTCAGGCCGCGAGCAGAATGTGCATGTAATAAGTATGGTCTGCAGTTGTCAGGCCGTGAGCAGAATGTGCATGTAATAAGTGTGGTCTGCAGTTGTCAGGCCGCGAGCAGAATGTGCATGCAATAAGTATGGTCTGCAGTTGTCAGGCCGCGAGCAGAATGTGCATGTAATAAGTATGGTCTGCAGTTGTCAGGCCGTGAGCAGAATGTGCATGTAATAAGTGTGGTCTGCAGTTGTCAGGCCTCCCCTAGAAAGTGCATGTAATAAGTGTGGTCTGCAGTTGTCAGGCTGCCCCTAGAAAGTGCATGTAATAAGTTTGGTCTGCAGTTGTCAGGCCGCGAGCAGAATGTGCATGCAATAAGTATGGTCTGCAGTTGTCAGGCCGCGAGCAGAATGTGCATGTAATAAGTTTGGTCTGCAGTTGTCAGGCCGTGAGCAGAATGTGCATGTAATAAGTGTGGTCTGCAGTTGTCAGGCCGCCCCTAGAATGTGCATGTAATAAGTGTGGTCTGCAGTTGTCAGGCTGCCCCTAGAAAGTGCATGTAATAAGTTTGGTCTGCAGTTGTCAGGCCGCGAGCAGAATGTGCATGCAATAAGTATGGTCTGCAGTTGTCAGGCCGCGAGCAGAATGTGCATGTAATAAGTGTGGTCTGCAGTTGTCAGGCCGCGAGCAGAATGTGCATGTAATAAGTATGGTCTGCAGTTGTCAGGCCGCGAGCAGAATGTGCATGTAATAAGTATGGTCTGCAGTTGTCAGGCCGCGAGCAGAATGTGCATGTAATAAGTATGGTCTGCAGTTGTCAGGCCGCGAGCAGAATGTGCATGCAATAAGTATGGTCTGCAGTTGTCAGGCCGCGAGCAGAATGTGCATGTAATAAGTTTGGTCTGCAGTTGTCAGGCCGTGAGCAGAATGTGCATGTAATAAGTGTGGTCTGCAGTTGTCAGGCCGCCCCTAGAAAGTGCATGTAATAAGTGTGGTCTGCAGTTGTCAGGCTGCCCCTAGAAAGTGCATGTAATAAGTTTGGTCTGCAGTTGTCAGGCCGCGAGCAGAATGTGCATGTAATAAGTTTGGTCTGCAGTTGTCAGGCCGTGAGCAGAATGTGCATGTAATAAGTGTGGTCTGCAGTTGTCAGGCCGCGAGCAGAATGTGCATGTAATAAGTGTGGTCTGCAGTTGTCAGGCCGCCCCTAGAAAGTGCATGTAATAAGTGTGGTCTGCAGTTGTCAGGCTGCCCCTAGAAAGTGCATGTAATAAGTGTGGTATGCAGTTGTCAGGCTGCCCCTAGAAAGTGCATGTAATAAGTGTGGTATGCAGTTGTCAGGGCGCCAGTAGAACCTGCATGTAATAAGTGTGGTATGCAGTTGTCAGGGCGCCAGTAGAACCTGCATGTAATAAGTGTGGTCTGCAGTTGTCAGGGCGCAAGTAGAATGTGCATGCAATAAGTATGGTCTGCAGTTGTCAGGGCGCAAGTAGAACCTGCATGTAATAAGTGTGGTCTGCAGTTGTCAGGGCACCCCTAGAAAGTGCATGTAATAAGTTTGGTCTGCAGTTGTCAGGGCGCACGCAGAATGTGCATGTAATAAGCGTGGTCTGCAGTTGTCAGGCCGCCCGCAGAATGTGCATGTAATAAGTATGGTCTGCGGTTGTCAGGCCGTGAGCAGAATGTGCATGTAATAAGCGTGGTCTGCAGTTGTCAGGCCGCCCGCATAATGTGCATGTAATAAGCGTGGTCTGCAGTTGTCAGGCCGCCCGCAGAATGTGCATGTAATAAGTATGGTCTGCGGTTGTCAGGCCGCACGCAGAAAATGCATGTAATAAGTGTGGTCTTCTGTTGTCAGGCCCTAGAACAGGGATCAGCAACCTTCAACGCTCCAGCTGTTCTGAAACTACAATTCCCAGCATGCTCCATTAATTTGTTTGAGAGTTCTGAGAGGAGCAGAGCAAGAATACATGCTGGGAGTTGTAGTTTCACAACAGCTGGAGTGCTTGAGGTTGCCTACGCCTGCCCTAGAAAGGGCATGCAGTTCAGCCGGTATCAGGCCATGTTCACACACAAGTTCAGTCTTGCAGTGTTGGAGGGGACACATGGAGCAGGTGGGTGTCAGGGTGCTGTCCAGCCGTCGCCTGCTCGGTCGGCATTCATATCCATTTTCTCTATATCTGATGCATGGGGATCATTTGGCATTCAGTGATCAGTTTCAAGTCCTTTAACCCAATGTGCCTCTTGTCAGGAATTGGTTAAACAGTTCGGTCTCCTCTGAGCGTGCGCTCCTCTAAGCTGGGCCGACGCCGATCTTGTTCCAATTAATTGAATGTCTGTGTTTTCCTGTCCCCGGCGAAAGCATTTGAATAAATAAAGCGCATTAGAAGTGTCTCTCCTAATCGCCCCCGACGTTTACACCGCGGGGTGCAAATTGCTCTCTAGCAGTCAGTCTGCAATTGTAATTTTCATTTACGTTCCAGTGTGGAGGTGGCGGCACCAAAAAACATCACTATTATACTCCTTTATCAGCATTAATATCGCTCCATCACGAGGGAAGTTGTGAGGTTGGGTGTCTATGGAGCGGATCTCTAGCACGGTTATCACTGCGGTCAGGTGTAATCGCTCTGTGCATGAAAGATATGGAGCTGAGCCGCTCTGCCCATACGTGAAACTGCCCAGGGGCCCAGCAGGTAAGGGCGCCTTCACACGCTGCGGGTTTTGTTAAGGGAATGTCCGCGACTGAAAATCAGTTCCATTCACAAAAATGCTGCAAAATCTGCAGCATGTGAAGGCACCCTAAGGGGCCACTGCTCCCCGGAAGAGGCCTGAGATGAGGTCATGACGTTCATGACGTGCTGATACTGCTGGATTATTAATGAGAGAGAAGACTTTGACAAGCAAGGGGCCCAGTACAGTTCTTGCTCAAGGGCCCTCTGTCCCTGATGGAGAGACTGTACAGCGAGTGTCTGGGGACATGGATGATGGGAATTATGCATTGTGTGAAGATTGTACTGTGAGCTTCTGGGGTCAGCGATGATGGGTGTGATACATTGTGTGATATAGGAAATTTAGGCATGGTGGGAGTGACCACATTTTGACACAAATTATTCCAAGTTTTGGCTCGGTCAGATTAGTAGAGGCGGGTAATGTTCTCTGTAAACTGGACGGATTAGATGGGTAAAACTCTTCTATGGCGAGTTGTCTCCCAGGATAGTTCTGCGCTGATCAATCAACACAACTTATCAAATCTGACGACGTGTGTTCAGGATGACTCGAACATTATCCCTGGAAAAAACGGAAGGCAAGTCTCCTGTAAAGAAGGCGGCGGTATTAAGGCCTGAACCTGCGATGGGACGTGGAGGTAGGTCGCTGCCTTCCTCTGTTCTCACACCTTTCCCAAGCTTCTCTTTCCTGTGTGTAAATAAGCAAATTATATTATGAATTGTCAGCTCTGGGGGTCACAGCTATAGTTGCACCTCTCCATAGCTCTGCCTGTGGCTGAGTACATTAGGCGGTAGTGCTGATTCAGCAGGATCCGAGCATTGTAACGCGTCTCCTGCCATCTTATCCTTGAAAAACATCCTAATCCTCGGGACTTCTCTGGGACTCAGAGATAACTCGTCAACTGAAAGAAAACCTTTCTACCACAGTATAATGTTTACTTCAAATTTTCTTCCTTTCTGTTCCGAAGGAAGAAAAAAAATCCACAGATTTGGTCAAAGAAAAGTATATATTTTACTCTGACAAATCCATGGTTGCATATAAATGAGAATCTGTAATGAGGCTTTTCAGCTCCTACATTATATCAGACACGTCTACATCTGACAGATTAATCCTTGCAAAACGATCCATTCTGCATCTCCTGGCTCCGCGCACACAATTATCACAGATGAAGCAGCAGCGAAATAACCCTCAGGTCAGAGGGGTTTCTCACCTGCACAGAAGCCATCACCTTAATTAGATCTCCTCCCGATACAGTGGTCGGCAGAGGTCCCCTCACTGGGGCAGGGGATTTTCATTGCTTATCATTTAATGACAATGGTTCCTATAAGGCAGCCATACACGTGACAATCCCGTGCAGGGACTCTGCTTTATCTCTGCCGGCGAGGACGATGCGCAAATCTTCAGACTGACGTAGAAATATGTATTGCGCCTTACATGGGGGTAACACTTGACTATTTCTGCAGATCACATGAAGCTAAAAGGCAGCATTTCGAAATATAGTGCTCGTTCTAGGTCGTTATGTCATTTCTTATTCTTTGATAGACATTGTAGAAACACCAGATCTGTATGACCCGGTCCATATATGACAAATTGCCCCCGCACGGATCCTGCTGTCCTGATATATTCTCCTGTTATTTGATACGAAAAAGATTCGCTGATCAGTGTGCATCCGAATTGCAGACATATTTTACCTTAAAAAAAATGACAATTCTGGCAGTTTGGACACTTTTTTGCCTCGTCTGTTACAGAAGTTTTTCTTTTACCAAGTCAGGATTGGAGTCAGAAAAGTGCAGTCTAACATATAGACAGGATGCATACTTTTTATACCTTCTACCTGCTGTCTACTTAATCAGACAGTTATTACCATATTTTAGACAAAAAGCATCAGTTACAATATCATGTGAAATGCACAGATGGTTGCGGTTAGCTTAAAAAAAAAAAAAAGTCCCTTTCTAGGGGTCGCTGAGGAAGTTTGAGAGCTTCCTTTATTTGCTTAACCTCAGACTGCGAGAGATAACTCCTTGTAACACACTCTCAACATAATTTTTCCAACATTATCCCACAAGGGGTTTGGCTAAGTGGGAAAAAGGGTTGTCACGCCTTGCCCTGTGAATGTGCGGAGATCTGCCAGGCTGGCTGCACATGTTTGACTCTTCTCTTTGTTTTGGTTTGAGCTGAGCTGCTCAGGGTTGTCCCAAGGTAAATAGACGTAGGCACGAGGGCATGTGCATATCTACCATAAGGGTATGCACATGTGCACAGCAGTATAGGGAAAGCTTCAGGAATCGCTAGGAGGTGACCCTTTCTCCCTAGCTTTTGGGCCTAGTCTATTGTTCTGTTTGTTTTCCCTGTGTTTGGTTATTTCCCTGCTGATATACCTTCCGTGACAGGGGTGTAGTCCATTGGAGTGGGTGTGGCTAAAGTGTAACAATGTGCACCAACATTTAGCAAAATTCTGTCATAAAGTAAGCCAACTAATAGGTGGTGATAAAAGGGCTGCACAAGTAAAGTAAAAACTCAGGCAGACCCTATATATGTGGTAAAATAACTAAAGAATCACAATTTCATCATCTTGGCTGCATCATGCATCCAATCACTGGCCTTAGCAGTACATGGACATCACCGCTGCAGCCAGGACAACAAACAGCAGCAGGCAAGGAAGGGGGCGATTATTGATTCTAGTTATTTTACCACAAGTGCAGGGGTTGCACACGTTTCTATTTAACGCAGACAACCCCTTTAAAAGAAAGTGGACTGTAATGTGTGTATTAAAGCGGCTCTGTCACCAGGATCATCATGCTAATTAAACTATACCTTTCTTTTGTCTGTATGATGAATAGCTGCAGAAAAATGAGTTTTATTCATATGCAAATGAGCAATTGGAGCACTAGGAGGCGGGGCTGATTCATCTGACCACTGCCTTGTAACACCCTTTGTGCTCTGATTGACAGGGCTAGACATGCTGAGGGCAGAGCTGTGTCCTAACATCTCCATATCATACACTCTCTATGTACTATAGCTTCACCACACTGAGATCTGCTCAGAAAGCTCATCTACATATCATATACACTATGTACTATAGCTTCACCACACTGACATCTGCTCAGAAAGCTCATCTACATATCATATACACTATGTACTATAGCTTCACCACACTGAGATCTGCTCAGAAAGCTCATCTACATATCATATACACTATGTACTATAGCTTCACCACACTGACATCTGCTCAGAAAGCTCATCTACATATCATATACACTATGTATTATAGCTTCACCACACTGAGATCTGCTCAGAAAGCTCATCTACATATCACTGCTTTATTCACAGACACAATATATGATTAAAAGAAATAAGCGAAAGAAATGGTTTCGGCAGTGAAGTTGTAGTCAAATAAAAACTTCTTCTTTATTGCAACTTTTGTACGTCAGCAGACACAACCACGAAGCATGCGGTAATCATTGACGCGTTTCGGACAGTCGGTCCTTAGTCGTAACTGGTTAATGATTACCGCATGCTTCGTGGTTGTGTCTGCTGATGTACAAAAGTTGCAATAAAGAAGATGTTTTTATTTGACTACAACTTCAGCGCTGAAACCATTTCTTTCACTTATTTCTTTTAATCATATATTGTGTCTGTGAATAAAGCAGTGATATGTAGATGAGCTTTCTGAGCAGATGTCAGTGTGGTGAAGCTATAGTACATAGTGTATATGATATGTAGATGAGCTTTCTGAGCAGATCTCAGTGTGGTGAAGCTATAGTACATAGTGTATATGATATGTAGATGAGCTTTCTGAGCAGATCTCAGTGTGGTGAAGCTATAGTACATAGTGTATATGATATGTAGATGAGCTTTCTGAGCAGATCTCAGTGTGGTGAAGCTATAGTACATAGTGCATATGATATGGAGATGCTAGGACACAGCTCTGTCCTCCACATGTCTAGCCCTGTCAGTCAAGGGAAGGGAGCGTGTGCAGAGCACTAGGGGCATTACAAAGCAGTGCTAAGACGATTCAGTCCCGCCTCTTAATGCTCGAAATTTCTCATTTGTATATGAATAAAAACACTAATTTCTCTGCAGCTATTTATCGTACAGACAAAAGAATGGGATTGTTTAATCAGCATGATGAGCCCTACCAGGCAGTATGTCTGGTTTAATAGGGTTGATGCTGGTGACAGAGCCGCTTTAAGGCCTCATGCACACGACCGTTGTGTCCATCCGCGGCCGTTGTTCCGCTTTCCGTTTTTTTTCGCGGACCCATTGACTTTCAATGGGTCCGTGGAAAAATCGGAGAATGCACCGTTTGGCTTCCGCGTCCGTGATCCGTTTTTCCAGTCCGTGAAAAAAATATGACCTGTCCTATTTTTTTCACAGACAACGGTTCACGGACCCATTCAAGTCAATGGGTCCGTGAAAAATCACGGATGCACACAAGATAGTCATCCGCGTCCGTGATCCGTGATCCGTTTTTCCTATCATTTTCAATGCAAACTTGACTTAGTTTTTTTTTTCACTTTTCATGTCTGTGGATCCTCCAAAAATCAAGGAAGACCCACGGAAGAAAAAACGGTCACAGATCACGGAACAACGGAAATCCGTTTTGCGGACCGCAAAAAAAAACGGTCGTGTGCATGAGGCCTAAACCTGAATGCCTGCACCTTACGGGGCCCTATGAGCAGGACCTTCTAGTGGTTTCTCACATCTGTTGCTCCAGCTGCTATGATGTCTGTAACTGTATGGAAGGCTTTACTATTCTACTGTGCTATATGAAATGCCTGTTTAAACTAATTGCTATTATGTGAAAATACAGTTTTTCTGTAATTATGTAAACTAAAATAGAAATGAAGTTTTTTTTTGTCCTCATTGTCTATTTGTCTAGATTTATATTATTTTTGACATTGCAGATTTTGGTTAGGGTTAATCAGAGCTGGCTCCATTGTAGAATCATTGCACTCTAGAATGAGGTCTTGGATGGTCAGTGGTCATTAAAAGGTTAAGCTATGACGGCTCCATGCCTCTTCAGCTTGCAGGGCTCCACATTTGTCTAAGTTTACACAGCCCCCTCATTTCATAGGACCCCATGTACCTGATACTTCCCGGAGATTCCTAAGAAAATCTGATGGGATAAAAAGAAACTTGTACATAAGCTCCGCCAGACACCACAGATCCTTAAAAGCTTGAATCTTTATTATTCATATTGTATTGAAGATTCAAGCTTTTCAAAAGGGTTTTCCAGGATTTTTTTGACTGATGACCTATGTTCTGGGACCCCGTCTAATCAGCTGTTTGAAGAGTCACTAGAGCTCAACAAACAGCGCCGTACATTTTGTAGTGGCTGTGCTTGGTATTGCAACTCCGCTCCATTCACTTCAATGAGGCTGATCTGCTCTTAGGTCATGAACGTGACATCACATGGCCTAGGCAGAGCTGCAGAAAGCCGCGGTGCTGGTCAGATGCTGTGACTTATCCAGAGGAAAACCCCCTTTAAGGATGTTTGGTGTCTGGCGCTTGTGTACAAGTTTCCTTTCTTGGCAGTTTTCTATACTCCAGCTGCTCAGTAAATGGTGGCTGTTATTGACAGCAGGATCCCAGCAGTGTCCGGGAAACCATGTCCGGATCAGACAGCGCTGGGATATTATATATAATGTACAGGGATCTACTGACTGGATATTATCAGGACGGATCAGACAGCACTGGGTCACTATAGTAGAGGGGTACGGCTCAGTTTCATGGGGCTCGGGCTGTTGTTTAATAACTGGGGAGTACGGCTCAGTTACATGGGGCTCAGGCTGCTGTGTAATAACTGGGGGGTACTGCTCAGTTACATGGGGCTCAGGCTGCTGTGTAATAACTGGGGGGTACGGCTCAGTTACAGGGGGCTCGGGCTGTTTTTTAATAACTGGGGAGTACGGCTCAGTTACAGGGGGCTCGGGCTGCTGTGTAATAACTGGGGGGTACGGCTCAGTTACATGGGGCTCGGGCTGCTGTGTAATAACTGGGGGGTACGGCTCAGTTACATGGGGCTCGGGCTGCTGTGTAATAACTGGGGGGTACAGCTCAGTTACACGGGGCTCGGGCTGCTGTGTAATTAGTGGGTACAGCCCAGTTACATCGGGTTTGGGCTGCTGTACAATAACTGGGGGCTATAGCTCAGTTTCATGGGGCGTAATAACTGGGGGGGTACGGCTCAGTTATATGGGGCTCAGCTGAGTTACATGGGGCTCGGACTACTGTGTAATAACTGGGGGTGTACGGCTCAGTTACACTGGGCTCGGGCTTCCATGTAATAACTGAGGGGGGGGGTAAGGCCCAGTTACATGGGGCTCGGACTACTGTGTAATAACTGGAGGGTATGTCTCAATTACATGGGGCTCGGGCTGCTGTGTAATAACTGGAGGGTATGTATCAATTACATGGGGCTCGGGCTGCTGTGTAATAACTGGAGGGTATGTATCAATTACATGGGGCTCGGGCTGCTGTGTAATAACTGGAGGGTATGTCTCAATTACATGGGGCTCGGGCTGCTGTGTAATAACTGGAGGGTATGTATCAATTACATGGGGCTCGGGCTGCTGTGTAATAACTTGTGGGTACGGCTCAGTTACATGGGGCTCGAGCTGCTGTGTAATAACTGGGGGGTACGGCTCAGTTACATGGGGCTCGGGCTGCTGTGTAATAACTTGTGGGTACGGCTCAGTTACATGGAGCTCGGACTACTGTGTAATAACTGGGGGCTACGGCTCAGTTACATGGGGCTCGGGCTGCTCTGTAATAATTGGGGGTGTACGGTTCAGTTACACTGGGCTCAGGCTTCTGTGTAATAACTGAGGGGGGGGTAAGGCTCATTTACATGGGGCTCGGACTACTGTGTAATAACTGGGGGCTATGGCTCATTTACATGGGGCTCTGGCTGCTATGTAATAACTGCTGGGGGGGTGCAGCTAAGTTACATAGGGCTCGGGCTGCTCTGTAATAACTAGGGGTGTACGGTTCAGTTACACTGGGCTCGGGCTTCTGTGTAATAACTGAGGGGGGGGGGAGGCTCAGTCACATGGGGCTCAGACTACTGTGTAATAACTGGGGGCTATGGCTCATTTACATGGGGCTCTGGCTGCTATGTAATAACTGCTGGGGGGGTACGGCTAAGTTACATAGGGCTCGGGCTGCTCTGTAATAACTGGGGGTGTACGGTTCAGTTACACTGGGCTCGGGCTTCTGTGTAATAACTGAGGGGGGGGGAAGGCTCAGTCACATGGGGCTCAGACTACTGTGTAATAACTGGGGGCTATGGCTCATTTACATGGGGCTCTGGCTGCTATGTAATAACTGCTGGGGGGGTGCGGCTAAGTTACATAGGGCTCGGGCTGCTCTGTAATAACTGGGGGTGTACGGTTCAGTTACACTGGGCTCGGGCTTCTGTGTAATAACTGAGGGGGGGGGGGGGGGCTCAGTTACATGGGGCTCGAACTACTGTGTAATAACTGGGGGCTACGGCTCAGTTACATGGGGCTCGGGCTGCTGTACAATAACTGGGGGGGGGGGTACGGCTCATTTACATGGGGCTCTGGCTTCTATATAATAACTGGGGGGGGATGGCTCAGTTACATGGGGCTCGGGCTGGTCTGTAATAACTGGGGGTGTACGACTCATTTACACAGGGCTCAGGCTACGGCTTAATTACATGGGGCTCGGGCTGCTGTGTAATAACTGGGGGGGAACGACTCAGTTTCATGGGGCTCGGGCTGCTGTGTAATAACTGACGGGTACGGCTCAGTTACATGGTGCTCGGAATACTGTGTAATAACTGGGGGCTACGGCTCAATTACATGGGGCTTAGGCTGCTATGTAATAACTGGGGGTGTACGGCTCAGTTACATGGGGCTCGGACTACTGTGTAATAACTGGGGGTGTACGGCTCAGTTACACTGGGCTCGGGCTTCTGTGTAATAACTGGGGGGGGGGGGGGTACGGCTCATTTACATGGGGCTCGGACTGCTGTGTAATAACTGGGGGGAGTATGGCTTAGTTACACGGGGCTCGGGCTGCTCTATAAAAACTAGGGGTTCGGCTCATTTACATGGGGCTCTGGCTTCTATATAATAACTGGGGGGGTATGGCTCAGTTACATGGGGCTCGGGCTACGGCTCAATAACATGGGGCTTGGGCTGCTGTGTAATAACTGGGGGGGTACGACTCAGTTTCATGGGGCTCAGCTGCTGTGTAATAATTGGAGGGTACGGCTCAGTCACATGGGGCTCGGGCTGCTGTGTAATAATTGGAGGGTACGGCTCAGTCACATGGGGCTCGGGCTGCTGTGTAATAACTGGGGGGTTACGGCTCAGTTACATGGGGCTCGGCTTCTCTGTAATAACTGACGGATACGGCTCATTTACATGGGGCTCTGGCTGCTATGTAATAACTGGGGGGGGTGCGGCTCAGTTACATGGGGCTCGGGCTGCTGTGTAATAACTGGGGGGTACGACTCAGTTACATGGGGCTCGGCTGCTGTGTAATAATTTGTGGGTACAGCTCAGTTACATGGGGCTTGGACTACTGTGTAATAACTGGGGGCTACGGCTCATTTACATGGGGCTCTGGCTGCTATGTAATAACTGCTGGGGGGGGGTGCGGCTCAGTTACATGGGGCTCGGGCTGCTGTGTAATAACTGGGGGGGGGTATAGCTTAGTTACACGGGGCTCGGACTACTGTGTAATAACTGGGGGTGTACGGCTCAGTTACACTGGGCTCGGGCTTCTGTGTAATAACTGAGGGGAGGGGGTAAGGCTCAGTTACATGGGGCTCGGACTACTGTATAATAACTGGGGGCTACGGCTCATTTACATGGGGCTCGGGCTGCTGTGTAATAACTGGGGGGGGGGGGGGTACGGCTTAGTTATACGGGGCTCGGGCTGCTCTATAAAAACTGGGGGTATGGCTCATTTACATGGGGCTCTGGCTTCTATATAATAACTGGGGGGGTATGGCTCAGTTACATGGGGCTCGGGCTGCTCTGTAATAACTGGGGGTGTACGACTCAGTTTCATGGGGCTCGGCAGCTGTGTAATAACTGGGGGGGTACGACTCAGTTTCATGGGGCTCGGCAGCTGTGTAATAACTGACGGGTACGGCTCAGTTACATGGGACTCGACTGCTGTGTAATAACTGACGGGTACGGCTCAGTTACATGGGACTCGACTGCTGTGTAATAACTGACGGGTACGGCTCAGTTACATGGGGTTCGGCTGCTGTGTAATTAGGGGGGTATGGGTCAGTTATATGGGGCTCGGACTGCTGTGTAATAACTGGGGGGGTATGGGTCAGTTACATGGAGCTCGGCTGCTGTGTAATAACTGGGGGTGTACGACTCATTTACACGGGGCTCGGGCTACGGCTCAGTTACATGGGGCTCGGGCTGCTGTGTAATAACTGACGGGTACGGCTCAGTTACATGGGGCCCGGCTGACGGGTACGGCTCTTTGCGGTAACGGACTGGTGCTTGCTGCATCGGTTATATTCGCAGTTGTGACTTCTGCTGGGAACTTGAGTCCTCTCTGCTGCACTGGAAGAACAGACCGAAAACCTTTTATTTTACTGTTTTATTTTTATTTTTCAGATAAGATTAAAAAAAAAAAGTAAAGGAATTTGATAAAGAAAATCTTTACACGTACACAGCAATGACATTACGATCCATTGAAAAAGTAAAAGCGCACGCACACAAGTCCCTTTAGTGGTCTCTTCATTCTCTTTGTTAGAAGTGACATTAAAAATCTCACAGACTTTCTCTGTGATTGAAGTTTGGCAAATAACTTTGTTTCTGAAATGCCACATAAATAACAGGCGCCGCTGATCATTCTGCTCAGATCTTTAAGTGTGGCAGAAAAGAGGGGAAAAACCATCGCACAGATCTGCAGCCACCTCGCAGGGCGCTGGTCTTGGGACTGGAAGTTCAGGCTATAGACTGACGCCATACTCTGTGCTGTACGGCCGTCTTACTAATCTGCTTGATGAAAGGGCTCCTGGTCTTCATGTCACTGATAACACCTTCTTATTGAATGCTAGCGTGTGAACGGTTAGCTGGGAGATCTCCGCAAACACTGAGGTATATCGATGCGGGCAACACGGAAGGGTCTGTGCCATGAGACTGACCACAGCCTTTCATAAAGCAGACTAGTGTACAGAACCAGCCTTACCGGGCTTCACTGTGCATCGTAAGGAAGGTGGACCCGAGCCCAGAGGATGAGACCCCTCACTAAGCCTGACATCAATTTTCAGATGCTTTCACATATAGGTTTTTGTTGGGGTCTTTTTTTTGTCTTCTTTCGACTTGCATTTTTGGTGCATTTTTTTTTGCAGTAAAGTCTATGTAAAAAAATTATTTGCAGGACGCACAGGCGTCTTTTTGCCAGTGTCATTTTTATTTTCGTGTCTTTCTTGCATCTTTTAAAAATGGCAGCGTGCTGGAGCTCGAACGTTTCTTCCTGTGTTTTGACATCACCTCTATAGGGGAAAAATGGCATCACAAAAAAGCTAGTGGGCAAACACACCGCAAAAAAGGCCACAAAAACAACAGTAACAAATGCAGGTGACCAAAAAAGCCGCATGTGGTTATTCTGCTATTTTTGAAGCCCCAAAAGAGCCAGATAAAATCCATGTATGTACGGGGCACCTCGCGCACACTGACCCATTTTTTTTTTAAGGGGCTATAAATACATCTGGATTTTGGCGGATCTGTGTAGCCGTGCTGCATATTACAGAACACGTTGTATTCTGGTCCGTGTTGTGGACTCTGCTATAAAGTTGAACCTTGCGTTACTTGTGTGTGGTTTGGTCTCTAAGATCTTCCTATAGACATGTGTATGGAATGTAGATGGAGAAGACGCTAATGATTGGCCCGGGTATAAAGACGACTTAGCGGCTCAGGGTGGATTATACATAGTGAACATCTATAGACACTTCTCAAATGTTGGCGTATCGTACCACTCCCCATTCCTGCCATGGTCCTCTAACTGCTGTGTAACTACAACTCCCAGCCTGCATTGCTGTTCAGCTGGTCTCTGAACTTTCATAGACGTGAATGGAGCATGCTAGGAGTTGTAGTTTCACAACAGCTGGCATCCTGAAAGTTGCTGACTCCTACTGCACACAGATGGAGACAGCAGCCATGGACACTCTGCCATGGAGGTTCCTGACCTGTAGCTATGGTAAAGATCGTGCGTTTGTCCAGCGTTCGTCTTTGGGACCGGGGGTTGTGTAGTCAGCCCAGTCTGTAGCAGGGTCCCTGTCTCCAGAATGTGCCGGTCTAAGTGGCAGGCGATTGTTCAGAGGGAAGCGTTCCCTCCCGGCAATTGCCTGCTCGCTAGTGGAGTGACTGAAGCAGTATGGGGAGGAGTGATCACTAGGCCATCGCTCATTCCCATGCTGTCTAGTGGTTTGTCGACAGCAGATCGTAATTAGACCCCACGATCTGCCCCCTGCAAATGATATTTTATTTTAACATGTCAAAAGATTTGGATTGGCTGATGATCGAGCAGTTGGCAGTAGTATTACACGGCCAGATGATCGCTAATGAGCGTAAATGCAAACACTTGTAGGATAATGCATGCTTTCTCAGGGAGTCTCCTCACTCGGGGCCCTTCCACCCTTCCTTATACATGCACAGTGCACAGATTCCAGGGGTATAATAAGAAAGCAGAAAAGCAAAAATACATTACAAAATAGAGAGAATCTGCAGTGTTTTACACCATGTGCTATTAACCCCTTCACCTCCACTATATTTTCTGGATATGAGCATGGGTTGTGCTTACAATCACTTCAGGTCATCGCCACCTCGCGTTACCCAATAATGACCAGTGTGAATGGTAACATGGACGGCTCGGAGACCTCATCCGTGCCTGGGCAGAGTGAGCGAGTTCTGTCCAGGCCTCTGAAACACCGTGCTCCCATCTTAGTGGACATGGAACTCTTGCAGTGCTGAAGAGGTGAAAGGGTTAATAGGGTAGCTTGTCATTAACCCCCTACAGAACAGGCAGGGTTAATATCACTTTGAGGGGTTCAAGGTGCGGTCACACTTCTAGTAATACAAAAGGCACAAATTCTCTAGTGAAGCACATAGCAGCAGCGTCCTGGCGATACAGCGAGCTCTAGGAACACAAACACGTAACCGTGCGCACAGTCAGGCGGCTGTACAGTCAAACCTGCCATCTTCTTTCAGATAATGATGCTAATCACCTCCTGTCAATGTGGATAAAGTGCATTTGGGTCATAGATTAACATTGGGCGTCATACATTCTCTTCATCGTGTGCAGGAACCTGAAGCCACCACTGTAACCCAGGTGTCAGACACAGCTACTGAGCCCCATCCACACCTCCATCTGTATTTTGCAGTCCACAAATTGTGGATCCCCAAAAGAGGGATACTGTCTATGTTGCATCCGCTTTTTTTGTGGGCTTTCCGCATCCGTATGTCTGTTCCGAAAAAGGATAGAATGTGTCCACAAAACCACAGACCCATTGAAGTCAATAGCTCTGTGAAAAATGAGGATGGCACACAGACCACATCTGTATTTAGCGGATCCATGATTTCCCAACTGCAAAACGGATATGGTCGTGTGCATGAGACCTTAGTATTGTGATCAGCTACTGCCTCTTCCTTGCTGCTTCTCAGCGGGTGAATGAGTGAGAAGCAATTTTTGATAGGGGGGGGTCATTACTTTTATTTTTTTTGCCCCATAATTGGCAACTGGAAAATACCTTTACCTGCATGGCACTGAGGGGGTTAATGACAAAATCTTCCATTAAAACACAGCGTTCTTGTACCAATAAAGAAATAGCAGTCATCTGAATAAATATCTCTGCATATTATATTATATGTATATATAGATTCTACTTGTAAGAAAACTCCTCGTCGTCTCAGTCCTCGAGTGAAGGCAGACTGGCCAGGGTCCAGGGACTGGTCTCCTTCTGCCGAGCACAACACCTTTGTGTTCACCATGTGTTTAATCCAACACATTATCTACAGTCCTGAACCAGTTCCATTTTTTTGTGAGTTTTTTTTTCAATTTTTTTTTTTTGCATGCATTGCAGGAAGTCACAAAACCAGAACGCAAAAAAAAAAAAGCCTCGGATCCTTCCTCATTTGTGGAAGATTTTTTTTTCTTGAATTTTTTTTCCCATTTCTGGCTCATTTTCATTTGTTGATGTTTGGCTGCAAGGACAAAAGGACGGAGGCTTCGTCGCCCCTTTCTCGCAGGCAGATTTGGCCTTGTGACGGTATTCTGCATTGTCTACAAACACTGGCCAGATCTCACGGCAGACCCAAGCCCTCGCCAATCCTCTCCCCTGTATAGTTTTCTATCACTTTATTGAAACATCCTGCAAACAATATTTTCTATGGACACCACAACCTGATATGAAAAGAACACACGTGATGCTGTATATGGCAACAATCTTCACCCAGACATTCAGGCAGGCACTCGGCGCACACATCTGCTATTGTACATGAAGTCTATAGTTCCTTGGCTGTACATGGCTACCTCTGGCCATGTGGTGTATATCATTATAAGAGAGCAGCAAACAGAAACAAAATCAAGGAAAATAAATAAACCTCCCGAAACATAAAAGAACAAAGAAAGAAAGAATATTCGGTTCAGAGTCTTTGACCTTTTTTTGTTATTTTGCTTGAGTATTTTAAGGCTCCCTCAGATTGGTGACGTGGTGGATCCCAGGGGCTCCCCTGACCTGGATCCACTCGACTGGAGAAGAGAGCCCTAGAACTGGTCAGCTGGAGTTCACATAACTTTCATACTTGTGTATATATATATATATATATTTCTATATCTTCTTTCTGTTGTGTCCGCCGCTCATGGCTAACAGAGTAGTAAGTGTGCTTTATATTACAGTGGAGCAGAAAGCTGTGTCCAGCCTGGATGGAGCACTAACAGCTCCCTTGGTCATAAACCTGCCTCAGGCACAAGGCAGCTGCCGTTCCAGAATTCAGGACGTTGCTGCTCCTGTCCTTGGTGTTTATGCTACTAGACATCAATAGCAATGTAGGTTTTGCCTTTGCTGTTTTAGTTTTTTTCATTAGTTCACATCTGTGTTTGCTTTGAATACATATATTAATATTTTATTTTACACGTAATACTCCTTGTCCTTATTTTTCTGCTTCTTGTGGCCTCCCTTAGAGCTGTGCTGCTTCTCCTTCACCAGGGCCCCGTTGCTCTGAGCGGAGTTGCTGATGTAATTCCTTGTCTCATCCACCTGGTAGGAACCCTCGTCCCTGTTTCTGTACTTGTACATGGCATACAGGAGGATCAGGATACAGAGAGCAGCGGCTGCCACAATACCAACGACCATCCCCGTCGTGCTGCTGGACTCCCGGACCACCTCGGAAGGCCCCGGGACCCGTCTGCTTCCCGGCATCGTGGGGTTTGCTGTGGGCACATTACGGAACATGGGGGATGTTATTAGCGGACTCCTGAGCTTTGTGCTGTCTAGCTCGTAGGTAGTGGGCAACGATAGCAACACTATATCGGGCTGGGGTTTGAGCTCATGGTTATTCATTTTGCCAGCTGGCACCATGGGCACCATCCCAGATGCAGACGTGGAGCGTATCAGCTCAGGGGGCAAACTTGTGGTAGAAGTCCTACCAGGTTCGAAGGCTTTGTTGGGTCTAAAGTCCTTTGATCCCCATTTGGGCGCCTGTGATTGGAAGCCACCATCGAAGAATGATGTGGAAAAGCTCTTATCTGTTACCAAGGAGAGGGTGGTGTAAAAATCTTCATCATCGGTAGGGGGCAGGTTAGAGTCAAAGGTTTCCCCTGAGCCATACCCCGATATCACCAAGCCATCATCATCCTCACAACCATCGCTGCCTTGGTCCGACAAGCAAGGTAACCCCGCCTCAGGGGTCACAGACAGGGAATCTTTGGTGGTCTCAATTATGGTGAGAAGTGGTCGGAAGGAAGGGGACAGAGTGATGGAGGGTGTATGTGTAGCTAGTGAAGGGGTATCTAAGGGATCCTCTACTAGGACAGGTATAACTAATTCACCTCCTGTAGAGAGAAAACAGAGGAACACAATTAATAACTAATCTCAGGTACATAAAAGCATGCCGAGGTGGCGCTGGGCACAACCTGTCCTCGCCTGCCTCCTTAGGTGATCTGATTTGGGTCCAGTGGTAAAAGTACAGACCGGGATCTGGAGAGATCGTCATCTATAGCATCTAATAAGTTACCATCTAAGAAAGAGGGTGTCATTTCTGTCTAGTGATTTCATGACCCTTCCTGATCGGAACGTATCCAGAGAACACTAAAGAAAGAGGAAAGGACATGGTTCTGTCTCTAGTCCTATGATGTCATCAGTCTGGTTGTTCTGTGCTCTGGCTGACTGGTTCCACTTATGTCATCTCTACTGGTACTGTGGGCTTGCTGCGGGCCAGGGAGGTCTCAAATTGTCTGCTGCTCTTCTAATTCGTGGCCCTCTCCATAAATGCTCAGTCAGACCACCGTATGTGTTTTGTGATCCGCAAAACATGGATACCAGCCCGTGTGCGTTGCACAATCTGCGGACCACACATGGCCGTCACTATTATAGAAAATGCCTATTCTTGTCCGCAATTGTGAATAAGAATGGTATATGAAAAAAGACACAGAACATCCTGCACGATATGATAGTAAATATGCGGATGAGCATGGCTCCATTTATAAAATTACGGAAAATAATTCACTAAAACAATAGATGCAAACACAATATATGGACTAAGCCCTCACTCTAATGATAAGAGTCTCAGATTTTAGGGTCCATTCACACGTGCGTGGTGTATTGCGGATCCGCAATACACCGGGCCGCACATGGCCGGCACTAAATAGAGAAGTTCTATTTTTGTCCGCAGCTATGGACAAGAATAGGACACACTATTTTTTGCGGAGCAGACCAGAAGTTCGGGGCCGCGCTCCGGCAATGCGGATGCGGAGAGAGCACATAGTGTGCTCTCCGCATCCATTCCGTCCCCATAGAGAATGAATGGGTCCGCATCCATTCCGCACAATTGTTGAACGGATGCAGACTACACTTGCGGACATGTGAATGGAGCCCAAGCCAATACAATTTGATCAAAACAATCTGTACCCAGCGCCAAAGTGGTCTCAGGTCAGGCAGGTCCTACCTATGCAGTGGTGCATCTATATTCAGGAGCGCAGGCCCTGCACATGTAGTGCGCTGCTCCTAGTTACCTCTGTGTGCATGAGCAACCAATGAGAGGAGGAACCGCACAGCTATAGGTCAACCTATAGGTCGCCTTGAATTGAAGGAGTGGCACCTTCAGGTGTGAATGTGCTTCTATTCATGTGCACTACTGCCCCACCTATCTAAGAAGTGACCTTGATTAGGTGGTACATATAGCTGTGCGGGTGCCCATGATTAGGTGGTACATATCGCTGTGCGGGCGCCCATGATTAGGTGGTACATATCGCTGTGCGGGCGCCCATGATTAGGTGGTACATATAGCTGTGCGGGTGCCCATGATTAGGTGGTACATATAGCTGTGCGGGTGCCCATGATTAGGTGGTACATATAGCTGTGCGGGCGCCCATGATTAGGTGGTACATATAGCTGTGCGGGCGCCCATGATTAGGTGGTACATATCGCTGTGCGGCTCCTCTCATTGGTTGCTCATGCACACAGAGGGAACTAGGAGCAGCGCACTGTATGTGCAGGGCCTGCGCTTCTAAATATAGATGCACAACGGCATAGGTAGGTATAGTGTAGGACCTGCCTGACCTGAGACCACCTTGGCAATGGGTAGGTGGGCACAGATGTGTTTTGATCAAAATGTATTGGCTAAGTGTCTCAGATTTTATCCTCAGAGTGAGGGCTTAGTCCATATGTTATGTTTGCATCTATTGTTTTAGTGAATTATTTTCCGTAATTTCCGTAACTTTAAGAATAGGATATGCCCTATATTTTTTGTGAGGCCGTAGAACGGATGCGGACAGCACAGGGTTGTGCTGTCCACATCTTTTGCAGCCCCATTGAAATGAATGGGTCCGCACCTGTTCTACAAAAATGCGGAACAAAATATACGGCCGTCTGAATGAGCCCTACCTGTGGTATAGCATTCCAGTGTGCTACAGCTAATGGAAACTACATCCTCAACATTGTAGCATACAACAGAAAAGAATTGTGACACCCCCCACAGCCCCTATAAATGCCCCCCAAAAAATAATTAAACAGAAAGAAATAACTCACAGCAAATGTAAGTAAATTAAATGCTTGAACCACAGAAACCAGAAAAGGAACTAAAAACTTGGAAAAAACAGATGTAAGAAAACTGAAAAGAAGGTGAAATAAAGAGCCCCAACCAAAGAGTAAAAAAATGAGAACCAAAAATACCACGGACAAAAAATGGAAGAATTAGAAGTTAAAAAATACTTTACTGTGCCGTTGACTTACATCCACAAATTGCCCGCATGTTTTTTGGCATGTAAAAAAAATTTACAGAACAGAGTTGTATAAGAATGTCAGAGATACATTCTTGTCACTAGGTTTGTTTGCTTTCCATTTAACCACAAATCAGTGCAGTTTTAGAGACAATTGAGAATCTGGAGCTGTCACTTTAGTTACAATAAATGACACACGGAAGGTGACAAACACAGGACTCACAGCACAAAACACAAGAAAGTAGTCACACACGGCGTCTGTGGCTGTCCTCAGCACTGCCTCTCTACAGCTTTGTAGTGGAGTTTAACAGAAGGAAACAGAGAGGAAATCAAATCCTGGTAAAGTTTTTAGAATTTTGCTTTTTTTAGTCGTATAGATTAATGCTGGGGAATGGCCGCTTCATCTGGATCTGCCTGTTGCTATTCAGTTCGTAGCGGTTTATAAAGCTTGTACTAAATGTGGTTTTTAGGGTTATTCACTTAGTTAATTTGGAAAAACAAAAAAGAAATCGCCTAATGAATAGGATAAAGTGGTGAGGGGGGGGGGGGTAGGTTGAGAAAGAAGGGAGGTCAAATCTATGAGGACACTAGACACTTGATGAAAATGAGCAGGCCGAAGGTGTGAGTCAGTTGCCATGTCCATGATAAGGCGTTACGTAGTGATCTAGCAGCTTTTGAACTTCTGGCTGTAAGGAAGGGACAGGCAATATACAGAACAAAAAAAACAAACAAAATGAACATTGGCATGCCCATCTAGGAAAAGAAAAAGCAAAACTCTAAACACTGACAGATATTACAAACCCTAAACTGCAACTTGTCCGACATGCAAATCTCCTTCACCACCCACCCAGAAAGAAGCAAATCCACATCAGAACAGTAGCAAGAAGAATATCAGACAGCATTATCTTCTTTAAAAAACAACCCTCAAAAAGTTTTTTTTTTTTTTTTCTTCTACTAAAAAAAAATAATAATTTAGAAGTGGAAAAAAAATGAGAGTGAGATTACATGACGAGTAGAGCAAAATTAAGCCACAACAGACGGGGCCCCGAGTCCAAGATGGTTGTCTGCACAGGGAACAATTTTAGCTGCGGGTGAGAGTGAAATCTGCATTCAGCGATTATAAGGTCCATCCAGTGACATGTACAGCACGGGCGCTGCCGCCGGACACGCACCTCCAGGTGGCAAATAAAGCAGCTAAAGTTGTTCCTTTTATTAAATGCATTAGAAAAATGGCAGCGTAGTTGGCAGCTCATTTTAATGCAGGGAAGGGGGAAATTTGAAAACAAACCAAGCATCAAATGTAGGACATAATGCTGGAGAATTACACTGACAGAACCACACAAAAGGGCAAAAAAACAAAAAACAATCTTATCCCACAGGGAAGAGGAGGCGCGCGGCCTCTCATGTCAGAACATAAGGAATGCTTGACACAGTTTTCCAGTTGATGCACACACAGACGGCACGGGTGCTGCTGCCGCCTCATCGGAGGTTGGCTCCCTTTCATTTGCGTGCTAGTGCGGATTAGTTGTGGCCGACGGCCGTCTTTACTGTCGACACTGTCACTATGTAACATTGCAGTGAGATTTTGATCCCTGGATGGGAAGGGCCACATGGCAGTGAATGCGCGATGTGCTGCACCCGACACCGCTGTCTGTCTGTGCATGACAAATAAACAGGAAAAACGAAAGAAAATTGATTTCAATTGACAGTGGGTCAGTTCTTGGCTGCAGGATGTTGATGCATGCTTAAAGTTGCATTTAGGGAAAGTATACAAGAAAGAACAACTGAAATCCCAGCAGGCTCAGAAGGGTTTGGGTGACGGGGCAAGGATGACTGAACGCAGCATTGACCAGACCATTGCTAGATGATTTACATGTAACACCACTATCAGAAGACCCCGGGTGCGATTCACAGGGGGGCTGCACATCAGATCCTAGCTGTGAGAAGGCAGCTCATCTACTTCTACGGGCAAATGCTACTGCTATTTTGTTGAATCCACTCCTCATTTTGGCTTCAAGATCCGCATCAGAAAACCTGAATGTGTGGCAGCACCCTAACTAGAAATGAGGGAATCGATTTGTCTCATCAACAAGAGTTCTTCACCTGTAAGGGGCTGCCCCCGCCGCTGAAGACATTCCACTTACAAGTAGCAGCACATGTACAGTCGCTGCTCCATAAGCAGAGCGCAGGCGTTAGATTGTGTGGGCCAGGTGAGATGTTTGGCCTTGTCAAACAAGCTGTGGGGGAGCTTCTTCACCAGTTGGGAGAGCCCCTTGCAAGTGAAGAACTTATTTCCCACAGGCTGATTTTAGTCAGTGCAGTATATAGCTGGAGCTGCTCTCCCTGAATTCATTTGAGGCCCTTAGGCAGTGTGCTAGGTCTCGTCAAAGGACTTAACAACCCCCCACAATGCCCGGACCCTGACAATACTTACATGTCCTCAGTGCTGGTTTTCCTCCCAGCATCTCCCCTGCATGCAGATAAGAACATCCATCCTATGAGCCAGCAAGGACCAGGTAAGTGTGGTCAGCTCCACTGCTCTGGGCATTGAGGGGGGTTATTAAGTCTTGGATAGAGACCAGCTATGTATGGTGACTTATAGGCAATGCTCCATAGGAATATAATATGCAAAAAGGCATCTCCCAAGGAAAGTCAAAATTAAACTTTTTAACAAGCCGTAAGACATAAGGGAACAGAAAGTGGGGTCCTATCTGAAAGGGGTCACCTTAACGTGGTGAATGGGTGCAAGCTGATAATCATCTAGTGAGTATCGCATTAGATCAGATATTCAGTACACGTTGTGCATCGTATCTGTAACGGTTGTCACCCGAGCCCTCACTTGCAACACAAGTAACTTGTAAAGCGTAGAGTCCACAGAATTGGGGAGGGCGACACTGTTGGCAGCACCTGACCTTTCACAGAATAAGAACATTAAAATTAGGGAGGTAAGAGGCATTGGCGCTGTCCTCATGTGGTATTTCACTGTCTGCCACCTACAGGGCACAGCTGGGGCTCTATGTGGAGGAAATAAGACTGGCATGTCATACACCCGTCTTTATCTGAAGTGTGCCGCAGTAGGATGCCCTGAATTTATTAACAGGCATGCTCCTTAAATTTGACACATCTTCTGGAAATACAGTACAGACCAAAAGTTTGGACACACCTTCTCATTCAAAGAGTTTTCTTTATTTTCATGACTATGAAGGCATCAAAACTATGAATTAACACATGTGGAATTATATACATAACAAACAAGTGTGAAACAACTGAAAATAGGTCATATTCTAGGTTCTTCAAAGTAGCCACATTTTGCTTTGATTACTGCTTTGCACACTCTTGGCATTCTCTTGATGAGCTTCAAGAGGTAGTCCCCTGAAATGGTCTTCCAACAGTCTTGAAGGAGTTCCCAGAGATGCTTAGCACTTTTTGGCCCTTTTGCCTTCACTCTGCGGTCCAGCTCACCCCAAACCATCTCGATTGGGTTCAGGTCCGGTGACTGTGGAGGCCAGGTCATCTGGCGCAGCACCCCATCACTCTCCTTCATGGTCAAATAGCCCTTACTTTCAAAGTTTTCCCAATTTTTCGGCTGACTGACTGACCTTTATTTCTTAAAGTAATGATGGCCACTCGTTTTTCTTTACTTAGCTGCTTTTTTCTTGCCATAATACAAATTTTAACAGTCTATTCAGTAGGACTATCAGCTGTGTATCCACCTGACTTCTCCTCAACGCAACTAATGGTCCCAACCTCATTTATAAGGCAAGAAATCCCACTTATTAAACCTGACAGGGCACACCTGTGAAGTGAAGACCATTTCAGGGGACTACCTCTTGAAGCTCATCAAGAGAATGCCAAGAGTGTGCAAAGCAGTAATCAAAGCAAAAGGTGGCTACTTTGAAGAACCTAGAATATGACATATTTTCAGTTGTTTCACACTTGTTTGTTATGTATATAATTCCACATGTGTTAATTCATAGTTTTGATGCCTTCATAGTCATGAAAATAAAGAAAACTCTTTGAATGAGAAGGTGGGTCCAAACTTTTGGTCTGTACTGTATGTGCTCCAACTGTGGCCTGGCTGAAATTTGCGTCAATTTCTGGCATAAAGTATGATAGATCTGCCAGGCTGCAGGCCACGCCCCCTCAATAAGTCCCTCCCAATTTCATATACACAAAACACTTTTCTTGAAATTGTGTCTTGTGAAGAAATGAAATAAATAGGTAATCTCAAAAACTGCTGACAGATACAAAGAGCATCAACTCCCAAATCATCCCTCTTATTGCCCTGGAGATGCCAGCGGCGGCCATGACAAGACTTTATTCTCCTGCGCTCTTGTTCAGTGAGAGGTAATGTCCCGTTGGTATTATTTTTATCCTGTTTTGATTGTTTGGTATGAGGGCTAATGAGAACACGAAGATGTTAGTGTACAGGAGCAGGAAGTGTTGTCATAGGGACGCTGGCACCGCAGCTCTTCATGCAAGAGGCTGACATGAGACGGGCCTTGAAGATTAAATAAATATGGCTTGTCCAGGGTCACAGTCCTTTCCCCCTTACACTGGGGGTTGACTGTGGGGTGAGGTATGCTAAGAATGTTCTTATCCTGGAAGTCCTCGATTATTGTGACAACGAGGTGCAATGAATCTTGGTGCTGCGGGCGCTCCTCACCTCACTACCATCGTGTATACAGAGGTCAGTACCTAGCAATAAGTCAAATGCTGCTTTCATTCACTGGAGGTGGGGGGGGGGGGGAATAAGCCATGGACAGGGAGAGGCTCATAAGACCACAAGGCCGGTTGTTTTAGGGTAGAAAAAGACCAATCTCTGCTTTTACCATCCACATTCCCAATGAGAGCGAGCTGTCTCTATAGAAGATTCCACAGTGTGGGGCTGGGACAAGAGCTGCAACCTCCTGACCCCCGGCTCAGCCTTGTTCCATCACTGGCCCGGAGGCCTTTCTAAAAATGTAGCACCGCAGCTCGGAGAGCACCTGAGGCATCTTCACCCAGAGATGTCGCCTCAGGCCTCCCTCCTGCAATCTGGGTCACTGATTACTAATAACAAAGTAGATGCCTGTAGATTGTAAGATGGATGGACATTGCCTTTTTGGGGACTGTGAATTTACCATTTACACAACAAAGAGCCCAAACCTGATACCCGGATATGAAGGCGTTAAAACAGTAGAACTCCAACTGCAGAACCAAGAACATATCATATAAGTGCTCTTAAGTCCTCATCATATTCAACGGCACCCACATACATAAAATGGACCAGCGACCACTGCACCCTGACACAGTCAATGGACCAGCGACCACTGCACCCTGACAGTCAATGGCTCACTGCACCCACAGCCAATGGCTCAGTGACCACTGCACCCACAGCCAATGGCTCAGTGACCACTGCACCCACAGTCAATGAATGGCTCAGTGACCACTGCACCCACAGTCAATGAATGGCTCAGTGACCACTGCACCCACAGTCAATGAATGGCTCAGTGACCACTGCACCCACAGTCAATGGCTCAGTGACCACTGGACCCACAGTCAATGGCTCAGTGACCACTGGACCCACAGTCAATGGCTCAGTGACCACTGCACCCACAGTCAATGGCTCAGTGACCACTGGACCCACACACTCAAAGTCAATGGCTCAGTGACCACTGGATCCACAGTCAATGGCTCAGTGACCACTGCACCCACAGTCAATGGCTCAGTGACCACTGGACCCACAGTCAATGGCTCAGTGACCACTGCACCCACAGTCAATGGCTCAGTGACCACTGCACCCACAGTCAATGGCTCAGTGACCACTGGACCCACAGTCAATGGCTCAGTGACCACTGCACCCACAGTCAATGGCTCAGTGACCACTGGACCCACAGTCAATGGCTCAGTGACCACTGGACCCACAGTCAATGGCTCAGTGACCACTGCACCCACAGTCAATGGCTCAGTGACCACTGGACCCACAGTCAATGGCTCAGTGACCACTGGACCCACAGTCAATGGCTCAGTGACCACTGGACCCACAGTCAATGGCTCAGTGACCACTGGACCCACAGTCAATGGCTCAGTGACCACTGCACCCACAGTCAATGGCTCAGTGACCACTGGACCCACACACTCACAGTCAATGGCTCAGTGACCACTGCACCCACACACTCAGTCAATGGCTCAGTGTCCACTGCACTGACATACAGTCAATGGCTCAGTGAGTATACCTTCCAATCTATAACTCTGGAAATCTTTATGTGGGAATGTTCTCTCTGTAAAATGCATGTGACTGTGTGCACACTTGCTGCGGGTGCACATGAGCGTTCAGTCCTCTCTTGGGACCTCCAGACGGGTCACTCTGAGGTGGTGCACGGCTCTGAGCTCTAGCAGTATGGATTACAGAGCAGATTCTGGGTGATCTGAGGGCACCTAGTAAAAGCTCCTGGCCCACTTTCCGGTCTATTCTTACTACAATCTAAGAGGAGACATAAGCTTTGTTGGAATAATTACACTTCTTCTTAATGAGCAGAATCCATAAGCGCTTTGATTTAGTTGTTGTCTGTAAAGGATGCATATTTAATAGCCGTGCCAACCCGCTCAGGACAGAGACTTCAGAAAGAAGAAAGGGCTGGCGATGGTGGCTTTAGCAGGAGGCTTGTAAAGTCTAATTAACTTGTGCACACAGCCCGAATCTGGGCCGCAACAAATGAAAGGATTTCAACAGTTTGAAGTCCACGTGAACTTTCTTCATAAGCGGCTTCTTCACCCCCCCCCCCCCCCCCTCTGTTTCATTAAAAAAAATAACATCTCAATTAGCAGTCGCAGTCTTGAAGCCGCCGTATGAATATTTGCTTTCCTTGTTTTTAGCAGCGGCGCGGACTCGGGAATCACTCGTGTTTCTGTGTAACACTCAGGGCCGCTTTAATCTTCAAACAGCTGCATGTTGAAGGCCGACGTGCTGCGGGCGTCACATTCTTCACAGTGGCGTTTACAAGCTGCCGGAGTAAAGTGGAAGCAGTTTCTGAATGTTCCTTCCCTTTCTAAATGAACTTGCTGAGATGAATGTGAATTTCTTATCTGGGGATGATGTTATTGGCGTACAACTCGCTAATCTTCACCGGCATGGAGCGCTAATTTCGCCTGTTCCCTTAAGGCTTCGCTTTTATTTGTGAAGAGAGGAGTACTGTCGCTTCGCTCCGAATGGCTGCTATTGTACTTGTCGTAAGGAGAAGCGCCGATCGGGCCAGGGCCATGAGCGATGTGACGTGGATGATCAGGAGTCCAGTTACATGTAGATTGGAACCACAAAACGGATCTACATTTCCCCACTGCGTTTTTGGGGCCATTAACACTGTTCCTCCGTGTGAATGGAGTTCTAATCCTCACATGAACAATGTGGTGTATTTTTCCTACTCGGTTTCTTTTCTGCGCCATCAGTGCCTGTAGTTTCGGCACCTGATCCCCATCACTCAGTGTCTCAGGTTATGTTTTATGAAGCAGGAAGGATGCTTACTGGAGTTTTTTTTTTCTTCTAGTTTTCTGTATGTAAAATGTAATCATTATAGAATGAAAACTTCTGTAACTCTAATATACACTCACTGACAAAAAATAATAAAGCACCCAGATAGAAATATTGGATTGCTGCAGATATGTAAATGACCAAAAGTGTGGTCTGATTAGCTACTGGTCTATTACAGGCTCTCAGAGGCTTCTTCTGGGTAGTGTACCTCTTGGTGAGAGATCAATGACTGCTAGACATGCGTCTACGGCACATGCAAAGACACTTTGACTGGTTGACAGACTTTGAGAAGGGGTGCATCACTGGACTGAGAGAAGCAGGATGGTCGTTTCGATAAGTTACCTGCTATCTAGGCCATTCTGACCCATGTTGGGAGCAGTGGTTATGTGAGGGCACACACATGGTTTAACAGGCTCCAGCTGACCAAGACAGACACCAATAGAGAGGTCCAGTTGATCTGCCAACAAGCATGACAAGCTCCCACAGTTTCGTTGTCCACCATCCAGACTCGGGTGGTCCCCTTCATACACCCCTGTTTTTGCTCAGATTATTTCCAGGAGATTAGCAGAAGGAAAATGTCCTGCGATTGACTGCCAGCCACAGTCACCTTCGTTTACTATAGCGCCGTGAACGAGAAATCTGTACTGCTATGGACTGGAACCCTATGGTCTTCAGCGATGAATCCAGGTTCTGTTTGGCATCCCACAACAGTTTGATTGGAGTATAGAGGCCTGGTGGTGAGCACTTCAATCCTGCCATGTGCTCCTCTCATGTCAGGGCTTCCATTTATGCAGGATAATGCTCGCCCGCACACAGCAGGGGTTTCCCAGGAATGTCTCCTCCAGATTACACTTCCTTGGCTGCCCGTTCACCAGATTTATCAACAATCCAGCATTTATGGCTTCACCAACCTACAAGTGTGTGGATCTACAGGCCCATCCTTAACATCTGTGGGCCTCCATGCCCAACCGTATCTCATCTTGTGTCCGGGCTAGAGGCCGTATCTCATCTTGTGTCCGGGCTAGAGGCCGTATCTCATCTTGTGTTCGGGCTAGATGCCGTATCTCATCTTGTGTCCGGGCTAGAGGCCGTATCTCATCTTGTGTCCGGGCTAGAGGTCGTATCTCATCTTGTGTCCGGGCTAGAGGTCGTATCTCATCTTGTGTCCGGGCTAGAGGTCGTATCTCATCTTGTGTCCGGGCTATAGGCCGTATCTCATCTTGTGTCCGGGCTAGAGGTCGTATCTCATCTTGTGTCCGGGCTAGAGGCCGTATCTCATCTTGTGTCCGGGCTATAGGCCGTATCTCATCTTGTGTCCGGGCTAGAGGTCGTATCTCATCTTGTATCCGGGCTAGAGGCCGTATCTCATCTTGTATCCGGGCTAGAGGCCATATCTTATACATACACTCACCTAAAGAATTATTAGTGCCCCCATACTAATACGGTGTTGGACCCCCTTTTGCCTTCAGAACTGCCTTAATTCTACGTGGCATTGATTCCACAAGGTGCTGATAGCATTCTTTAGAGATGTTGGCCCATATTGATAGGATAGCATCTTGCAGTTGATGGAGATTTGAGGGATGCACATCCAGGGCACGAAGCTCCTGTTCCACCACATCCCAAAGATGCTCTATTGGGTTGAGATCTGGTGACTGTGGGGCCATTTTAGTCCAGTGAACTCATTGTCATGTTCCAGAAACCAATGTGAGATGATTGGAGCTTTGTGACATGGTGCATTATCCTGCTGGAAGTAGCCATCAGAGGATGGAGACATGTTCTCATTCTGTTTACACCAAATTCGGACTCTACCATTTGAATGTCTCACCAGAAATCGAGACTCATCAGACCAGGCAACATTTTTCCAGTCTTCAACAGTCCAATGTTGGTGAGCTCGTGCAGATTGTAGCCTCTTTTCCCTATTTGTAGTGGAGATGAGTGGTACCCGGTGGGGTCTTCTGCTGTTGTAGCCCATCCGCCTCAAGGTTGTGCGTGTTGTGGCTTCACAAATGCTTTGCTGCAGACCTCGGTTGTAACGAGTGGTTATTTCAGCCAACGTTGCTCTTCTATCAGCTTGAATCAGTCGGCCCATTCTCCTCTGACCTCCAGCATCCACAAGGCATTTTCGCCCACAGGACGGCCGCATACTGGATGTTTTTCCCTTTTCACACCATTCTTTGTAAACCCTAGAAATGGTTGTGCGTGAAAATCCCAGTAACTGAGCAGATTGTGAAATACTCAGACCGGCCCGTCTGGCACCAACAACCACGCCACGCTCAAAATGGCTTAAATCACCTTTCTTTCCCATTCTGACCTTCAGTTTGGAGTTCAGGAGATTGTCTTGACCAGGAGCACCCCCCTAAATGCATCGAAGCAACTGCCATGTGATTGGTTGACTAGAGAATTGCATTAATGAGATATAGAACAGGTGTTCCTAATAATTCTTTAGGTGAGTGTATATCATAGATTTAAACTGAATTTTCTTTGTGTACCTTGTTTCTCAGCAAGCAGAGGTCTTGGAACTGGTGAGGAACCGTCATTGAATGGGAATATCCTGGTTGATATCACAAGGTCAGAATCTTTGCACAGTGAATATAATTTTCTTCTTTTCATATTTCATTTATATTTTCTGTACTTTGGTATTTTTACTTCTAAATCCAAAACTGACAACTGCGCTGTGTGCACATGGCCTTAGAAGAGATCTCTATAGGATTTATTGAGGGGAAAACTGCAGGGAAACTGTTAAAAAAACATTAGAGTTGGATATCCAATATCTAAAATGGCTGTTTGCGGCTCCATCCATTGTGTAGCAGTCACGTGTCCTGCCGTATTCACATGAATGAGATTTGAGCTGCAGTACTCGGGCACGGTTACTACACAGTGGATGTATCTTTCTGCTTCTGGAGCCCCACCAATCTGGCATGGACGCCCTATCCTGAGGATAGGCCATCAAGCCTTAAAAGGTGGAAAGCCCCTTTAAACTCGCCTTCTCGCGCACCCTCCACTCCGCCTTCTCTTCCTGGCTGCAGCTGTGATGTAAGGTTTCAGCTGCAATAGTATACAGGACAGCACCGCTGCAGCCTGATGGTGTGGATGGAGCGGTGACACGGCGGTGGAGAGGATAGGGATGCTTTAATTTTTTATTTTAACAGCCTCCTTGCGGTTTTCCCAAAATAAATTTGAAACTGGAAAACCCAATTATTGGGTGGACAAGCAGTCCGATTCCTCCACGCTCAGTAATGCGGATTTCCTTTCCGTTGCCATGCTTGTAGTGCCGGCTGCTCCTGTATAGTGTACATGAGGTTCACCCGGGAATGTCTATAAGCTGCATGTCAGCCGAGGGTTTCAGCTGCGCTCCTGAGCACCGTCCCCCGACCATACGCTGCGCCTGACCTACATAAGCCGAGGACAAACAGGGAATATGAAACGGTTCAGTGACTTCACCAGGGCCCGTCCTCTCACCTTCAGGCGGTTTATTTTTTTATGTTTCTGATGGTACATGCTCATTGAAATATGGACGTCTTTCCATGAAAGTAAAAAAAATGCCTTTTCAATTCACCCTCAGTATATTACTGGTGCACCAGCCGTGCCGAAAGCAAAGTAGTAATGCCGCAACTGACAGATGAACGCCATTCGTCTTCCAGATACTAGAGAATATTTAGGCAGGTGGGGTGCGAATATCAGGGCCTACATTTCTCAATCGGTTTTCTGTGGAAAGGCTCCTGAAAGTTTTCTCCTAAGGATGGTCCTACATTTTCCATTTATCACCATATATTTTATAGGAGAGGGTTCATAGACTGATCTTTGACAGCTGCGCCCCATAAATATAAGGAACACGACGCGGCCATTCTGTGGTTCTGCAGCTGGAGTTGCTCATTGCCGACATTATAAAGGGTCAGAAGACGATGTGCTGCCGTCAAATCTCCCACTTACTGCTTCTAAGAGCTGGCATGGAGGCTACCACACCATCCGCTCCGACACAGACCCCCACACACTGCACCCTTTTCTGAGTCCAAGTGCCCTTTGTGGAATCTTCTAACATAGGGACGTGTGAGCAGCGCCTAAGCATAGACGTAAATCACAATCTAATGCGGCTCACTCTACAGAACAGGACACAGTAATAGGTAAGACAGTAACAAGCCACATGCAGCATAACCCACGACATAGCATGCAGCGGTCATGACCTTTGCTGTGCCTGCAGCACATCGCACCTGCAGTGCCGCAAGCCCACAGCCACTTAATGAATGGATCACTGGTCACAGATAAATAAAAAAGGAAGCGTTCAAAGTGGCAATAAAATTGTGTCATGCCATCTGTATAGCGGGCAGCCTTGTGTCCTGTGCCCATCCATATTAATATCAGGTAATCGGGGGCTTTTGGCCAGTCCAAACCTGACATTTTTGGCCAGTCCAAACCCAGAAATTCATAGGGTGCAGGGATGAGACTTGGGAGGGACGATATTCTGGATACTAATTCTCATAGTGGCACAGACATAATTTTTTTGCCTTTTATCAGAAATATAATAATTATAAATGGAAAAAAGCAAATTACAAGGTGTAACTAAGCAAAGAATGACTAAAGGACGCCTGGTGTCATCCATGGACAGAATCAGATGTGAAAGGATGTCAGAATTACCACCATAAAGTCATGTGCTGCAACTATGAAGTGGAATTCTGGAAATATACACATATCCTGCATATATTTCATCCATCCAGGTAATAGTTACCTATGTACAGGGACAAGAAGCCGGTTACTTTGTGGTGCTGGCAGGGATTTACAGACAGAAAAGTCCGCAGCGGCTCAGCCTGCCATTCACAGCATGCTCTGTAGACCCAGGAGAACCTGCTCGCTTCTGCTACGTTAAAATGTTGCAGGCCACTCTGTGGGATTCAAGGACTGCGACTGTCTAATTTCGGGGAGTCTAAATCAGCAGAAATCTATATACAGTTTATCAGATTAAACTCCCAAGAAATTCTGACAGTGTAAAATATCTAGAACTAGCATGTAACTGGCGGGCCTAGAGGACTTCCTCTCTGGAGAAACGTGCAAAGATGGATTCTGGGAGAAGGGACGGATATGGGAGATGCATTTACAATGCATTCAGAACGTCTTCAGACCCTTTCACTTTTTTCACATTTTGTTATATTAGTCCTTGTGCTAAAATTTTAAAAAATCATTCTGCCCTCAGGTCCCCATCATGAGAAAATGAAAGCAGAATTGTTTTGCAAATTTATTACAAGGGAAAAACTAAAATGTGGCCTTGACATAACTATTCAGCAGTGACACTTGACATTCAGCTCTGGATCATCTCCGAGATGTTCTACACCTTGATTGGAGTCACCTGTGGTAATTTCAGTGGAATGGACCAGGGTTGTCACCATACCAAAATTTTGATTCGATTTCGATACCAGAAAAAAGTATTGTGATACTCGATACCATGTGAAAAAAATAAAACCCCCTAAAAACAGCGTGCATTCCGAATTTTATGGAATGTCCGGCCCATAATCGAACAGTCCGATCCTATTTTTTGGGGTATGTGGTAAGGTGCAGAGTACCGTAATGGATGGCAGATACGTGTCACCGAGGTTCCTGGCCTCGGTGAGGTAAGAGCCGGATTTTGTGTGGTAACAGCAGAAGCTGTTGACACCTTTAATACTTAGTATGGCTGCAAAGCCAAATCCGGGCCGGCTCTTACTGGGAGTAGGTAAAGAGTCGGGCGGGTGCCTACCCCCCACGTTCCAGAACCAGGTTTTGGAGCTGGGATTTAAATTCCCAGGCAGCAACCTCAGCTGGGAGGAGAAGGAAGGGAAATCGCTGTGAGTCTGGGGGGTTGTTTGCAGTGTGTGGACCCCGACACAGGTGTACAGAGCGCCCAGCATCCTGGGGGAAAACTTTATGTGGCTGTGCGACCGGCCAGGACAGGACTCATACAAGTAAAGGAGCCAGGTGAAGCTCGCTGTTATTTTGGGTGTGAACTAACACCAAGAGACTGTTCTGCTTTTTCTGTTTGAGCAAATGTGAAATCAACGCTCTTTTGCTTCGTTACCTGGACTCCGTTTGCCTCTATGCTGCACCCGTACCCCTGTCTACCGGAGTAATTCCCCACAGCGGACAAATCGCGCGTTTTTTATTTATTTAATTTTTTTCTGTTACGGCATTCACCGCATAGGAGATTTTTAAAAAATATTGTAATAGTTTGCACTTTTTTGGGCGTGGCAATATGTAATATGTTTATTTATTGTTTATATATTTTATATGTAAAACGGGTGTGATTTTTTTTTTTCTTTTTATTTAATAACTATTTGCCCCCTTGGGGGCTAGAACCTGGGATCTTTTTATGCCTTGTCGCTTTCACCCTGATAGAGCTCTATTAGGGTGACTAGGACTTCACACTCTCCCTGCTTCCCTGTGCTCACAGCACCAAGGAGCTGACCATGGAAGGCTTCAGTAGCATCCTGGCTGCCATGGTAACCAATCAGAGCCCCAGATTACACTGCTGGGGCTCCAATGAGAAGCTGCCACTGCACCACCAATGAGGAGGAGGAGGAGGGGGGGACCCTGTGGCCACTGCCACCAATGACTTTAATACTGAGGGGGCAATGTGCCATTAATGATTTTAGTACTGGGGGGGGGGCGCACTGCACCACCAATATAATTAACCTTTAATACAGATACAGGTGGCGGGTGCCGGCGGCAGAATCACATAGCCGGCACCTGACCTCTGAGAGGTAGCTGCGATCAGTGGCAGTTAACCCCTCAGGTGCCGCACCTGCCTCCTGTATTTGAATTAATAAGCGATTTAACTTCATTGGTGGCACAGTGGCCACAGACCCTCCCCTCCTCTTCCTCTCATTGGTGGCAGTGGCACAGGAATAGGGAGGGACTGCTTCCTTCTCCCCTGTGCTGCTGAGGAGAACATGGCGCTCGAATCGATGCCGGGACAAAAGTATCGATAATTCGATACCCACTACAACCCTAGATTGGACATGACAAGGAAAGACACAGCCCCGTCTACATAAGATCTCACAGACGACAATACATCAGAGCAAAAACCAAGCTATGAGGAGGAGAGAACTGCCTGTAGAGCACAAAGACAGGATTGTGTGGAGGCTCAGATCTGGAGAAGGGAACAAAACCTTTCTGCTGCAATAAAAGTTCCCAATGGCACATGGTCTTACATGGAAGAAGTTTGGAACAACCAGGACTCTTCCTAGAGCTGGTCGCCCCACCAAAATAACTAATTGATAGAGAAAGGCCCATGGTAAGAGAAATCCCCAAGAACCCAGTGGTCCTTCCTATGTACAGATGGGAGAAAACTTCTAGAAGGTCGACCATTACTGCAGCCTCCACCAATCTTTGCTTTTTGGCAGACCGGCTGAAAGAAAGCCTCTCCTCGGTAACAGACACATGAAAGCCGCCTGGAGTCTGTATAAACCACCTAAAGGACGTCAGACTATGAGAAACATGATTCTCTGTTCTTTTGAAACCAAGATGGTACTTTCTGACCTCAATTCTCAGCGTAATTTCTTGAGGAAACCAGGCGCCGCTCATCCCCTGCCCAATACCATCCCTACAGTGAAGCATGGTGGTAACAGCATCATGTCTGGAGGAGATGAGGCGCCGCTCATCACCTGCCCAATACCATCCCTACAGTGAAGCATGGTGGTAACAGCATCATGTCTGGAGGAGACGAGGCGCCGCTCATCACCTGCCCAATACCATCCCTACAGTGAAGCATGGTGGTGGCAGCATCATGTCTGGAGGAGACCAGGCGCCGCTCATCCCCTGCCCAATACCATCCCTACAGTGAAGCATGGTGGTGGCGGCGGCGTCATGTCTGGAGGAGACGACGCGCCGCTCATCCCCTTCCCAATACCATCCCTACAGTGAAGCATGGTGGGGGTAGCATCATCTCTGGAGGAGACCAGGTGCCGCTCATCCCTTGCCCAATACCATCTTTACAGTGAAGCATGGTGGTGGCAGCATCATGTCTGGAGGAGACCAGGCGCCGCTCATCACCTGCCCAATACCATCCCTACAGTGAAGCATGGTGGTGGATCAGTTGGGGTGGAGGGAAAACTGAATGGAGCAAAGTCCAGAGATATTCTTTATGAAATCCTGATCCAGAGCTCTGGACCTCAGACTGGGCCGAAGGTTCACCTTCAATGGCCCTAATAATCACACGGCCAGGACAGCACAGGAGCAGCTTAGGGTCAACTCTGGGAATGTCCTTGAGGGGCCACAGCCAGAGCCCTGAACCCAATGGAATATCCCTGGAGAGACCTGAAAATGGCTGTCCACCGACATCCCCCAACCAACCTGACAGAGCTGGAGAGGATCTGCAGAGGAGAATGGCGGAAAATCCTCAACTCCAGGGGTGTAAACCTTGTGGTATCATCCCCAAGAAGACTGGAGGCTGGAGTCACTGCCAGAGGGGCTTCAAGTAAGTCCAGAGTAAAGGGTGTGAAGACTTATTTCCTGAGTAAAGCGGCTGAATACGTATTTTGTTCTCACTTTTTCATTATGGGTGACTGAGGGCAGAATGACGGGGGAACTTACAGCACAAGGAGCTAGATAAAATGTGAGGAAAGTGGAAGGATCTGAAGACTTTCCCAATGCAGTGTACATTCATCTGAAATTTGTGGCTTTAAAGAGACACTAAACCCGAAAATGATTGAGAATGAAGGGAACGCTGTCCACACATGTCAGTCTGGAGTTCCTGCAAGCTCCCGAAATAGTCCTAAAAAAACCATCACATTGGGCCATCTCCTCGATATCTTTATGCTTTAGGGTGCACACATTTATATTTTATCCATTTAGTGTCCCTTTAATGTATGGTACCTGTGTTTTTTTTGTGGGAAAACATGGACAGGTCACCCCATGATGACCCTTCTGAACATATGTACTTATGGCACTGAGCCCCCCGTCCTTGACTGGAATCGCACATGAAGGCGCCTCCCTCTGAACGCTGAAAGTCCCATTGGAAAGACATAGAGCTGCGGAGGTATTTGGGCCGGGGATGTCTGAGGCAGAGCGGCTGGCAACACTTAATGAGCAGCAAGAAAAGAGCCGTCCTATTAAACACCACCGCGGGCTGTGTATTCAGGAGTCCATGTTTGAAGAGTGTTTTTTTTTTTTTAGTAAGAAGAAAAAAAAATTATAAAACCCTCACTGCACACACGATTTTTAGATTTCAGTCTAGCTCCGGAGAAGACGGATGGGTATCTGTGTCCATATAGAGCTCTCCGGCAGCATCCCTACCTGGATCAATGGTCCTACAGATCTAAGAGAGACTCCACATTGTCCGCTAGGTTAACATACAGCCTGATGCTACCATCACTAAAAAAAATTGGAAAAGGCCTCATCTGCCCTTGGAGGGCTGGTCATTGCTCTATGGCTAGATCTCTAATATATGCTGCTCTAGAATGCAGAGGGAACCTGGTCACATGCAATAAATGGTTAAGACTTACGAGAATTAGCAAGCAGAAAGTACACTGACCTGACGTACCTGTGCCAGTTTCACATTCTGCCGCATCTTCATCATCACTGCCGTTGTAGCACTCTGCCGACGTCTGAATGAGGTCATCTGTAGGCTGTGGACAAGAAGAGACCTGCAATGTTATCTAGAGAAATGGGAGTCCGGTCCGAATACACAACCAACCCAAGGTGGAACAGAAGGGCCGCCTCATGTGGCCCAGTAAACAGACTCTGCTCGTGGCAGCATTTATGGAGGGCCGTCTTAACGTGTTGGTACTGGTCATAGCGGATGCTCCTGTCCCACCCTACGTCTGGCGGTGTGTATGGTATCAGGGTCTTCTCTCCTCCTACTCTGTGCCTCGCCGATCGCAGCAGCAGCTCGGGGACAGCTGGTAATTCCCTGGAGCAGTAAAGAGCCCCATCCCCACCTACGTATGCCATCTCTACAGAGCTGAAGTGAGCTTGTTCCTGTAGGACAAGCACAGTCACCCTGAAGGTAATCGCTTCACATAAATGTGCTTTAACAAGGGCTGCCGCAATTACAGCTGTAGTCATTCCTTGTAATGGAAGAAGAAAAACATCTCTTAATATTCACATTATGGCATTAAGCAGCTCCTCCGGCCTGCCTGCGATTAGTACGTATTTACAGCTAATTCCCTATAAGAATATCACAGCGATTCCCACATTGAGCCGGGCCGCATTATAACCAAGCACACAGCCCGCCACAAGCTGCGTTAATCAGACGCCTGCTGCAATAAACCAGTCGCACATCGTGTTAATCAGTCATTCCCAGCAGCCATGCGAACATTTAACCGGTTGTATTCAGCATCCAGCTTATTTCCGTCACAGCCATCCGGTTATTAGCTACACCGCCCGCCTTACCGCACAGCGCCCATGCCTCTGGCCAGCGTTACCCGTCACAGGGCTGTTCACACATCTGTCAGCACATTCATGCTTTCAGTTTTTACAATTCCAGATCAGGCTCTGTTCACATCTCCTTTCCTATCTGCGTCTTCCAGACTGGTACCTACAGCACACAGTCCCGTACACCGAGGGCCTGTACATTGTCACAGCATACCACACCACAAACTGTAGTTGTTTTCTGGCTCCTTCTTCAGAGAGTTTAGTGAAAGCTGAAGCCTGCGGTGCCACTTGTTGCCCGTTGTATCCTACTGTAGTAAAGCAGAATACACACAATGGGGGTCATTTACTAAGAACAAGAGGTGACCTGAGCCTTAATGAGATCTGAGCGCTGTATAATATTACTGTGCAGGAGACGGCCGACATGGACCCAGAACATACCCCTAATGTGGGCCGCTCACATCCCGACTGCCGTGCCTAACCAGCATGTTTCGATCTGGACACCTCTTCTGAAATACTCTGTGCTGCCAGGGACCCAGTTCCTTATGTTCTGTAACCATGACCTCGCTCTTGTCTCCATTCTCCTTCCGGCCATCAGTCCAGTGTATAGAGGTTTTCTCATTAAACATCCTTTTCACATAGAAACAATGGTGTATATATGATGGGGGTAGATCGAAGGTCTGGATGAGACCCAGGTCATCCATACTCCCTCTCACTGTGCTCAGGATCTACAGATAAATCAGTGGAGGAAGTGATCGGCCGGTCATTATGATCCTGTGTAACGAGCGATGGCCTCACAGCACCACAGGATGGTGGACAATGCCGATCTCCCAGCGACACCAACCGTAACCAAGAGCAGAAAGCCGAGAAATGTCACTGCCTCATCTATCTTCATCATCATCATCACAAAACCTCCACATGCCGAGCCGCTACTAGTTCAGGCTCTGAGCCCCCATATCACCCCCAGGATGCCATCTGAGCTCCACACGGTGGCATCGCCTAAAATCCTTCATTTCATTAACTTGTGCTGCTGAAAGTGAGAAGAATGGAGTAAATCTGCTGCCCGTCATTTAACCCTTTCCTGCCTGCCCTTATCTCAAAAAGATGAGTCAGGAACATGAACAGGTTCAGTACCCAGGACAGCGCCCTCATGAGCTATAAATTATTGTCCCCACATGTGAATAATGGCAAGTGAAATTGACTGGTAATGATCTCATCAGCCGACATGCCAGGCCTGCACTAGAGCGGGGCCCAATAAAGCAGTCCGTGCCCCCGCCCTCTGTGGAGGTTTATTCACCGCTGACAGTTATTACCAGCAATGTGATGTACGGCCTGTAATAGACCCAGATATTATAGTTATCCTGAGGATGGAACCTCTGTCTCAGCTGCACATAAACCTCCACAGGACGACAGCAGCTTCTCACAATATAGGACCTTCGTATTCGGGATACTGGAGCAGAACTTCAGCTGTATCTAGAACGCTGTAGTTATGACAACACGAAAGACAGAACTTCACAGCGCATGGAACAAGAGTGAGAAGCTTTTATCTACTCCGATCAATTATTAACAACAAAAGATTGAGCAGTCAAGAAAAACAAGAGACGGGCAGATGGTAGGACAAGGATGGAGGTCCGGACAAACACAGGGCACGGCCGTCCAGAACATGGACATAGGAAGTCAAGCACAACAACTGGAACCATGACCAACATAAGCTTCCACCTGAAAGGACTGAAGCGTCATCTTCCTCTGGACATGTGAGGGGACCAGTTCATTGGAGAAGACAATTCTGGAGTAGGTTGGTGTAAAAAAAATACAAAAAACACTCATGACACTGAGGAGACTGAAGACCCAAACACACTGCTGACTGGAGGAGAACGCTGGTCAGACTGGACAAACACACGGCTGACTGGAGGAGAGCGCTGGTCAGACTGGACAAACACATGGCTGACTGAAAGAGAATGCTGGTCAGACTGGACAAACACATGGCTGACTGAAAGAGAACGCTGGTCAGACTGGACAAACACACGGCTGACTGGAGGAGCGCTGGTTAGAGTGGACAAACACACAACTGACTGGAGGAGTGCTGGTCAGACTGGACAAACACACAACTGACTGGAGGAGGGCTGGTCAGACTGGACAAACACACGGCTGACTGAAAGAGAGCGCTGGTCAGACTGGACAAACACACAACTGACTGGAGGAGCGCTGGTCAGACCGGAGAAACACACAACTGACTGGAGGAGTGCTGGTCAGACACACGGCTGACTGAAAGAGAGCTCTGGTCAGACTGGACAAACACACAACTGACTGGATGAGCGCTGGTCAGACCGGACAAACACGCGGCTGACTGGAGGAGCGCTGGTCAGAGTGGACAAACACACAACTGACTGGATGAGCGCTGGTCAGACCGGACAAACACGCGGCTGACTGGAGGAGCGCTGGTCCGACCGGACAAACACGCGGCTGACTGGAGGAGCGCTGGTCAGAGTGGACAAACACACAACTGACTGGATGAGCGCTGGTCAGACCGGACAAACACGCGGCTGACTGGAGGAGCGCTGGTCCGACCGGACAAACACGCGGCTGACTGGAGGAGCGCTGGTCAGAGTGGACAAACACACGGCTGATGAAGGAGCGCTAGTCAGACCGGAGAAACACACGGCTGATGAAGGAGCGCTGGTCAGAGTGGACAAACACACAGCTGACTGAAGGAGAGTGCTGTTCAGACACACGGCTGGAGGAGAGCGCTGGACAGACACGCGGCTGACTGAAGGAGAGTGCTGTTCAGACTGGACAGACACACGGCTGGAGGAGAGCGCTGGACAGACACGCGGCTGACTGAAGGAGAGTGCTGTTCAGACTGGACAGACACACAGCTGGAGGAGAGCGCTGGACAGACACGCGGCTGACTGAAGGAGAGTGCTGTTCAGACTGGACAGACACACGGCTGGAGGAGAGCGCTGGACAGACACGCGGCTGACTGAAGGAGAGTGCTGTTCAGACTGGACAGACACACGGCTGGAGGAGAGCGCTGGTCAGACACGCGGCTGAGTGAAGGAGAGTGCTGTTCAGACTGGACAAACACATGGCTGACTGAAAGAGAACGCTGGTCAGACTGGACAAACACACGGCTGACTGGAGGAGCGCTGGTTAGAGTGGACAAACACACAACTGACTGGAGGAGTGCTGGTCAGACTGGACAAACACACAACTGACTGGAGGAGTGCTGGTCAGACTGGACAAACACACGGCTGACTGAAAGAGAGCGCTGGTCAGACTGGACAAACACACAACTGACTGGAGGAGCGCTGGTCAGACCGGAGAAACACACAACTGACTGGAGGAGTGCTGGTCAGACACACGGCTGACTGAAAGAGAGCTCTGGTCAGACTGGACAAACACACAACTGACTGGATGAGCGCTGGTCAGACCGGACAAACACGCGGCTGACTGGAGGAGCGCTGGTCAGAGTGGACAAACACACAACTGACTGGATGAGCGCTGGTCAGACCGGACAAACACGCGGCTGACTGGAGGAGCGCTGGTCCGACCGGACAAACACGCGGCTGACTGGAGGAGCGCTGGTCAGAGTGGACAAACACACGGCTGATGAAGGAGCGCTAGTCAGACCGGAGAAACACACGGCTGATGAAGGAGCGCTGGTCAGAGTGGACAAACACACAGCTGACTGAAGGAGAGTGCTGTTCAGACACACGGCTGGAGGAGAGCGCTGGACAGACACGCGGCTGACTGAAGGAGAGTGCTGTTCAGACTGGACAGACACACGGCTGGAGGAGAGCGCTGGACAGACACGCGGCTGACTGAAGGAGAGTGCTGTTCAGACTGGACAGACACACGGCTGGAGGAGAGCGCTGGACAGACACGCGGCTGACTGAAGGAGAGTGCTGTTCAGACTGGACAGACACACGGCTGGAGGAGAGCGCTGGTCAGACACGCGGCTGAGTGAAGGAGAGTGCTGTTCAGACTGGACAGACACACGGCTGGAGGAGAGCGCTGGACAGACACGCGGCTGACTGAAGGAGAGTGCTGGTCAGACTAGACAGACACGCGGCTGACTGAAGGAGAGTGCTGGTCAGACTGGTTAGACATGCGGCTGACTGAAGGAGAGTGCTGGTCAGACTGGACAGAGACACGGCTGGAGGAGAGCGCTGGTCAGACACACGGCTGGAGGAGAGCGCTGGTCAGACTGGACAGACACACACGGCTGGAGGAGAGCGCTGGTCAGGCTGTCTGTGCCCTCATACCATATATCTCTACATTGTGTCCTGCCACTCCCAGGAGTCAAAAGCTGTAAACCTGACATCAGGTGCTAAACCTACCCCTAATTGGACTATGAAATAAATGTACAGGTTACAATGGTCCATTATGCTATTTAGTCATGTAGCTTGCAGTGGGATGGAGTTAAGTATCAGGGATAGCAGGGGAATTAGCTCTTTTATGAGGGACTCAATGTGTCCTGGACTGGCAGAAGGAGCCATCTCTCATTTTAATGCTCGCTGCAAACAGCCAGAAACTTACCAGCAGCCCTCCTGAAAGGGAGAGATAAATCTGCACCTCCCAGGTCTGGCAATGTCGTCGTGTCAGCCGGTGATTTGTGTGCTGCCAGCACTGACTTATGGCTTCTTTAATGCACTCTCTCACCGTTCACTCCTTCGTTAAGTTTTATCCTCCTCGCATTTTTATAGAGAATACACACAGGAGGCCGGATGAGTGCAGGGAAGAGCGCTCCTTTATGACTGCAGAGCCGGGGATAAACCCTGCCATAACCCAGGCTTCATTCATGAGCTAAGAGATTTCTATTAAAAGGGAAGGTGTCATCACAAAATCTTTTATTAGATCATTTTAAATATTTTTTATATAGAGTTTTAAATTGTCCATGGCCCTACCTAAAAATAAATAAACATGTAAATGCAGTGTATCCTGGGACCTGTAGTACTACGGGCTTTCATTGCAGCTAGTATAGTAATTGAGTTTGTTGTGGAGTCTGTTGGTTTTGATTGGTCTTGCTGGGTGACTTTACAGAGCGGGGTCTACCTGACTCCTGTCTGCTCCGTCTCCTATTGAGGAATACTTTAGCACCTCATATTTTTGGGGAACCATCCAGTAGTTTTGCAGTTCAGTCCTCGGGGCATCGAAGTACATTGAGCCACTCATTTCTTGGGAAAGGTGAAGCCAGTTCTGCAGTCTTGTGCGCAGTCATCGCCATTGTACAGGAAATAATCATCATGTACAGGAAATTGGTTGAAAATTATCTTTATTTAATCAGAAACTAAAACATTCTAAATTCTTTATGAATAATCTGTAATTCTTTGTGATCCATTTACGCATGCTGGGGTCCTCTTCTACTGGGCATCTGAAGGCATGGTGCTGGCCTGTGTGTGACCCAGATTCTGAGCAGATGTTTGTCTAAACATACTCAACCTGCAGCTGTTGTAAAACTACAACTCCCACAATGCCCTGCTGTAGGCCGATAGCTGTAGGCTGTTTGGGCATGCTGGGAGTTGTAGTTCTGCAGGGCAGCAGGTTGAGCATGCCTGGTCTAAACTCATTTTGTAACCTTTATGACTGAATGCAAAGATCAACTCCAGATGCAACCAGTGCTCATTATACGAGGAGGCATCTGGTACATGCCGTGTCCATGACCCAGCGATCCCTCTGGACAATACGCCACTGTTCAGCCACTTGCCACCACCATAAGAACATCAGACCTCATACATGGTCTTCACACTTCCCTTCAGCTGTCCTCCAGGACCACAATGGGAGATCATCCTATAATCCCCAGCACCTCAACCTCTTCCCGCACAGCCCAGCGGCATCCATCACTAGTGAGCAGGCGGGACGCCGTGCACTAAACCCTGGATAAAAACTGATATCTTGTCATCCCCGGTATTTATGTAGCTGTGATCTGGAACAAGGCTGCTCGTCAGATTATAAGCACTGCCGTATCAATGAAGGTCACCCCTACTGAAGTCCTGATTCCCTCCTGCAGCCGACACACACTGGGAGGTTCTGACATATAAAGGCACAATGCACAGACGACATGTAGAACACTGCAGCGATCCCCGTACAGTACCGTGGGACCATTGTTTGAGGACACAGATGCAACGCTCTCAGTCACGGAAAAATTCCACAAGTCAAAAAAAAAGGCTCAAAATGTTGGTAGCCACTGAATGTGATCATCCATCAATCCCCTTCACTCCCCCCCTAGAGTCACTGCCACTTGTTCTGGTGAAATATCAGAGTGGACCCTATAAAGGCTCTGCTTGGCCCCCCATCAAAACTGCACCTAACTGCTGTGAGTGGGCTCAGCCCTGAGAGGGTTAAATCCTTTCCGATCTGGAGCCAACTAGCAGACAGCAGCTTCTCCTCTTACCCGGAGCCTGACGGGCATCGCGCCGCTATCACTACTGCGACAAAGCTGCCTCCTTCCGAGGAGATCAACGCTCTCCAGCTGTAGTGTCTTCAGCAGAAGGAAATCACTTCTGATAAGAGAAAAGTAGATTTCAGGATGAAATGCAATGAGCTGCAAGATGTGCCGTTATCATTACCTGCCTCATCTTCTCAGAGGCCTTGTAATGGGCGACTGCCCGCAGCAGAGCCCTGTCTGGTAAGAGTCTCCTGCGCAGCAGCACTCGCCCACAGACCGCGCTCTCAAACATGCACTTCATTGCGATGGAGAAGACGGAAAACACTAGAACTGACCCGTTCGTGTGCAGTAACCATTAGAAACCGATGCGCTGTGTGAATGTTCCCCGATGGAGAGCCGCCGTCCTGATCGGGGGTCGAGTGCAGGAACGACCAAGACCTGCGCGTCATCTAATTAGAGGTCCACACACTTAACCATCGCCACCCCTGCAGGAGCCTGTAAGGGGATAATTACTCAGCGACCCCCAACCTGTTTAAAGTGTTATTTATCTTCACATAAACGTGGATTCGCCAATAAAAGACAAACGCTAAGAAGCAATTTGCTGTGCTCTTGACCTGTGCAGCGCAGGCGCTCCGGGGCCGCTGATTATTCTCATGTTTGTGGATGGTTCCTGAGACAAGCCTAGTAATTAAAATGTAATTTCTGAAGAGATGTTCTGCTCAGATCCAGTCACTTGTGCTTCGTGCAGATCTGAGGAGAAGCGCACCCAATACCGCAGGGTCGAGAGGAGGTAAAAGCACCAGATACAGGCAACCCAGAGGGTCCCTCAAGTATATATTCTAGATTCCCTGTACAACCCCCATCATCCACCCACATCTGTCAAAACTGTCCGACTGAAAACCAATCAGAAATGCAGCTTACCGACTTCTACAGCCGGAGCTCTGATTGGCTGCATCTGAAACCATCTGTCTGTACTCTGCAGGGTATGACGTATGCAGAAACCATCGTCAAGATGCTGCTGAGATCCTGTAAGAACTGTGGTGCCCGCTGCTGTGGACTTGATTGGCACATAAACACACAGTGCCACTACCATGCATTCATGTGGAAATCAAACTAGGTGTTGTAAGGACAAGATCCATTAGGAACAGCTAGCCTGCTTCATGATGGGTTCCAGAAAGCAACAAGATATTTGTAGGTGGGCAGCTGAGAAACTAAGCAAAGTAATGAAGATGTGGTGGAGTGTGACATGGCGTAGTGCCAGGTGTGTATATGGCCGTCCTCCTCCGCTCTCCTGCCATGCACTGAAGTCAGCTTCAAAATGGCGGCACTCCCGTGACATTGGGCGAGAAGATCACGTACAGTCTGCATTACCAGCCTTTCCCGACAGCAATATGTGCTATTTAATCCTACAGCGTGAGAGACGACCGATGTAAGTCAATTCTGGTCTCTCATACTCCGGCTTATTGAACGCCGAGAGGGATTGGCGGCGCGTGTTCAGCTAGAGCGCAGGGGATAGATCTGACTTTTAATTGAATAAGAGTAATTATAGAGGAGCAGGTGCTGTGCGATGTACTGTGAATGCAAGAAAGCTCCAGCCCTGAACAGTCTAATGTGGAAACGAGCAGAACACTGCACCAACGGAACGTCCCTGTGCAACGCTGTGCCTCCGGACCCTCAAAACACCCACCGGCAGCACGGTGCTCTGCAGGACCCTCAGAACACCCACCGGCAGCACGGTGCTCTGCAGGACCCTCAGAACACCCACCGGCAGCACGGTGCTCTGCAGAACCCTCAAAACACCCACCGGCAGCACTGTGCTCTGCAGGACCCTCAGAACACCCACCGGCAGCACGGTGCTCTGCAGGACCCTCAAAACACCCACCGGCAGCACGGTGCTCTGCAGGACCCTCAGAACACCCACCGGCAGCACGGTGCTCTGCAGGACCCTCAGAACACCAACCCGCAGCACGGTGCTCTGCAGGACCCTCAAAACACCCACCGGCAGCACGGTGCTCTGCAGGACCCTCAGAACACCCACCGGCAGCACGGTGCTCTGCAGAACATATTAGATACCCCTGCACTGCACAGTGCTCTGCAGGACTGTAAATTATCCACTGACGCTTCATCAGTGTTACGTTACATATGAGCTAATAATGAACACATAGAATGGATCCAGCTGCTGTAATACATGTGAGCAGTGAGGACTAAGGCCGCACAGGATGAGTCGCGCCTTTGTGTCACCACACGGTCCACACCACTGGATACTACAGCCACTGAGGAGATGCAGACCCTGGGATGGCCGATGTCCCCTAAATACCTACATTGTCCCTTCTATGTAGTGAATGGAAATATGTCCTGATATAAAGAAGAAACAACAAGGCTCCCACCCGCACAGAGCACACCACATATAAGCCATGTATGTCTGGGTAATCTGAGGATTCTGAATAGTCACGCTCTAACTCACCATTGATCTCCAGAAAAGAAATACGGACAACAGAATACAATCAATATCCATCCACGCCTCTGCGGCCCGTGCACATTATTACGTCTGCTGTGTGAGAGCCTATGAGACCAGAGACACCTACCATAGATCCTGGAGAAGAGCGGTTCTTTCTGGTTGTAGTAGTCGACAAGGTTGTGGTGGTCTCCATGATGGTTGTAGAGAACTCAGGAGGCATGGAAGTGGTCGGTGTTGTCCCAAGGATTGAGGGGACTTCGCCCACCAGCCTCACACTTCCACTAATGTTGATGTGAGGGTTGTGCTCAGCAGCCATATGAAGAACCTTCAGGCCATTATAGTAGATACCAGACAGCTGCCCTTGGAATGGCCTCCCCCTGTCCTTTCCACCAATGGCTATCTGCGCCTGGGTATTGAAGATGGTCAGGGGCCGTCCTATGGAGACATCGTAAAAGAAACATCACAATCTCAAAACAACAGAGACTCTCACTAAACAAAACCTTCCGTGTCAGGTAAAGTCTGGGGAGAACAGCAAGGAAAACCCTCCTGACACATCAACACCTACAGCACGCAGGAGCCGGCGAACGTGATATTACCCCCTCGACCAGGAGTCTTCTGCTCATCGTCTATGTCTGATGTTGGGTGGAAGGTATTTTCTGTGGAAGCCAGCTTGGATGAGGAGACTGAATGCGGCGCCTACACTTTGTATTCTGAGCACACATCAGCGCTCATTAATTACGGCAATGTCATTCGGATACTTTTCTGTCAGGACAGACATGGCTGCAGTCACTTAACTTTGGTCCTTTGAGTTATTGACCCCCTCAATCATACCACTGACATTAGTACACCTCGACTCTGTGAAGAGGCAAGAAGTCATTGACTCTGTCCCCGTGTCTATAAACCTGATAAGAGGCCGGCCAGGATTCATTAACAGGTCGTGCATCACACAGACACCAATCAATATCTTCCATTGACCCCGTGTCCCTGGCTCCTCCACAGACCGCGGCTTCCCCTTCCTTCTGTTTGAGATGAGGCCAAGCACAGACGGACGGGCGCTCTACCCCCGCTCACTTACAGGAGTATGCCCAGCTGGATATGGAGACACCTGGAGCATCGATCATTCTCACTGGATTAAGGGAAAAGTCTGGAGACCTCGGCCACTTCGTGCTCCACCATCTGAACATGCAGTGTGGCTTCTAAACGCTGAATAGAACATTTTGCTTTCTAAACGCAGTTATCAACCATTTGTTACCTGGGTTAGACCTACACATTACAAGATCCCTGCCAGCGACCTACACAGGTCAGGGACACAAACGTGCAGAACGGTATCGGCCTCTTACGACTTAGGAGACCGCTCAGCAGCCACCAGCTTTCACCCTGAGGACAGATAATGTTATTGGTACCTTTTGTAACGCCAGTTCCCACTCTCTTGAACTCAGGATTCAGAAGTCTTGTGCCATCTTCCATTCCTGAGATACTGAGCCCTGAAAAACAGGGACCCCGGTTTGGATAAAAAAAAAAGTCTGCAGGCAGTTTCCAAAGAAACCTCGGCAGCCAGCTGAAAATGAAAAACTACCAGCCATCCTCCTACCACAAGCAATGTTAGGAAATGCAGTGTCGATGGCATTGCTGCGCTGACTGAGGAACAGCGTCCTCCGTACCAGCTGGGGATAGGTAGAACGTCGGCCTCAACACAGACACTGCATTATGCCAGTAGGGAAGAGCCCCTGGCCGAAGGCAGTGCTGACGGCCACAGCCGGAGAGATGGAGGAGACAACTGTCTTCCCTACATATCAGGTGTAATCAATTATAGACCAGACCTGGGGACAATGCACAGAAATGGCGGCTTCAGGGTTAAGGCTCAGATATAGCCTGTTCAAATTTCCAGACAAAATTGCTGCAATGTGGGAATTTTTTCTGTAGAAATTCCACTGCGTGGCCGAGCCTCCACAGAACTCGCCCAGACTACCTTCCACCGCCAGCCATTTCTACCCTAAGTGGGAGGAGGACAGTGCCAGCCACTCTTTGAATGTCATTAGTGGCATAACACTCAATGAGCTGCTTAATAGTGGGCTGGTGTGATAGGAGACTGGACCAGAACCAGCTTTACCTTCGCGCTGCTCAGGGTCACATTTCCCAGTGTTCTCCCATCGTTTTCTGAGCTGGATTAAGGAGAACTTGCAGTAAACTGTGACTCTGAGGAGAACATAAAGCCAGAGCCGGGTCTCTCCTCTGCAAGCTCATGCAAACTGGGTTGGAAAGACAGGGAAAGAAGGCGTATAAAGCTCTGGATTGCAGGACTCGCTGCTGGGATGGGATAGTGAAGGTGCATCTCGTTCCATCCTCCTAACGAGTCCTATCTGTATCCTCAGCTGACCTTGTGCTGACACCTACTGACCTGTCCTTCAGGATTCTGGACAGAATGTTCATGTGGACCTACCCAGGGACAGACTGACATAAACGACAGCATACGTTGCGTTATGAGATCACACACGCCTCTTTTCAGTGTCATTGAATGATCGAGCACAACAGTAATGAAGGAAGGCGCTTCTGGCGAGCAGGTGTATAAATGAGGGATCCAACCACCAGAAAACATCAGCAGATCAATGAGAATGGACGGAAGGCTGCAGCATGCGCATGCGCCGCCCCCCCCATCCAGGATTAACACTTAAAGGAACCGCGCACTATAGACGTTCAGGCTGCTACAGGCTCAGGGTTTCCTTCTTTTATGATTGGACTATAGAAGGGATGGCCAACCTGCGGCTCCCCAGCTGTTGCAAAACTACAACGCCCAGCATGCTCAGACTGCCTACAGCAGGGCATGGTGGGAATCGTAGTTTGACAACAGCTGGAGAGCTGCAGGTTGGCCATCCCTGGACTATAGGTTACTGTGACTCTTACTTATAGCGCTATCGCCATCTTGGTTCAGCAGACTACCTCTAGCGTTACAGTACGAGGCCTCTCCTCAGTCCCGTTACTGTGTCTGAGCCTGTGGAGCAGAAGGTATGCAGCATTCCGCAATCAGCATGCAGCACTGGGGATCATGCAGGGTCAGACCCCATTTAGTTACCTTTGTCTGGTTGGCCGTCATCTGGGTTCCGAGGCAATTTATAGGACAGTTTCGGTTTTTGGAGTAGCTCAGTATTGCCTTAAGGTTTAAAAGACAGTGTTATTAGGCGGTTGAGTCGGTTATGGGTCTGCAAATTTGAAGAGCTTTGGCTTCAGAGGTCAAGACTTCTGACTCATCATGGCTGACATAATTATACTGGTTTGTATGTTAGCAGGCACCGTCCATTCAGCCACGCCGGCTCCACCATGTATGGTACAACTGCACAGACATGGGCAGTACATAAAATCTTGTACATTAAGGCCTCATGCACACGACCGTATGTTTTTTGTGATCCACAAAAAATACGGATGACGTCCGCGTGTATTCCATATTTTGCAGAACAGAACAGCTGGCCCCTAAGGGTCCATTCACATGTCTGTATTATGGGTCTGCATCCATTTTCAATGGGGCCACAAAAAATGCGGACAGCACACTGTGTGCTGTCTGCATCCACACTTCCGTTCCGCGGCCCTGCAAAAGAAAATAGAACATGTCCTATTCTTGTCCACAGCCACGGACAAGAAAAGGCATTTCTATTATAGTGCCAGACCGCAAAATGCGGAATGCACATGGCCGGTGTCCGTGTTTTACGGATCCGCAATTTGCGGACAGCTAAACACTTGCAGACATGTGATTGGACCCTTATAGAACAGTCCTATCCTTGTCCATAATGCGGACAATAATGGGACATGTTCTATTTTTTTTCGGAACGGAAATAGGGACATAAGGAAACTGAATGCACACAGAGTAACTTCCCAGCATACACATACAAGGTGTGTAAAAAAAAAAGAAAAACGGAACGGACACGGAAATAGAATACGTTTGTGTGCATGAGGCCTAAGGCTTAAAGGGGTTGTCCCATCTCACAGTTTCCACTGCTGGGCTTACGGAAACTGCTGAACGGGCCGGCGCTCCACTGTGTGTAACGCTCATTGCAGTGATTGCTATGGAAAGAGTATAGCAGCTTCTGTAACTTGCCAGTAATGGAAACGGCTTGTTCTGCAATTGGAGTTCCAGAAAGAGTGGAGCAGCGGCCCACTCGGCAGTTTCTGTAAGCCACCGGAGGTCAGCGGTTAGTCCCATGGCCAAGGCCGAACAACGAGCAGTGGTTGGAAACCACACAATGCTGCTACAGCCTGTCGATTATAGAAGACCCTGCACACAGGCCCCCGGCAGGGAGCATAGGGGCATCAACAAGGCAGCTTTACTCAACACTCCCGACTGGAGCTCAAATCTCCAGGGAATCCCTCCGGTCACCTTTCCCAGACTAGAAAAGACAAGGGTAATTTTTGATAGCGACGGAGGGAGCTGGACTGCTGGCTTCATTCCCATAGGAATTTCAAGAAACTGAAGCTGTGACAGATGGATGCAACTCGCTGTCAAAGTCACTTACAAGAAGCACAGCTAAAAGCCCTGGGTTATTGTTGCAGGAGAAGGCTCCGTGTCACACTGCACAGTGTCTGCATCCTGATCTCATTGAACCAGGGCTCTGCTAGTTACACAAGTCCACGCTGAGCTGGCGGAAATAATGCAGCGGGACAGGTTAAGTGAGAACAAGGAGTTTACATGTGAGATCGCTCCATAGTCTCCCGGTCTGCTGCCCCCAGATCCCCCTCTTACTGGAACAGGATCTTCTGACAACTGTAAAGAACGCTGAGAGGCTCTGGCTGATAACGTAAGCCCTGCTGAGCCAGTGTAAATGATCTCTAAAGCCTGTCCTCCAGTATGTGGCCCACGCCGACCTCACTAAGGCAACAAAGGCTAAATCCTCCTGATTTTTAGCCAAAAACTGACCTGGATGACATCAGAAAGAAGAGAAATGGCAGCTGCCTGACAATATGGCGGGGGATGCTTTTAGAGATCCACTTGGAAAAAAAAGCGTGACCAGACCCTTCTGAGAGCAGTACGTCCCGAGAAGTCTGCGGATCATCTATAAATCCTCCACACGTCTGGTCACAAGCTCTTTAATACCGATGATTGTTTTCTGCTTGTCAGATCATGGACAGAAGAACAATAATCCCCGAGATCTGGGGATACGTCCCGTCACATGAGCAGCGGCCCACCTATAACCCTTCATTAAGCCTCAATACAATGGTAAAAACACTCACTCCCGGTAATCTGCCCATCTAAATGTGCCGCCATGTTCACCAGGTGATCTTGGCACCACATGGTTTATTAACATGTAGTCTTTTTAGACTATAGATTTCCTTTTTTCCCACATTCTTTTAAAATAAAACTTAACTTTTATTTTCCCTTTTTAACATATTTACTGAAGAGGCGTTAAATTAAAAGCCATCAGTGGACGGCACGGTTCTGGCTCCATGGCTTTATCCACATACCGATCCTGCGTTGTGTCTGCGCGCTGTCACCTACACACCATAACCCCCCCACCCGACCGTGTTATAGGATGTGTGTAGTGCGGGTACCTCCTGGGTAGTATTCATTGATGGGCCAGTTATCCACTTGCAGAGTTGCATTCCCTCCATTCCGCGTGTACTTCACCACATGGTACGCGCCGTCATTCACAGGAGTACTGTCTTCACGTATTGAGATGTCCACTAACCCAATGTTAAAGGTCACTCCAACCTTTCCCTGCTCCTGTGGATAGAAGAGGAAGGAAAGATCAGAAACAAAGACTTACAAGACACAGGCACATCCTTGGGGGTCTTCTCCGTTCCCTTACAATCATCTCCTGCACTATAGGCAACCCTCCATCTGTCTGCACTGTATGGCCCCACATATCATGACTTCACGTGAAGGGATCTCCGATGCAAATACAGTGTTCCCTTTTAAACAAAGTGGTTTAGGATTACGAGGCCCACAGTAAAACCCTGAATACATTTCATATTCCAACTGAGCATAAATGTTAGGCTTCCATCCTCAGCTGGCGCGCCGGTTACTGCTACTCTGGGACCAATCTAGTAACACTTGCAGATAAGATTCAGTAGACATCTGGGATATGGCGCACACAGGCAGACAACACCATGGATCACATGAATGCAGATCTGACCCATCTTCTCAGTCTTCCTATCTTTAGAAGGCTAGATTTGAGGCGGCCTGCTGGGGCAGACTTCTGCAGATACACCTCCTTGTGATGCCGGTCTCGGCAAATCCAAACCTCAGGAGATGCTACAGCTTCACGAGTTCTCCTTCTATATTGCCCCATTATGTCCCTATCATATTGCCTTGCAATCCTCCATCTATTTTACCCAAACCTAGTTAGATAATCTCAGATCCCCCTCATCTGCCCCATCATCTTATGAATGCAATAAAATAAAGAGGGTCTCGCAAGGGAAGGAGAAGCAAATCATGTCAGGGACTTCACAAGGTGCTGGCGAGTATGACATAGTGCTCTGTGCACACAGCAGAAATATGGCACCAAAATGTTCCTCTACAGCAACCCCCGGCACTTCAGATGTGGTGAAACTACAACTCCCAGCATGCTCCATTCACTTCTATGGAGTTCTGAGAACAGCCAAGCAAGTGTACATCTTGGGAGTCGTAGTTTTAACACAGCTGGAGGTCACTCATCACAGGTTTAGTCCATTGTTACAGCACCATGTGTAGTTATTTGGGTCAGAATATGGGTTGTCCTACTAATGTAAACTGATAGCGCTCGATAAGTTATGTGCCAATATGTTTTATTACTATAAGGGCAGCATCCAAAATTATCAGCTATTCTTATGAAAAACGGTTTCTACTGACTCCAGCCAGCGGCAGGTCCGAGTCCTGCTCCTGTGAACACAGTTGGTACTTCCACCTTTTGGTCCCAGGGGGCAGAGCCTGGGAGAGTGATGGGCACTGAGGAGTGCTGCGTGGAACCAGTGCATGATGGGAGGGACAGCGTGCCGCAGGCCAGCCAAAACCTGGAAAATGAGGTCACATCTCTAAGGAGCACACACATTTGAAATGAAGTGATTGTAGCCCAAAGTGCATATAGATGTTTTAGTTTAATGTACACCGGACCCAACAAATATGTCCTATGATACATCTCAATGATTGGGAACCAGAGGCTTTGGGGGTCATTTATCATTCGATATACGCCAAGTTATTTGCGGCAAAATCTGCGATGTTTAACCCTTTTATGCCGCTCACACCAGTGCCGAAAAAGGAGGTGTGAGCGTGTCAGAGGGTCGGCCGGTACGCCAGTTTTTGGTGTAGAACATGAGCTGGCATAGATTTAGGCTTGGTGTATGCCAGAAGATCATGGGCCAAAGGTAGGTAGAAACCTGCGACTCTACATAACTTCAGTGCATCCAGCGCAGAGGTATAAATTTGCTGGGATTAATAAATGACTCCATTTTGTAAAATCAAAATTCAAGCCTAAGGAAGCCAGAATGAGGGAAGTTTAAAGTGGACGCATCATGTTCCAGAAGAGAACCAGACCTACAACCTCTGCCGCTGTGCATGAAAGAACATGGGAAGTATACCTCCGGCATTAGAGGTGGATTACATATGATTACCTGAAATTTGTCAGCCTTGTGATCAGCACCCATCCAGCCACCCACACTCTAAAGATCAGTCAGTCATTCAGGAGAATGCATCCAGCAAGAGGCTTTTAATACGCATCCCCATCCATCTGCTCTAGATGAACCAGAAAAGCCGAAGAGGTTGAGTCATTGTGGGACTAATCTTATACTTCATGGAAAATATCGAGAAGAAGAAAGTAGCAAATGATGGGGAAGGAATGGAGAGGATTAGGACATTCTGAGACCTCTTGGTACCAGGCATCAGAATGCTTTTTCTCAGGATGGGGGTAGACATGTCAGAAAGAGGAACCTATAACCAGTCAGCAAATACAAAAGTGATTCTCGAGTTCTGGAGACAAGATCATTGCCTGTTGGAGTTTGAATTCCAGAAAACACTGATAAAAATGAAGTCAGCAGGGTAAGGATCAACCATCTGCAGGGATGCTATAAGAGCTACACAAATCTTAGGTGTGTTCCATTATTTTTCCGCTGTGCCCATTGCCTCTGTTCTTTTTGCTGCTGCTGTATACATGTAAGGGAAGCACTCGCTGGGGTCAAGCACAAGTCAAAGCACCATCCTTGTCAAAGTGCCTTCTCTTCTAAGCAGTTCTGGCAGGAGACAGGGATGCTATGTGAGCTACACAAAGTTGCACGCATCTCGGGTATGTTGCAGCATACTCACCGACAGATATCTGCCGAGTAGGACTCCCTGTATTGTGCATTTTTTTTTCTCACTAAAACGGACATTATATTAATTGGGTGAGTGCCGTGGATTATGTCTATTGATTGGATTTTTTCATATGTCTGTACTTTTTACCACTGAGCACCACCCGTTATATATCCTGTCGGATTGGACTTCCATGGTGTCAATGTGTGGTGCCAACCATTTTTTTCCGGGATACCCAACTTCAGCTTCTCACCTGCCACACAGAGAACTTCTAAAAATCTTATTAATATTCACTGTACATCTTTTCCTGTCTCTTAACTGTGCTCTCTGGAACTCATAGTCTGTGTGTACCAAACTCCCCACAATCCCCAACTTCTTTCTCTCTTCCTACTTCTGAACTTGCTGGCCCATGTAGAAACCTGGCTTAAACATTCCGACACTGCTTCCCCCTGCTGTGGACTTCACGTCTCCCATACCTGATAACAGGCATGGTAGAGAAGTAGGCATACTACTTTCACCACAGTGCATTTTTCAGGTAATATCCCTTCTTTTGAGGTTCACACCATCAGACTCTTCAGCCCATTCCTGTGCAAGTTGTTGTTGTCCGTCACCCCTCAGGCCCTCCCCACCAGTTCCTGGATCACTTTGCCGCCTGGCTTCCTCACTTCCTATGATCTGAATCACCAACTCTTATTATGGGTGATTTTAATATCCCCATTGACAATACTATCTCCCCATCGGCCTCTCTCTTTCTTTTTATAAGCTTTTCTCACAACTTACTTCCTCTGACAACCACAAAGAGGGCAATATGCTTGATCTAGTCTTCTTCCACCTCTGCTCAGTCTTGGGGTTTTCTGATATTTTTATACTGATGACCCATCGGTGGGTGTCCGACAACTGGGACCCGCGCCGATTAGCTGTTTGAGACGGCAGCAGCACTCCTATGAGTGCCGTGTCCTTCTCTCTTCTTTTCCTATTCTGAGTGACGTGGCCTAGGTGCAGCTGAACTCTGTTCAAGTGAATGGGGCTGAGTGCAAAACCATGCATGACCATTATATAATGTATCGTGCTGTGCTTGGTAAGCTGCAAGATGGCAGTGGCGCTTACAGGAAGGCTGTTGCCATCTCAAACAGCTGATCTTCGGGGGTCCCAGGTGTTGGACTCCCACTGATCAGATACTGATAACCCTTTTAACTCACCCTTCTCACTTTCTGACCACAATCTTCTTTCCTTTACTATAAAGTTCTCTCACTCTTCTCATGACTTTCCAAACATACAGAAACCTAAAACCCAATCTCCTCCCTCTCCTTTCCAGACCTGGCTGCCAATCATTACAACCATGGATGAAGCAGCTCCAAATACAATCCGACCTTTCCGACACACAACATGGCAACCCTGGCACACACCTGAAACACTTTCCCCAGCAGTGCTCCAGATGTGTAGAACGCTAATGGAGAAAATCACGAATATCTGCAGATTTCGTCCATTATAAATTTAAGCTTAAAACCTACACCTCCGACCTCTACATTGCCAAACAGAATTATTTCTACTCTCTCGTTTCTTCACTCACAAATATATTAAACCCTAAATATTTTTCACTCTCTTCTAAGCCTTAAGTGCATGTGGCTATCACTGACCTCTGCGCTGAAGACCTAGCCCATTCCCAGACCAGCCTTGATCGTCCTCCCTCCCACACTTCCCCGTGTTCTCTCTCCTCTTTTGACCTAATAAAGGAAGAGGGGCCCAAATACAATATTTAACCTCTCTCTTCTGGTATCTTTTCATCTTCTGCTGCAACTCCTCACATATCCTTCTCCATTTGCGTCTACCACCCTACTCATACTCTCTATTCTGCCAAAGACCTAGGACTAACATCCTCCGTAAGTCATACCTGTCATTCCCATTTTCAAGACTTTTGTCAAGCTGCACCTACACTATGGAATACCCGAGACAATCAAGTCAATTCACAACTTCCCCACCTTCAAACGTGCTTTAAAAATCCTAACCCTTTTGTGTCACCCACACTTCCTCATAGATTGTAAGCTCTTGCGAGCAGGGCCCTCACTTCCTTTAAAGGGAATCTGTCACCTATTTTGACCATATAAAACCATTAACATAGCAATGTGCAATAAAGTACCTTCATTCCTGCATGTGTCTTCTTTCTTTTATTCAACTTTTCTGATATGTAAATTAAGTCTCAAGGTGCCCAGAGGGGCGTTATTACTCTGCTCTAGTGCCCAGCCGGCCTTTCCTCCAAGCCCTGCACGCCTCCTAAGAAATAAATGTCCTCCCACATACTTGCTGAACGGCGCCGCGCCCTCCCCACTACGTCATTTAATTTATTCACTGCACCTTCCTGGCTTCCTCCTCTCTTGGCCTCCGAAATCCCGCGCAGGCGCAGTATCGCTGAGTGCCTGCGCCGGTAGGATACTACTGCTCCAGAGGGCAACAGCCTCAATAGTGTCACTGGGCATGCGCCGAGCCCAATGACGTAATCAGAGCGCTGTTGCCCTCTGGAGCAGGAGTATTGCACAGGCACTCAGCGATACTGCGCCTGCGCGGGATTTCGAAGGACAAGAGAGGAGGAAGCCAGGAAGCACCAGTGAATAAATTAAATGACGTAGTGGGGAGGGCGGCACCGTTCGGCAAGTATGTGGGAGGACATTTATTTCTTAGAAGGCTTGCTGGGCTTGGAGGAAAGGCGGGCCGGGCACTGCAGGGGGCGTTACTGGGCACTGCAGGGGGGGTGTTACTGGGCACTAGAGCAGAGTGATAACGCCCCTCTGGGCACCTTGAGACTTCATTTACATATCAGAAAAAAGAATGAAAAGTTGAATAAAAGAAAGAAGACACATGCAGGAATGAAGGTACTTTATAGCACATTGCTATGTTAACGGTTTTATATGGTCAAAATAGGTGACAGATAAGTTGTACATAGACAGTAATCTTGTGATGTCTTTTGTTTTGTACATGAGCCCTCTCAATTGTAAAGTACTGCAGAAGATGATGGCGCTATATAGAAGATAATTATCTGTGCCCAAACTAGAAACATGCCCATAGATCAGTTAGAAGGCTGAACAGCGGACAACACTCAGATGACATGATTCAAATGTGATAACTGGATCATCCGCCATACTGGCCATCATTCCTCACCACTGATCACAGTCACTTTATGAGCCGGACAATATAGTGGTGGATTCTGCCTTGTGCATAAATGGCTGCCACAACTGAGAAACAAATACTGATTTCTCGAAGTTAAAAACTTCTTAACGAGCTTTGGCGCCGCTCTCGCAGCTCAGTGACTGATCTGTGGCCATCTCCCAGTTTTGGCTGTAGGTCCACACGATGATCTGTGTAAATAGTTCCTGAACATCTGCTGATAACGGAGGTCACAGGCTTCCACTAGAAGTAAGAAGAACGCTGAAAGAAGAAAGTTTTGAAGCATAAATAGAACCTGATGACAACTGGCTGCATCCTGCAAGTCCACTCATTACGAGGAGCGCCGCACCCAGCCCTACTGACGGCCGTGGAGGCTTCTGGACAGTGTCTGGCAGTAATCCATTTCTCATTAAACACAGAAGCTCTGGCAGGACCACAGTGCAACTCAGTCCATCACTGACAGCTCAGTCATTACCAAAGGCTCGTCACAGGATCCTGATGAATCTGCCTGTAATTAGGCACTTTTGGATTAATCAATTTCAATTTCTACCTTGACGGCAACATGGGAAATCACTGAAGCTGCATGGAGACCCCAGAGCTCTGCCACAGGGACATGGACAGATGATACCATGACTGGACAGGTCGCTGCCTGCTGAGTGCGTGCAGAGACCATCCCCACCTATGGACAGTCACAGTCTTAGAAATGGGCCCATGAATCAATAGCAGCGGTCGGGTGATAAATTCACTCCTGCCTCTGGAGCAGCTTGATAAATAGCCCAATGTAGTATTGACAGGTTATGAGTGGATGAATCCTAGAAGGCTGAAGGCACCTACACCACAATAATTCTCATTTTAGCACCAACTGTGACAGAAATATTACAGAGAATCCTCTCCGTAAATCTGCAGGTACCTCGCCCTGGTTCCCAGACATTGCTGGTCAAGTACTGGCTAAAGGAGTGAGACTTTGTAAAGTAAGGGAAGTCTTGTCGGTGTGAGCGGCTTCCAGGTATTGCACTGAAGGACACATCTCTAATGGAGCAAAAACTATAGAAGAGGGTACAAGTCAAACAACAGCAAGACTCTGCAGTATCAGCGGGCTCTGTGTAAAATACTTATTGGGCCACATTTACCAAGCAGTTTCCACCAGTATAAACGGTGGCAAAGAAGTCACAAATGTTTATGTGCAAAAAAATTTCAGTAACATTTGTGGCTTCCCATCGGTCAATAAATTAATCAATGTGACAGAGCGCCCTATCCCTGGAGACCATGTTCACTTTTAAGTAGAAATCCTGAAAAAAGAGCAGGTTTTGGAGGTGTGTGCCAATCTACCATGTTCAGACTAGCTGGAGACTATGCATTCTTAATACATGTGGCCATCGACTTACAGAAGGCAGGGTCTCATCACATCCAACTGGTGACTACTACATGATCTATTGGGGGTAAGGTCCTCAAGCTCCAGTCCTCCTGTGGCAGAGGCCGTGGTCACTTCAGGACAGCTATTCTAAAAAATAATTATTGGTCTGAATTTGGTTTTATATCATGTCTGCAGCAACATGACAGCGATAAGCAGCTCCTGAAGCCAACCACAATCTAATGGACCGTCAGCATCTTCTCCAAAACCCTTGTTGCCAGAGGCAGATACTGATATTAGTAAGAGCCGTCACTAAATCAGTGGAATCACCATTTATCAGCAAAATCTCTGACTGCACAGTCACCAGCAATAATGGAAAGTGTTATCAGAGGAAGGGATGAATGACTGTCCGCTGTATACCCCCCTCGAAATCGAAACAGGCGAATGCAGAAAACGAGAGCTAATCCACTTACTATATTGTCAATCAGAGCATCTAAAAAAAAAAAATCCTCCATTACCTGCTGTGTACAGGACATGTCTCATTGTGCAGCCTATGGAATTACAAACAGCCCTCACCCACACATTACAGCCAAATGACTGGCAAGTAGCAACTCTGTGCCTTCAGTGCCATGACCGGAGCAGTCACCCCCAGCTGCCCCCCACCGTGGTAGCATTAATTATTCACTCGGTGTGTTTCCAGGTGTCCCCACGGAGGAGCCTCCTCCACAACACACGTCTAATTTAGGTTTGTCTGTCAGCCGACCTTGTGCTGTAATAGGATTGTCTGCACGGAGTACCTACTCTATGAGGGCCAGATGGAGTCCAGAATGTGCCCCATCAAACATCACCACACAATAGAACAAAACCGGCAAAGTCCTCACCGTTCATTAAGTCGCTGGGAAACTTTTAGAGATAATCGGGTCACGTATATAACCACCACAGCATAAAGTCTTCAGTCATGTCATGAGTGTCAATGGCCGCATGGGTTTCAAGTCCTAGTTCATGTCAAAGAGGCAGGTAACCCCAAGCACTGGTCAGCGGGGTGCACCAGACACCACGTACCATGGGCAAAGTACCCCACTGTCAACCCTAAAACAGAGCCACAGCTAGATTTTCTTTCACCGAGGACAAAGACACAGTTTACTGCCTTATAGCTAAATACCCTCACCAAAAAGTGTTGTGTTGGTGCCCCCCAGCACGTAGCCCTTCTCCCAGCTACTTCCTGACTAAAGCCTATGAGATAACTTAGAAGAGTTCATGCTAGTGATTCCTATGGCTCACGGGTGGATTGGAACCCCAGTGCCATGATGGAGACACTCTGCACCAAGAACCTCCAACCCATCAAATAAGCTGATGGAGAGCAAAGGGCCAACACAAACAAGGCGCCACCTGCTTCCACCACAGACTGGTCAAAACAGAGGGATGCGTGCAACCCAGTAGAACTACAATACTGAACATAGAGTCTGTGCAGCCCTGGATGTAAGAGGTAAGAGGGACATGTTATGTTCTTGGACGGCTCCGTATACCCACTCGTTCTCCTGCAGATTTCCTTCTTCTTCCCAGGAACATTATGGAAGAAATGGAGAATCTGTACCTTTCTAGGAACTGAACTATTATAATACCTATGTAGTGGACAGGCAGTAGTGCAGACATCATGCTGTCCGCACAGCAGAATTTGTCCATATCAGAGGCCCATTATCATACAAATATCTGCACTTCTCTCTTAGCAAGGTATCGTAACCCACAAGCAAATAGAAAGGCCCCAGAACAGCCGCCCTTCTCCTGCTTCTGGGAAATCAATTTTTGTCTGTTACACACTATGGGAGCCTTTGAAGTTGAGCAGGGGCATGCAATCCACGTCCGAGAGCTGGAATGGAGCTGCTGTCTAGATGCCAATTATCCTAAAGAGCCGAGGAGTCAGAGTGGCACATGGGGTCACCCCGGCACACACCAATTCAAAGCACTACTCTCTGTTTAATGGAAAAACCCTTCTGAAGGGAATCTGTAGCAGGATGGCTTCAATTCAATCAGCTGAGGCAGAGAGAGGTAGAAAACACAGGATGAGGGAACCTGCAGAAGCCGAATGAACGATGGGGGAGGACAGAGAATGCGGCAAAAGTGGAAGCCTCATAGAAGTAAGCTTCTAATGGGATAAGTCTAACCGCACCTCCGGAAATATGGGGGATGATGATGGGAGAACCACTCGATCAGGAAACCAGGTGTGGAAGATGGTGACATCAGTTCCTAGGATATTAATCCAGCCAGGTAGTCCAATCCAGGAGCCAATTGCAAGTGGTCATACAACAGGTTACAAGCCAATAGTTCCATCATTCTAGATACACTGGTTATCTGGTGTTTGTCTAGATTTGTGATGGGAAGACCTGGAACTGATGTAGGAGAGTGATATGGGATAATCTGGAGAGGAGGTGTGGAGATAGGTGGTTATTAGAGGACCTGGATGTGTCAAGTGGGGGGCACTTCTGGAGATGAGGCGGGTTGTGGCTACAGGAGTCTTGAGAAGAAGTGGGGCTTGGCTATGGGAGTACCTCAAGAAGAATTGTGATTGGTTATGGGAGGAGCTGGTCATAAATTGGGAAGATGGCTATGAGAGGACCTGGAAATAAGGACTATGGAAGGATCTGGAGATAAATTGGGTCGTGGCTATGAGATCAACTTAAATATAGGTGGGGGTGGTTTCAGGAGTACCCTGAGAAGCGGCTACAGGAGTACCTCAAGAAGAATTATAGGTGGTTATGGAAGGACCTCAAGATGAGATGGGAGGTGAATGGCAAGACCTGGAGATAAGGTGATAGTTGCTATGGGAGGTCCTGAAGGTGAGGGTGGCTACGGAAGGATCTGGAGAGAAAGTACGGGGTAGTTATGAAATGAGGGTGGATATGGGAGGACCTGGAGAGGCAGTTGGGTGGCTATAAAAGACTCAGAGGCTATAAGACAGCTTGGAGATGATGTGGGTGGTAGTTGTAAGAGGACCTTGCAACAAACATTCCAAAGTGATGGTTAAAGGTAGTCTGTCAGCTGTTCTGACTATGCAAAACTGCTGAAAGCACTAGGTTGGACCCGGGGTGGAGAAGAGCAAACATACCTTTTGTGGAACATTTATCTTCAGGGGCAGTGTGAAAAGGTTTTTTTGCCAGATTTTGTTCCAGTAAGTGCCCAGGAGGCTCCACAGCCCCGCCCCTCTGCTGAGTGACAGCATCCAACCAGGAGACCAGTACAGCTGTTACCCAGAAGAGGGGCGGGGCTGTGGAGCAGCTCAATGCAGAGAGCACTTCACAGTGAAGCTCCGCCTCCTGGGCGATTACTGATGCTAAATAAAACTTCATATTCACACTGCTCCTGATCAGAAAAGCTCCACATAAGGAATGTTTGTCGTGCTCTTCCTGGACCCCATCTAGTGCTGGCAGCAAAATACTGTTCACTTATTACCTCCACTTTTCCCAAAGCAGGCATATACAAGGGGAAAGCGACCGCAGCCTGCAGTCATGACTACATCCCTTCCTGTATGGAGAGCCTACGCCGGCTGACAGGAGACTGACCTGCATATTGTTTAGCTAGGAGCTGAGGAGGGTCTCACAATTGGCTGCTGATTGCCGGGCACAAACACTCTGGGCTGCGGCTGGTCTGTGGTCTCACTGCTTAAGGACTGACATGTTCTTCTCAAACAAATTACACCCTTTTAAGCCCTCTGCAGGGAAAGCGGGGGCGTGATTGGAGATTACAAGTAGCACCAAGTCGTGGACTACACAAAACGGTTTAACCATAGCGCTGACAGCACACTAAGCAGGAGACAGTTTAACACCTAAAGCCTGGCACTCCGCTGATGCCATTCAAGCTGAAAGGAAGCAAAGCGGGAAATGCGGCCTTTACCCGATGAGTTTATGACCGTGACAGCATCATTACGTTACAGATGAGTCGGTGCATGCCTGAATGTCCCAAAATCTAGCTGCACCTCCCCGACCTGCGGCTGTGTATATGAGGGAAGCCGACTACCTGCAGCGTGTGATTTGTCTTCACAGATCATCAGATCCATGGCGACTTTCAGTGCCGCACTACAATCAACAGCCTTCAGGACACGGACCTCTACACGTCCTCCCCCTGATGGATAAACCCACACTACAAGCAGACAGAGGCCGCCCAGACATCAGCCTCCGCTATCCCTGCCCCTACCATCACCTTTCCTGTGTTGGACCCAGCAAATTCAAAAATTAACCACTTCCCATCTGGGCCCTTTGCCCCCTTCCTGACCAGGCCAAATTTTGCAAAACTGACATATCTCACTTTATGTGGTAATAACTTTGGAACGCCTTTATTTATCCAAGTCATTCAGAGATTGTTTTCTCGTGACACATTGTACTTCATGATAGTCATAAATTTGAGTCAAAATATTTCACCTTTATTTATGAAAAAATCCCAAATTTACCCAAAAATTTGAAAAATTCGCAATTTTCTAAATTTCAATTTCTCTGCTTTTAAAACAGAAAGTGATACCTCATAAAATATTTATTATTTAACAATCCCCATATGTCTACTTTATGTTGGCATCATTTTGGAAATGTCATTTTATTTTTTTAGGACGTTAGAAGGCTTAGAAGTTTAGAAGCAATTCTTCAAATTTTTAAGAAAATTGCCAAAACCCACTTTACAAGGACCAGTTCAGGTCTGAAGTCACTTTGTGGGGCCTACATAGTGGATACCCCCATAAATGACCCCATTGTAGAAACTACACCCCTCAAGGTATTCAAAACCGATTTTACAAACTTTGTTAACCCTTTAGGCTTTCCAAGAGAATTAAAGGAAAATGGAGATCAAATTTTAAAATTTCACTTTTTTGGCAGATTTTCCATTTTATTCAATTTTTTTCTTTAACACATCGATGGTTAACAGCCAAACAAAACTCAATATTTATTACCCAGATTCTGCGGTTTACAGAAACACCCCACATGTGGTCGTAAACTGCTGTATGGGCACACGGCAGGGCGCAGAAGGAAAGGAACTCCACATGGTTTTTAGATGCCATGTCCCATTTGAAGCCCCCTGATGCACCCTTACAGTAGAAACTCCCAAGAAGTGACCCCATTTTGGAAACTAGGGGATAAGGTGCCAGTTTTATTAGTACTATTTTTGGGTACATATGATTTTTTGAGCATTCATTATAACACTTTATGGGGCAAGGTGACCAAAAAATTGGTTGTTTTAGCACAGTTTCTATTTATTTATTTTTACAGCGTTCACCTGAGGGGTTCAGTCAAGTGACATTTTTATAGAGCAGATTGTTACGGACGTGGCGATACCTAATATGTATACTTTTTCTCATTTATTAAAGTTTTACACAATAATAGCATTTTTCAAACCAAAAAATTATGTTTTAATGTGTCCATGTTCTGAGAGCTATAGTTTTTTTATTTTTTGAGAGATTTTCTTATGTAGGAGCTCATTTTTTGCGGGATGAGGTGACGGTTTTATTGGTACTATTTTGTGGGACATACGCGTTTTTGATCACTTGGTGTTACACCTTTTGTGATGCAAGGTGACAAAAATTGCTTGTTTTGACACAGTTTTTTTTTTTTTTTTTTTTTACGGTGTTCACCCGAGGGGTTAGGTCATGTGATATTTTTATAGAGCTGGTTTTTACGGACGCGGCAATACTAAATATGTCTATTTTATTTTATTTTTTTCTATTTTTAAAATTTTTTTTTTATTCCTTACTTGGGATTTTTATTTTTTTTTTACATGTGAAACTTTTTGTTATTTGATTTTTTTAACCCTTTATTTTATTTTTATTTTACACTTTTCGTCCCCCATAAGGTCATACAAGACCTCTGGGGGACATTTACTTCACTTTTTTTTTTTTTTACACTGTTGATTTCTCCTGTAATTGGGGCTGACATAGGAGCCCCAGTTACAGGACAAATGCACCCCTAGAGAGGCTGTACAGCAGTATACAGCGCTGTACAGCCTCAGAGCAGGGCTGACATAGGAGCCCCAGTTACAAGACAAATGCACCCCTATAGAGGCTGTACAGCAGTATACAGCGCTGTACAGCCTCACAGCAGGGCTGACATAGGAGCCCCAGTTACAGGACAAATGCACCCTATAGAGGCTGTACAGCAGTATACAGCGCTGTACAGCCTCACAGCAGGGCTGACATAGGAGCCCCAGTTACAGGACAAATGCACCCCTACAGAGGCTGTACAGCAGTATACAGCGCTGTACAGCCTCAGTGCAGGGCTGACATAGTAGCCCCAGTTACAGGACAAATGCACCCCTATAGAGGCTGTACAGCAGTATACAGCGCTGTACAGCCTCAGTGCAGGGCTGACATAGGAGCCCCAGTTACAGGACAAATGCACCCCTATAGAGGCTGTACAGCAGTATACAGCGCTGTACAGCCTCACAGCAGGGCTGACATAGGAGCCCCAGTTACAGGAGAAATACACCCCTATAGAGGCTGTACAGCAGTATACAGCGCTGTACAGCCTCAGTGCAGGGCTGACATAGTAGCCCCAGTTACAGGACAAATGCACCCCTATAGAGGCTGTACAGCAGCAATCCAGCGCTGTACAGCCTCAGAGCAGGGCTGACATAGTAGCCCCAGTTACAGGACAAATGCACCCCTATAGAGGCTGTACAGCAGTATACAGCGCTGTACAGCCTCAGTGCAGGGCTGACATAGGAGCCCCAGTTACAGGAGAAATACACCCCTATAGAGGCCGTACAGCAGTATACAGCGCTGTACAGCCTCAGTGCAGGGCTGACATAGTAGCCCCAGTTACAGGACAAATGCACCCCTATAGAGGCTGTACAGCAGCAATCCTGCGCTGTACAGCCTCACAGCAGGGCTGATTGAGGTCTCTGAGAGACCTCACACAGCTCCTGCACACTCCGGTCACGGCGGTCACATGACCGCCGGGCCGGAACAGGAAGCGCACAGCGCTTCCTTCTCTGCAGACACAGCGCTCGGTGAGCGCTGTGTCTGCAGCGATCGTGAAGGCAGGGACACCTGGGCACTGTCCCTGCCTTGTATTAGGGTTGCCCTGCTGTCACTCACAGCGGGCAACCCGATCAGCAGCTGCACGATTAGCGTGCAGCTGCTATTTCTGACGGGACGTTTTAAAACGTGCTGTCAGAAATAGACGTCCACCCATAGGACGTTTATAGTCTATGGGCGGACGTGAGGCGGTTAATAAACCCAGGAGGTGGTGGAAGGCAAGAAACTCACTAATTCCTTCAGCTCGCAGCAAAGTGACATCTCCAGAACGGACAGAAGAAACAATAGAGAGCGAGCGGACAGCTCACTTGGACTGCTCTGTCAATCCTTTTGATTACACTGCCAAGGGTTAACGAGCATCGGCGGGCCAGCACAGGCCGACTGTAGGGACCGACACCGAACATGACAAACATGAATATACCTCTGAAATCTATAATTACCAGAAGCTGTTAATTATTAATCAACCAACTGCTGAAGTCCTCGCTGCCGAACAAAGAGGCAAATCCAGAAGTAGACAGAATGCAGAATGTGTAGTGATTACCCCACACCGGGCCCAGCGGGACCCACGAGACGCCCATCTGACGTCAGCACTTGTGTGGATTGTGACAGAGCCGGGGAGGTGTGAAGTGGGATGATGTGGCAGAAATGCAGGCATCCCCCCTGACAGGACCCTCTGATGAGATGCATGGGGCAACATGTTCTAACCTGGACAGGGGACCTACCACCTCCTCCACCATCAACTCATCCTGCCTTATGCCTGTCGCTCCGAGCAACATCTGCACCAGGTGCCTGACAGCAGATCCTGCTCCCATCACAGAGGCGTTTGAAGGGATCGCGGGACTGTCCCCTGGAGCAGAGCGAATCAGGCAGGGAAAGGTTGCTGCGTCCCACGGGCTCGGAGCAGATGCTTTTCTGTGTATAAATCACACACAGCGCAGAAGGCTCATAATTAGAGAATGCATAATGATACATAAATTAGCGCAGTGCGCGCCTGCACAACGAGACCTAGGATGCAGCTCCAAACCATGCATACACCTGTGCACCTAGAGGGACTGATCAACAGGGGCAACGCCCAGACCAATACATAGCGCATCAACACGACAGCGCCCAACCGCACTCAGATACTTTTCTATTATACTCTATAGAAGAAAGCTTACAGCATTATATTAGAACACTATGTGGCGAAACCAACCTCGCCACTGGGTGCTGGAGAAGCCTGGTTGCCAGCCTCTTGCCCCAGGATTATGGGCCCTCTCATAAGCCCATTCTAAACTTAAACCCCATGGCGATTTGACTGTTTGTGGCATCTGAGCGCTGTTCGGATATATTGAGCGCTCAGATCCAAGCCACCTGGGGGTTCTGTTCAGTTTGAGAGGAGTTATGTATTTTTGTGTAGTTTTGCTGTTGTTGTGAATAGAGGTATTTTCTGTACCTAGTTGGCTTACCACACCCAGTTAAGCCAATTATGTCACACAGCCTACGGCCGGGTTCACACGAACGTGTGTGACCCGTGCCTGTGAAGCGGCCCGCAAATAGCGGGCCGCAATGCTTGTTCGCCGGCCGTAGGTCAGCCGCATCGGATCGCGGACCCATTCACTTTAATGGGTCCGCGATCCGGCCGTTCCGCAAAAAGATAGGACTTGTTCTATCTTTTAGCGGAACGGATCAACGGGACGTAACCCCAGGAGGCACTCCGTAGTGCTTCCGAGGGGTCCCGTCCCGTGCGGCCGTTCCGCGATTCCGGATTAGCGGACCCATTGAAGTGAATGGGTCCGCATCCGTGATGCGGAATTCACACGGAACTGTGGCCGTGTATTGCGGCCCGTGATTTGCGGGCCGCAATACGGCCACGGGTCACGCACGTTCGTGTGAACTTAGCCTAACTCTGTAAAAACTGTTTCTGGGCAGAAAAGCCATGCTTCCTTTGTTCACAAAGGACTTTTACTAACTTTTGAATCCCTGGTCTAATTCGTGCAGTTTTTGGATATGTTAAATGTCTATGTTTTATACAATAGCTGCACAGTTAAATATACTTATTGTCTTTTGCTACCATGTGGCTAATGAAGTTTTGTCTCTGCCCTTGCAGATAAATTCGATTACTTCCCAATTGTCTCCAGGACAGAAGACATTGTGTAACACTGTATTCTCCTTCCTGTGATAATTACATCAACCCATTGTGTCACAGGCAGAGGGGAGGATTTTGTGTGGAGTGTCTGACTGTATTGTACGGGGTTACTGGTTGTTTTACAAAACCCTGTGGGTGGTACTAGTGTGTAACTGTTATATAAGAACAATAAAGACACCGCTCTGGCTGTCCACTGCTTGACGGAGCTTGGTCTCATTCTTGGGGGGATTCGCTGTATGCTATTAGAGACTGATTGCTAGGAGTGTAAGCCGTTTGGGTGCGTTTCCTATTCGTCTGCTAGCAGCTATTCGTGAGGTTCCGTTCGGGAGTTTAGAGCATTCCCTTGTATGCCGTAACACACTACAACTCCCAACATCCAGACAGGATTGGAACACATTTAGATACACTTTATTCATGTATAGCAGGACCCCTGGAGCTCCAGTGTGATGACAGACTGTGACATAGGCTTGGAGCAGCACAGTCCCAGCTGGAGAAAGATCCACCTCATACTAAGCTGGACATATGAAGGCTTGGGCCCTAATGGCTCTGTCCATACAGAAGCATTCAGTGTTCCCCAGATCGACAGGGTCACACCCCCAGATCCTAAAAATAAAGCCTGCTCCAGAAACCTAAAAATAACCCTGCTCCATGTCTCCTGTCTCATACAGTAAGCTTCTCGAGGGGCAGTCTCCTGTCTCATACAGTAAGCTTCTCGAGGGGCAGTCTCCTCTCTCATACAGTAAGCTTCTCGAGGGGCAGTCTCCTCTCTCATACAGTAAGCTTCTCGAGGGGCAGTCTCCTGTCTCATACAGTACGCTTCTCGAGGGGCAGTCTCCTCTCTCATACAGTAAGCTTCTCGAGGGGCAGTCTCCTGTCTCATACAGTAAGCTTCTCGAGGGGCAGTCTGTCTCATACAGTAAGCTTCTCGAGGGGCAGTCTCCTGTCTCATACAGTAAGCTTCTCGAGGGGCAGTCTCCTGTCTCATACAGTAAGCTTCTCGAGGGGCAGTCTCCTCTCTCATACAGTAAGCTTCTCGAGGGGCAGTCTGTCTCATACAGTAAGCTTCTCGAGGGGCAGTCTCCTCTCTCATACAGTAAGCTTCTCGAGGGGCAGTCTCCTGTCTCATACAGTAAGCTTCTCGAGGGGCAGTCTCCTCTCTCATACAGTAAGCTTCTCGAGGGGCAGTCTGTCTCATACAGTAAGCTTCTCGAGGGGCAGTCTCCTCTCTCATACAGTAAGCTTCTCGAGGGGCAGTCTCCTGTCTCATACAGTAAGCTTCTCGAGGGGCAGTCTCCTCTCTCATACAGTAAGCTTCTCGAGGGGCAGTCTGTCTCATACAGTAAGCTTCTCGAGGGGCAGTCTCCTCTCTCATACAGTAAGCTTCTCGAGGGGCAGTCTCCTGTCTCATACAGTAAGCTTCTCGAGGGGCAGTCTCCTCTCTCATACAGTAAGCTTCTCGAGGGGCAGTCTGTCTCATACAGTAAGCTTCTCGAGGGGCAGTCTCCTCTCTCATACAGTAAGCTTCTCGAGTGGCAGTCTCCTGTCTCATACAGTAAGCTTCTCGAGGGGCAGTCTCCTCTCTCATACAGTAAGCTTCTCGAGGGGCAGTCTCCTCTCTCATACAGTAAGCTTCTCGAGGGGCAGTCTCCTCTCTCATACAGTAAGCTTCTCGAGGGGCAGTCTCCTGTCTCATACAGTAAGCTTCTCGAGGGGCAGTCTCCTGTCTCATACAGTAAGCTTCTCGAGGGGCAGTCTCCTGTCTCATACAGTAAGCTTCTCGAGGGGCAGTCTCCTGTCTCATACAGTAAGCTTCTCGAGGGGCAGTCTCCTCTCTCATACAGTAAGCTTCTCGAGGGGCAGTCTCCTGTCTCATACAGTAAGCTTCTCAAGGGGCAGTCTCCTGTCTCATACAGTAAGCTTCTCGAGGGGCAGTCTCCTGTCTCATACAGTAAGCTTCTCGAGGGGCAGTCTCCTGTCTCATACAGTAAACTTCTCGAGGGGCAGTCTCCTCTCTCATACAGTAAGCTTCTCGAGGGGCAGTCTCCTCTCTCATACAGTAAGCTTCTCGAGGGGCAGTCTCCTCTCTCATACAGTAAGCTTCTCGAGGGGCAGTCTCCTCTCTCATACAGTAAGCTTCTCGAGGGGCAGTCTCCTGTCTCATACAGTAAGCTTCTCGAGGGGCCGTCTCCTCTCTCATACAGTAAGCTTCTCGAGGGGCAGTCTCCTCTCTCATACAGTAAGCTTCTCGAGGGGCAGTCTCCTCTCTCATACAGTAAGCTTCTCGAGGGGCCGTCTCCTCTCTCATACAGTAAGCTTCTCGAGGGGCAGTCTCCTCTCTCATACAGTACGCTTCTCGAGGGGCAGTCTCCTCTCTCATACAGTACGCTTCTCGAGGGGCAGTCTCCTCTCTCATACAGTAAGCTTCTCGAGGGGCAGTCTCCTCTCTCATACAGTAAGCTTCTCGAGGGGCAGTCTCCTCTCTCATACAGTAAGCTTCTCGAGGGGCAGTCTCCTCTCTCATACAGTAAGCTTCTCGAGGGGCAGTCTCCTCTCTCATACAGTACGCTTCTCGGGAGCAGTCTCCTCTCTCATACAGTACGCTTCTCGAGGGGCAGTCTCCTCTCTCATACAGTAAGCTTCTCGAGGGGCAGTCTCCTCTCTCATACAGTAAGCTTCTCGAGGGGCAGTCTCCTCTCTCATACAGTAAGCTTCTCGAGGGGCAGTCTCCTCTCTCATACAGTAAGCTTCTCGAGGGGCAGTCTCCTCTCTCATACAGTACGCTTCTCGGGAGCAGCCTCCACTCATACAGTACGCTTTTCAAGGGGTAGTATCTGGGATAAGTCTGTGGATTATGACCGCTATAGCCATCATCACTGAGTAGAGGAGGACTTCTTAGCCGCTTTGCTCGGAGGCTGGCAGGTGTCACCCAGGATGGTGTCTAGTGAAGGAGCTTTCCTGGTGTGTGACTGGAATCAGGCTGTCAGCAGCCTCGTCTCACGCATGAACTACCAATGTCATGGATGAGGCAAGCAGAGACGCAGCCATTAATCTTACTCTGAGGGAGCGAGCTGCCGCGTGTGAGGTATGAATGTAACATCTGTTCTACTGTCACGTCTGCTGCTGCTGTACATGCGCTCCATGTCAGTCCTGTCCTCCGCGCGACAGCTCAGGACTGATGCCCTATGTTGGTCCAGTATAAAAGGGGCAGAGTACAGTGACCCATGGCCCAGCGGCTATAGAAAGAAGCAGGCAGATTTATATCATAAAGGGCAAGGATATCCGGACCACTGGATAACAGTCACCTTCATGACCCTCCCCTCTGTCTCTTTGGTCAGTTTCCACAGTGACAACTGTGATGATGGCGTCAACCTCAAGGTTCTTCTATGACTGACTGGCATTTATAGTCTGTGTGTGACCCCAGGTGGAGAGAATAGGCACAATAAGCCTGATGCAAACTTCTGACGTTTTGATTGGTTATTATATATAAAGCATCGGCTCAGTAGTGTATTACTAGAGCATTACTATTGGAACACCAGTGCATTACTAGAGCATCACTAGTGTATACAGGTATTACAGGTTCATTACAAGTGTATAACCAATGTAATACTGGAGCGTTACTGGTGCATTCTACACACCTGAAGATATCAGTCTCATAGGACACATGAAATAAGGAGCCAACAATAAAAGCACATATAGCTCTGAGTGAAATCCTCCTCCTCTCTGTATTTTCCAGAGTCTCTGCCTCACCTAATCTTTCTGGACATGTTTTACTGCACATCTCCCCTTTGATTTCTGAATTTGCCTAAGAATTATTATTCTGAGGAAAGCTGCGTGTACACCGGACCCCTTTCCCACCCCATGATGTCAGGTCAGATATAACTTACAATGTGCAGCTGCAGAAAATCCATTAGTCCAGCCGCGCTGTCAATCCGCACCAGGATTCCGTCTTTGATATAAGTACTGAAGCCCACGGCCAGCCGGTCAGTGCGGGTGCTCGGCCGGTCGTTATGAGGCCACGTGTACAAGATGAGGCCTCCGCCCTTCGCAAATATGTATGTTGCACCAGCTGGAAAACAAAACAGCTCCATGTTAAAAGTACGTCCCGAGACTGTATAACCCTTAACAATCTAGACTTCTGCAACCATTTTATTAGTTTATGCATTTACTGCGCAGACCTGTGTGTTTCCATGGTAACAGACTACAAACACACCACGTGTAGTCTGATTTAGCCTCTTTCTATTAATCTAGACAGTAGACGAGGAGGCACATGGCAGCCGGAGAAGACCATGCAGGTCAATAAGACTTGGCTATCAGCTGTGTATTTATTGGAGCAATCCACAGACGAGATTTATAAAAGGGACAGTTTTCAGTTCCAGAAGGACCATCTTGAGACACGGATTGCAGCAGCAAGGAAAATCTATGGTGGGAGAGTGCAGCAAACCACAAGAGAAATGCTGCAGGAAAGCACTACACGGGGCTTGGTGGTAGTCAGTAACCATGGGGGGACACAGGTCTGCACAGGCGCGGCATACTCAAAACATTAGCTTCTTAAGACCATTTGTAAAGTAGTCGGTAGACGTAAAACAGCAATTTAGGATGTAACATTAAGGTGAGAGGAGCACAGACTGAGCCGGAATAACACACCGAGGGTGCACAGGACTGGACATCCAGCGGGTGCAGCAGTCAGGACCCCACAGAGTCTAAACCTCCAGCAGTGTGTCAGTGTATTCATACCCCGAGTGAAAAAGACAAGTGTTGGCTGGTTACAAACACCATCTTAACCCCTGCACTGCTGGAGCAGAACAAACTGGGCTCAGTAGGACTGGGACTGGGTCAAGCTGTAAAGGAAAATGAAGAACTGTAGATCTATATTAACATTCCTGGCTATGGAGGGCAGGGATCCAATACTAATCCCGCAACAATTGGATAATCCAGGAAACCTGCGGAGCTGAAATGACAGCGTTCGGCTCCACAGGAATCTGCAGCACTCATTAATCCAGAAGGATTCCGTGTGTGTGACACAGGTCTGTGCAGCAGCTTCCTCCACACCGTCATGTGCATCACTAACCACGAAGAAGACGTCATCTCCAGAGCTGAAGTTACAATTCTGCTGTAACATCACATCTTAGACTATAGTGACATGCAGAGATGATTTGAGGAGTGTCTCATATGAGAAGCAGAGCATGTCACACAGTGTCACTAGGTGTGAAGTGGGAGGAGAGCCCCCCACCGACAGCACAACAGGTTTCTAGGAAACTTGCAGAACCATTATTATGAAGTGTCAGCTAATCGGAGGCCGCATCTCCCCAACAATGTGCCGCGCGGTCCCCGCTGCTCCAGCCTCCAAGGCTCCTCCTGAAATTAATCAGCTGTTCTCACACAGAACTTGAGAGTTGGGAAGAGACAGTAAAAATCCCAGGGATGAGGCGGGGACCCGGCCACGTGATGAGGACCACGAGCCGATCACAACAGAAGCAATCCAGAGAGCGGCCAAGAATGAATCAGCGAAACCCACAGAGGACATGGAAATGGTCAGACTTTAACTCTTTGTGCCAGATGCTTCTAACACCATGCACTGTGCTGCAGTATACATTGTGGGGGAGAGTCATCAAAACTGGGTGCAAAGCAAATCGGGCCCAACTGCCCACAGCAACAAATTGGATTCCACCTGTAATTTTTCCCAAGTTCCATTGTAACAGTTTTCATAAATCTCACCCGAACCATGGGCCCAGAGCAGACTCTCCATTCCACCATTTGGAGTATTTCAAGATCCATCAGCACCAAGCGCCGTTCACATGTAAAGAGACTTACTAAACTTTATATTACCTGCAGGATAAGTAATGTACACAGCGACTGTACCAGCAGAATAGCGAGTGCAGCTCTGGAGTATAATACAGGATATAACTCCGGATCAGTACAGGATGAGTAATGTATGTACACAGTGACTGCACCAGCAGAACAATGAGTGCAGCTCTGGAGTATAATACAGGATGTAACTCAGGATCAGTACAGGATAAGTAATGTATGTACACAGTGACTGCACCAGCAGAATAGTGAGTGCAGCTCTGGAGTATAATACAGGATGTAACTCAGGATCAGTACAGGATAAGTAATGTATGTACTCAGTGACTGCACCAGCAGAATAGTGAGTGCAGCTCTGGAGTATAATACAGGATGTAACTCAGGATCAGTACAGGATAAGTAATGTATGTACACAGTGACTGCACCAGCAGAATAGTGAGTGCAGCTCTGGAGTATAATACAGGATGGAACTCAGGATCAGTACAGGATAAGTAATGTATGTACATAGTGACTCCACCAGCAGAATAGTGAGTGCAGCTCTGGAGTATAATACAGGATGTAACTCAGGATCAGTACAGGATAAGTAATGTATGTACACACTGACAGCACCAGCAGAATAGTGAGTGCAGCTCTGGAGTATAATACAGGATGTAACTCAGGATCAGTACAGGATAAGTAATGTATGTACACCGTGATTGCACCAGCAGAATAGTGAGTGCAGCTCTGGCGTATAATACAGAATGTAACTCAGGATCAGTACAGGATAAGTAATGTATGTACACAGTGACTCCACCAGCAGAATAGTGAGTGCAGCTCTGGAGTATAATACAGGATGGAACTCAGGATCAGTACAGGATAAGTAATGTATGTACACACTGACAGCACCAGCAGAATAGTGAGTGCAGCTCTGGAGTATAATACAGGATGTAACTCAGGATCAGTACAGGATAAGTAATGTATGTACACAGTGACTGCACCAGCAGAATAGTGAGTGCAGCTCTGGAGTATAATACAGGATGTAACTCAGGATCAGTACAGAATAAGTAATGTATGTACACAGTGACTGCACCAGCAGAATAGTGAGTGCAGCTCTGGAGTATAATACAGGATGTAACTCAGGATCAGTACAGGATAAGTAATGTATGTACACAGTGACTGCACCAGCAGAATAGTGAGTGCAGCTCTGGAGTATAATACAGGATATATCTCAGGATCAGAACAGGATAAGTAATGTCTGTACACAGTGACTGCACCAGCAGAATAGTGAGTGCAGCTCTGGAGTATAATACAGGATGTAACTCAGGATCAGTACAGGATAAGTAATGTATGTACACAGTGACTCCACCAGCAGAATAGTGAGTGCAGCTCTGGAGTATAATACAGGATGTAACTCAGGATCAGTACAGGATAAGTAATGTATGTACACAGTGACTGCACCAGCAGAATAGTGAGTGCAGCTCTGGAGTATAATACAGGATGTAACTCAGGATCAGTACAGGATAAGTAATGTATGTACACACTGACAGCACCAGCAGAATAGTGAGTGCAGCTCTGGAGTATAATACAGGATGTAACTCAGGATCAGTACAGGATAAGTAATGTATGTACACACTGACAGCACCAGCAGAATAGTGAGTGCAGCTCTGGAGTATAATACAGGATGTAACTCAGGATCAGTACAGGATAAGTAATGTATGTACACCGTGATTGCACCAGCAGAATAGTGAGTGCAGCTCTGGAGTATAATACAGAATGTAACTCAGGATCAGTACAGGATAAGTAATGTATGTACACACTGACAGTAGTAACAGCAGTAACTCGTGTAGGTGTGATATATAGACCACCTGGTCAAGTTAAAGAACTAGATGATCTACTAGTTGAAGAAATAGCTAAAATGACAATGAAAGGAGAAGTTATCATTATGGGAGATTTCAATCTTCCAGATATAAACTGGAAAACCAAAATAGCAAGTTCTACCAGGAGTACAGATATTCTAAATTCCCTACTGGGGTTATCTCTACAACAAGTGGTTGAGGAGCCAACCCGGAGGGAGGCCATTTTGGATTTGGTATTCACAAATGGGGATTCGGTATATGATGTCATTGTAGGCGAAACCTTGGGATCTAGTGATCACCAGTCAGTGTGGTTTAATATAAGAACTGTGAAAGAGTCCCACCACACAAAAACAAAAGTTTTAGATTTTAGAAAAACAGACTTTTCAAAAATGAAATTAGTCATAAATGAGTCCTTATCAGACTGGAACGGATTACATGGAGTCCAGGAGAAATGGGACTACTTAAAAGGTGCATTATTGAAGGCAACAGAAAATTGCATTAGACTCGTCAGTAAAAGCAAAAAAAGGAGGAGACCAATGTGGTACTCAGCAGAAGTGGCCCAAATCATTAAAAATAAAAAGCTAGCATTTTGTAATTATAAAAAAACCCAGAGCAATGAAGATAAGGAAATCTACAAGATTAGGCAGAGAGAGGCCAAGCAAGTTATAAGAACTTCTAAAGCGCAGGCAGAAGAAAAACGAGCTCAGTCTATCAAAGAAGGGGATAAGACATTCTTCAGATATATAAATGAAAAAAGGAAATTAAAACAAGGAATAACTAAATTAAAAACAAAGGACGGAAGGTATGTAGAAGAGAATAAAGGGCTAGCCGACTGCCTTAATGAATTCTTCTGTTCAGTTTTTACAAAAGAAAAAGGAGAAGGACCTCCACTAGAAAGAATGACTATTAAATCGTTTGATGCATGTATCTTTACAGAGGAAGATGTTCTAAGTTTGCTGTCTAAGGTGAAGACAGATAAGTCACAGGGGCCTGATGAGATACACCCAAAATTATTAAAAGAGCTTAGTGGTGAGCTGGCAAAACCGTTAACAGATTTATTTAACCAATCATTAGTAACAGGAGTCGTCCCGGAAGATTGGAAATTGGCAAATGTCGTGCCCATTCACAAGAAAGGTAGTAGGGAGGAATCGAGCAACTATAGACCAGTGAGTCTGACATCAATAGTAGGCAAATTAATGGAAACCCTATTAAAGGATAGGATTGTGGAACATCTAAAATCCCATGGATTGCAAGATGAAAAACAACATGGGTTTACTTCAGGGAGATCATGTCAAACAAATCTTATAGATTTTTTTGACTGGGTGAATAAAATAATAGACGGTGGAGGTGCAGTAGACATCGCATATCTAGATTTTAGTAAGGCTTTTGACACTGTCCCACATAGAAGACTTATCAATAAACTGCAGTCATTGAGCATGGACTCCCATATTGTTGAGTGGATTAGGCAGTGGCTGAGTGACAGACAACAGAGGGTTGTAGTCAATGGAGAACATTCAAAACAAGGTAATGTTACCAGTGGGGTTCCACAGGGATCTGTACTGGGACCAATTTTGTTTAATATCTTCATAAGTGATATTGCAAAAGGCCTCGCTGGTAAGGTTTGTCTTTTTGCTGATGACACAAAGATATGTAACAGGGTTGATGTTCCTGGAGGGAAACGCCAAATGGAAAAGGATTTAGGAAAACTAGAAGAATGGTCAGAACTCTGGAAACTGAAATTTAATGTGGATAAGTGCAAGATAATGCACCTGGGGCGTAAAAACCCAAGGGCAGAATATAGAATATTTGACACAGTCCTGACCTCAGTATCTGAGGAAAGGGATTTAGGAGTAATTATTTCAGAAGACTTAAAGGTGGTAAGACAATGTAATAGAGCAGCACGAAATGCCAGCAGAATGCTTGGATGTATAGGGAGAGGTATAAGCAGTAGAAAGAGTGAAGTGCTTATGCCGCTGTACAGAACACTGGTGAGACCTCACTTGGAGTATTGTGCGCAGTACTGGAGGCCATATCTCCAGAAGGATATAGATACTCTAGAGAGAGTTCAGAGAAGAGCTACTAAACTAGTACATGGATTGCAGGATAAAACTTACCAGGAAAGGTTAAAGGACCTTAATATGTATAGCTTGGAAGAAAGAAGAGACAGAGGGGAGATGAGAGAAACTGCTAAATACATAAAGGGAATCAACTCGGTAAAGGAAGAGAGCATATTTAAAAGAAGAAAAACTACCACAAGAGGACACAGTTTTAAATTAGAGGGGCAAAGGTTTAAAAGTAATATAAGGAAGTATTACTTTACTGAGAGAGTAGTGGATGCATGGAATAGCCTTCCTGCAGAAGTGGTAGCTGCAAATACAGTGAAGGGGTTTAAGCATGCATGGGATAGGCATAAGGCCATCCTTCATATAAGATAGGGCCGGGGGCTATCCATAGTACTCAGTATATTGGGCAGACTAGATGGGCCAAATGGTTCTTATCTGCCGACACATTCTATGTTTCTATGTTTCTATGACAGCACCAGCAGAATAGTGAGTGCAGCTCTGGAGTAGAATACAGGATGTAACTCAGGATCAGTACAGGATAAGTAATGTATGTACACAGTGACTGCACCAGCAGAATAGTGAGTGCAGCTCTGGAGTATAATACAGGATGCAACTCAGGATCAGTACAGGATAAGTAATGTAATGTATGTACACAGTGACTGCACCAGCAGAATAGTGAGTGCAGCTCTGGAGTATAATACAGGATGTAACTCAGGATCAGTACAGGATAAGTAATGTATGTACACCGTGATTGCACCAGCAGAATAGTGAGTGCAGCTCTGGCGTATAATACAGGATGTAACTCAGGATCAGTACAGGATAAGTAATGTATGTACACACTGACAGCACCAGCAGAATAGTGAGTGCAGCTCTGGAGTATAATACAGGATGTAACTCAGGATCAGTACAGGATAAGTAATGTATGTACACCGTGATTGCACCAGCAGAATAGTGAGTGCAGCTCTGGCGTATAATACAGGATGTAACTCAGGATCAGTACAGGATAAGTAATGTATGTACACACTGACAGCACCAGCAGAATAGTGAGTGCAGCTGTGGAGTATAATACAGGATGTAACTCAGGATCGGTACAGGATAAGTAATGTATGTACACAGTGACTGCACCAGCAGAATAGTGAGTGCAGCTCTGGAGTATAATACAGGATGTAACTCAGGATCAGTACAGGATAAGTAATGTATGTACACAGTGACTCCACCAGCAGAATAGTGAGTGCAGCTCTGGAGTATAATACAGGATGTAACTCAGGATCAGTACAGGATAAGTAATGTATGTACACAGTGACTGCACCAGCAGAATAGTGAGTGCAGCTCTGAGGTATAATACAGGATGTAACTCAGGGTCAGTACAGGATAAGTAATGTATGTTCACAGTGACTGCACCAGCAGAACAATGATTGCAGCTCTGGAGTATAATACAGGATGTAACTCAGGATCAGTACAGGATAAGTAATGTATGTACACAGTGACTGCACCAGCAGAATAGTGAGTGCAGCTCTGGAGTATAATACAGGATGTAACTCAGGATCAGTAGAGGATAAGTAATGTATGTACACAGTGACTGCACCAGCAGAATAGTGAGTGCAGCTCTGGAGTGTAATACAGGATGTAACTCAGGATCAGTAGAGGATAAGTAATGTATGTACACAGTGACTGCACCAGCAGAATAGTGAGTGCAGCTCTGGAGTAGAATACAGGATGTAACTCAGGATCAGTACAGGATAAGTAATGTATGTACACAGTGACTGCACCAGCAGAATAGTGAGTGCAGCTCTGGCGTATAATACAGGATGTAACTCAGGATCAGTACAGGATAAGTAATGTATGTACACACTGACAGCACCAGCAGAATAGTGAGTGCAGCTCTGGAGTATAATACAGGATGTAACTCAGGATCAGTACAGGATAAGTAATGTATGTACACCGTGATTGCACCAGCAGAATAGTGAGTGCAGCTCTGGCGTATAATACAGGATGTAACTCAGGATCAGTACAGGATAAGTAATGTATGTACACACTGACAGCACCAGCAGAATAGTGAGTGCAGCTGTGGAGTATAATACAGGATGTAACTCAGGATCGGTACAGGATAAGTAATGTATGTACACAGTGACTGCACCAGCAGAATAGTGAGTGCAGCTCTGGAGTATAATACAGGATGTAACTCAGGATCAGTACAGGATAAGTAATGTATGTACACAGTGACTCCACCAGCAGAATAGTGAGTGCAGCTCTGGAGTATAATACAGGATGTAACTCAGGATCAGTACAGGATAAGTAATGTATGTACACAGTGACTGCACCAGCAGAATAGTGAGTGCAGCTCTGAGGTATAATACAGGATGTAACTCAGGGTCAGTACAGGATAAGTAATGTATGTTCACAGTGACTGCACCAGCAGAACAATGATTGCAGCTCTGGAGTATAATACAGGATGTAACTCAGGATCAGTACAGGATAAGTAATGTATGTACACAGTGACTGCACCAGCAGAATAGTGAGTGCAGCTCTGGAGTATAATACAGGATGTAACTCAGGATCAGTAGAGGATAAGTAATGTATGTACACAGTGACTGCACCAGCAGAATAGTGAGTGCAGCTCTGGAGTGTAATACAGGATGTAACTCAGGATCAGTAGAGGATAAGTAATGTATGTACACAGTGACTGCACCAGCAGAATAGTGAGTGCAGCTCTGGAGTAGAATACAGGATGTAACTCAGGATCAGTACAGGATAAGTAATGTATGTACACAGTGACTGCACCAGCAGAATAGTGAGTGCAGCTCCGGAGTATAATACAGGATGTAACTCAGGGTCAGTACAGGATAAGTAATGTATGTTCACAGTGACTGCACCAGCAGAACAATGATTGCAGCTCTGGAGTATAATACAGGATGTAACTCAGGATCAGTACAGGATAAGTAATGTATGTTCACAGTGACTGCACCAGCAGAACAATGATTGCAGCTCTGGAGTATAATACAGGATGTAACTCAGGATCAGTACAGAATAAGTAATGTATGTACAGTGACTGCACCAGCAGAATAGTGAGTGCAGCTCTGGAGTATAATACAGGATGTAACTTGGGATCAGTACAGGATAAGTAATGTATGTACACAGTGACTGCACCAGCAGAACAATGAGTGCAGCTCTGGAGTATAATACAGGATGTAACTCAGGATCAGTACAGGATAAGTAATGTATGTACACAGTGACTGCACCAGCAGAATAGTGAGTGCAGCTCTGGAGAATAATATAGGATGTAACTCAGGATCAGGACAGGATAAGTAATGCATGAACTCAGTGACTGCATCAGCAGAATAGTGAGTGCAGCTCTGGAGTATAATACAGGATGTAACTCAAGATCAGTACAGGATAAGTAATGTATGTACACAGTGACTCCACCAGCAGAATAGTGAGTGCAGCTCTGGAGTATAATACAGGATGTAACTCAGGATCAGTACAGGATAAGTAATGTATGTACATAGTGACTGCACCAGCAGAATAGTGAGTGCAGCTCTGGAGTATAATACAGGATGTACCTCAGGATCAGTACAGGATAAGTAATGTATGTACACAGCGACTGCACCAGCAGAATAGTGAGTGCAGCTCTGGAGTATAATACAGGATGTAACTTGGGATCAGTACAGGAAAAGTAATGTATGTACACAGTGACTGCACCAGCAGAATAGTGAGTGCAGCTCTGGAGTATAATACAGGATATAACTCAGGATCAGTACAGGATAAGTAATGTATGTACACAGTGACTGCACCAGCAGAATAGTGAGTGCAGCTCTGGAGTATAATACAGGATGTAACTCAGGATCAGTACAGGATAAGTAATGTATGTACACAGTGACTGCACCAGCAGAATAGTGAGTGCAGCTCTGGAGTATAATACAGGATGTAACTCAGGATCAGTACAGGATAAGTAATGTATGTACACAGTGACTGCACCAGCAGAATAGTGAGTGCAGCTCTGGAGTATAATACAGGATGTAACTCTGGATAAGTAATGTATGTTCACAGTGACTGCACCAGCAGAATAGTGAGTGCAGCTCTGGAGTATAATACAGGATGTAACTCTGGATAAGTAATGTATGTACACAGTGACTGCACCAGCAGAATAGTGAGTGCAGCTCTGGAGTATAATACAGGATGTAACTCTGGATAAGTAATGTATGTACACAGTGACTGCACCAGCAGAATAGTGAGTGCAGCTCTGGAGTATAATACAGGATGTAACTTGGGATCAGTACAGGATAAGTAATGTATGTACACAGTGACTCAGAGCCGAGGGTTCTGAGGGGTACAAGGTCACAGCAGTAGGACCCCCCACCGATCTAAAAGTGATAAGGGTTAGCTTGTAACAACTGGAATAACCCTTTAAACTACATGAAGATTATTGCTATATGTCATCCTCACTACAGTAAAGTTAACATTGCATTTAGTGAAGCAGTTTGCGGAAGATGTTGAAATCCGGACGACACAGACCAGGTCAGAATTACTGCATGAGGACCAGACGTCAAGGAGGATGCACATGACCAGTAGGGGGAGACACTTGCAGTTCTAACGTTATTGGCAGCAATGTGATACCTTTTGCGGTTTGTGTTTTGTGACTGTAAACATTTCATGTCCTGAGCAGGTTTGTATGTAAGCAATACAGTTTTCCCTCCTCTACTTCTGGCTCAGCGAGAGCCAATGTCGGGTGTAACAGAGAAGTATTACTCCCATTGTCCAGGATTACACAGCGGAGCCTCGGCCGCTGGCCTCACCCTGCAGCAGGAGCTCTTGCAGTCCATCCTCACATTACAGATTAACCTCATCCTCCAGGAATTCATCGCCTCCTCCCATCAAATTATAAACTGTGTCCCCCCCTCCCCTGTTCAACCTCTCCCCCCTCCGGATGTCCACAAGAAAACCTTGACTCTCTTTTCCCCCGGTATCTTCTTGCAGTGTCGCCATGGCGACAGAAGACCACCTGAGAGGATAAATAATCCTTAAACTTTCCTTTCAAAGCAGTTTCCAGCTGTTCCAAACTTTCCCATTTATCTCTTCAGAGTCTCAATTAGAGTCATTTCTTTTTTTGGCCCGATTTCGTTCTCCACCCACCAAAGTCTCTCTGGGTCCACCTGACGAAAGGCGTTCTTGCTTCATTAGACGATGACAGATCCACCGCACAGCAAATTACCTCTAATCATCGCCTTCCTTCTGCATCAAACCCTCATCCTGTCAAACTTGTCAGCTGTGCTACCTGCCCTGGCCAAGTGTCAAAGCAAAGCCCATGACTCATCTGACAGATGTTCCAGGACCCCATTGTTGTGTCTATGGGGTAGGTATTTTCAATGAGGAAGGCAGCACCAGCATCAGATCCCGCCAATCACACGAGGAAGCAGATGAATATGTCAATGGGGCCCAGGACATCGTCAGCGCCGACCACCACTCCTGACTCTTCAGCACCTCGGAGAGTTCACCATTCCCAACACATGGGCTGCACATACTTCACCCAGGGACGTTGTTCCAACTATCGAGTTAAAGGAACCAGTGACGGTGTTTGCCACAACTATGGCGCTCCTGAGGACTGCAACACGGGGCAGGTCAGCAATGTGCAGAGAGCCCAGCACCCCAGAGGGGGACATATGATGAACGTTTAGTAGAATACGATCAGTGCCCTTGTGGGTCTTACTGCAGGGCGGAGCAGGATCAGGTTGTCACCACAATGAGGACTTATAAACAACTGACTAAACAAAGAGCCAGGGCACCTGACCTCTGCTGGAAGATACTCTGGGTGTCCCCGGGACATTCATCTGTGTCAGCAGCTGTGGTTTCGGATCAGTAGCAGTTTCCATAAAACAATTGTTCCGCTCATTGCCGAGTATCGACAGCTGCCCCAGATTTATTGCTCTCATCCAACCTCATCAGACATTCACAGCCCCACAGGTGTAATCAGCAGTAGCCCCAGCGAAGAAGCCCCGGAGCATCTTACAAGGTTCTGCATTCTCATTACCAGTGAATCACTTCTTCACAGCGTCTTAAATGATATATAATTCCGATCTGAAGATTACAGAATGAAGCCAAGAGACGATGCACGCCGATACAGGATCTGTGTACATATTAGTGGTGGGTTGGCCCTCACTAGATCTGTGTGTCCAGGGGCCCCTACCAACCATGATCTATGTGAATAGGAGCAGTGATGACAAGTAACGAGCAGATTATTGTTCCTCACTGACAGGGAAAGTTCTGAATAAGAGCGCAGATTTCATGTTACGCGGGAGCCAGGAACCAGATTAGATGGAAAGCCCAAGGAATGAAAGGCAGTGGAAGGTTACAGGCCTGCGGCATGCAGAGCTTAATGCATTGTAACTGCTGCCGTTACAGGATGTTAAACAGCTACGGAGCCGCAGGACGAAACGTGGACTGGAGCAAGATGAGAAGAGAAAGCTGCCCACAGCCCCCATACACTGGTATTTGGAGACGCCAGCTCCGTTTAAGAAGATCGTCAAAGATGAGGTCACCTGCCGCGGTGGAAATATTTCAGGACACTATGAATTCAATGCAACCTGTGCCACAGCTACTGGCAAGACAGCCTGGTCTGCCGGGTACTCCGCAGGCACCCTTTTGTAATTCAGTATTACCTAAATCCGGCATAAAAGCAAATAAGCCCCAGACTAATCCCCTTATCTGCTGCCAGACAATGGGCTGCGCGGCACAACCACCTCTCCGTCACTCATAGGGACATCCAATCCCCCCTCCAAGCTTTGTCCACAGCTAATTACCTTATTCTATTGTGTCCTATTACTGACTAATCTGTGTAAATGGGATAAAGCGCGAGCCTGAGCCGCACATATGTGCCGACCGCAAGGAAGAATCGCATTGAGCTGATGTGTGAGCGCAAATACAGACGCGCAGGATTATACCCTTAGCAGAGGAGTAGATGGATGTGCAGCTCACATGTCCGCACCGGGGAGTGTAGTCTATGAGGTCAGGTTTATTAACCCTTTAATATGTCACCACCACATACACTAGTGAGGTTATGACGGGAGGAATTGGCTGCAGCACTGACATCTGCCTGGACAGAAGCATCTCCACAACGTCAGCAGATACCATGAAGTATGTTTTGGGGCCATTCTTCTCTAGGTCTTGTTCCATCTCTTGAACGGTCATTATGTACTGGAGGGTTCAGCCGCACTTTGTCAAGGATCCAATTGTTCTACTTGCTGCCCATGACCTCAGAACCAAATGAAAAGTGCAGATTCCAATTCCTACGCCGCCTCCTCCAATCACACGTGCCGATACAATGCCTATGCCGCCTCCTCCAATCACATGTGCCTATACAATGCCTACGCCGCCTCCTCCAATCACATGTGCCTATACAATTCATACGCCGCCTCCTCCAATCACATGTGCCGATACAATGCCTATGCCTCATCTAATCACACGTGCCTATACAATTCCTACGCCGCCTCCTCCAATCACATGTGCCTATACAATGCCTACGCCGCCTCCTCCAATCACATGTGCCTATACAATTCATACGCCGCCTCCTCCAATCACATGTGCCGATACAATGCCTATGCCTCATCTAATCACACGTGCCTATACAATTCCTACGCCGCCTCCTCCAATCACACATGCCGATACAATGCCTGCGCCGCCTCCTTTAATCGCACATGCAGATACAATGCCTGCGCCGCCTCCTCCAATCACACATGCCGATACAATGCCTATGCCTCATCCAATCACATGTGCCTATACAATTCCTACGCCGCCTCCTCCAATCACACATGCAGATACAATGCCTGCGCCGCCTCCTTTAATCACACGTGCCGATACAATGCTTACGCCGCCTCCTCCAATCACATGTGCCTATACAATTCCTACGCCGCCTCCTCCAATCACACATGCAGATACAATGCCTGCGCCGCCTCCTTTAATCACACGTGCCGATACAATGCTTACACCGCCTCCTCCAATCACACATGCAGATACGTCTGCGCCGCCTCCTCCAATCACACGTGCCGATACAATGCCTATGCCTCATCCAATCACATGTGCCTATACAATTCCTACGCCGCCTCCTCCAATCACACATGCAGATACAATGCCTGCGCCGCCTCCTTTAATCACACGTGCCGATACAATGCTTACGCCGCCTCCTCCAATCACATGTGCCTATACAATTCCTACGCCGCCTCCTCCAATCACACATGCAGATACAATGCCTGCGCCGCCTCCTTTAATCACACGTGCCGATACAATGCTTACACCGCCTCCTCCAATCACACATGCAGATACAATGCCTGCGCCGCCTCCTCTAATCGCACATGCAGATACAATGCCTGCGCCGCCTCCTTTAATCGCACATGCAGATACAATGCCTGCGCCGCCTCCTCTAATCGCACATGCAGATACAATGCCTGCGCCGCCTCGTCCAATCAAACAAAAGGCAACAGAAAGTCTTGCGATAATGAAGCCTAAACAGTGCTGAGATTTTATAGAAGGATCATCCCATCCAACAGATGAGACGGGATACTAGAAGTGATTCCCACCAGGTGCAGCTCACCCTGCCAGTTGATAGACGGCAGTTAGATAACTAATAGGCCTGCCATGCTGCAGTGGTCGGTGCATTGGCTGGGGCTGCTCACTAATCCGCATCCTGGTGAGACCGTGGGGGTAACGGGACAAGGATCTGGTGTAGTGCAGACAGCAGACTGGTGTACTTATTGAATTATTGCTTCTTATATTAATTCCTTTCATTCAGCCGTAGATAAACATCAGAATAATGTAGAATGCAACGCAACGTTTCAGACCCTTAATGGAGGGCGCCCCTTTACCAAGCCGTTCTGGTGCACCAGTCATCAAAACCAGTGCTGTGGCTACTATCTGACTAAACTGGGACAAACAGGATATGGCGTCTGTGTGGAGAATCAAAGCCGATTCATTCTGCGAGGCGAACATCATTCACATGATCCCTGGAGGAGCCCGGAACGGAGCTGAAGCCTGATCTGAGTCATCCACAGTAGAAGGCCAGATTTACAGCTTCAATTTTGTTTAACCTAATGCCAGGAATCCTCCAGTGGTAGAAGATGAAGTCTAGCCCCATAAAGTGAGATACTGCACCGGTCGCCTGCTCGACAGCATCCACACTACTGGCTGCAGAGCCGACCTGTTCCTGGGGGCTCTTCGTTCATTGTGGTCGACCCCATTACTGACGGCTCAGCACAGACAGCAGTTGGAGCACTGGACAGCAATCGTGGTGGCACGTGGTGGCACTGATAACTGGAGCAAGTAGTCACTGGAAAGAGAATTATGTATCAGGTCCTGCACACGGACGCCTGTGGTAAGAGGTCACCGATACGCATGAGGCACTACTGGAAATGAGCGCCATAATAACAGAGGCACCTATCCTAGTCATCAATACACCGACACATAATACCTGCGCTATCCGGGCCCCCGTGGCTCATCATTAACCCCTTGTGCAGACACGTCCTGACAACCAGGAGTCATTACTGAGCCGCACACAGAAAATGTTCAGTTATGCAAAAAATATCTTCACCCTCAGATACTGAACACCCAGCAATGATCGACACTTTATCAAAGGGGAAAACTATTCTGGAGAAAAGGTGGCAACTGACGGGGGCGCTACTGCCCGCAGCACGTTAACCCTTTCACCTGCTCCGCCAGGGACATTCTACAGATAGCGACAGAGGCTGAAGATTACACACTAAATGCATGATAAAGCGAGAGAGCGCCGAAGAGGGAAAAGAGCGGACAGGGAGCGAGAGAGAGGGCACAGAAGAGGGAAAAGAGCGGACAGGGAGCGAGAGAGAGGGCACAGAAGAGGGAAAAGAGCGGACAGGGAGCGAGAGAGAGGGCACAGAAGAGGGAAAAGAGCGGACAGGGAGCGAGAGAGAGGGCACAGAAGAGGGAAAAGAGCGGACAGGGAGCGAGAGAGAGGGCACAGAAGAGGGAAAAGAGCGGACAGGGAGCGAGAGAGAGGGCACAGAAGAGGGAAAAGAGCGGACAGGGAGCGAGAGAGAGGGCACAGAAGAGGGAAAAGAGCGGACAGGGAGCGAGAGAGAGGGCACAGAAGAGGGAAAAGAGCGGACAGGGAGCGAGAGAGAGGGCACAGAAGAGGGAAAAGAGCGGACAGGGAGCGAGAGAGAGGGCACAGAAGAGGGAAAAGAGCGGACAGGGAGCGAGAGAGAGGGCACAGAAGAGGGAAAAGAGCGGACAGGGAGCGAGAGAGGGCACAGAAGAGGGAAAAGAGCGGACAGGGAGCGAGAGAGAGAGCGCAGAAGAGGGAAAAGAGCGGACAGGGAGCGAGCGAGAGAGAGAGCGCAGAAGAGGGAAAAGAGCGGACAGGGAGCGAGCGAGAGAGAGAGCGCAGAAGAGGGAAAAGAGCGGACAGGGAGCGAGAGAGAGCGCAGAAGAGGGAAAAGAGCGGACAGGGAGCGCTGTGCAAGTCAAAATAAAAGGAGGGGGAACAATGTGCAGGTGAGTGAGCACGGAAGGGGGAAGAGAGTGCTGTGTGGACAAGAGCACGCAGAAGAGGGAAAACGGAGTGAAGCGAAAGCGCTGTGCCAACATGTAGGAGAAGAGCAGAAGAGGGTACAGGAAGCGCTGTACAGGCAAGTGAGCGCACACAAGAGGGAAGCAGGGTGAACAGAGAGCGCTGGGCAGATCTGGAGGGGGGGGGGGGAGACAGCCTGTGGAGGGAGGATATGGGCGAGATTACGTGGAGCGCACAGCTGCAGATATCTATTAGGCTGGGTTCACACTTCAGCTATGTGATCAGTTATTTCCATCAGTTATTGTGAGCCAAAACCAGGTGTGGGTCAAAAACACAGAACAGGGGAAATCAAATAGGTGCACGTACACACACTTGATCTTTCAGTAGACGCCACTACTGGTTTTGGCTCACAATTACTGACGTGTGAATGAGGCTTTACTGAGTGTGCAGGACCACACGGGTGGCCACTCTCCGCCTCGTGTCCTGGGCTCAGGGTGCTACGAGCGGAGGCTGTGCTCATTTATATTCATAGACTCAGGAGATGAGGAGGAGGAAGCTCCCCGGGATGTGTAGAGCAGACGCAGCAGGGAATCTGGCGCAATGTGTCAGGACTACAGAACCAGTGCTGACCCACACCCAGAGACATGTCATGGCCCCAGTACAGATGTATTACATTATGTATGATGCAGGACAGGGATAATAGGAGTGATACTTTGTGTGCCTCAAAAAGAGCCAAGAACAAATCCTAAGACACCCAGAGACCTCTCCACCTGACTGCGGGTGCAGCAGCGCTGGGGTCCGGCCAGTAAGCCCAGAGTACTGCCAAATATCCCAAAACAGGAAAGGGGGTACAAACTGATTAGTACTGAGCAGATAACCCAGGTATGTCCCCCTCAATCAGTAGTATGTGGCAATTAGCGAAGAGAGAATCTTACATGAGCGCGAGCACCCCAACACCTTCCTGGAGCAACATCCCCAGCTATGGTTCCAAATCTGACACCAAGGCTGTAACACCCCCCCCCCCCCCCCCACCTCCAATATACAGGGTGTGAAGCAGACCTACACACCTACTAAATGCCCCAACTGCTATACATTCTAGACATCTATCTACAGTACCCTACTACATCATCCCCCCCCAGGAAATTTTGCATCCTCAGCATCCTCCTCCCCGGTCACCTGTGCATCCTCAGCATCCCCCCCCCCCCCTCCTTCACGGTCACCTGTGTATCCTCAGCATCCCCCCCCCCCCCTCCTTCACGGTCACCTGTGTATCCTCAGCATCCTTCTCCCCGGTCACCTGTGCATCCTCAGCATCCCCCCCTCCTCCCCGGTCACCTGTGCATCCTCAGCATCCCCCTCCTCCACGGTCACCTGTGCATCCTCAGCATCCCCCCTCCTCCACGGTCACCTGTGCATCCTCAGCATCCCCCCTCCTCCCCCGGTCACCTGTGTATCCTCAGCATCCTTCTCCCCGGTCACCTGTGCATCCCCCCCCTCCTCCCCGGTCACCTGTGCATCCCCCCCTCCTCCACGGTCACCTGTGCATCCTCAGCATCCCCCCTCCTCCCCGGTCACCCGTGCATCCTCAGCATCCCCCCTCCTCCCCCGGTCACCTGTGCATCCTCAGCACCCCCCTCCTCCCCGGTCACCTGTGCATCCTCAGCATCCCCCCCTCCTCCCCGGTCACCTGTGCATCCTCAGCATCCCCCCCTCCTCCCCGGTCACCTGTGCATCCTCAGCACCCCCCTCCTCTCTTCATGCAGCACGCACCGTGTCCTCCGCGCAGGGCGCTCGGTGTCCGGTAGATGGAGACGGGCTCCGGGTGATGACGGTGCGCTCTTCCTCCGTGGAAGGTCCGGGCAGAGGTGCTCAGCGCACAGCTCCACAGCAGCCAGCAGAGCCAGGGCGCAGCCGGCGCACAACCCGGGCGCATCGTCTCAGCGCAGTGCCGGGCGCCCGGGGCTCATGGTCCCAGCTCCCGGCAGCTGCTTCTCGTCTCGCCCGCACTCGGCTCCATGGCCCCGGTGACTCCCGCTCCCGCCAGGTGCTGGATCGGACTGCGCCGCTCAGGTGAGCTCAGAAACTCAGACTGCCCGCTGGGCGTGGTATGCAAATAGCAGCGCGACTACCAGCCAATCAACAACGAAACCACGCGCCGCAAAAACCCGCTCCTGTCCAAGCTGTAAGTGGGGGCAGGATCGTGCTGAAAGGTGAGGAGTGGACCATAGCGCTATGGGGGGGGGGGGGGGGGGGATATGGGAGAACAGAGCTATGGGGGGGCACATATGGGCTAAAGGGGGTATAGAAATCTATAGGGGGGAGATATATATATATATACATACAGAAGAGAGCAGGGATATAATGGGGGGGATATATATACACAGGAGAGAGCAGAGATATATTGGGGGAGATATATATATATATATACACACACAGGAGAGAGCAGAGATATATTGGGGGATATATATATACACAGGAGAGAGCAGAGATATATTGGGGGGGAGATATATATATATACACACACAGGAGAGAGCAGAGATATATTGGGGGGGATATATATACACAGGAGAGAGCAGAGATATAATGGGGGGAGATATATATATTTACAGGAGAGAGCAGAGATATATTGGGGGATACAGGAGAGAGCAGAGATATATTGGGGGATACAGGAGAGAGCAGAGATATATTGGGGGGGGAGATATATATATACATACAGGAGAGAGGGAGGATATATATATATACACACAGAGGAGAGAGCAGAGATATAATGGGGGGAGATATATATATATACACACACAGGAGAGAGCAGAGATATAATGGGGGAGATATATATATATATATTTACAGGAGAGAGCAGAGATATATTGGGGGGATACAGGAGAGAGCAGAGATATATTGGGGGGATACAGGAGAGAGCAGAGATATATTGGGGGGATACAGGAGAGAGCAGAGATATATTGGGGGGGAGATATATATATATATTTACAGGAGAGAGCAGAGATATATTGGGGGGATACAGGAGAGAGCAGAGATATATTGGGGGGATACAGGAGAGAGCAGAGATATATTGGGGGGGAGATATATATATATTTACAGGAGAGAGCAGAGATATATTGGGGGGATACAGGAGAGAGCAGAGATATATTGGGGGGATACAGGAGAGAGCAGAGATATATTGGGGGGATACAGGAGAGAGCAGAGATATATTGGGGGGATACAGGAGAGAGCAGAGATATATTGGGGGGGAGATATATATATATATTTACAGGAGAGAGCAGAGATATATTGGGGGGATACAGGAGAGAGCAGAGATATATTGGGGGGATACAGGAGAGAGCAGAGATATATTGGGGGGGAGATATATATATATTTACAGGAGAGAGCAGAGATATATTGGGGGGATACAGGAGAGAGCAGAGATATATTGGGGGAGATATATATATTTACAGGAGAGAGCAGAGATATATTGGGGGGATACAGGAGAGAGCAGAGATATATTGGGGGAGATATATATATTTACAGGAGAGAGCAGAGATATATTGGGGGGATACAGGAGAGAGCAGAGATATATTGGGGGGGAGATATATATATATTTACAGGAGAGCAGAGATATATTGGGGGGATACAGGAGAGAGCAGAGATATATTGGGGGGAGATATATATATATTTACAGGAGAGAGCAGAGATATATTGGGGGGATACAGGAGAGAGCAGAGATATACAGGAGGAAATAGAGCTATACGGGGGGGGGGGGGGGATATCGATGCAGAGATAGTGGTATAGGCATCAGATGGGAGGATCAGACATCTGGACGTCCACGGAGTTCACTTCCATGGGGGCTCGTCACACGGTGCCAGAGCAGCCTGCACCCCAGCCAGTGGAGAATAACCCCCTCCCCCCCCCCAACATTGGGGGCACGTGGTAAGGGGAGTGAGTGGAACGGCGTCCAGCGCTCTGCACGCTCCACAACATCAGTGTTAATTATCTCCAGTAAATTCCAACCTTCGCGTTCATAACGACCCATCGAGCTGCTCATAAAACAAGATGGCCCCATAAATACAATAACCTCATCTTTTCTTTGGGAAAAAAAAAATATCTAAATTATGTGTCCCCGTCCCCGCTCTTTTATTCCAGGGGAGAGAGGGCCAGTTCCCCGCCCCAGCCCAGGAATTAAAGAGCCACCGCTTCCCCTTGAGTGCTGGCACCGCTGCTGCAGGCTGTGCCAGGCGGCTGCAGAAAAGGCAGTTCAGTTTAATTACAGCACAAAAAATACTAAACTACGTGGCAGGCTTCATACTGGCACTGAGGCCAAGAAGTGCCTGTCTGTTACCCTGGAAATCTCACCGGGTTGAAGATTCTGCCAGGCAGCTGACCCACTGTATGGGTGCCACTGAGAAAGTCAGAGACTCCACAACAAGGACTCTCAGCATCTAATATCCCAGAACCCTCCAGTGAGTTGCTAGACGAGCAGATGTTCCAGACTACTGGACACACAAATGGGGAGAATCACGCAAAATGTCCTCTTAAGCCATTGATTGAGGGTGAGCACTCATTAAGATACAAGTAGACCTCATTTAGTCCATCATTTGGATTTGTTGATTTCTGAGGCGAATCTGTTTTCCCTTAGGCTACTTTCACACTAGCGTTCGGGGCTCCGCTTGTGAGCTCCGTTTGAAGGCTCTCACAAGCGGCCCCGAACGGATCCGTCCAGTCCTAATGCATTCTGAGTGGATGCATCAGTCTGGCAGCGTTTGTCCTCCGCTCCGCTCAGCAGGCGGACCCCTGAACGCAGCTTGCAGCGTTCGGGTGTCCGCCTGGCCGTGCGGAGGTAATCGGATCCGTCCAGACTTACAATGTAAGTCAATGGGGACGGATCCGTTTGAAGATGACACAGTATGGCTCAATTTTCAAACGGATCTGTCCCCCATTGACTTTCAATGTAAAGTCAAAACGGATCCGTTTGCATTATCATGTTCATGGTTATGCAAACGGATCCGTTCTGAACGGATGCAAGCGTTTGCATTATAGGAGCGGTTCCGTCTGTGCAGACACCAGACGGATCCGCTCCTAACGCAAGTGTGAAAGTAGCCTTAGTCGTACCAACAGTACAGTAAAAGCACATCCTGTGTACTAGTAGGATAGATGGAATTTTTAATTTAATCAAATTCTAATTAGAGACCCCTGAGCCTATATCAGGAAACATAGCGTGCCCCCCAATGTGAAGCTTGTGCTTCTGTTAGGACTAAGGGAAAACAGATTAACATAAAAAAAAAATCAATGATTCCTTCACGTCCTATCCAGCAGCACAATAATGGGGAATTAACAAGAAGTATCCCCACACGGAGGACCCTCATGTGGTGGGACTCAGACAGCCACAGAGTTGCACATACAGTGCAAGCTCCATATTACTGGTACAAATCGGATCCAGCAGGATCAGACTTCAGCAGCCCCAAAGGTGAACACTGCTGTAAAAGGGGCTTTAACAGAATGAGGCAGGTCCGAGTCCTGAACAAAGTCAGTCTATCGGCAGCCATTGTTACTTCTGGAATTTAAGTAATAAATCCACAAGTCAACCATCTGCCCAAAACACAGGGTAGGAGGGGCTCTAATTAATTAGTAATCTGATTAAATCAAAAATTCCATCTGTCCTACTAGTACACAGGGGCAGAAATACCCAGTTGTGCTGCTGGTTAGGACGTAGGAGAAGGTGAGAACTTCAACCTGTTTGGCCGAGTCGGACTATACAGACATTCCCACGACAGGTGGCAGGAGATCGGTGAGACTGCCAACACGTGGTTTAATCGGACAGGTTTTCTGTTTGGATCAAATTTTTCCTCTTTTCTTCCTTCCCTTTTTTGCCTTTCTTCTGCTCTCCTTCTCTTTCATCCCATATACACACATAATCCACTCTCCTTCACACACATTTTCCAACTTCCTTTCCCGTTCCTCATCATTTTCTGCACACATATGACCACAGACATCCAGTATTATTCTCTTCCCTCTGTCACTCATACACCTCTATTGTTCACACCATCACTATTCTACACTCACTTTCACAACTTTTCCCTTTTCTTCCACTCTTCTATTCTCCTCCCTTCTCCCACATCCAATATGGCCGCACTGCCCTCACCGAGACTCTGTTTCATCTTGCGCTTCACCCATCATACTATGCGGCCGTAGTCTCGCGATACTTCCCGCTCCACGCCCGGCGTCTTCTCCCCACACTTGCCTACAGCCTCCCCCGCAGCGCGTCCATGCTGTACCATGGGGGTCCTCCATACTCTCTCCTGATTTTCCTGGTAAGCTTTTCCTGCCAGCACTGGGGTGTCCCCAAATTTACTGCCACGTCCCACAGGACAGCATCCTGTCTCCCATCGACAATACTCTTTTTGCTATTATATTACCTCTATGGTGCTTGAATCTTGGCCCATTTCATTTATTTCTAGACACCCATTGTTTCCCTCCCCAATATCTTCTCTGCATTGTAGACCACTACATTACTAGCCTCTTACAGCCCAGGCTTCACACTGTAGTTCTCATCTCTAAGGCCACATTTATACATCCATTTAGGCTTTCACCCTTATCGCTCACTCGTTGTTACAGATCAGTCTCCATTCTACCATTTTGCTAGCCTATTATGCAATATCATTATTTGTTCCTTACTAATGGATTTTTGTTCCCTTTCTCATTAGTGACTTATGTGACCAAGGTTTGATTTGACCGAAACGTCAAGATTTGGAGTCACAGAAATTGATATTCTTCCTAAACCTATGTATTTACTAGAGGATATGTCACAATAAAGGAATTTTACTTACATGTTAACCCTGAGTGTGCAGTGGTATTTCTCTTACTATGGTTTACTTGGATCAGATGACGTCTGTGTGGTTTCTGGTGCTTGCCGCACCGTCTTTCCTGTGGTTATTGGGGTCATTTAACCTTTTCTATTGTGGTCTCTCCCACGATGCTGTGCGGTTTATAGCTTCTGTGGATCTCGGCTGAGCTCCTGGTGCGGCCATAGCCACTGGAAGTTAAGTGTTTTCTTCACATTTTCTATTTTGTTTGGGTTATTCTGTGTGTTGCATTTCCCTGTCATTTGTATTAAGGCCTGAGGGAGACTCCTGTCCGTCCTTCCTTTTGGAGGAACAGGTTGTCTCAGTCCTGACATTAGTACCAGGGTCCTATAGGGTGAGTTAGGACTTTAGGTATTCCGGTGTATGAACTCACCTACCTCTGGGGTCTGTCCATGCTGGTAGTTAGTCAGGACTTTGATTAGGGTTTTACTAATGTCCATCTCCTTTCCCTAGTTTCCAGGCCTTATTCCCTCGGTGTGGTGTTTCCCTCTCACACCCGAACGTGACATTATAAACCGTCAAAACCGGAATTTCTTTTTGCTTGCTTCAGTACAGCCATGGATCCTATTGCGGCACTGGCCGGACAGCTGCAGGCGCCATCTTTGGAGGTAGCTGACCTCCACTCGACAGTCTTGCAGATCCAGAGACCATAGGCTGTAGGTCCTAATGGTGGTTACCAGGCCTGTTTCGAACCTAAAGTTTCCCTCCTGGACAGATTCTCTGGGGTAAATGATAATTACATTTTGTTCAGGGAGGCGTGCAAATTGTGTTTTAGGCTACGTCCACACTCATCTAGGAATGAGATTCAGAGAGTCGGTGTGGTTATTTTGTTGCTTAAAGGGGATGCTCAGTCATGGGCTTTTTCTCTGCAGACTGGATCGCAGTCTCTCCGGTCGGTGGATTAATTTTTCAAAGCTCTGGGTCTCATCAATGATGACCCGGATCGGACCTCCCTGGCCGAGACCAAGCTAATTGGCCTTCATCAGGGAGAGCATTGTGCTAAGATCTATTGATCTGAGTTTAGGAGGAGGGCTACGGATACTGAGTGGAACCATCCGGCTCTCCGTAGTCAGTTCTGTCAGGGATTATCAGAGGCTGAAGGACGCTTTGGCCTTTCATGAGAATCCTGAGTCTCTGGAAGCCACTATGTCTCTGGCTAGAACCAGGGCCGTCTTTAATATTGATTGGACCCTGGGCAAGGATTTCCTTGGGCCCCTGGATCCCGCCTTCCCACACCCTAGCATTCAATCACGCCCTCCACCACAACATATTATATGTGCACATTGAGCAGCAGTAGTGTATGGTTGCTAATCACTGCAGTATTATTTATTTAGGGACTGTAAGGCCTCATGCACACGACTGTGCCGTTTTTTGAAGGTCCGCAAAAAACATAAGCCGCACGTGTGCCTTCCACAATTTGCGTAACGGAACGGGCATCCCATTGTAGACATGCCTATTCTTGTCCGCAAAACGGACAAGAATAGGACATGTTCTATTTTTTTGGCGGGGCCAGGGAACGGAGCAACGAATGCGGACCTAAACAACGGCCGTGTGCATGAGGCCTAAGCACATGCAGTCTCAGGAGTGGTCCACACCCCGGCCTTGCAGCCTCACAGGAGTACAGGACCAGTATCTGTACACGTATGTATGGCATAATTGGGATGCACATCACACATGACATGACACAGGTCTTTACCAGGCCAGCAGACACATTATTATTGCCACATGTGTCACATGCCACTACTGACTGTACAGCCGTTCAGACAGTTCACAGGTCCACTGCCTGCCGTGCCCTCCAGCCACTTACAGATAGAGGCAGTGGCGTTGCTATGGCTGGTGTCACCCTTTGCTCAGGGGGGCCCTCATGGTGTGGACTTGTCATTTTTTCTAAGGAATATCGTTTAACCGTTTATGTTCAAAAGAGGTCACTAAGTCGGCTCCAATCAGATATCTGCATAGACCCAGACTCTTGGTCTATGTGCAGATATCTGATTGGAGCTGACTTCTTATTTTCTCTTTTGCACATAAATGGTTAAACTATTCCTTAGTGAAAATGACCAGTCCAGTCCACACCATGAGGGCCCCCCCTGAGCAAAGATTAGTAAATGTGGCAAGTGGTGGCCCCAGGCCACAGTTCAGCAGCAGAGTCAGACAGAGAGAAGAACCCAACCCCTGCCCTTGTCGTCTGGGGCTCTCTATAATAATCCCCCACAAATTTATGAATGGTCGGATCTGGTGACCTGACCGGTTTCTTCTAATATAAAATAAAGTCAATCAGTGGTGTAACTAGAACTGACTGGGCCCCACACCAAATTATTGAATGGGCCCCCCCCCTTCATGGGCCCCAGTCCTGCAGCTAGTCAAAATCACTCACTCAGACCAGGCCCTGCTGCGACTTCGTCCGTTTCCCACACATATACTGCATATCATGTCACTGTATATAATACTATTGTGGGGGCCCTTTTACAATTTAGTCCTCATCTCAGGTGGGCCCCGCAGTAGCTGCGTCCCCTGCTGCTTCCACTATAGGTACGCTCCTGCCTTTCACAATATTACAGCTATACACACTATACAATGCCGATAAATATAATTAGGGAGAGTTTACATTTCCGTTTCATTTTCCGTTCTTCTGATGTGTCAGAAGAACGGGAAAAAAAAAAAAATGGATGTATCTTGTAATAAAAAATTAAAAAAAAGGATCCTGTAAACAAATTGATCCTGTTTCTTCCGTTATGCACATTTGGCATCCGTTTGAGCCATTTCTGAGATCTGTTCTATCAGACGGAAAAAAGTACTGCGTACAGGAGTTTTCTTTCTGTCCCAAAAAACGGATCTCAGGTAGAAATGGCTCAAACGGATGCCAAATGTGCATAATGGATGCAACAGGATCCATTTGTTTACAGGATCCTTTTTTTCTGTTTTTCTGACGGATCAGAAGAACCGAAAATGAAATGGAGATGTGAACTCTTGCTTACTGGAATACACAGAAAAAAAATAGCATAACCAATTTCAAGCAAGTACAGGAATAGCATCCACTGGGCAGTGTATTTCCCCTATGCATCCTCAGTATGGGGCTGAATGTATAGATATACACAGGCATTCATTATATAGTCTTAGGCCTGTTTCTCATTTCACATATGCATTTTATGCATTGAAATTTCCACCAAATGCCTCCACTGGTGAGATAACTAGGTTCTGTTACATATATATACAGTATAATAGATATATAGGAGATAGATAATCACATCCATACACTTGCCTTGTATGCAGGCTAGATGGATTTGTCAGGCTGTGGAGGATCCAGAAGAGTTTCTAACCCCCCCCCAGCACATGGCTGGTGTCTCCTCCTCAGAGAGCAGTGCAGCCCCCCCCCACTCTGTCCCGACTAGACACTGATAGCAGAGCAAAGAGCACTACTACTGCCCTGCCGTAATATAACAGTAAATGAAGAGGAGCAAACTGGGGGGGGTTCTTAAGGAAGCTCCAGGGAGATTTTTTTTAAGGTAGCAGCATAAGCTGCTGCTGACAAGAGCTGCTGTTATCTTCAGTGCGGCCCTCCACTATACGCTGCCTGAAGTTTACATCATAGTACATGCAACCCTGCCCTGCTGACACCCCTGCTACTGCTCCCGGGCCCCTTCTAAGCTCGGGGCCCCTGCTGCTTCCCTGATAGTTACGCCCCTGAAGTCAATATATATATGCCTATGCGCAGCGTGCCACTGCTTTTTGCTTACCTCCTCCTCAGTCCTGTCCTCCCCTCCTGGCGCGGCAGTGGCAGGTCGACTCTGGCTGGCTGCCTGACTGTACTATTATTAGGTAGGTCAGGTCAGCAGGTCAGTGACTTGAGACTGGTCTGGTAAGTGGTCACGTCAGTCACGTGAGGCTGTGACTCACTCACCACCGCCACCCAATCCCTTTAGCCTCCAGACCGGAGGCGGGGACTTAGTCCCTTCTGATGCCTGCTCCGCCGTGGCGCTTCACCAGGCTGCGGTGACTCACACAAGACACACCCCCTTTTACCACGTGAGTGATGGGGGCGGGGGGCCGAAGTGCTTCGCCTTCGCTGTAAGTTCAAGTTGTCTAGTCTGTGAAGAGTAGACTGTCTGTGCTGCGCTGCTGCATATTAGATATACATAGAGTCAGAGTCGCGAGTTGGGCCAGGGCCCCCATGAGCAACTGGGCCCGGGGCAGCTGCCCCTTTTGCCCTGCGGCAAAGACGGCCCTGGCTAGAACCATTGATAGACCCCTGAGAGAGAGATCTATGGGCCCCCACTCTCAGGACGTACTATCACTTAATGTATCGTCTGACACTTTGGGTGCAGATACTCCTGGGTTTATGTCTGGGGACAAACCCATGCAATTAGGTGGAGCTGCTCCTGGATCTGCTTTTAAGCGTATTAGTCGTAGGAAGGGAGTGTGTTTTTTTTCTGCGGACAAAAGGGACATTTTATCAATGTATGTTTGTGAATTCAGCGTAAAAAAGAAAAAAGGGGGATGACTAATTCCCATCTGACTCTTGGAGGGGAGTCAGAAAACGTGCATTTGTCTTTGACTGGTAGTTCCCGATTTCTCCTAAATGCCGAGGTGGCGCTAGAGTCCACGACTGTGGGGATTGAGGTGTTTATCGACAGTGGGGCAGGGGTGAACCTGATTGATGCTCGGTTTGTCCAACTGCACGGGTTGTCTCCAAGTGCATTAGATTAAAACATTTCCATTTTTGCTATTGATTCTGAACCTCTAAATCAGAAGTGCATGATATCCTATTAAGAGTGGGTGACTTTCATCAAGAATTTATCTCGTGTCTTGTGTTGGAGGGTCTCCCTGCTCCGGTGGTTCTGGGTTTACCGTGGTTAAGCAAGCATAATCCAACCATTGACTGGCAAGCGAGACAGATTCTGGATTGGGGTGATTATTGCATGGACAATTGTCTGAATAAATCTTTTTCTGTTTTCACTACTAAGACATTACCCTCTTTTATATCAGATTTTGCCGATGTATTTTCTGAAAGTGGATGCCAGGATTTACTTCCGCATCAAAGGAATGATTGTCCTAGCAACCTTACTCCCGGAGCTAAATTGCCCAAATCTAGGTTGTATAACCTTTCTGGACCTGAGAGAACGGCCATGAGAGAGTATATTACCAAGAGTTTGGCTAAAGGACACATTAGACCTTACAATTCTCCAGTGGCAGCAGGGTTTTTCTTTGTTAAAAAAAATAATAGGACGGAGGTCTTCGGCCATGTCTGGATTTCCGTGAGCTCAATCGGATTACTGTCCGTGATCTTCCTTTGATTCCTGATTTGTGTAACCAGATTGTTGATGCCAAGATGTTCTCCAAGTTGTACCTTAGGGGGCATATAATCTGATTAGGATCAAGGAAGGGGATGAATGGAAGACGGCTTTTAATACCCCAGAGGGGCACTTTAAGAACCTGGTTATGCCTTTCCGGTTGACCAATGCTCCTGCGGTTTTCATGCATTTTGTGAACAACATTTTTCATCACCTGGTGGGGAGGTTTGTAGTAGTGCATTTGGATGACTTACTAATTTATTCTCCAGACGTGAAGACTCATCAGGATCCCATTAGACAGGTGTTACACAGATCCTAAGAGATAATAAATTGTACGCAAAATTAGAGAAGTGTGGCTTTTGCTGTACACGAGGTGCAATTCTTGGGCTATCTGCTGTCATCTTCAGGTTTTCGAATGGATCCTGAGAAAGTCCGTGCTGTATTGGACTGGGATCGACCCGAAAATATGAAGGCTCTTGGTTTTTGGGGTTCACCAACTATTACCGAAAAAATGTATTCAGAACCATTTGACAGTGGTGAGACCCTTAACTGACATGATTAAGAAAGGGACAGATGTCTCAGTGTGGTCTGATTCGGCGTTGCGATCCTTTTCTGCGATCAAGGAGTGCTTTGCTTCTGCCCCTATATTGGTGCAGCCGGATATATCACAACCTTCATTGTGGAAGTTGACGCGTCCGAGGTGGGGGTAGGAGCAGTCTTATTGTAGGGCCCATCACCTGGTAAATGACGCCCATGTGCATTTTTCCCTAAAAAACTCTCTGCCTCAGAGAGAAATTAGGATGTGGCAACAGAGTTGCTGGCTATTAAGTTGGCTTTTGCGGAGTGGCGTCATTGGTTGGTAGGGACGATTCATCCGATCAAGGTGTTCACAGATCACAAAAATCTGGCTTACCTGGAGTCGGCTAAACGACTGAACCCGAGGCAGGCCAGATGGTCTTTGTTTTTCGCCAGATTCAATTTCATTGTCACTTATCGTCCTGGGGTTAAGAACATCAAGACAGATGCCTTGTCACGTAGTTTTCCTGGAGGTGGTGATTTTGAAAATCTGAGTCCGATACCGTCTGAGGGGTTGGTGATATCCGCTCTATACCCTGACCTAGAGGTGAAGGTGTTAGAGGCCCAGGGAGATGCACCAGAGTCTTGCCCTCTGGGGAATTGTTTGTTCAATCAGAATTGCGTTATAAGTTGTTTGAGGAACATCACTGTACAGTTCTTAGGGGACACCCTGGGAGTAGATCCACTGCCGACCTCATCTCTCGTAGATTCTGGTGGGCAGGGTTGCATAAGTGTGTTGAGGACTATGTGTCAGCCTGTAGTATCTGTGTATGCGCTAAATTGACACATACTCAACCTTCTGAATCTACTTCCATTGCCCGTCCAGACCATGGACTCGCTTATCCATGGATATTATCACTGATCTGCCTAATTCGTCTGGAAAGACAGTTATTCTGGTGGTAGTTTATCGTTTTAGTAAAATGGTACACTTTATAGCATTGCCGGGCCTACCTAATGCTAAAAGACTTAGGCAAGTGTTTGTTGACAGCATTTTAAAACTTCATGATATTACCCTTGACGTGGTATCGGATGGTGGGACTCAGTTTGTTTCCAGATTCTGGAAGGCGTTCTGTACTCAGCTGGAGGTACAACTGTCCTTTCTTCTGCTTTTCATCCGCAGATGAATGGACAGACGGAGCGGGCTAATCAGAATCTGGAGACTTGAGATGTTTTGTCTCTGAGAACCAGGAGGAGTGGTCATTTTGGCAGAGTTTGCCATAAACATCATAGACAGGAGTCCACTGGTAAGTCGCAATTTTTGGGGGCATATGGGTTTCACCTGCAATTTGGCACATTCTCTGGTTCGGATACTTCCGGTATTCCCGAGGAGGAACTTTTTCGGCATCATTGTCTTCTATATGGCGGAAAATTCAAAATAACTTGATCATTTTGGACAACAAGTATAAACGTGTGGCTGACGGGAAACGTATGAATGGTCCGGAACTAAGTGTGGGTGATTCTGTGTGGCTGTGCACAAGAAATAATACGTTGTTGGGTCCAAGGTTTAATGGTCTATATACGATCACTGCAATTATTAATCCTGTAGATTTTCGTCTTGAACTTCCTCAGGCTCTGAAAATTCATAATGTGTTTCACAAGTCTTTGTTGAAGAGATATGTTGAACCGTTGGAGTCGTCCCCCTTGCCACCCGCTCCTGTCATGGTGGATGGCAGTTTGGAATTCCAGATCACCAAGATTATTGACTCTCGAGTTCTCCGTAGATCTTCTCAGTATCTTGTTCATTGGAAGGGTTATGGACCAGAGGAGAGGATGTGGGTACCGGCATCTGATGTGAATGCCAGTCGTTTGGTGAAAGCCTTTCACAGGTCTCATCCAGAAAAGGTTGGTCTTGGGTGCCCGGAGGCCACCCGTAGAAGGGGGGTACTGTGACAGACGTTCCCACGACAGGTGGCAGGAGATCGGTGAGACTGGCAAAATGTGGTTTGGTCTGACAGGTTTTCTGTTTGGATCAAATGACGTCTGTGTGGTTTCTGGTGCTTGCCGCACCGTCTTTCCTGTGGCTATTATGGTCATTTAACCTTTTCTATTGTGGTCTCTCCCACGATGCTGTGCGGTTTATAGCTTCTGTGGATCTCGGCTGAGCTCCTGGTGCGGCCATAGCCACTGGAAGTTAAGTGTTTTCTTCACATTTTCTATTTTGTTTGGGTTATTCTGTGTGTTGCATTTCCCTGTCATTTGTATTAAGGCCTGAGGGAGACTCCTGTCCGTCCTTCCTTTTGGAGGAACAGGTTGTCTCAGTCCTGACATTAGTACCAGGGTCCTATAGGGTGAGTTAGGACATTAGGTATTCCTGTGTATGAACTCACCTACCTCTGGGGTCTGTCCATGCTGGTAGTTAGTCAGGACTCTGATTAGGGTTTTACTAGGAGGTGTCCATCTCCTTTCCCTAGTTTTCAGGCCTTATTCCCGGAACCATATCCCTCCTATGTTCGGTGTGGTGTTTCCCTCCCACACCCGAACATGAGAATAAGAATTGTGATGGGTCACCTAGGATCTTACCCCGTCCCAGACATGTGACTGAACATCCTGCATCTTACACAGTCCCGGACACGTGACGGGCCATCCGGCATCTTACACAGTCCCGGACACGTGACGGGCCATCCGGCATCTTACACAGTCCCGGACACGTGACGGGACATCCGGCATCTTACACAGTCCCGGACACGTGACGGGACATCCTGCATCTTACACAGTCCCGGACACGTGACGGGACATCCGGTATCTTACACAGTCCCGGACACGTGACGGGACATCCTGCATCTTACACAGTCCCGGACACGTGACGGGACATCCTGCATCTTACACAGTCCCGGACACGTGACGGGACATCCGGTATCTTACACAGTCCCGGACATGTGACGGGACATCCGGTATCTTACACAGTCCCGGACACGTGACGGGACATCCGGCATCTTACACAGTCCCGGACACGTGACGGGACATCCGGTATCTTACACAGTCCCGGACACGTGACGGGACATCCGGTATCTTACACAGTCCCGGACACGTGACGGGACATCCTGCATCTTACACAGTCCCGGACATGTGACGGGACATCCGGTATCTTACACAGTCCCGGACAAGTGACGGGACATCCGGTATCTTACACAGTCCCGGACACGTGACGGGACATCCTGCATCTTACACAGTCCCGGACACGTGACGGGCCATCCGGCATCTCACACAGTCCCGCACACGTGACAGGACATCCGGTATCTTACACAGTCCCGCACACTTGATGGGACATCCGGTATCTTACACAGTCCCGGACACGTGACGGGACATCCTGCATCTTACACAGTCCCGGACACGTGACGGGACATCCTGCATCTTACACAGTCCCGGACACGTGACGGGACATCCTGCATCTCACACAGTCCCGCACACGTGACGGGCCATCCGGCATCTCACACAGTCCCGCACACGTGACAGGACATCCGGTATCTTACACAGTCCCGGACACGTGACGGGACATCCTGCATCTTACACAGTCCCGGACATGTGACGGGACATCCGGTATCTTACACAGTCCCGGACACGTGACGGGACATCCGGTATCTTACACAGTCCTGGACACGTGACGGGACATCCGGTATCTTACACTGTCCCGGACACATGATTTAAAACATGGTATCTTACAAAGATGTATTATGGCTGTAAATGAATGAGAAGGGTTGAGAATGCTCATCCACTGCAAGAAAGCATCAAAAAAATCTACTCCACGTTCTCCAGAGGAGCAACCCCCCACCCCCAGCATCCAGCACCCGGCATGCCTCATCACAGAGATAGCAGGGAGAGCTCAGATAATTATAGAGCATTTTATATCAGTAACAAACAGGAGACTAAATTGCTCCTATCCTATCAGGGTTTACCTGCAGGCTGCAGCGTGTGGAGGCAGCTGAGAGGATTACAATCGCGGGTTGGGGGGCGGAAAAAGCCCTGACAGCGGCTGATGTTCTCAGCTTCCATCACAACGGTCAACTCATTACATCTCTGTATAAAGAGGATGCCCCTTCCCCAGTCCTGGGCGCCCACTCATAGAAATTAATCCTCTGTGTCCGATGTTATAGGTCCAACCACTGCGAGAATGCACAGGCGGGCACATGAAAATCCAGAGTGCACCCCTTACAACCCCAAAAACTACAGGAATATATCACGACCAGACAAAGTAGAGCAAAGAGCTGCACATCTATCTAATCTATATCTAGCTTTATATAAATAGTTATTAAAGTCAAATAAAACAATACTGTATCCTGATGAACTACGGTCCACGATAAGACACTACGGTACACAAAATCCACAGGGCATACGAAAAACAATGAATGTAGTATTACCGAGGAATATCCAATGACGGGAGAGAAGGTAAAAATACAGTAAAGTAGTCCAGGGGAAAGGAGACCAACCCTGCCCACCCCGATCGCCATATAAAACCAACTCCCTCAACCATTCTTTTAACTATGGAGCCGTGAGGGATGTGGATGTCCAACCTCTTGCCCAGCTTTACTTGCACATGATACAGAGCACTGAGAAAGTCTTCACACCCTTATGCTATCAGTTCCCCCATCATTCTGCCCTCAATCCTCCATAATGAGAATGTGTGAGCAGAAGGTGAGAAATCTTCCCTAATTTACTGAAAAGGAAAACCCAATATCTCACATTGACATGACTTCAGCCGCTTTCACACGGACATAAATATTCATTCCCCTTACTCAGGACATAAGTCTTTAGCCCCTTGACTCGGGACATACTGTAAGCCTTCGGACCCTGGACAAAAGTCTCTTGACTCAGGACTTACTTGAAGCCCCTCTGGCAGTGACTCCAGCCTTCTTGGAGATGATACCACAAGGTTTACACCCCTGGATTTGGGGATTTTCTGCCATTCTCCTCTGCAGATCCTCTCCAGCTCTGTCAGGTTGGATGGGGGCTGTTGGTGGACAGACATTTTCAGGTCTCTCCAGAAATGTTCCTTTGGGTTCAGGGCTCTGGCTGTGGCCCCTCAAGGACATTTACAGAGCTGACCCTAACCTGCTCCTGTGCTGTCTAAACTGTGTGCTTAGGGCCATTGTATTTTTGGAAGGTGAACCTTCGGCCCAGTCTGAGGTCCAGAGTGCTCCGGATCATATTCTCATTAAAAATATCTCTGTAATTTGCCCCATTCAACTTTCCCTCCACCACGTCTCCATGTGTCCCCTGCATGATGCCGCCGCCGCCACCACCATGCCTCACTGTAGGGATGGTATTGGGCAGGTGATAAGCGGCGCCTGGTCTAATCGAGACATGATGCTGCCACCACCATGCCTCACTGTAGGGATGGTATTGGGCAGGTGATAAGTGGCGCCTGGTCTAATCGAGACATGATGCTGCCACCACCATGCTTCACTGTAGGGATGGTGGTTGGGCAGGTGATGAGCGGCGCCTCGTCTCCTCCAGACATGATGCTGCCACCACCATGCTTCACTGTAGGGATGGTATTGGGCAGGAGATGAGCGGTGCCTGGTCTCCTCCAGACATGACGCTGCCACCACCATGCTTCACTGTAGGGATGGTATTGGGCAGGTGATAAGCAGCGCCTGGTCTCCCCCAGACATGATGCTGCCACCACCATGCTTCACTGTAGGGATGGTATTGGGCAGGTGATAAGTGGCGCCTGGTCTAATCGAGACATGATGCTGCCACCACCATGCTTCACTGTAGGGATGGTGGTTGGGCAGGTGATGAGCGGCGCCTCGTCTCCTCCAGACATGACACTGCCACCACCATGCTTCACTGTAGGGATGGTATTGGGCAGGAGATGAGCGGTGCCTGGTCTCCTCCAGACATGACGCTGCCACCACCATGCTTCACTGTAGGGATGGTATTGGGCAGGTGATAAGCAGCGCCTGGTCTCCCCCAGACATGATGCTGCCACCACCATGCTTCACTGTAGGGATGGTATTGGGCAGGTGATGAGCGGCGCCTGGTCTCCTCCAGACATGATGCTGCCACCACCATGCTTCACTGTAGGGATGGTATCGGGCAGGTGATGAGCGGCGCCCGATCTCCTCCAGACATGATGCTGCCACCACCACCATGCTTCACTGTAGGGATGGTATTGGGCAGGTGATGAGCGGCGCCTGATCTCCTCCAGACATGATGCTGCCACCACCATGCTTCACTGTAGGGATGGTATTGGGCAGGTGATGAGCAGCGCCTGGTCTCCCCCAGACATGATGCTGCCACCACCATGCTTCACTGTAGGGATGGTATTGGGCAGGTGATGAGCGGCGCCTGGTCTCCTCCAAACATGACGATGCCAGAACCGTGCTTCACTGTAGGGATGGTATTGGGCAGGTGATGAGCGGCGCCTGGTCTCCTCCAGACATGATGCTGCCACCACCATGCTTCACTGTAGGGATGTATTGGGCAGGTGATGAGCGGTGCCTGGTTTCCCCCCAGACATGATGCTGCCACCACCATGCTTCACTGTAGGGATGGTATCGGGCAGGTGATGAGCGGCGCCTGGTCTCCTCCAGACATGATGCTGCCACCACCATGCTTCACTGTAGGGATGTATTGGGCAGGTGATGAGCGGTGCCTGGTTTCCCCCCAGACATGATGCTGCCACCACCATGCTGCACTGTAGGAATGGTATTGGGCAGGTGATGAGCGGCGCCTGGTTTCCTCCAGACTTGATGCTGCCGCCGCCATGCTTCTCTGTAAGGAAATTATAAGGTAGGTGATAAGTGGTGCCTGGTTCCTTCCAGACATGACGCACAGAGGTCAAAAAGTTCCATCTTGGTTCCATCAGAGCAGAGAATCATGTTTCTCATAGTCTGACGTCCTTTAGGTGTTTTATACAGACTCCAGGCGGCTTTCATGTGTCCGTTACCGAGGAGAGGCTTTCTTCCGGCCGCGCTGCCATAAAGCCCAGATTGGTGGAGGTCACAGTGATGGTCGACCTTCTGGAAGCTTCTCCCATCTGCACACAGGGTCTCTGGAGCTCAGCCATTGGGTTCTTAGTCACCGCTTTTACCAAGGCTCTTCTTCCCTGATTACTTAGTTTGGGGGTCGGTAGCTCTAGAAAGAGTCTTCCTGGGAACTTTCAGTGCAACAGAAATGTTTCTCCCCTTCTCCAATCCGAGCCTCCACCCAATCCTGTCTCTGAGCTCTACAGGCAGTTCTCTCCTCCTCATGGCTTGGTTTCTGCTCTGATATGCATAGTCAGCTATGAGATCTGACATCGACAGGGATGCGCCTTTCCAATCATGCTCAATCATCTGAATTTACTACAGGTGACTCCAATCAAGGTGTAGAACATCTCAGAAATGATCCAGAGAAATGGGGGCCCCAGAGCTAAATGTCAAGTGTCAGAGTAAAAGAGCCAAATATACTGCTCAAAAAAATAAAGGGAACACTTAAACAACACAATGTAACTCCAAGTCAATCCCACTTCTGTGATATCCACCTGTCCGGTTAGGAAGCGGCTCTGATTGTGAATCCATTTCTCCTGTTGTGCAAATTGAACAGACAACAGGTAGAAATGATCGGCAATTAGTAGGACAACCCCTATAAAGGAGCGGTTCTGCAGGTGGTGACCACAGACCACTTCTCTGTTCTCATGCTTTTTGTCATTGCTCTCGCCCCTAGAGGAAGCATGAGGCGGTGTCTACAACCCACTGAAATTGCTCAGTGTTACAGGGCTGAGATTCAGTCCTGTTTTGATATTTGAATTGGACACATGGTTGAGTGACATCACACTGCCATGTGGTTCCTTAGTCATGACCCCGCCCCTTCCTGTGCTTACATCACAGGTACAATGAATTGGGGGAGGCAGGTGTTAATATACCTAGCCACTGGGGTATTGCTGGGCAGACCAGCTTCCTGTCAGGTCCAAGATGGAGGAAGTGGGACCATCTTACATGCTAAGTATCCTTTGTCTATATTATTAGACTATGGCGGATGTATACTGATATGACCATGATATTGAAAGTATTTGGATATGTTGTAGTACATCGTATGTCTGCAGTCCTTTATGTTATGTCTGCAGAGTTGTGCGTTATTCCACTGTAGCTGTGGTATAAACAATCCCACGAGCTAGGGGAAAAGGGGAATATTGAGATTTCAATAGTTGTATCCGCGCTGTCACAGTATGTCCTTCCTCTGTGAACAATTGTGCACAGAGCCGCTGCTGGATACCTGGAGGATGACGGTTGCCGCGATCCAAAGGGTGAGTGAATTTCAAATATATAAGTGTAGTATCAGCGCTGGAAAGAAGAAGACATGGGGCACATAGAAGAAAAGAATACCTGTGTCGCAGGATATAGGTCCAGGGATACTTCTAGTCAGAGTTCGATTGTAGGCACTAATCCGTGCAGGGGGGACAGTAGTTCTTCTTGCTCAATACTTCAAAAAAGGCGCGCGCCGCTCCGACACAGGTATTCTTTTCTTCTATGTGCCCCATGTCTTCTTCTTTCCAGCGCTGATACTACACTTATATATTTGAAAAGGGGAATATTGACCGGTATCATCTGCTAATTGGTAATATTCCGCCCTTTTCATACCAGTAACTGGGGCAAGAAGGTTAGCGGTGTCTGCCAGCACAGTGTCCAGAGCATGGAGCAGATACCAGGAGGCAGGTCAGTAGACTAGGAGACGTGGAGGGGGCCGGAGGAGGGCAACAACCCAGCAGCAGGACCGCTACCTCCTCCGTGGTGCAAGGAGGAGCAGTGCCAGAGCCCTGCAAAATGACCTCCAGCAGGCCACAAATGTGCATGTGTCTGCTCAAACGGTCAGAGACAGACTCCATGAGGGTGCGCTGTCCACCAGTCGGTGTTGTGCTGTGCAGGCCGATTGGCATTTGCCAGATAACACCAAGATTGGCAGATTGGACATTGGTGCCCTGTGCTCTTCACGGATGATACAGGTTCACACTGAGCACATGTGCCAGTTTCTGGAGACGCCATGGAGACCATTCTGCTACCTGCAAAATCCTCCAGCATAACTTGTTTGGCAGTGGGTCAGTAATGGTGTGGGGATGCATTTCTTTGGAGGGGCGCACAGGATGAGATCCTCAGACCCATCGTGAGACCATATGCAGGTGCAGTGAGCCCTGGGTTCGGATGCATGACAATGCTAGGGTGCGGCAGCAGTTCCTGCATGATGAAGGTATTGATGCTATGGACTGGCCCGCCCGTTCCCCAGACCTGAACCCAATCGAGCACATCTGGGACATCACGTCTCGTTCCATCCACCAACGTCACGTTGCACCACAGACTGTCCAGGAGTTGGCAGATGCTGGGAGGAGATCCCTCACGAGAACATCCGCTTCTCATCAGGAGCATGCCCAGGCCTTGTAGGGAGGGCATACAGGCACGTGGAGGCCACACACACTACTGAGCCTCATTTCCTTGTCTTGAGGCATTTCCACTGAAGCTGGATCAGTCTGAAAATTGATTTACCGCTTTGATTTTGAGTATCATTCCAAATCCAGACCTCCATTGGATATTAATTTTGATTTACATTGATCATTTTATGTTTTATTGTTCTCAACACATTCCACTATGTAATGAAGATTTCCAACTGGAATATTTCATTCATTGAGCTCTAGGATGTGGGATTTTAATGTTCCCTTTATTTTTTTGAGCAGCGTACTTCTGTATGTCCATGCAAACTTTTTCTGGTTTTAATACATTTTCAAAAATGTCTAATATTTTGTTTTCACTTTCTCATTAGAGGGTAGAGAGCAGATTGATGTGGATTTTTTTTTTTTTTAGCACAAGGCGCAACATAAAATGGGAAAAAAAGTAAAAGGTTCTGCTGTATATTCCTTATACACAGAGGAAATAAGAACTCCAAAAGATACAGTGAAACCTGGAAGTTTGAGGGCCCAGTGCAGGAGTCCTACGATGGCTTCTGATGCAGACCCAGTAATTGTCACTTTCTACATTAGTGATGTCTCACAAGGGGGCAGACATAGATTGGTTTTCTTCTTTTTTCCCGGCTGTATTCTGTGCGTTTCCTTACTGTTCCACACCCACAGACTGTTCTGCAGCATACGCCACCTCTCCATGATCAGTCCAGATGAGAGGCTCGCCCGGGTACAGGTGCCAGCTGACAGTGAGAAGTATGTACCTGGAGAAGCTGAGATGCCAGCTTTATAAATAATTCCCATCTTCACACTTTTTAGAGTTTTCGTTCTCTGTCACAGACTGAAGAAGGTGTCACTCTCCTCCTCACCAGGCACCAGGGCAGAGATGGGGGACACTGTTGTGCCTACATCACTGCCCAGCCCACAGGTGGTAGAGGGTGAACGCGGCTGAGACCTGTCGTCTGAGGGTCTGTTGACGTACAGGGTCACTAATTACTTCTACATGTTCTGCTCTGACTCACACACAATGACATCCCATCTCACTGTGGCGCCCATAGTGCCAGCCTCCCAGTATATCCCAGCACCCTCACCTCTGTTACTAACCCCCCTTATTGCAGGGGCAGGTGAAGGCTCTAATGCAGTCCCTGCAACCACCTGGAGTAAAACCCTCACCTGTTCCATGCATTTTCGGTTGCTATCTGGTAAGTGTGAGGACCCTTCCCCTTGTTCACCTGCAGTCCCATCCGGCCTATGACCGTAAACATCAGATGGAGATTTGCAGCCATTTTAAATTCAAGTACAGAAAACACAAGGAGTACTTTTATGTGCTATTGACTGCTGTGTGCACTGGGACGGACCAGCTATTTTCCCATTACTGATGTCACTGCCACTATAGACAGCTCATGTAAATTAAATTTGCAGCCAATTAATGACCCTTTGGTGCTAATCTGGTACATGATGGCGGCTAATGTGACTCCTGACAATTTCAGATCATTCTCCATATCTCCAGTCAAGAGGATGGGGCACAATGTCACCCCTCCTGCGCCTCGCTCCTCATCCTGGGATTAAAAGCAATGAACAATCCAATGTGTTAAACACGATGCTGTGTGTGAAGCTGGAATAGACCCGACCTGCCGCCGTATCAGCATCATCTCCTAGGCCTTCCAGCCCCAGAGAACAAAGCAAATGCGTGTGATCTATTGATCTGTACTTACAAGAAATCTACACACCACAGATCTTCACCTCTCACCGCCATCACCAGCTCAATGCCTTCCTTTATGAATGATCAGAACATGGCCTGGAGTTAAGTGCTTCTGATTAGAGGCACCATTGGGACAACTTGTCGCCGCACACTGTGTGGTCCGTCATCTCATGATGCCGATTTCCTCTACTAGATGGTGTTAGCATCTTGTTTATTCCTTCAAAATGACAATTAGACAGTCCATCAAGATAGAAATCCCGACATGTACAATCCAGTAATCACAGATCAGTAATTGGAAGACTGTTAAGTTAGTGGGCAGCAAGGGCAATAACACCCCTCCATGGCAGAAGAGAAGGGACCCCAATGTGCATGTGCCCCCTACGTCTGACAAGGCCAATCATATAAGCCTATAGGCAGTATACCGTGTGCCAACATGACCTATAAGCCAGGAACCTGCCAAGGGGCCTGCTGGGTTCCTTGCCTCATAGATCTCAGACTGGATCCAAATATTGGACCTTGGACTCATTGTTCAGACACTTCTTGATCAGGGAGAATGGACATGTTTATGGTCGGAATCAGCCAATCTTGTTCTCAATTTACAGAGAAAAAAACTTATTTGCTTGTTTTAAACAATCCTGATCCCTCCACCATAGATCCTGATATCTGTCCTGTGATCTGGTCCCTCCACCGTAGATCCTGGTATCTGTCCTGTGACCTCGTCCCTCCACCATAGATCCTGGTATCTGTCCTGTGACCTCGTCCCTCGACCATAGATCCTGGTATCTGTCCTGTGACCTCGTCCCTCCACCATAGATCCTGGTATCTGTCCTGTGACCTCGTCCCTCCACCATAGATCCTGGTATCTGTCCTGTGACCTGGTCCCTCTACCATAGATCCTGGTATCTGTCCTGTGACCTGGTCCCTCCACCATAGATCCTGGTATCTGTCCTGTGATCTGGTCCCTCCACCGTAGATCCTGGTATCTGTCCTGTGACCTCGTCCCTCCACCATAGATCCTGGTATCTGTCCTGTGACCTCGTCCCTCCACCATAGATCCTGGTATCTGTCCTGTGACCTGGTCCCTGCACCATAGATCCTGGTATTTGTCCTGTGACCTGGTCCCTGCACCATAGATCCTGGTATTTGTCCTGTGACCTGGTCCCTGCACCATAGATCATGGTATCTGTCCTGTGACCTGGTCCCTTCCCCATAGATCCTGGTATCTGTCCTGTGACCTCGTCCCTCCACCATAGATCCTGGTATCTGTCCTGTAACCTGGTCCCTCCACCATAGATCCTGGTATTTGTCCTGTGACCTGGTCCCTCCACCATAGATCCTGGTATCTGTCCTGTGACCTGGTCCCTTCCCCATAGATCCTGGTATCTGTCCTGTGACCTCGTCCCTCCACCATAGATCCTGGTATCTGTCCTGTAACCTGGTCCCTCCACCATAGATCCTGGTATCTGTCCTGTGACCTGGTCCCTCCACCATAGATCCTGGTATCTGTCCTGTAACCTGGTCCCTCCACCATAGATCCTGGTATCTGTCCTGTGACCTGGTCCCTCCACCATAGATCCTGGTATCTGTCCTGTGATCTGGTCCCTCCACCATAGATCCTGGTATCTGTCCTGTGACCTCGTCCCTCCACCATAGATCCTGGTATCTGTCCTGTGACCTCGTCCCTCCACCATAGATCCTGGTATTTGTCCTGTGACCTGGTCCCTGCACCATAGATCATGGTATCTGTCCTGTGACCTGGTCCCTTCCCCATAGATCCTGGTATCTGTCCTGTGACCTCGTCCCTCCACCATAGATCCTGGTATCTGTCCTGTAACCTGGTCCCTCCACCATAGATCCTGGTATCTGTCCTGTGACCTGGTCCCTCCACCATAGATCCTGGTATCTGTCCTGTGACCTGGTCCCTCCACCATAGATCCTGGTATCTGTCCTGTGACCTGGTCCCTCCACAATAGATCCTGGTATCTGTCCTGTGACCTGGTCCCTCCACAATAGATCCTGGTATCTGTCCTGTGACCTGGTCCCTCCACCATAGATCCTGATATCTGTCCTGTGACCTGGTCCCTCTACCATAGATCCTGGTATCTGTCCTGTGACCTGGTCCCTCCACCATAGATCCTGGTATCTGTCCTGTGACCTGGTCCCTCCACCGTAGATCCTGGTATCTGTCCTGTGACCTGGTCCCTCCACCATAGATCCTGGTATCTGTCCTGTGATCTGGTCCCTCCACCGTAGATCCTGGTATCTGTCCTGTGATCTGGTCCCTCCACCGTAGATCCTGGTTTCTGTCCTGTGACCTCGTCCCTCCACCATAGATCCTGGTATCTGTCCTGTGACCTCGTCCCTCCACCATAGATCCTGGTATTTGTCCTGTGACCTGGTCCCTGCACCGTAGATCATGGTATCTGTCCTGTGACCTGGTCCCTTCCCCATAGATCCTGGTATCTGTCCTGTGACCTCGTCCCTCTACCATAGATCCTGGTATTTGTCCTGTGACCTGGTCCCTGCACCATAGATCATGGTATCTGTCCTGTGACCTGGTCCCTTCCCCATAGATCCTGGTATCTGTCCTGTGACCTCGTCCCTCTACCATAGATCCTGGTATCTGTCTTGTAACCTGGTCCCTCCACCATAGATCCTGGTATCTGTCCTGTGACCTGGTCCCTCCACCATAGATCCTGGTATCTGTCCTGTGACCTCGTCCCTCCACCATAGATCCTGGTATCTGTCCTGTGCCCTGGTCCCTCCACAATAGATCCCGGTATCTGTCCTGTGCCCTGGTCCCTCCACAATAGATCCTGGTATCTGTCCTGTGACCTGGTCCCTCCACCATAGATCCTGATATCTGTCCTGTGACCTGGTCCCTCCACCATAGATCCTGGTATCTGTCCTGAGATTTGGTCCCTCCACTATAGATCCTGGTATCTGTCCTGAGATTTGGTCCCTCCACTGTAGATCCTGGTATCTGTCCTGAGATTTGGTCCCTCCACTGTAGATCCTGGTATCTGTCCTGTGACCTGGTCCCTCCACTGTAGATCCTGGTATCTGTCCTGTGACCTCGTCCCTCCACCATAGATCCTGGTATCTGTCCTGTGACCTGGTCCCTCCACTATAGATCCTGGTATCTGTCCTGAGATTTGGTCCCTACACTGTAGATCATGGTATTTGTCCTGTGACCTGGTCCCTCCACCATAGATCCTGGTATCTGTCCTGTGACCTCGTCCCTCCACCATAGATCCTGGTATCTGTCCTGTGACCTGGTCCCTCCACTGTAGATCCTGGTATCTGTCCTGTGACCTGGTCCCGCCACCATAGATCCTGGTATCTGTCCTGTGACCTGGTCCCTCCACTGTAGATCCTGGTATCTGTCCTGTGACCTGGTCCCGCCACCATAGATCCTGGTATCTGTCCTGTGACCTGGTCCCTCCACTATAGATCCTGGTATCTGTCCTGAGATTTGGTCCCTCCACTATAGATCCTGGTATCTGTCCTGAGATTTGGTCCCTACACTGTAGATCATGGTATTTGTCCTGTGACCTGGTCCCTCTACCATAGAGCCTGGTATCTGTCCTGTGACCTGGTCCCTGCACCATAGATCATGGTATCTGTCCTGTGACCTCGTCCCTGCACCATAGATCATGGTATCTGTCCTGTGACCTAACCCTCCATCGTGGTTGACTGAATTTGTCTTCTGAGCCGGTCCCTCATTCATGCACTGTTGTATCTGTGGGTCATCATATCTAACCTGGTCCCACCATGCAGTGTCCTCTTCCAGGTCTATCTATCCATATATTGTACCTCTTATCATGTGAGGTCCACTTCCGTCACTACATCTGCTGGAGCTATTCCACTGAATGCTAGTTCCTGTTCCTCCATGACCATCGATGCTGGGTTATTTTCAGCTGTGGGTTGCTGTATTTTTATCTGTCTTTGACAGTAAAGTCGGATTTCTGGGCTGAGGTTTTTCTATATTCAGTATATATTATTTCCATGGTGAGTGTGTGTCCGGCCCAGAATACACCTTCACCATCCGCTCTCCATCTCAGAAGGAAGCAGAGATTTGTCACGTTAACCAACCACATGGTGGGAGGGAGCATTTCAGGCTTTCTTGAAGGACACTAACTACGCAGAGGAAACGCCCAGCTACAGAGAGCATCAATTCATTAATGGCTGGGAATTAGAGAGAGAATTCCTCTGGGGGTTCAGTGTTTTTACAAAACCTCAGAGTTGGAACAAGTCTGGAGGACAAAGGAACTGTGGGCCGAACACCAGATTCACCTATTAACAGTCAGTGTGCTGGAGCGCTCACAATCAATAATAGATTGGAATCAAATATTCATCATGTAACGTGGATGTGGCACCATTACTTCATAATCCCTCATTCCGGACGTGTCCTCACCCATATTACACACTTTATCCCCCAGCATTCGTCCATAGTGACTCTCCCAGCGCGGTGCCCGGGATCCGAGCGGCAGACGCAATGACAGCAGCTAGTCAATGATTATTTCTCTAGCTGCTTCGTACACATCTCCAGCATCAATTCTTCATATTGTCTGACGTGTAAGCAAGAGGAGCAGAGTACAAGGAATAGGGCTTTTATGGTTCCATTAAAAGGTAGCAAACGTGTTCCATACAGCAAATAAAGACAAACACTCTTCTGATCTGTTTTCGGCCCAGAATCATAGATAGAGTGAAAGTAGTGGTCTAGGAGTTAAAGCCGGTGTATAAGACCCGCTCATTAATCAATCCTATAAAAAACAACATGTAGTATAATCAATAAATAAAATTAAATCCATCCTATGCGGATGCGGTATATTAATGGGGGCGGTGGGAGACAAAAACACCCAAACCCTCTAAAAAACAAACAAAGGAATGCAAATATACAGAGAAAAGTCAGCTTCAGCGCCACAGAAGGGGATACGGCGGATGATCAATCCTTCAAGTGACAATAGTTCTTAGAGAAACAAAACCCTTACACTTTCATACTACAATGATCCAAAAAACCCACATCGTCCTGCAAAAAACGAAGGAGGAGAGCAGGACGAAAACGCAGAAAAAAGATATCCACAGAGAAAACCCAACAAATACATGTGGTCAATCCTCCTCCTCCTTGTATCAATCAGTATTTATCGCGGGGACGGAGTTCCAGTTCTGACACTATCAAGGACGGGGGCCGCTACGTCTGCTACGCTCTCCTCAGATCTACGTGATATGGAGGAGGGCCGAGCGCTGGATGCTATTTCACAATCAGAATATCAGTATATCTTAAGGGATTCACCAATCACTCCCATTTTTCACTCTTTACCCAAAACTCATAAGGGCCGACTGCCTTCGCCCATGGGACCTATGGTGGCAGGAATCGTCTCTGAATGAGGGTTTGTGTGAATAGGTGGATAACCATCTCCAGCCATTAGTTGTGAGGTTACACCATTGGCACAAGCTCTGCTGTTGGAGTACAGCTGACTTCTATTCCCCACAGTCTAGCCATTAAGGCCGGGGGCTGGGGGGCCTTAATGGCCCCAAGCAACACAGTGGCCATCTAGATGCAGTGGACCTGACAGCACCCGGGTTGTTCCAGTATAATCTGACTCTGGCTGCATGCTGTAATACCGCACTGGACTGTCCTCACAGGGTTAAGGGAATATTATCTCCACTTCACAGCTATGGCTATACCGACTGTGTGTGTTCTCTTGACGATTGCTGGATAAGTCGACCCTCAGCTGGTGAAGTCATCATGGGCCTATATACTGTCAGACTGAATAGAGCTTTCAATCCCTGGGCCGCCGCCATGTTTAGCCCACCTGGCTCTGCACCTGTGCAGTGCTGATGTCACGCTGGAGCGGACTGCACGGTCCCTGGGTCCTTCACCATCAGGGGCACAGCGACAGCTGGCACAGCGCCAGTCAGCCGGAAACACATCGAGCCTTGCAGACACAAGGCAACATCTGAGCCCCACAAAGAGCTCGGGGGGCAGGACGCACCACTCGCTATTTCTAGAACCGTCTCATTTACCCTCCTTCGCTCATCTCTGACCCTCAGATTATCTTCAGGAGCTGGACACCCAATGGCAGCAGATGATACGGCCATAGTGATAATTCTTCTAGGATCATGTCATGTGGGGTCCACTACAGCCTCCATTTATCAGTCCCTGACATCTTTCTCGAGTTCTCTTGGTCTCCGACACAGGGAACAGATGCTGGGTGACAACTGCTAATGACCGCCATTACACAGCCCAGCATGGCATACACATGTACACTGCCCGGAGGGCGGCCTACTCCTCTCCTGCTCATCACTGTACTGATACTGGGTCCCTGATCCAGGAAGACCACGGTGTACAGAACTTTAGGTCCCTCGCTGAAAGTGCTGCAGATGAGGGGATTGTGGGAAGACGCAGCATTCAGGACACGTGCTGATCATACAGGTTATGATGAAGGTAGCCACTGGGACAGGGATCTGTCTGACCGGCCAGGCAGACACTATGGAGGGCGCAGGGCTGAGATCACACAAGCTGGATCTTTACACATCTTTATTCAGATGGGTCACAACTGAAAGCCAATCATTCTCCAGGCGGGGGCGCCGCCATCTGAGAGTCATTTAGCATGCGGAAGAGAGAATAATCAGGGGAGATTATTATAGGAGCCTCCACCGCCGCTCCCCCATTTGCATAGCACAGTCTTACGCGTGGATGGTTTGGAAAAGACCCTCCACCGGCTGGATGCACCGCATGAAATACAATCTCACAATCTTTTTATTTGTGCATTTACGAATGAAGAAGCCCCAGATGTAGAAATCCATTTATGTTTTACAGAAAATATGACTTCAAATTTCAATTAAAATGAAATGAACAAGGAGATTATCACTCTACAGCAGGCTCCAGACCCGCCAATAGGCCTCTTTCATAGTCATGGCAACGGGCGCTTATTGTCATGGCTGCCGCGCTGTTACATGTAATTCTTGGTGTGTGAGCGAAACTGATAAAGACCACAATCGATACCCTATAACCAGACAAGTGCGCTTCCCCAGCGAAGGCACAAAGAACATGGAGGGGCACGGGCGGACTGATGAAATGGGACTATTCTGTGGACAGATAAGCCGAGGACATTAACCACCTAGTGACTGCACTGCCAGAACAGAATGGACAGAGACACACCCGTGCTGGGACCAGGGGTTAAAGTGGAATAAAGAACTTTCACGACCTGCAATAGAAATGTCAGAGCAGTTTAGCAGAGACCAGAGGAGACTCTGCCCGACCCCCACCTCAGAGACATGGACAGTCATCAGCCTACTGCGCTCTGCCCATGGCCACTGTAAAATGCATGCGCTTTGGTATAGCAAGAGTTCATGCGCCTGCGCAGCCCCGCCTGTATGCTTAGTGATTAGAAAAATCCTGAAGTTTATGCGCCTGCGCAGCTCCTTTCTAGCACGTACCGATGGAGAACAATCCCGAAGGTGACGCACATGCGCAATGATACACAGGACATCACAAGATATAGCGGTCCTCGGGAGAACACACCCCCAGCGCGCGACAACCTATTGGAGTGACAGAGGTGTAGTAAGAAGGGAGGGATGTAAGACGGAACGCCATCCCATAGGTAGTGGTGATTGCGTCACTGTAGTACGAGTCCCAGCACTCATACCTGCACGAGCCCCTGAGGACGCTGGGCGACCAGTGAAACATGCAGGGTGTACCAGTGTGGCAGTGAGGGAGCTCCGGAACAGGAGTCAATTACAGTTAGTCTAGAAATATTTAAATGGCTGCAGCTGGTATCGATGCTACACTAATGCTGTCAGGTAACAGCAATAACATTGAGATATAGCAAAAGAGGGAGCCCCCCAGGCCACTGATCACTTTAATTCGTCTAGTCATGCAGTACTGACCTATAAGTGTTTGTAAAAAGGAAATAATAAATAAAGGTCATTTTTTAAAGTAACAGCACAAGACAAAAGACGTACATGGGTCCGGGTGGACCACCAGTTAGTTCACTAATTTAGTAAAACATCGACATGTGCTGTGAGGTCATATTAGACTCTAGTTGTTGATGGCCACTGTTCACACTCCATCACTCAGCATATTCAGTCCCCAAGCCAAGTGCCTGGAATATTCTGCAACTCGGCTTCCTTTAAAGAGGTCTGCCCACAAAACACTCATTAGAGGCGTCGCCCCATCCTGGTAGAGAGTACCCTGCACTGAATTGAATCCCCTTTAAAAACAATTTGCCCAGCTCCCCCCACTAACAGCAGCATTCCCCAGCTCTCTTCCACTTGCAGCAGCATTCCCCCCAGCTCTCCTCCACTTGCAGCAGCATTCCCCCCAGCTCTCCTCCACTGGCAGCAGCATTCCCCCCAGCTCTCCTCCACTTGCAGCAGCATTCCCCCCTGCTCTCCTCCACTGGCAGCAGCATTCCTCCCAGCTCTCTTCCACTTGCAGCAGCATTCCCCCCAGCTCTCCTCCACTGGCAGCAGCATTCCCCCCAGCTCTCCCCAACTGGCAGCAGCATTCCTCACCTCTCCCCAACTGGCAGCAGCATTCTCCCCAGCTCTCCTCCACTGGCAGCAGCATTCGCCCCAGCTCTCCCCAACTGGCAGCAGCATTCCTCACCTCTCCCCAACTGGCAGCAGCATTCCCCCCTCTCAAACATTAAGTAAACTCTCCCCTATCCATTTTCCATTTATCCACCTTGCAGCATTGTTCTTCTAATCACCCTTCACCATATGGCAGCAATCTCTATTTTCTACTTTCTTCCCACTATAACAGCTAGGCATTTATATTTACCTTACCACCCACTAGGGTCCATCTTATTGCTAAAGTTTGAATTTATTTTGGGGTATAGTTTGAGGGGTGAACTTTTTGGGCCCCTGGTTTCGACTGAATCTGCATCCTAAGACACTATTATTTGGCAGAATATTTCGGAGCATTGGGAGGCATTGTAGGTACGGTCATGGGGGCAGCAGAAGGCATAGAATTAGGGGCATCAGAATGGGGTTTTGAAATAAAGTACAGGGATGGGTTGCAGAGGCTATGCAGCAAACTGTGCAGTCATCAGAGGAAGTGGTCAGGTGGTCTGGGTCAGATGGAGAAGAAAAGGGACGTGAACAACTCTAATCAGGGAAGACATCACCTGTCAGCCACTGGATTTAATAGTTGTGTTCAAAAAAGTGTATTCTGGAATGTACTATGTAGACACCTGTGTAAAACTGACCATTACATGGTATTTGTATGGCGGTAATATTGATTGTTGTGGGAGTGGTATAGTGCATTTCACTTTATTTCACACAGGAGGGAGGTGGAGGGACGGATATCTCTGTTTTATGTGGCAGCATTCAGAACGATATAACCTGGATCGGTCACTGTGTTCTGGGGTGCGCTGTGTTGGTTTCTCTTTTCTATTATCATCGGATCTATGTATTATTCACTTTTTTGAGCAAACACGGCGGCACATCCCCCGCTGCTCTGTAAATATTGTAACTGAATTATGCTTGTTTGCTGAGCTCATTACCGCAAGCAACGATAAGCTTTTTAATTACAAAATTAGCCTCACCAAATCAATCGTCCTCTGTTAATGAAGTGAGGTGGTTTAGGGAGAAGAAGGAGCTTCTCTGTAACGAGGATTAACTCTTTGTGTGCTGGAGAGACTCACAAAGGGGAAGACAAGACAATGAAGGTGGACGGTCCCATGGAATTTCCTGCAGCCGCTACACAATTATCTATAGGGAGTCCTGCACTTCTCTATCATTATATATCCCAACACACATATCTTATCACAATCATTATGACAGCTGACAAGGAGCGTATCATTGGGTCTGCATACGCAGAATACAAGCTGTCTGTCTGTCTGATGATGAGCCGAATGGCGAAACGCCTAGAGCGTGAAATAGGGGAGACATGTACACAGTGAAAGGGCTGTCATAGTAGGCACTTTAGCAAGTCATATGCGGCTGGGGTTCACAAACTTATCACACAGGCATAGTTGTTATGGTATATCCACATAGCGAGTGGGGTGCTATTAAGCCACTCGTGGAGGAGATATTATTAAGAAGGTCCATACTCTATGCATCTGTATTTTCATACTCCAGCGACAGGAACAATTGATCAGTTGCTACAATGTAACATCAGAATATACACCAGTTAAAAAGCGCTACAGCATACTGGTGATTTGGAATACTTATTAGTTTGCTACAGTGTCTATGGCACACTGTGGATGTGTAGGAGTTGTTATACACCCTAATGATAGGAAGTACCTCCTGATACTCTCCAGTAGGTATTAGGATTTTTTGCACATTTTTGATTTTTAAAGGGTTGATCCTTCCTATCCCATTGTTTTAATCAGATATCAAATAAAGATTTAGTATTTTAATCTTCAACGTTCCTTTTGGCAGTGATAAAGAAGTGGAGCATAAACCTTAGCACCGTTTTGCACAGTGAATATATCACTGAATGCACTCTGTCTATACGAGTAGAAATTGTGACAATATGATATATCAGGAAGTTGCTGTACACTGCATTGGGAAAGTCTTCACACCCTCTCACTGTCCTCACATTTTGTTCTCTCGCTCCTTGTGCTATCAGTTCCCCCATCAGTCTTCTCTCAATCCTCCATAATGAGAACGTGAGAACAGAAGGTGAGAAATCTTCACTAATTTAATGAGAAGGAGAAACTAAAATCTCACATTGACATAAAAGTCTTCAGCCCCTTTCCTCGGGACATAGTTGAAGCCCTTATGGCAGTGATTCCAGCCTCCAGTTTTCTTGGGGATGATGCCACAAGGTTTGCAAACCTGGATTTGGGATTTTTGGCCGTTCTTCTCTGCAGATCCTCTCACGCTCTGTTGGGTTGGGTGGGGGCCGTCAGAGATGTTCCATTGGGTTCAGGGCTCTGGCTGGGCTACTAATTTTTTGGTTGGAAGGTGAACCTTCGGCCCAATCTGTGGTCCAGAGCGCTCTGGCTCAGAACCTTCGGCCCAGTCTGAGGTTTCCTGTCATTAGGATGCATCAGTATCCTCAGCTCTGTACTTACCCCACAGGTGTAGCCTGAGGCTCCTGGGCCCCCAGCTGCCATGTATGTGGTTGTGGGCCCCATTAGGCTTCAAGTGTCAGGTGTGACTACTCCATCTGCACTCCTCAGTATGTGTCCTCCGCTCTTTACCTGCCTCCTGTGTGTCAGGTGTTTGCCCAGGGGGGGTCCTTGTTGCTCCATGGGGTCTTGTGACTTTGACGCCTAAAACTGGTACAGTGTGGTAAGTAAATGGGCTCCCACTGTCTTGTTGGAAGGTGAACCTTCGGCCCAGTCTGAGGTCCAGAGCTCTGGATCAGGTTCTCATTAAGAATCTCTGTACTCTGCTCCATTCAGCTTTCCCTCCACCCCGACCGGTCTCCATGTTCCCCAGCATGATGCTGCCACCACCATGCCTCACTGTAGGGATGGTATGGAGCAGGAGATGAGCGGCGCCTGGTCTCCTCCAGACATGATGCTGCCACCACCATGCTTCACTGTAGGGATGGTATTGGGCAGGTGATGAGCTGCGCCTGGTCTCCTCCAGACATGACGCTGCCACCACCATGCTTCACTGTAGGAATGGTATTGGGCAGGTGATGAGCGGCGCCTGGTTTCCTCCAGACATGATGCTGCCACCACCATGCTTCACTGTAAAGATGGTATTGGGCAGGTGATGAGCGGCGCCTGGTCTCCTCCAGACATGATGCTGCCACCACCATGCTTCACTGTAGGGATGGTATTGGGCAGGTGATGAGCGGCGCCTGGTTTCCCCCAGACATGATGCTGCCACCACCATACTTCACTGTAGAGATGGTATTGGGCAGGTGATGAGCGGCGCCTGGTTTCCTCCAGACATGATGCTGCCACCACCATGCTTCACTGTAGGGATGGTATCGGGCAGGTGATGAGCGGCGCCTGGTCTCCTCCAGACGTGACGCTGTCACCACCATGCTTCACTGTAGGGATGGTATTGGGCAGGAGATGAGCGGCGCCTGGTTTCCTCCAGACATGATGCTGCCACCACCATGCTTCACTGTAGGGATGGTATTGGGCAGGTGATGAGCAGCACCTGGTTTCCTCCGGACATGATGCTGCCACCACCGTGCTTCACTGTAGGGATGGTATTGGGCAGGAGATGAGTGGCGCCTGGTTTCCTCCAGACATGATGCTGCCACCACCATGCTTCACTGTAGGGATGGTGGTTGGGCAGGTGATGAGCGGCGCCTGGTTTCCTCCAGACATGATGCTGCCACCACCATGCTTCACTGTAGGGATGGTATCGGGCAGGTGATGAGCGGCACCTGGTTTCCTCCAGACATGATGCTGAGAATTGAGGCCAGAAAGTTCCATCTTGGTTCCATCAGAGCAGAGAATCTTGTTTCTCACAGTCTGAGGTCCATTAGGTGGTTTTCTACAAACTACAGGTATCATGTGTCTTACTGAGGAGAGGCTTCTTTCTGGCCATTCTGCCATGAAGCCCACATTGGTGGAGGATGCGGTGATGGTTGACCTTCTGGAAGTTTCTCCCATCTGCACACAGGATCTTTGGAGCTCAGCCAGAGTGACCATTGGGATCTTGGTGACCACTGTTGGTCAGGGCCGTTTTCCCCGATTACTTAGTTTGGGGGGCGGCAGCTCTAGGAAGAGTCCTGGTTGTTCTTATTCCAGGTAAGAATTATGGAGACCACTGTGCTCTTTAAGTGCAGCAGAATTTTTTTTTTCTCCCCTTCTCTAGATCTGAGCCTCCACACAATCCTGTCTCTGAGCTCTACATGCAGTTCTCTCCTCCTCATGGCTTGGTTTTTGCTCTGATATGCAGAGTCATTTGTGAGATGCTATATAGACGGGGCTGTGTCGTTCCAGATCATGTCCAATCCACTGAAATTACCACAGGTGACTCCAATCAAGGTGTAGAACATCTCAGAGATGATCCAGAGAAATGGGGGCCCCAGAACGAAATGCCAAGTGTCATAGTAAAGGGGTTGAATACTAATGTCCAGCAGAAATTTTATTTTTTCCTTTTCAAAGGGAATCTGCCAGCTCCAAAACGCCCTCTAAACTAGAGTAAGCGGAGCATAGTGGGAGTGGTGCCGAGTCCAGTTATGTAATTATCTTCATACTCACTTGCATTCTGACCCTGTGCTCCGAAAACCAGCAATAAAATGCATTGAGAGGACTCCTGGGCTCCTGCACATAATGGAGGGGACTGAAGGAGGAGTCCTCTCAGTGTATTTTACTGCTGGTTTGTCGGAGCACAGCGTCAGAAAGAGAGTATGAAGATAAAAAAGCAGAGGACTGGACTTAACACCGCTTACTCTAGTTTGGAAGGGGGTTTTGGAGCTGACAAATTCAAATTAATAAATTAACAAAAATTTCTAAAATTGTGTTTGGACTTTCTCATTATGAGGGATTGAGGGCAGAATAGTGGGGGAACTTATAGCACAAGGAGCAATATAACAACATGTGAGGAAAGTAAGAGGGTGTGAAGAGGAGTGATGATCTAAAGGCATCATTCATAATTTAGTGTAATCATCATTCTCCAGATGCAGAATAGACTGTGGAATTCTACTTCAAGTAACCAGTAAAGTAGATGTCACCGGGCCGAATCATGGACTACATGAGCAGAGCATCCGGTCCGATAGCAACCGCTAAACATTAGAGGGGCAAAGAAGCATGCCTACAACACAACCATCATCCCCCGCTCGCTACAGTGCAGAACTACACAACCATCATCCTGCGTGCTACAGTGCAGAACTACACAACCATCATCCTGCATGCTACAGTGCAGTACTACACAACCATCATCCTGCGTGCTACAGTGCAGTACTACACAACCATCATCCCCCGCTCGCCACAGTGCAGTACTACACAACCATCATCCTGCGTGCTACAGTGCAGAACTACACAACCATCATCCTGCGTGCTACAGTGCAGTACTACACAACCATCATCCTGCGTGCTACAGTGCAGTACTACACAACCATCATCCTGCGTGCTACAGTGCAGTACTACACAACCATCATCCTGCGTGCTACAGTGCAGTACTACACAACCATCATCCTGCGTGCTACAGTGCAGAACTACACAACCATCATCCTGCGTGCTACAGTGCAGTACTACACAACCATCATCCTGCGTGCTACAGTGCAGAACTACACAACCATCATCCTGCGTGCTACAGTGCAGTACTACACAACCATCATCCTGCGTGCTACAGTGCAGTACTACACAACCATCATCCCCCGCTCGCTACAGTGCAGAACTACACAACCATCATCCTGCGTGCTACAGTGCAGAACTACACAACCATCATCCTGCATGCTACAGTGCAGAACTACACAACCATCATCCTGCATGCTACAGTGCAGAACTACACAACCATCATCCTGCGTGCTACAGTGCAGTACTACACAACCATCATCCTGCGTGCTACAGTGCAGAACTACACAACCATCATCCTGCGTGCTACAGTGCAGAACTACACAACCATCATCCTGCATGCTACAGTGCAGAACTACACAACCATCATCCTGCATGCTACAGTGCAGAACTACACAACCATCATCCTGCGTGCTACAGTGCAGTACTACACAACCATCATCCTGCGTGCTACAGTGCAGAACTACACAACCATCATCCTGCGTGCTACAGTGCAGTACTACACAACCATCATCCTGCGTGCTACAGTGCAGAACTACACAACCATCATCCTGCGTGCTACAGTGCAGTACTACACAACCATCATCCTGCGTGCTACAGTGCAGTACTACACAACCATCATCCTGCGTGCTACAGTGCAGTACTACACAACCATCATCCTGCGTGCTACAGTGCAGTACTACACAACCATCATCCTGCGTGCTACAGTGCAGAACTACACAACCATCATCCTGCGTGCTACAGTGCAGAACTACACAACCATCATCCTGCGTGCTACAGTGCAGAACTACACAACCATCATCCTGCGTGCTACAGTGCAGTACTACACAACCATCATCCTGCGTGCTACAGTGCAGTACTACACAACCATCATCCTGCGTGCTACAGTGCAGAACTACACAACCATCATCCTGCGTGCTACAGTGCAGAACTACACAACCATCATCCTGCGTGCTACAGTGCAGTACTACACAACCATCATCCTGCGTGCTACAGTGCAGTACTACACAACCATCATCCTGCGTGCTACAGTGCAGAACTACACAACCATCATCCTGCGTGCTACAGTGCAGAACTACACAACCATCATCCTGCGTGCTACAGTGCAGAACTACACAACCATCATCCTGCGTGCTACAGTGCAGAACTACACAACCATCATCCTGCGTGCTACAGTGCAGAACTACACAACCATCATCCTGCGTGCTACAGTGCAGAACTACACAACCATCATCCTGCGTGCTACAGTGCAGAACTACACAACCATCATCCTGCGTGCTACAGTGCAGAACTACACAACCATCATCCTGCGTGCTACAGTGCAGAACTACACAACCATCATCCTGCGTGCTACAGTGCAGTACTACACAACCATCATCCTGCGTGCTACAGTGCAGTACTACACAACCATCATCCTGCGTGCTACAGTGCAGAACTACACAACCATCATCCTGCGTGCTACAGTGCAGAACTACTCAACCAAGTATGGAATGGAAACATCCTACAAAAGGATGGGAAGGGAGAAGAGAACCTCTGCAGTATGTCAGCATCACAGCCAAAACAGGGACCTATTCCAATACCTGGTAGGGATGCCCTCTCTTCTATTGTGTGGAAGCATCATCACAGGAGGCGTGGTCTATGTGTACGAGTTCTTTGTGACATCACAGGAGGCGAGGTCTACAGGAGGCGAGGTCTGTGTGTACAAGTTCTGTGTGACATCACAGGAGGCGAGGTCTACAGGAGGCGAGGTCTACAGGAGGCGAGGTCTGTGTGTACAAGTTCTGTGTGACATCACAGGAGGCGAGGTCTGTGTGTACAAGTTCTCTGTGACATCACAGGAGGCGAGGTCTGTGTGTACAAGTTCTGTGTGACATCACAGGAGGCGAGGTCTGTTTGTACAAGTTCTCTGTGACATCACAGGAGGCGAGGTCTGTGTGTACAAGTTCTGTGTGACATCACAGGAGGCGAGGTCTGTGTGTACAAGTTCTGTGTGACATCACAGGAGGCGAGGTCTGTGTGTACAAGTTCTGTGTGACATCACAGGAGGCGAGGTCTGTGTGTACAAGTTCTGTGTGACATCACAGGAGGCGAGGTCTGTGTGTACAAGTTCTGTGTGACATCACAGGAGGCGAGGTCTGTGTGTACAAGTTCTCTGTGACATCACAGAAGGCGAGGTCTGTGTGTACAAGTTCTGTGTGACATCACAGGAGGCGAGGTCTGTGTGTACAAGTTCTGTGTGACATCACTGGAGGTCTGGTCTATGTGTACAAGTTCTGTGTGACATCACTGGAGGTCTGGTCTATGTGTACGAGTTCTCTGTGACATCACTGGAGGTCTGGTCTATGTGTACGAGTTCTGTGTGACATCACAGGAGGCGAGGTCTGTGTGTACAAGTTCTCTGTGACATCACAGGAGGCGAGGTCTGTGTGTACAAGTTCTGTGTGACATCACTGGAGGTCTGGTCTATGTGTACAAGTTCTGTGTGACATCACTGGAGGTCTGGTCTATGTGTACGAGTTCTGTGTGACATCACTGGAGGTCTGGTCTATGTGTACGAGTTCTCTGTGACATCACTGGAGGTCTGGTCTATGTGTACGAGTTCTGTGTGACATCACAGGAGGCGTGGTCTGTGTGTATGAGTTCTGTGTGACATCACTGGAGGTCTGGTCTGTGTGTACAAGTTCTCTGTGACATCACAGGAGGCATGGTCTATGTGTACGAGTTCTGTGTGACATCACTGGAGGTCTGGTCTATGTGTACGAGTTCTCTGTGACATCACTGGAGGTCTGGTCTATGTGTACGAGTTCTGTGTGACATCACAGGAGGCGTGGTCTGTGTGTATGAGTTCTGTGTGACATCACTGGAGGTCTGGTCTGTGTGTACGAGTTCTGTGTGACATCACTGGAGGTCTGGTCTACATGAATGATTTTGCTCTGACATTACTGGGCATGTATATGAGTTCTGTGTAATGTCACTTCAGGTGTGGTCTATAAATATGACTGGTGTGACATCACTGGCGCCGTGGCCTATGTAAATCCTGCATTACACTACTTAACTAGTAATTCATGAAGGGAAAGTGGACGCCAGCAGAGACATCCATGGCAGTGCTGAACACGGGATCAGAGGATTTCTGCTGTAGATGCTCTATTTGTGAGTGACCAGTAATTCCCTATAATTCTACTATTGGAATCATTTTCCATAAATTGATTGGCACTTTAAAGAATCAGGAAGCCAGACTGTCCCTGGGACATGAGGACTAAATCTCCCTCCAGGAGGGAAGGTCACTGTCCTTGATTTCTTGCAGACCCCTCCAGCTGCCTCTCCATTCCCGGGGGTCCCTGAGAGACATCTGTAAACAGCCTTTTGTGGTAAGATAAAGGCTGGGGCTGATGCTCTAATTAATTTCCGCCCTTATCTCTCCAGCCTCCGAGGGACCCTGGTGCTTCCACATAATTCAGACGTTCTCTGTAAACTACACAGGAACCCGACATCCTCATCTCTGTGTCCATTAAAGAGCCAGCCCCTGGGGGGACACAAAGTCTAAAGTGGGGGCTGATCACACGGCCCATGAGAGGGACAAATAGGGCTACCTGACCCGGGGCCATCCAACTGTATCGTGTTGTCCTCTCCTGCAGGGGTGGACTGGCCATAGACCCTACAGGGAATTTTCCCAGTGGGCCGATGCCCAAAGGGGCACCCGAGCCCTCTTCACTGCCGCTGGCCGGGTACATACTACTGGGGGAATTATAGGGGTCATTACTGGAAGCATGCTGGGTGTTGTGGTCCACATCTCCCCTCTTAAAGACCCCATACTAGAGACAATTGGAGGAGGAGGACAGAACAGGGTAGCTATTGATGGCCACCACAGAGGGAGAGGCTTCTGGGGAGGTATTCTGTGCTGCACTATGGTATAACTGACCCTACCAAGTTGTATTGGATCCGTTAACTTGTGATTCTGTCAATTTGGACCCACCTACAACATTGGGGTCACTTTAAGATCCCAGTCTGCCCTGCTCTCCTGCATCTACACGATTACATTAAGTCCCTCTCCCCATCAGGCAGGTAAGTCGCACTCTGTGGCTGTTAGGACCTTATATCAGAGGCTGGTTCCCGGTACGGCGGGACTACTCGCACGGGGGGCCGGAATAGCTGCGGATCCCCCTGCACACACATGCACTCAGAGAGTCCTCTCCATGGGGAGATGGTTTTGTTCTCTCGCTCACAGATGACTGACCTGGAGCATCTGTTAATGGCTTCATTTCACACTCTGGGAGATCTCTGCAGAGTTCCATCAAAGCCTTCAGTCAAGCATGAATACTCCGCTATTTTCTTTATGACTCAGTCTGTTGTAAGGTGCGATTCCGCCTGTCTGTCTCACCCTCCACTCCTGTATGTGATCACAAAGCACAGGGTGGTAAAACGCTGACAACCAGGGGACCCGAGGGCCTGGCCGGACTCTTCAAAATGGTATATTTATTCCTTGATAAAGAGTGGACCAGAGAGCTTTGCCCCTCAGCCCCAGCGCCGTGGCTGCAATCTACCCGCTGCATTATGGATGCACTCTACATCTCTGCCAGCATGGAGCCCATCACTTCGGGGATAATAAGCAGCGCTCAGCCGCTTCATTCCAACCCTAATGGGGGAAGCAGAAGATTCATCTCCGACAGTAGGGTCCCGGCCTAATACATGCACACAGATCCCTGTCTACAGAGAAATAACATCAACACCCCCGGGGCTACAGGGACCAGGACTGATAGGAGCCTAAAGTGGGGGCAACGCTGAAGAGAATAACATGCAAACTGCAGCCGAGGATCAAGGATGCAATTCTGAGAGGTCAAATACCTAAGGGACATGCATCGTAAAGCCTGAGCGCTCCAGAAGGTTGGGCTATAGAAGGAATGAAGTGAGCACAGGCACCTGGATGACATGACGGATACCTGCAGCTCAGCCTCACACCCTGCATGGTCCCCAGACGGATGGTGGAGGCATCCACACCGCTCCTCATTATGTCCTTATGTGTAGGACAGGTAACGATTACTACATCATGTAGTTATTGGGTAGACACCTGCACATCTACATCGAGGCGCAGGGTGGGCACCCCCACACATGGGTCTCTGCAGACCTGAGCTTCCACCGGTCTCACTGGCTGAGCAGCCCCCATGACGGCAGCTGTGCACTTGTTCATCATCCAGTCAGCCAGTAAATTATTCGCTGTTGTTGTGAGGGTCACCACGCTCCTGACACCGCATCTCACGCCTCGTTTACTGGACAAATGAAGTATCTTTCATGAAGACACTGTGACAAGATATAGAGTCTGAGTCTGCACGCCAGGAGCCCTCACTGAGGAGGAAGCCAAGCTTAAGTCCGTGTCCTCAGCTCCTGTAGCTGCTGTGCCCATAAACCATCTCCTCTTCATTCCTGTCTGCAGTCTAATCACCATTCACCTCTGTCTAGAGATGCACTGGATGTGCAGAGGTTTGTCGTGTCCAGGCCGCATGTGCTCATCCCCGGGTCCATATTAACACCAATGTCTTGTGTAACTTGTCATCTCCACATTTCATCCTGACTATTGGCGCAGCTTCCTACTGCTTGGAAGGACCATACAGAACAGCCTGGATTCTTCATGGCAAGTACTGGACCAGGTACTGGGGCGCTCCTTGCTGATTCTGCTCCATTTGGTTGCAGATTTGCTCTACTGGACTGAGATCAGGAGGTGGTGGCCCACCAGACCAGCAGTTCTCCCCGACCACCGTTACCTACAGATCCTACATTCACTACAAGTATTTTATTCAGAACAGAAGATTCTGTGATCATTAAACTTCCACATTTAACATGGTAAAATATGGCTATGCCTGTGGGCACCATTCTAAGGCGGATTCAGAGGGTTGTGTGATGGCCGCATTTTCTGGACTGTCTGACGCTCACAGCACCATGTGAGTGCAGTAGAGTAGACCCGCGGTCAGGCAGGTACTCATAGCACCAGAAATCACTATGATGCTGTGAGTTTGGGTCCGGCGAGTCGTGGGTGGTCAGAGAAATGCATCGATCACAGAGGGGACTGTTTAACTCTGACAACCCGGGTCGGTGGGTGTCCAGGACCAGTGTAAAATGGGGTAAAAGATGCATTTTGTTCCCTGTGGCACTGCCTGGTACATTGACCACGTAGCGCTCCTCACACAGTTCCACCCTATATTAATATACCTGCACCTTGGTTATTATTGACCTGGCTGACCAGACTCTTAGGCGCCTGTGTCTTGTATATCACATTAGTACAATGCAGCCGTATCAGGATCCACTGAAGTTCAGATTCAGTGTCTACAGAGCCGACAAAGACTTTCAAAAAGGCCATTAATGGAGAAACCAGCAGAATTCTCACTATTAAGGGATATATATTCAATCCGACCTCTAATACAAACTGCCCTCCGACAACACTGCAGCCCGTGGGATCCTGCACACAGGGTGTCATTACGGCGCTTTCTACACAGAAGGGGAGATGAATACGCCATCACTTCACAGCACCGTGTGCCTCAGAACAGCCGGTAACGGCAGCACCAGCCGCGCCACGAGACATCCAGAGTGAGATGTGAGCGTCGCTGTATCCTGATGCGCATCAGTCTGCCAAACACAAGAAATCTGTGTCGTCAAATTGCAGCTGTTAATCTACCAGAGCAATATCTTGTGTCACAAGCTCCATCTCATGCATGGATCCTGCCAGGACTGGGCCCTATAATTACTCTCAGGGTGTCCATCCTCGCGCTCCCAGGTCTGACGAGGTGAAGCCGCCTAAAGGACGACGACCGGCCACTAATGACTTCCTGCGGGCAGCGGATAATATCACACAAAGATGGCTAATGAACAAAGGCAATCTACGTGTAATCACAAACTGCAGATTCACAGCTTGAGATCCGTTCTTTTCTCCTAAATTCCATAGTGCTTCCAGATGGCAATCAGTAAAGCCGCACAACAAATCCACAAGATGGAGTTCTCATCCTGTGCGCCTCTCACAATTAGGGCCATTGACATAACAGAGTCTCATGTCTGCTATATACATCGACTTACACAAGCTGTCCTGTTCCCAGGATACACACAAAGCTTTAGGACCAGACTGGGATGGATGACACCACAAAACCTCCATCCTACTCCACAAAGACAGACAGGAGAGGATGGAGGCTGGTCCAAAGACTGCGAACTGAAAGGAGGCCGACGCGAGGACAGAGAGGAGATCAGTCTGAGGACAGAGAAGAGACAGAGGCGAGGAAGAAGAGGAGGCAGACGCGAGGAAGAAGAGGAGGCAGAGGCGAGGAAGAAGAGGAGGCAGACACGAGGAAGAAGAAGAGGAGACAGACGCGAGGACAGAGAGGAGATCAGTCTGAGGACAGAGAAGAGACAGAGGCGAGGAAGAAGAGGAGACAGAGGCGAGGAAGAAGAGGAGGCAGACGCGAGGAAGAAGAGGAGGCAGAGGCGAGGAAGAAGAGGAGGCAGACACGAGGAAGAAGAAGAGGAGACAGACGCGAGGAAGAAGAAGAGGAGACAGACGCGAGGAAGAAGAGGAGGCAGACGCGAGGACAGAGAGGAGATCAGTCTGAGGACAGAGAAGAGACAGAGGCGAGGAAGAAGAAGAGGAGACAGAGGCGAGGAAGAAGAGGAGGCAGACGCGAGGAAGAAGAGGAGGCAGACACGGGGAAAAAGAGGAGACAGACGCGAGGAAGAAGAGGAGGCAGACACGAGGAAAAAGAGGAGACAGACGCGAGGAAGAAGAGGAGGCAGACACGAGGAAAAAGAGGAGACAGACGCGAGGAAGAAGAAGAGGAGACAGACGCGAGGAAGAAGAAGAGGAGACAGAGGCGAGGAAGAAGAAGAGGAGACAGAGGCGAGGAAGAAGAGGAGACAGAGGCGAGGAAGAAGAGGAGACAGAGGCGAGGAAGAAGAAGAGGAGACAGAGGCGGGGAAGAAGAGGAGACAGAGGCGAGGAAGAAGAGGAGACAGACGCGAGGAAGAAGAGCTCAGTCTGAGGACAGAGAAGAGACAGATGTGTGAACAGAGAAGACAAAGAGAAAAAGAGGAGACAGACGCGAGGACAGAGAGGAGACAGATGTGTGGACAGAGGAGGCCAGCGCGAGGAAGAAGAGGAGACAGATGTGTGGACAGAGAGGAGGCCAGCGCGAGGACAGAGAAGACAAAGGCGCAAGGAAGTAGAGGAGGCCGAAGCAATGAAAGAGAGGAGATCAGTCTGAGGACAGAGAAGAGACAGATGTGTGGACAGAGAGGGGGCCAGAGTGAGGAGAGAGAAGAGAATGGCGCGAGGAAGGAGAGGAGGCCGACACGAGGAAGAAGAGGAGGCCGACACGAGGAAGAAGAGGAGGCCGACACGAGGAAGAAGAGGAGGCAGACACGAGGAAGAAGAGGAGGCAGACACGAGGAAGAAGAGGAGGCCGACACGAGGAAGAAGAGGAGGCAGACACGAGGAAGAAGAGGAGGCAGACACGAGGAAGAAGAGGAGGCAGACACGAGGAAGAAGAGGAGGCAGACACGAGGAAGAAGAGGAGGCAGACACGAGGAAGAAGAGGAGGCAGACACGAGGAAGAAGAGGAGGCAGACACGAGGAAGAAGAGGAGGCAGACGCGAGGAAGAAGAGGAGGCAGACGCGAGGAAGAAGAGGAGACAGACGCGAGGAAGAAGAGGAGACAGACGCGAGGAAGAAGAGGAGACAGACGCGAGGAAGAAGAAGAGACAGACGCGAGGAAGAAGAGGAGGCCGACGCGAGGACAGAGAAGAGACAGACGTGTGGACAGAGAGGAGGCCAGAGTGAGGACAGAGAAGACAAAGGCACAAGGAAGGAGAGGAGGCAGACACGAGGACAGAGAGGAGATCAGTCTGAGGAGAGAGAAGAGACAGACGCGAAGAATGAGAGGAGACAGACGCGAGGAAGTAGAGAAGACAGACGCGAGGAAGAAGAGGAGACAGACGCGAGGAAGAAGAGGAGACAGACGCGAGGAAGAAGAGGAGACAGACGCGAGGAAGAAGAGGAGACAGACGCGAGGAAGAAGAGGAGACAGACGCGAGGAAGAAGAGGAGACAGACGCGAGGAAAAAGAGGAGACAGACGCAAGGAAGAAGAGGAGACAGACGCAAGGAAGAAGAGATCAGTCTGAGGACAGAGAAGAGACAGATGTGTGGACGGAGAAGACAAAGAGAAAAAGAGGAGACAGACACGAGAAAGAAGAGGAGGCCGATGCGAGGACAGACAGGAGATCAGTCTGAGGACAGAGAATAGACAGATGTGTGGACAGAGAGGGGGCCAGAGTGAGGACAGAGAAGACAATGGCGCGAGGAAGGAGAGGAGACAGACGTGGGGAAGAAGAGACCAGTCTGAGGACAGAGAAGAGACAGATGTGTGGACAGAGAAGGGGCCAGAGTGAGGAGAGAGAAGAGAATGGCGCGAGAAAGGAGAGGAGGCAGACACGAGGAAGAAGAGGAGACCAGTCTGAGGACAGAGAAGAGACAGATGTGAGTACTGAGAGAAGGCCGACACGAAGACAGAGAGGAGGCCAGTGTGAGGACACAAAAGAGAATGGTGTGAGGAAGGAGGAGAAAGATGTGAGGACGGAGAGGAGGCCAATGCGAGGGGGCCGACGCGAGGATAAAGAGTAGGACAAAGCTAAGACGGAGAGGAGGCCAACGCGAAGACGGAGAGGAGGCCGGCGCGAGAACGAAGAGAAATCACTGAAACGTCAGAGAGAGTATAAGTGATTGTGATTTCATTTCACCTGTTTCGGTGCAAATTAGCACAGGACAGGCAAAAGCAGGAAAACCTCCAAAAAGCGAATGGTTCGGCAGGTGGGGGCCACAGACAATGGGGGATATTTATCCAAACCAATATAATGGAAAACTGGCTCACTGACCTAAAGCAACCAACCAATCAGAGTGAGCCTTTCATTTTCCAAAGTAGCTCTAAAATATGAAAGGGGGAATCTGATGGGTTGCTATAGACAGCTGTCTTGATAAATCTCCCCGGATGACTCTCTCCTTATCCTTCTCTCGTTTTGCTAGTATCCTTGTGACTACTGGTGGCATGAAGCGGCACCTGCAGCCCAGTCAGGCTGCACAGTTAGGCACTTTTCGCACGAGCGAGTTTTCCTTGCGGATGCAATGCGTAATGCAAATGCATTGCGCCCGCACTGAATCCAGACCCATTTATTTCATTGGGGCTGTGTACACGAGTGTTGTTTTTCACGCATCACTTGTGCGTTGCATGAAGATTGCACCATGTTCTATATTCTGCGTTTTTCATGCAACGCTGGCCCCATAGAAGTTAATGGGGCTGTGTGAAAAATGCATCGCATCTGCAAGCAAGTGCGGATGCGATGCGTTTTTCACTTATGGTTGCTAAGAGATATTTTTTGTAAACCTTCATTTTTTTTTATCATGAGCTTGAAAAACACATCAATGTGCATTTCACCCGCACGAAAAAAACTGAACGCAATCGCAGACAAAACGGACTTATTTTGAGCGCAAAATTGCGCTTTTTAAACTAAACGCATCCGGACCGAATCAGTCACGCTTGTGTGAAAGGGGCCTTAATCTGGCTCCTCCAGGAGCCACCGTAAGAAGATACCAAGACACAGGCCATGAGGAGAGTGTAACACAGGGCTGAGGGGCGCCTTCACACACTGCAGTTTGTTGTAGAAAATTTAGCGACTGAAAATCTGTTTCATTCTCCATTTAAACGAATGAGCCTTATGAAAAGACCAGAATGGTCTGCAGATGTCTGATGAAATGGTCAGAAACAGTCCCAGCACCCGCCATTATAACGCTAGATTGGGACGGTCCACTATTGGCATCCCTTTCTCTTTACAGAGAACAGGTTCACACTGAGCTCACGTGAGAGACATGAAGGAGACTGGAGATATGGTGGTGAACACTAGGGTCTGGAAAGGCATATCTTTGGAGGGTCACATTACAAGTTTTCCTGACTGTTTTCTTGCTAAACTATATATAATCTGCTCAGCTCCTCCTGCTCTATAACACGGTGACAGGTTCTCTTTATATATAATCTGCTCAGCTCCTCCTGCTCTATAACACGCTGCCTGCAGATTACATGGTGACGGGTTCTCTTTATATATAATCTGCTCAGCTCCTCCTGCTCTATAACACGCTGCCTGCAGATTACATGGTGACAGGTTCTCTTTATATATAATCTGCTCAGCTCCTCCTGCTCTATAACACGCTGCCTGCAGATTACATGGTGACAGGTTCTCTTTATATACAATCTGCTCAGCTCCTCCTGCTCTATAACACGCTGCCTGCAGATTACACGGCGACAGGATCTCTTTATATATAATCTGCTCAGCTCCTCCTGCTCTATAACACGCTGCCTGCAGATTACATGGTGACAGGTTCTCTTTATATATAATCTGCTCAGCTCCTCCTGCTCTATAACACGCTGCCTGCAGATTACACAGTGACAGGTTCTCTTTATATATAATCTGCTCAGCTCCTCCTGCTCTATAACACGCTGCCTGCAGATTACATGGTGACAGGTTCTCTTTACAGTCATGTGAAAAAATTAGGACACCCTTTGAAAGCATGTGTTTTTTTGTAACATTTTTAATAAATGGTTATTTCATCTCCGTTTCAACAATACAGAGAGATTAAAGTAATCCAACTAAACAAAGAAAACTGAAGAAAAGTCTTTTCAAGATCTTCTGTAAATGTCATTCTACAAAAATGCCTATTCTAACTGAGGAAAAAGATAGGACACCCTCACATGTATTCCCTCTTAAATTGGCTCAGATCTCACACAGGTATATCACACCAGGTGCACATAATTAGTAGATCATTACTCTGCATGTTGAATGAGGCTTGCCCTATTTAAACCTCAGACATTTAGTTTGGTGTGCTCCTGACTGTTGAAGTGAGAGTGAGCACCATGGTGAGAGCAAAAGAGCTGTCAGAGGACTTCAGAAAAAAGACTGTAGCAGCCTATGAGTCTGGGAAGGGATTTAAAAAGATCTCAAAAGATTTTGAAATCAGCCATTCCACTGTCCGGAAGATAGTCTACAAGTGGAGGGCTTTCAAAACAACTGCCAACATGCCCAGGACTGGTCGCCCCAGCAAGTTCACCCCAAGAGCAGACCGCAAGATGCTAAATGAGGTATCCAAAAACCCTAAAGTGTCATCTCGAGAACTACAGCAGGCTCTGGCTACTGTTGATGTAGAAGTACATGCCTCTACAATCAGAAAGAGACTGTACAAGTTTAACTTGCATGGGAGGTGTGCAAGGAGGAAACCTTTGCTTTCCAAGAGAAACATCGAGGCCAGACTGACATTTGCCAGCGATAAAGTTGACAAAGACCAGGACTTCTGGAATAATGTTCTTTGGACAGATGAGTCCAAAATTGAATTATTTGGACACAACAGCAGAGGACATGTTTGGCGTAAACCAAACACAGCATTCCAAGAAAAGAACCTCATACCAACTGTGAAGCATGGAGGTGGAAGTGTCATGGTTTGGGGCTGCTTTGCTGCAGCAGGACCTGGTCAGCTCACCATCATAGAATCCACGATGAATTCTACTGTGTATCAGAAGGTGCTTGAAGAACATGTGAGACCATCAGTTAGAAAATTAAAGCTGAAGCGGAACTGGACCATGCAACATGACAATGACCCAAAACATACTAGTAAATCAACCAAAGATTGGCTGAAAAAGAAGAAATGGAGAGTCCTGGAATGGCCAAGTCAAAGTCCAGATTTGAATCCCATTGAGATGCTGTGGGGTGACTTGAAAAGGGCTGTACGTGCAAGAAACCCCTCAAACATCTCACAGCTGAAAAAGTTCTGCATTGAGGAGTGGGGTAAAATTTCCTCAGACCGATGTCGAAGACTGGTAGATGGCTACAAAAACCGTCTCACTGCAGTTATTTCAGCCAAAGGAGGTAACACTCGCTATTAGGGGCAAGGGTGTCCTATCTTTTTCCTCAGTTAGAATAGGCATTTTTGTAGAATGACATTTACAGAAGATCTTGAAAAGACTTTTCTTCAGTTTTCTTTGTTTAGTCGGATTACTTTAATCTCTCTGTATTGTTGAAACGGAGATGAAATAACCATTTATTAAAAATGTTACAAAAAACCACATGCTTTCAAAGGGTGTCCTAATTTTTTCACATGACTGTATATATAATCTGCTCAGCTCCTCCTGCTCTATAACACGTTGCCTGCAGATTACATGGTGACAGGTTCTCTATATATATATATATATATATATATATATAATCTGCTCAGCTCCTCCTGCTCTATAACACGCTGCCTGCAGATTACATGGTGACAGGTTCTCTTTATATATAATCTGCTCAGCTCCTCCTGCTCTATAACACACTGCCTGCAGATTACATGGTGACAGGTTCTCTATATATATATATATATATATATATATATATATATATATAATCTGCTCAGCTCCTCCTGCTCTATAACACGCTGCCTGCAGATTACATGGTGACAGGTTCTCTTTATATATAATCTGCTCAGCTCCTCCTGCTCTATAACACGCTGCCTGCAGATTACATGGTGACAGGTTCTCTTTATATATAATCTGCTCAGCTCCTCCTGCTCTATAACACGTTGCCTGCAGATTACATGGTGACAGGTTCTCTATATATATATATATATATATATATATATATATATATATATAATCTGCTCAGCTCCTCCTGCTCTATAACACGTTGCCTGCAGAATACATGGTGACAGGTTCTCTATATATATATATATATATATATATATATAATCTGCTCAGCTCCTCCTGCTCTATAACACGCTGCCTGCAGATTACATGGTGACAGGTTCTCTTTATATATAATCTGCTCAGCTCCTCCTGCTCTATAACACGCTGCCTGCAGATTACATGGTGACAGGTTCTCTTTATATATAATCTGCTCAGCTCCTCCTGCTCTATAACACGCTGCCTGCAGATTACACAGTGACAGGTTCTCTTTATATATAATCTGCTCAGCTCCTCCTGCTCTATAACACGCTGCCTGCAGATTACATGGTGACAGGTTCTCTTTATATATAATCTGCTCAGCTCCTCCTGCTCTATAACACGCTGCCTGCAGATTACATGGTGACAGGTTCTCTTTATATATAATCTGCTCAGCTCCTCCTGCTCTATAACACGTTGCCTGCAGATTACATGGTGACAGGTTCTCTATATATATATATATATAAAAAAAGGAAGAAGGCGGCAGCACTGGAAACAAGCAAAAATGGGTGCTATGTCCAGGGATATTGCTGCTTACCCCAGATGAACAAGAACGAAGAAAGGACAGCACTCCAAGTAAAAATATGATGGTCTTTAATCACCCATGTAGATGGCAACATTTCAGCTCCAAACAAGAGCCTTTCTCAAGCCTTTCTCCCCGCCCAGTACGCAGCTCCACTACCATCATCCATCACAGTAGTAATTCACACAGCACCAGGTTCCCACTGGTTATAGTGATACAGACACGGGAGGGAAAGTCAGAGTTAAAAGGCTTCTGCTCAGAACATTTCCTTACCAGCAGAGTCCTCAGTGAGTGATGGATGGGAGCAGAACCAGCCATTTCTGCTTTAATGGCTGTGACCTTGGGGTCAATCACAAATAATATTACAGTCTCTGGCTGGCAGACGGCCATGACAGGTCAGGGCACATGCGCCCTTCTTATACCGAGTTATTGCAAAAATGACAAGAGGTGATATGAACCACTGACTTGCAAGACAGAAACTGACATGATGACAGATCGCCTGCTCAGATCCATGTCACTGTTCACCCTAACCACCTATGTAATGTAATCTCATGGAGACAGCCCACGCCGGGGAGCTGAGGAATGGATATGTAGGATGTCAGCAACTGGTGGCACACCGAGAGAGAGCGGTGAGCGGTGAGAGAGATGTGCTACTCCATGTTGTGCAATATTATCTGGTGGTATTAGAGCCAAAATGAATGCTCATTGCCTTTAAGAATAAAATCCGCTTTAACCAAAGTTCTGTTCTGTGGCTGAAGAGGCCGAGATGAGTTCATGGCAAGTTCAGTTTATATAAGAATAATGGTGAATATGAACGGACATGGGTTTATCTATGGGGAGTATGTCGGTGAATCCTGTTTCCACGAAGAAAGGTTTCACCGACATCCAGGAATGGGAGCGGTGGTTTCATCTAGTACAGGAGTAGGAGTGAGGTAATCTAAGGCCTCTTGCACACGACCATGTGTCTCCCGTGGCCATATTGCGGCCCGTATACGGCAGGTTCGCAATACACAGGACACCGGTCCACAAATCCGGAACGGAACAGAAGCACTACGGAGTGCTCTCGTGGGTTTCCATTCCGCAAAAAGATAGAACTTGTCCTATCTTATTGCGGAACGGATGGATTGCGGGCCCCATTCAAGTGAATGGGGTTGCTATCCGCATGCGGCTTGCCCAAGGTCGGTGCCCGTGCATTGCGGACCACAATTTGCAGTCCACAGCATGGGCACGGGCAGCACACTTTTGTGTGCAAGAGGCCTAAAGCAACTCCAAGAGTAAAGAGAGAAGTGATCTGCAGATAATCTGCAGCTCCTCCGAGAGTAAAAAGAGAGGTAATCTGCAACTAGAGAGATAATCTGCAGCTCCTCCGAGTAAAAAGAGAGGTAATCTACAACTAGAGAGATAATCTGCAGCTCCTCCAACAGTAAAATGATACCTACCGAGGGATATGTCTGCAGACAGCCTATCACACATCTTATATACCCACCGAGGGATATGTTTGCAGACAGCCTATCACACATCTTATATACCCACCGAGGGATATGTGTGCAGACAGCCTATCACACCTCTTATATACCCACCGAGGGATATGTTTGCAGACAGCCCATTATAACCCATATATACCCACCGAGAGATGTGTGTGCAGACAGCCTATCACACCCCTTATATACCCACCGATGGAAATGTGTGCAGACAGCCTATCACACCCCTTATATACCCACCGAGGGATATGTGTGCAGACAGCCTATCACACCCCTTATATACCCACCGAGAGATGTGTGTGCAGACAGCCTATCACACCCCTTATATACCCACCGATGGAAATGTGTGCAGACAGCCTATCACACCCCTTATATACCCACCGAGGGATATGTGTGCAGACACCCTATCACACCTCTTATATACCCACCGAGGAATATGTATGCAGACAGCCTATCACACACCTTATATACCCACCAAGGGATATGTGTGCAGACACCCTATCACACCTCTTATATACCCACCGAGGAATATGTATGCAGACAGCCTATCACACACCTTATATACCCAACGAGGGATATGTGTGCAGACAGCCTATCACACCCCTTATATACCCAGCGAGGGATATGTATGCAGACAGCCTATCACACACCATATATACCCACCGAGGGATATGTGTGCAGACAGCCTATCACACCCCTTATATACCCAGCGAGGGATATGTATGCAGACAGCCTATCACACACCATATATACCCACCGAGGGATATGTGTGCAGACAGCCTATCACACCCCTTATATACCCACCGAGGGATATGTGTGCAGACAGCCTATCACACACCTTATATACCCACCGAGGAATATGTATGCAGACACCCTATCACACCTCTTATATACCCACCGAGGAATATGTATGCAGACAGCCTATCACACACCTTATATACCCACCGAGGGATATGTGTGCAGACAGCCTATCACACACCTTATATACCCACCGAGGGATATATGTGCAGACACCCTATCACACCCCTTATATACCCACCAAGGGATATGTGTGCAGACAGCCTATCACACTCCTTATATACCCACCGAGGGATATGTGTGCAGACAGCCTATCACACCCCTTATATACCCACCGAGGGATATGTGTGCAGACACCCTATCACACCTCTTATATACCCACCGAGGAATATGTATGCAGACAGCCTATCACACACCTTATATACCCACCGAGGGATATGTGTGCAGACAGCCTATCACACACCATATATACCCACCGAGGGATATGTGTGCAGACAGCCTATCACACACCATATATACCCACCGAGGGATATGTGTGCAGACAGCCTATCACACCCCTTATATACCCACCAAGGGATATGTGTGCAGACACCCTATCACACCCCTTATATACCCACCAAGGGATATGTGTGCAGACAGCCTATCACACTCCTTATATACCCACCAAGGGATATGTGTGCAGACAGCCTATCACACTCCTTATATACCCACCGAGGGATATGTGTGCAGACAGCCTATCACACTCCTTATATACCCACCGAGAGATGTGTGTGCAGACAGCCTATCACACACCTTATATACCCACCGAGGGATATGTGTGCAGACAGCCTATCACACACCTTATATACCCACTGAGTGATATGTGTGCAGACAGCCCATCATACCCCTTATATACCCACCGAGGGATATGTGTGCAGACAGCCTATCACACCTCTTATATACCCACCGAGGAATATGTATGCAGACAGCCTATCACACACCTTATATACCCACCGAGGGATATGTGTGCAGACAGCCTATCACACCTCTTATATACCCACCGAGGAATATGTATGCAGACAGCCTATCACACCCCTTATATACCCACCAAGGGATATGTGTGCAGACACCCTATCACACCCCTTATATACCCACCAAGGGATATGTGTGCAGACAGCCTATCACACTCCTTATATACCCACCAAGGGATATGTGTGCAGACAGCCTATCACACTCCTTATATACCCACCGAGGGATATGTGTGCAGACAGCCTATCACACTCCTTATATACCCACCGAGAGATGTGTGTGCAGACAGCCTATCACACACCTTATATACCCACCGAGGGATATGTGTGCAGACAGCCTATCACACACCTTATATACCCACTGAGTGATATGTGTGCAGACAGCCCATCATACCCCTTATATACCCACCGAGGGATATGTGTGCAGACAGCCTATCACACCTCTTATATACCCACCGAGGAATATGTATGCAGACACCCTATCACACTCCTTATATACCCACCAAGGGATATGTGTGCAGACAGCCTATCACACTCCTTATATACCCACCGAGGGATATGTGTGCAGACAGCCTATCACACACCTTATATACCCACCGAGGGATATGTGTGCAGACAGCCTATCACACCCCTTATATACCCACCGAGGGATATGTGTGCAGACAGCCCATCATACCCCTTATATACCCACCGAGGGATATGTGTGCAGACAGCCTATCACACACCATATATACCCACTGAGTCAGCTCAGCACACGTGACTTCCTTCATGAGCTACACACAGCCGATTTCAAAAGTAGGAAGTGCTCAGAGTAAAAGGGATTCCACTGTGCAGATGAGATAGATTAGATATGAGACAGTTAGATAGACTGATAGATTATATAGATATGAGACAGAGCGAGCATCTGCAGGAGATGTGTGCATTCAGCTCCGGATACTATTCCCCGGTCTGTAATGTAGATGAAATGTTTTGTCAGCGTTCCTCCGCGCAGCGCGGCTTACCTTCATACATTTACCCTAACAGATGGTCCTCCGCTGTCCCATAAACTCCCTTATTAGCTCATTTCCCTGCCGCTGTCAGCACATTTATCATACAGAGAATGAGCGCTGCTCACCAGGAGGCCGTGCACAGCAGACGTGCCAACATGTCACACCAACCTCTGTCACAAAAAATAAGACCTAAGTATTGGTGACTTTCTTCTGTAGAGTGTAAGCTCTTTGGGTCAGCCCCCTATGCTGGCTGCAGAGCATCACAGGGATCCTTCTCTGTAGTTCAGGGCAGCGTCACACTTGAAGGTGCTTGGAGAGATCTATGATGATGGTTTAATTGCACATCTGGGCTCTGAAGTCGTTTATGTCACAGATGTGCAGCTCTGGAGGAGACTTCCTCACAACTACTCCCAAGGTTAAAAACGTTATCAGGAACTCAGAGTGGAGTAAAGGTCATGCAAAGAGTGCAGAGCTGGTGTGCCGGCTCAGTCACCTATGACACCTAAGCTCCAGCCAGCCTGCTCTTCAGCGATCTTTCCATAGTGTCATTTACAGATGTTCTTGGATCCATTGATTCTGCAGCAGATCAACCCCCCATCACCCATAGGTTTACTATGAGAGGAGTCTGCCATTTGTGGGTGACACTGCTGCCCAGGCAGGACGTTCTGTGACCCCCAGACTGCGCTCTACAACATCCGCAGTCATCGACTCATTACGGCTTTATACTGAGCAGAGACAACACCCAGGCGTCTCATCTCAAAGGATTCCCAGCAGTCTGCGAGTAAATTTTATCGATCCCATTAAGAATTCCCTTCCTCCTGAGTGCGGCTCACAAGGACAGACAGGCGACATCTGCCTTATTACACCCATAAAGAGGCCACCTCCGGCCCCTCGCACACACATTACCGTCTCCAGCACCTAATCGGCAATCTGTACTTCATCACTCAGGAGTCATGGGGGGTTATGACTGCGGCACAATCTAAAGGGGTAGAAGGTGCATCCAGGAGCCTCAGCAATCATGGCTGGAAGTGTCTAATCCTGAGAATGGAAACCCTCCAGATCTACATATACACACAGGATAAGCAGGACTACGCGGTGCACAGTGACATCTACAACCAGAAGCAAGAGGGGCTAAAAGAAAGGAACTGGAAATCCCCCACCTTATCTCCTTTCCACAGAGTTCTCCTGAGGACCCCAACAGATCATAGCCACCTCCAGCGGGAATGCCATAGATCAGTGTTCCCTCCACTGGGAACCCCAAAGATCACAGCCCTACAGATAGCAACCCCTTATGTATAGACCAGTTAGAAAAAGGCTAGCTGATATAATGGTACATGACCAAGCTGATTTAGGTGTATGGCCAGCTGACTTTTCACCCATACGTGCAGTGTCCATGTGGTCGGAGGTCGTCTCTGAGCCCAGCAGGGCAGACAAATAACGGGACATCTCGTACAGTGACCATTCTGTTGTGTGCTGGTCAGCTCAGCATCACCCTGAGGGGCACGCCCTCTCTCCTAGGATATGTGCACATAATAAAACCCAGGATTATTACAGCTCCGTCACATTCCAGACCCTGATCCGTCAGATCGGTACAGAGTCACAGAGTTACAATCATGGAATCATCAGCACTGCTTCCTGCAGACATTCCTCATCTACCCCAACCTGATCCTCAGTGTGACGACCTAATCACCGAGACAATATGATCAGAGACAGTGTGGGGATCTAATCAGAGAGAGTGTGGCGATCTAATCAGAGAGAGTGTGGGGATCTAATCAGAGAGAGTGTGGGGATCTAATCAGAGAGAGTGTGGCGATCTAATCAGAGAAAGTGTGGGGATCTAATCAGAGAGAGTGTGGCGATCTAATCAGAGAGAGTGTGGGGATCTAATCAGAGAGAGTGTGGCGATCTAATCAGAGAGAGTGTGGGGATCTAATCAGAGAGAGTGTGGCGATCTAATCAGAGAGAGTGTGGGGATCTAATCAGAGACAGTGTGTGGGGATCTAATCAGAGAGAGTGTGGGGATCTAATCAGAGAGAGTGTGGCGATCTAATCAGAGAGAGTGTGGCGATCTAATCAGAGAGAGTGTGGGGATCTAATCAGAGAGAGTGTGGGGATCTAATCAGAGAGAGTGTGTGGGGATTTAATCAGAGAGAGTGTGGCGATCTAATCAGAGAGAGTGTGGCGATCTAATCAGAGAGAGTGTGGGGATCTAATCAGAGACAGTGTGGCGATCTAATCAGAGAGAGTGTGGCGATCTAATCACCGAGACAATATGATCAGAGAGAGTGTGGCGATCTAATCAGAGTGTGGGGATCTAATCAGAGAGAGTGTGACGACCTCATCACCGAGACAATATGATCAGAGACAGTGTGGCGATCTAATCAGAGACAGTGTGGTGATCTAATCAGAGAAAGTGTGGGGATCTAATCAGAGAGAGTGTGGTGATGTAATCAGAGACAGTGTGGCTATATAATCAGAGAGAGTGTGGTGATCTAATCAGAGAGAGTGTGGGGATCTAATCAGAGACAGTGTGAGGATCTAATCAGAGAGAGTGTGGCGATATAATCAGAGAGAGTGTGGGGATCTAATCAGAGAGAGTGTGGGGATCTAATCAGAGAGAGTGTGTGGGGATTTAATCAGAGAGAGTGTGGCGATCTAATCAGAGAGAGTGTGGCGATCTAATCAGAGAGAGTGTGGGGATCTAATCAGAGACAGTGTGGCGATCTAATCAGAGAGAGTGTGGCGATCTAATCACCGAGACAATATGATCAGAGAGAGTGTGGCGATCTAATCAGAGTGTGGGGATCTAATCAGAGAGAGTGTGACGACCTCATCACCGAGACAATATGATCAGAGACAGTGTGGTGATCTAATCAGAGAAAGTGTGGGGATCTAATCAGAGAGAGTGTGGTGATGTAATCAGAGACAGTGTGGCTATATAATCAGAGAGAGTGTGGTGATCTAATCAGAGAGAGTGTGGGGATCTAATCAGAGACAGTGTGAGGATCTAATCAGAGAGAGTGTGGCGATATAATCAGAGACAGTGTGGGGATCTAATCAGAGAGAGTGTGGCGATCTAATCAGAGAAAGTGTGGGGATCTAATCAGAGAGAGTGTGGCGATCTAATCAGAGAGAGTGTGGGGATCTAATCAGAGACAGTGTGAGGATCTAATCAGAGAGAGTGTGGCGATATAATCAGAGAGAGTGTGGCGATCTAATCAGAGAGAGTGTGGGGATCTAATCAGAGAGAGTGTGGCGATCTAATCAGAGAAAGTGTGGCGATCTAATCAGAGAGAGTGTGGGGATCTAATCAGAGAGAGTGTGGCGATCTAATCAGAGAGAGTGTGGCGATCTAATCAGAGAAAGTGTGGGGATCTAATCAGAGAGAGTGTGGCGATCTAATCAGAGAGAGTGTGGGGATCTAATCAGAGACAGTGTGGGGATCTAATCAGAGACAGTGTGAGGATCTAATCAGAGAGAGTGTGGCGATATAATCAGAGACAGTGTGGCGATCTAATCAGAGAGAGTGTGGGGATCTAATCAGAGAGAGTGTGGCGATCTAATCAGAGAAAGTGTGGCGATCTAATCAGAGAGAGTGTGGCGATCTAATCAGAGAGAGTGTGGCGATCTAATCAGAGAAAGTGTGGGGATCTAATCAGAGAGAGTGTGTGGGGATCTAATCAGAGAGAGTGTGGGAATCTAATCAGAGAGAGTGTGGGGATCTAATCAGAGAGAGAGTGTGGGGATCTAATCAGAGAGAGTGTGTGGGGATCTAATCAGAGAGAGTGTGGGGATCTAATCAGAGAGAGTGTGGCGATCTAATCAGAGAGAGTGTGGCGATCTAATCAGAGAGAGTGTGGCGATCTAATCAGAGAGAGTGTGGGGATCTAATCAGAGAGAGTGTGTGGGGATCTAATCAGAGAGAGTGTGGGGATCTAATCAGAGAGAGTGTGGCGATCTAATCAGAGAGAGTGTGGCGATCTAATCAGAGAGAGAGTGTGGGGATCTAATCAGAGAGAGTGTGGGGATCTAATCAGAGAGAGTGTGGGGATCTAATCAGAGACAGTGTGGCGATCTAATCAGAGAGAGTGTGGCGATCTAATCAGAGAGAGTGTGGGGATCTAATCAGAGAGAGTGTGGCGATCTAATCAGAGAGAGTGTGGGGATCTAATCAGAGACAGTGTGGCGATCTAATCAGAGAGAGTGTGGCGATCTAATCAGAGAGAGTGTGGCGATCTAATCACCGAGACAATATGATCAGAGACAGTGTGGGGATCTAATCAGAGAGAGTGTGGCGATCTAATCAGAGAGAGTGTGGCGATCTAATCAGAGAGAGTGTGGGGATCTAATCAGAGAGAGTGTGGCGATCTAATCAGAGAGAGTGTGGGGATCTAATCAGAGACAGTGTGGGGATCTAATCAGAGAGAGTGTGGCGATCTAATCACCGAGACAATATGATCAGACACAGTGTGGGGATCTAATCAGAGAGAGTGTGGCGATCTAATCAGAGAAAGTGTGGGGATCTAATCAGAGAGAGTGTGGGGATCTAATCAGAGAGAGAGTGTGGGGATCTAATCAGAGAGAGTGTGGCGATATAATCAGAGAGAGTGTGGCGATCTAATCAGAGAAAGTGTGGGGATCTAATCAGAGAGAGTGTGGGGATCTAATCAGAGAGAGAGTGTGGGGATCTAATCAGAGAGAGTGTGGCGATCTAATCAGAGAGAGTGTGGCGATCTAATCAGAGAGAGTGTGGCGATCTAATCAGAGAGAGTGTGGCGATCTAATCAGAGAGAGTGTGGGGATCTAATCAGAGAGAGTGTGTGGGGATCTAATCAGAGAGAGTGTGGGAATCTAATCAGAGAGAGTGTGGGGATCTAATCAGAGAGAGAGTGTGGGGATCTAATCAGAGAGAGTGTGTGGGGATCTAATCAGAGAGAGTGTGGGGATCTAATCAGAGAGAGTGTGGCGATCTAATCAGAGAGAGTGTGGCGATCTAATCAGAGAGAGTGTGGCGATCTAATCAGAGAGAGTGTGGGGATCTAATCAGAGAGAGTGTGTGGGGATCTAATCAGAGAGAGTGTGGGGATCTAATCAGAGAGAGTGTGGCGATCTAATCAGAGAGAGTGTGGCGATCTAATCAGAGAGAGAGTGTGGGGATCTAATCAGAGAGAGTGTGGGGATCTAATCAGAGAGAGTGTGGGGATCTAATCAGAGACAGTGTGGCGATCTAATCAGAGAGAGTGTGGCGATCTAATCAGAGAGAGTGTGGGGATCTAATCAGAGAGAGTGTGGCGATCTAATCAGAGAGAGTGTGGGGATCTAATCAGAGACAGTGTGGCGATCTAATCAGAGAGAGTGTGGCGATCTAATCAGAGAGAGTGTGGCGATCTAATCACCGAGACAATATGATCAGAGACAGTGTGGGGATCTAATCAGAGAGAGTGTGGCGATCTAATCAGAGAGAGTGTGGCGATCTAATCAGAGAGAGTGTGGGGATCTAATCAGAGAGAGTGTGGCGATCTAATCAGAGAGAGTGTGGGGATCTAATCAGAGACAGTGTGGGGATCTAATCAGAGAGAGTGTGGCGATCTAATCACCGAGACAATATGATCAGACACAGTGTGGGGATCTAATCAGAGAGAGTGTGGCGATCTAATCAGAGAAAGTGTGGGGATCTAATCAGAGAGAGTGTGGGGATCTAATCAGAGAGAGAGTGTGGGGATCTAATCAGAGAGAGTGTGGCGATATAATCAGAGAGAGTGTGGCGATCTAATCAGAGAAAGTGTGGGGATCTAATCAGAGAGAGTGTGGGGATCTAATCAGAGAGAGAGTGTGGGGATCTAATCAGAGAGAGTGTGGCGATCTAATCAGAGAGAGTGTGGCGATCTAATCAGAGAGAGTGTGGCGATCTAATCAGAGAGAGTGTGGCGATCTAATCAGAGAGAGTGTGGGGATCTAATCAGAGAGAGTGTGGCGATCTAATCACCGAGACAATATGATCAGAGACAGTGTGGGGATCTAATCAGAGAGAGTGTGGGGATCTAATCAGAGAGAGTGTGGGGATCTAATCAGAGAGAGTGTGGGGATCTAATCAGAGACAGTGTGGGGATCTAATCAGAGAGAGTGTGGCGATATAATCAGAGAGAGTGTGGCAATCTAATCAGAGACAGTGTGGGGATCTAATCAGAGAGAGTGTGGTGATCTAATCAGAGAGAGTGTGGGGATCTAATCAGAGACAGTGTGACGATATAATCAGAGACAGTGTGGCGATCTAATCAGAGAGAGTGTGACGATATAATCAGAGACAGTGTGGGGATCTAATCAGAGAGAGTGTGGCGATATAATCAGAGACAGTGTGGCGATCTAATCAGAGACAGTGTGGGGATCTAATCAGAGAGAGTGTGGCAATATAATCAGAGACAGTGTGGCGATCTAATCAGAGACAGTGTGGGGATCTAATCAGAGAGAGTGTGGCGATATAATCAGAGAGAGTGTGGCGATATAATCAGAGAGAGTGTGGCGATATAATCAGAGAGAGTGTGGCGATATAATCAGAGAGAGTGTGGCGATCTAATCAGAGAGAGTGTGGGGATCTAATCAGAGAGAGTGTGACGATCTAATCAGAGAGAGTGTGGCGATCTAATCACCGAGACAATATGATCAGAGACAGTGTGGGGATCTAATCAGAGAGAGTGTGGCGATCTAATCAGAGAGAGTGTGGGGATCTAATCAAAGAGAGTGTGGGGATCTAATCAGAGAGAGTGTGGGGATCTAATCAGAGACAGTGTGGCGATATAATCAGAGAGAGTGTGGCGATCTAATCAGAGACAGTGTGGGGATCTAATCAGAGAGAGTGTGGTGATCTAATCAGAGAGAGTGTGGGGATCTAATCAGAGACAGTGTGACGATATAATCAGAGAGAGTGTGGTGATCTAATCAGAGAGAGTGTGGGGATCTAATCAGAGACAGTGTGACGATATAATCAGAGACAGTGTGGCGATCTAATCAGAGAGAGTGTGGCGATATAATCAGAGACAGTGTGGCGATCTAATCAGAGACAGTGTGGGGATCTAATCAGAGACAGTGTGGCGATCTAATCAGAGACAGTGTGGCGATCTAATCAGAGAGAGTGTGGCGATCTAATCAGAGAGAGTGTGGCGATCTAATCAGAGACAGTGTGGCGATCTAATCAGAGACAGTGTGGCGATCTAATCAGAGAGAGTGTGGGGATCTAATCAGAGAGAGTGTGACGATATAATCAGAGAGAGTGTGGCGATATAATCAGAGACAGTGTGGCGATCTAATCACCGAGACAATATGATCAGAGACAGTGTGACGACCTAATCACCGAGACAATATGATCAGAGACAGTGTGGGGATCTAATCAGAGAGAGTGTGGCGATATAATCAGAGAGAGTGTGGCGATCTAATCACCGAGACAATATGATCAGAGACAGTGTGACGACCTAATCACCGAGACAATATGATCAGAGACAGTGTGGTGATCTAATCAGAGAGAGTGTGGGGATCTAATCAGAGACAGTGTGGGGATCTAATCAGAGAGAGTGTGGGGATCTAATCAGAGACAGTGTGAGGATCTAATCAGAGAGAGTGTGGGGATCTAATCAGAGACAGTGTGGGGATCTAATCAGAGAGAGTGTGGCGATATAATCAGAGACAGTGTGACGATGTAATCAGAGACAGTGTGGTGATCTAATCAGAGAGAGTGTGGCGATCTAATCAGAGACAGTGTGGCGATCTAATCAGAGACAGTGTGGGGATCTAATCAGAGAGAGTGTGGGGATCTAATCAGAGACAGTGTGGCGATCTAATCAGAGACAGTGTGGCGATCTAATCAGAGACAGTGTGGCGATCTAATCAGAGACAGTGTGGCGATCTAATCAGAGACAGTGGCGATCTAATCAGAGACAGTGTGGCGATCTAATCAGAGACAGTGTGGTGATCTAATCAGAGAGAGTGTGGGGATCTAATCAGAGAGAGTGTGACGATATAATCAGAGACAGTGTGACGATGTAATCAGAGAGAGTGTGGTGATCTAATCAGAGAGAGTGTGGCGATATAATCAGAGACGGTGTGGCGATATAATCAGAGACGGTGTGGCGATATAATCAGAGACGGTGTGGCGATATAATCAGAGACGGTGTGGCGATCAACATCCAGTCCAAAGCTGAACTATCATAACTCATCGCTCTCCACCAAGTGGTGGCCATTGCTCCAAGCCGGCTCCATACGGGAAAACTGTGCAATACAAGTCGATGTGCCCGGAGCTCTCCGCCCAGTAACATGGCAGTGCCCGGAGCAGAGACACGCATTACGCCTTTCACCCCAGCACCTCGGAGCCCCCCCTGCCTACACAGGGGCCAGCATAAAGCTACAAGGGTTAATGAGAGATGTGGAGCCCTGCTGCCTCCGCCGCTGATGGTGACACGAGCTGAAGGCGAAGACGGGCGCAGCCAGAAGGAGAGCAGTCAGGACGCATTTAAGATCAGCCGGCATGGAGGAACGCCAAGCTCCACACTGCGGGCACTTATTAACCACTTCACTGCCAGCTGGTGGTGAGGGACAGGAACCCCAGAGGCAGGGTGAGAACCACTGCTGTTAACCAGTTCACTACCACGCAGGTGGCGATCTCAATAAACATCAGCTTCTACCGCAATGATGGCAGGTAAACGAGCACTGAGCCCAATTAACACCTTCACTGCCTAAGAGACAGGAGCAGATGGTAAAAAACAGCAGCTTAAAAAAAAAAAAAAAGGTACTCAAAACAATTATATCAGTCACATATGATGTACTGTCTGGAGGTTATATCAGCGCTGGAGCGTTATAAGAGGAGCGGCTGATATCAGTCACATATGATGTAATGTCTCTGGAGGTTATATCAGCGCTGGAGCGTTATAAGAGGAGCGGCTGATATCAGTCACATATGATGTAATGTCTCTGGAGGTTATATCAGTGCTGGAGCGTTATAAGAGGAGCGGCTGATATCAGTCACATATGATGTAATGTCTCTGGAGGTTATATCAGTGCTGGAGCGTTATAAGAGGAGCGGCTGATATCAGTCACATGTGATGTAATGTCTCTGGAGGTTATATCAGTACTGGAGCTTTATAAGAGGAGCGGCTGATATCAGTCACATGTGATGTAATGTCTCTGGAGGTTATATCATCACTGGAGCGTTATAAGAGGAGCGGCTGATATCAGTCACATATGATGTCATGTCTCTGGAGGTTATATCAGCGCTGGAGCGTTATAAGAGGAGCGACTGATATCAGTCACATATGATGTAATGTCTCTGGAGGTTATATCAGTCCTGGAGCGTTATAAGAGGAGCGGCTGATATCAGTCACATGTGATGTAATGTCTCTGGAGGTTATATCATCACTGGAGCGTTATAAGAGGAGCGGCTGATATCAGTCACATATGATGTAATGTCTCTGGAGGTTATATCAGTCCTGGAGCGTTATAAGAGGAGCGGCTGATATCAGTCACATGTGATGTAATGTCTCTGGAGGTTATATCATCACTGGAGCGTTATAAGAGGAGCGGCTGATATCAGTCACATATGATGTCATGTCTCTGGAGGTTATATCAGCGCTGGAGCGTTATAAGAGGATTGTTATAAAACAAGCACTTTTTACCTTTTGATGCAGCACCATCTCATAGATTGTAAGCTCTTGCGGGCAGGGTCATCATTCTTCCTGTTTTAACTGTTGACCTGTTTGCTACGTTATTTATGACTCTGTTTGTACTTGAACCCCCTGGGCCCCATCTACATGAGGTTGTTTCATAGGGCGGAGGAGAACTGCGGCAGTACAGGTACACCTACCACACTGGTGGCAGCCCCATCTACATGAGGTGTCTTCACAGGGCGGAGGAGAACTGCGGCAGTACAGGTACACCTACCACACTGGTGGCAGCTCCATCTACATGAGGTTGTTTCACAGGGCGGAGGAGAACTGCGGCAGTACAGGTACACCTACCACACTGGTGGCAGCTCCATCTACATGAGGTGTCTTCACAGGGCGGAGGAGAACTGCGGCAGTACAGGTACACCTACCACACTGGTGGCAGCTCCATCTACATGAGGTGGCTTCACAGGGCGGAGGAGAACTGCGGCAGTACAGGTACACCTACCACACTGGTGGCAGCTCCATCTACATGAGGTGTCTTCACAGGGCGGAGGAGAACTGCGGCAGTACAGGTACACCTACCACACTGGTGGCAGCCCATCTACATGAGGTGTCTTCACAGGGCGGAGGAGAACTGCGGCAGTACACGTACACCTACCACACTGGTGGCAGCTCCATCTACATGAGGTGTCTTCACAGGGCGGAGGAGTACTGCCGCAGTACACGGTACACCTACCACACTGGTGGCAGCTCCATCTACATGAGGTGTCTTCACAGGGCGGAGGAGAACTGCGGCAGTACAGGTACACCTACCACACTGGTGGCAGCTCCATCTACATGAGGTGTCTTCACAGGGCGGAGGAGAACTGCGGCAGTACAGGTACACCTACCACACTGGTGGCAGCTCCATCTACATGAGGTTGTTTCACAGGGCGGAGGAGAACTGCGGCAGTACAGGTACACCTACCACACTGGTGGCAGCCCCATCTACATGAGGTGTCTTCACAGGGCGGAGGAGAACTGCGGCAGTACAGGTACACCTACCACACTGGTGGCAGCCCCATCTACATGAGGTTGTTTCATAGGGCGGAGGAGAACTGCGGCAGTACAGGTACACCTACCACACTGGTGGCAGCTCCATCTACATGAGGTGTCTTCACAGGGCGGAGGAGAACTGCGGCAGTACAGGTACACCTACCACACTGGTGGCAGCTCCATCTACATGAGGTGTCTTCACAGGGCGGAGGAGAACTGCGGCAGTACAGGTACACCTACCACACTGGTGGCAGCCCCATCTACATGAGGTGTCTTCACAGGGCGGAGGAGAACTGCGGCAGTACAGGTACACCTACCACACTGGTGGCAGCTCCATCTACATGAGGTGTCTTCACAGGGCGGAGGAGAACTGCGGCAGTACACGTACACCTACCACACTGGTGGCAGCCCCATCTACATGAGGTTGTTTCATAGGGCGGAGGAGAACTGCGGCAGTACAGGTACACCTACCACACTGGTGGCAGCTCCATCTACATGAGGTGTCTTCACAGGGCGGAGGAGAACTGCGGCAGTACAGGTACACCTACCACACTGGTGGCAGCTCCATCTACATGAGGTGTCTTCACAGGGCGGAGGAGAACTGTGGCAGTACAGGTACACCTACCACACTGGTGGCAGCTCCATCTACATGAGGTGTCTTCACAGGGCGGAGGAGAACTGCGGCAGTACAGGTACACCTACCACACTGGTGGCAGCTCCATCTACATGAGGTTGTTTCACAGGGCGGAGGAGAACTGCGGCAGTACAGGTACACCTACCACACTGGTGGCAGCCCCATCTACATGAGGTGTCTTCACAGGGCGGAGAACTGCGGCAGTACACGTACACCTACCACACTGGTGGCAGCTCCATCTACAAGAGGTGTCTTCACAGGGCGGAGGAGAACTGCGGCAGTACAGGTACACCTACCACACTGGTGGCAGCTCCATCTACATGAGGTGTCTTCACAGGGCGGAGGAGAACTGCGGCAGTACAGGTACACCTACCACACTGGTGGCAGGCCCATCTACATGAGGTGTCTTCACAGGGCGGAGGAGAACTGCGGCAGTACAGGTACACCTACCACACTGGTGGCAGCTCCATCTACATGAGGTGTCTTCACAGGGCGGAGGAGAACTGCGGCAGTACAGGTACACCTACCACACTGGTGGCAGCCCCATCTACATGAGGTGTCTTCACAGGGCGGAGGAGAACTGCGGCAGTACAGGTACACCTACCACACTGGTGGCAGCTCCATCTACAAGAGGTGTCTTCACAGGGCGGAGGAGAACTGCGGTAGTACAGGTACACCTACCACACTGGTGGCAGCTCCATCTACATGAGTTGTTTTCACAGGGCAGAGGAGAACTGCGGTAGTACAGGTACACCTACCACACTGGTGGCAGCTCCATCTACATGAGGTGTCTTCACAGGGCGGAGGAGAACTGCGGCAGTACAGGTACACCTACCACACTGGTGGCAGCTCCATCTACATGAGGTGTCTTCACAGGGCGGAGGAGAACTGCGGCAGTACAGGTACACCTACCACACTGGTGGCAGCCCCATCTACATGAGGTGTCTTCACAGGGCGGAGGAGAACTGCGGCAGTACAGGTACACCTACCACACTGGTGGCAGCCCCATCTACATGAGGTGTCTTCACAGGGCGGAGGAGAACTGCGGCAGTACAGGTACACCTACCACACTGGTGGCAGCTCCATCTACAAGAGGTGTCTTCACAGGGCGGAGGAGAACTGCGGCAGTACAGGTACACCTACCACACTGGTGGCAGCTCCATCTACATGAGGTGTCTTCACAGGGCGGAGGAGAACTGCGGCAGTACAGGTACACCTACCACACTGGTGGCAGCTCCATCTACAAGAGGTGTCTTCACAGGGCGGAGGAGAACTGCGGTAGTACAGGTACACCTACCACACTGGTGGCAGCTCCATCTACATGAGGTGTCTTCACAGGGCGGAGGAGAACTGCGGCAGTACAGGTACACCTACCACACTGGTGGCAGCTCCATCTACATGAGGTTGTTTCACAGGGCGGAGGAGAACTGCGGCAGTACAGGTACACCTACCACACTGGTGGCAGCCCCATCTACATGAGGTGTCTTCACAGGGCGGAGGAGAACTGCGGCAGTACAGGTACACCTACCACACTGGTGGCAGCTCCATCTACAAGAGGTGTCTTCACAGGGCGGAGGAGAACTGCGGCAGTACAGGTACACCTACCACACTGGTGGCAGCTCCATCTACATGAGGTTGTTTCATAGGGCGGAGGAGAACTGCGGCAGTACAGGTACACCTACCACACTGGTGGCAGCCCCATCTACATGAGGTTGTTTCATAGGGCGGAGGAGAACTGCGGCAGTACAGGTACACCTACCACACTGGTGGCAGCTCCATCTACATGAGGTGTCTTCACAGGGCGGAGGAGAACTGCGGCAGTACAGGTACACCTACCACACTGGTGGCAGCTCCATCTACATGAGGTGTCTTCACAGGGCGGAGGAGAACTGCGGCAGTACAGGTACACCTACCACACTGGTGGCAGCCCCATCTACATGAGGTGTCTTCACAGGGCGGAGGAGAACTGCGGCAGTACACGTACACCTACCACACTGGTGGCAGCTCCATCTACAAGAGGTGTCTTCACAGGGCGGAGGAGAACTGCGGCAGTACAGGTACACCTACCACACTGGTGGCAGCCCCATCTACATGAGGTGTCTTCACAGGGCGGAGGAGAACTGCGGCAGTACAGGTACACCTACCACACTGGTGGCAGCCCCATCTACATGAGGTGTCTTCACAGGGCGGAGGAGAACTGCGGCAGTACAGGTACACCTACCACACTGGTGGCAGCTCCATCTACATGAGGTTGTTTCACAGGGCGGAGGAGAACTGCGGCAGTACAGGTACACCTACCACACTGGTGGCAGCTCCATCTACATGAGGTGTCTTCACAGGGCAGAGGAGAACTGCGGCAGTACAGGTACACCTACCACACTGGTGGCAGCTCCATCTACATGAGGTGTCTTCACAGGGCGGAGGAGAACTGCGGCAGTACAGGTACACCTACCACACTGGTGGCAGCCCCATCTACATGAGGTGTCTTCACAGGGCGGAGGAGAACTGCGGCAGTACAGGTACACCTACCACACTGGTGGCAGCTCCATCTACATGAGGTGTCTTCACAGGGCGGAGGAGAACTGCGGCAGTACAGGTACACCTACCACACTGGTGGCAGCTCCATCTACATGAGGTGTCTTCACAGGGCGGAGGAGAACTGCGGTAGTACAGGTACACCTACCACACTGGTGGCAGCTCCATCTACATGAGGTGTCTTCACAGGGCGGAGGAGAACTGCGGCAGTACAGGTACACCTACCACACTGGTGGCAGCCCCATCTACATGAGGTGTCTTCACAGGGCGGAGGAGAACTGCGGCAGTACAGGTACACCTACCACACTGGTGGCAGCTCCATCTACAAGAGGTGTCTTCACAGGGCGGAGGAGAACTGCGGTAGTACAGGTACACCTACCACACTGGTGGCAGCTCCATCTACAAGAGGTGTCTTCACAGGGCGGAGGAGAACTGCGGCAGTACAGGTACACCTACCACACTGGTGGCAGCTCCATCTACATGAGGTGTCTTCACAGGGCGGAGGAGAACTGCGGCAGTACAGGTACACCTACCACACTGGTGGCAGCCCCATCTACATGAGGTGTCTTCACAGGGCGGAGGAGAACTGCGGCAGTACAGGTACACCTACCACACTGGTGGCAGCTCCATCTACATGAGGTGTCTTCACAGGGCGGAGGAGAACTGCGGTAGTACAGGTACACCTACCACACTGGTGGCAGCTCCATCTACATGAGGTGTCTTCACAGGGCGGAGGAGAACTGCGGCAGTACAGGTACACCTACCACACTGGTGGCAGCCCCATCTACATGAGGTGTCTTCACAGGGCGGAGGAGAACTGCGGCAGTACAGGTACACCTACCACACTGGTGGCAGCTCCATCTACAAGAGGTGTCTTCACAGGGCGGAGGAGAACTGCGGTAGTACAGGTACACCTACCACACTGGTGGCAGCTCCATCTACAAGAGGTGTCTTCACAGGGCGGAGGAGAACTGCGGCAGTACAGGTACACCTACCACACTGGTGGCAGCTCCATCTACATGAGGTGTCTTCACAGGGCGGAGGAGAACTGCGGCAGTACAGGTACACCTACCACACTGGTGGCAGCCCCATCTACATGAGGTGTCTTCACAGGGCGGAGGAGAACTGCGGTAGTACAGGTACACCTACCACACTGGTGGCAGCCCCATCTACATGAGGTGTCTTCACAGGGCAGAGGAGAACTGCGGCAGTACAGGTACACCTACCACACTGGTGGCAGCTCCATCTACATGAGGTGTCTTCACAGGGCGGAGGAGAACTGCGGTAGTACAGGTACACCTACCACACTGGTGGCAGCTCCATCTACATGAGGTGTCTTCACAGGGCGGAGGAGAACTGCGGTAGTACAGGTACACCTACCACACTGGTGGCAGCTCCATCTACATGAGGTGCCTTCACAGGGCGGAGGAGAACTGCGGCAGTACAGGTACACCTACCACACTGGTGGCAGCTCCATCTACATGAGGTGTCTTCACAGGGCAGAGGAGAACTGCGGCAGTACAGGTACACCTACCACACTGGTGGCAGCTCCATCTACATGAGGTGTCTTCACAGGGCGGAGGAGAACTGCGGCAGTACAGGTACACCTACCACACTGGTGGCAGCTCCATCTACATGAGGTGCCTTCACAGGGCGGAGGAGAACTGCGGTAGTACAGGTACACCTACCACACTGGTGGCAGCTCCATCTACATGAGGTGTCTTCACAGGGCGGAGGAGAACTGCGGCAGTACAGGTACACCTACCACACTGGTGGCAGCTCCATCTACATGAGGTGTCTTCACAGGGCGGAGGAGAACTGCGGCAGTACAGGTACACCTACCACACTGGTGGCAGCCCCATCTACATGAGGTGTCTTCACAGGGCGGAGGAGAACTGCGGTAGTACAGGTACACCTACCACACTGGTGGCAGCCCCATCTACATGAGGTGTCTTCACAGGCCGATGTCTCATACAAGTTCATGTACAGAGCGTATGTTATCACATGTCCCATCTCCTCATGGAGGCGCATTTACACGCACTGATCAGCAGCAAATAGTCGGGATGGAAGTGCTGCTTCCTGGCAGTCGGCTGCTCGCTCAGTGGAGGTGAAGTGCTGTATTTACAGCAGCGATCTCCTCCACAGTACGAGGACGAGGGATCGCTATTGCGAGTGCTTGTCCCCATATAGCTGAACTGCTTCTGGGCAGATCACTGTTTAGACCAGGCATGCTCAACCTGCGGCCCTCCAGCTGTTGTAAAACTACAACTCTCACAATGCCCTGCTGTAGGCTGATACCTGTAGGCTGTTCGGGACATGCTGGGAGTTGTAGTTTTGCAACAGCTGGAGGGCCGCAGGTTGAGCATGCCTGTTTGAGACCACACGATCTGCTGCCCAGAAATGATAATTTAGGGGCCTGCAAGAGCAACAGGATCACCTGATGAAGGAGCATTTCGCGGGCAGATTGTCAGGAATGTGCGTTTGCAGGAACATTCTTTCCCAAAAATCTGCAGGTATAAATCCACTTTAAGAATCTGCTGCCAAATATTATGACCAGCAAGCTGCAATACAAATTTTTCCCCTAAACATGAAACGTACACAACTTGAACCAGCATTCATTTCTGTGGGTTCCCTTATGATAAAAAATAAATAAAATACATTTAAAAGTATAAAGACACATCACAGTCTGCACTTCTGCCCAATAGCCACGCTGCTGAAGCAAATGGAACCTGTAACGGAGGCACAGTGCCACCCTGTGGAGGGATTACAGTACTGCACCCAGAGGACTGGAATGATGGCTATAAACTACCAAAAAGAAGGCTGCAGACATCAGAGACAGATGAGCAGCATGTACAGTTGGGTTCAAAATTATAGCAGTCAGACATCTCTAACCTGATCAATCACTGTTTTTGGTAGAAATTATATTTTTACATGGCAAATAATTTACTAGCAGGTGTAGTAGAGTAATAGAAACCCAACAGACCCAACAGTCAGGACATGCATGATGCTGATTGTGTGTAATTCAATCACTAATAGAAAGGGGAATGTTCAAAATGATAGCAGTGTGGAGTTCAATGAGTGAGGTCATTCATTCTTTGAAAAACAGGAGGCAATTATTGCCCTTATTTAACCCCTTAAGGACTCAGCCCTATTTCACCTTAAGGACCAGGCCATTTTTTGCAAATCTGACCAGTGTCACTTTAAGTGCTGATAACTTTAAAACACTTTGACTTATCCAGGCCGTTCTGAGATTGTTTTGTTGTCACATATTGTACTTAACGACACTGGTAAAATGAAGTCAAAAAAATTCATTTTTATTTATAAAAAATACCAAAATTTATCACAAATTTGAAAAAAAATTGCAAATTTCTAAGTTTCAAATAATACATAGTAATACCTCCAAAAATAGTTATTACTTTCCATTCCCCATATGTCTACTTCATGTTTGGATCATTTTAGGAATGATATTTTATTTTTTGGGGATGTTACAAGGCTTAGAAGTTTAGAAGCAAATCTTTAAATTTTTCAGAAATTTTTAAAAACCCGATTTTTTGGGACCAGTTCTTGTCTGAAGTCACTTTGCGAGGCTTACATAATAGAAACCACCCAAAAATGACCCCATTCTATAAACTACACCCCTCAAGGTATTCAAAACTGATTTTACAAACTTTGTTAACCCTTTAGGTGTTCCACAAGAAATAATGGAAAATAGAGATACAATTTCAAAATTTCACTTTTTTGGCAGATTTTCCATTTTAATATTTTTTTTCCAGTTACAAAGCAAGGGTTAACAGCCAAACAAAACTCATTATTTATGGCCCTAATTCTGTAGTTTACAGAAACACCCCATATGTGGTCGTAAACAGCTGTACGGGCACACGGCAGGGCGCAGAAGGAAAGGAATGCCATATGGTTTTTGGAAGGCAGGTTTTGCTGGACTGTTTTTTTTTGACACCATGTCCCATTTGAAGCCCCCCTGATGCACCCCTAGAGTAGAAACTCCATAAAAGTGGCCCCATTTTAGAAACTACGGGATAGGGTGGCAGTTTTGTTGGTACTAGTTTAGGGTACATATGATTTTTGGTTGCTCTATATTACACTTTTTGTGAGGCAAGATAACAAGAAATAGCTGTTTTTGCACCGTTTTTATTTTTTATTTACAACATTCATCTGACAGGTTAGATCATGTGATATTTTTATAGACCAGGTTGTCACGGATGAGGCGATACCCAATATGTATATATTTTTTTTTTTTTATGTATGTAAGTTTTATACAATGATTTCATTTTTGAAGCAAAAAAATAAAATCATGTTTTAGTGTCTCCATAGTCTGAGAGCCATAATTTTTTGAGATTTTGGGCGATCACCTTGGGTAGGGTATGATTTTTGCGGGATGAGATTACGGTTTTATTGGCACTATTTTGGGGTGTGTGTGACTTTTTGGTCGCTTGTTATTACACTTTTTGTGATGTAAGGTAACAAAAAATGGTTTATTTAGCACAGTTTTTATTTTAAATTTTTTATGGTGTTCATCTGAGGGGTTAGGTCATGTGATATTTTTATAGAGCCGATCGGTACGGACGCAGCGATACCTAATATGTATACTTTTTGTTTTTGCCCTATTTTTTACCAGTTATTTTTTAACTTTATTTAGGGAAAATGACGTTTTTGTTTATTTTTACTTGAAACTAAATTTTTTCAACTTTATTTTTTCAACTTTATTTTCACTTTATTTTTTCAACTTTTTTTTCACTTTATTTTTTGTCCCACTTTGGGACTTGAACTTTTGGGGGTATATTCCTTTACAATGCATTCCAATACTTCTGTATTGGAATGCATTGGCTGTATGAGTAATACTGTGTGTATTACTCATACAGCTTCCGGGGCCTGTGAGATCCAGGGGGCTGGTGGAAGGCATCGCGCTGCCTTCCATGCCATCGGGTCCCCCCCACAGCCCCATGGGGACCCGATGGCACTACTGCTGCTGCCGCCACCCGCACCGTAAAAAGCCGCAATCCGCAGGTCTGAATTGACCTGCGGTTTGCGGCGATCGCTGACACGGGGGTGGGGGTGGGGGGTCAATGATTTGAGCAGGCACCTTGTTCCGATCACCACCCGCCGGGCGGCGGTGATCGGAACAACACATGATGTACCGGTACGTCATGTGTCCTTAAAGGGATTCTGTCACCTCTCATAACCCAAATTCGGATTTTAAACCAGTCATGCTCCACAGCTTACCTGGAATCGGCTGTGCTCTTCTATATTTTAATCCGTCCAGTAGTTTTGCAGAAAAACGACTTTTATAATAATGCAAATTAACCCTGAAGGTGCCCAGAGGGGCGTTATGTTCCCCTTTGTGTGCCCAGTAACGCCCCTCTTACAGTGCCCAAAACGCCTTCCTCCAGAATCCCTAACAGCCCACAGCGTCTCATCCCTCTCCTCCCCCTTCCTGACGGCCGAGCGAAGTCTCGCGCAGACGCAGTACCCACTGAGGGCTGCGCCAGTGCGATTTGCTGGAGACTGATGGCAGGAGCTTCATCCTCGTCACTGGGCTCGGCGCATGCCCAGTGACGTCCGATACTCGCACTTCCCTCAGTCTCCAGCAAATCGCACTGGCGCAGCCCTCAGTGGGTACTGCGTCTGCGCGAGACTTCGCCCGGCCGTCAGGGAGGGGGAGGAGAGGGATGAGACGCTGTGGGCTGTTAGGGATTCTGGAGGAAGGCGTTTTGGGCACTGTAAGAGGGGCGTTACTGGGCACACAAAGGGGAACATAACGCCCCTCTGGGCACCTTCAGGGTTAATTTGCATAATTATAAAAGTCGTTTTTCTGCAAAACTACTGGACGGATTACAATATAGAAGAGCACAGCCGATTCCAGGTAAGCTGTGGAGCATGACTGGTTTAAAATCCGAATTTGGGTTATGAGAGGTGACAGAATCCCTTTAAGGACTCGGGAAACATGCCGTACTGGTACATCATGTGTCCGTAAGGGGTTGAGGAAGGAAGGCAGCAGATGTTGTACCTGCCGGTTACAGTGCATTTCTCTCCGAAATTCTGAGTAAATTGGGTTGTTCCAGACATTGTTCAGAAGAACAGCGCACCTTTATTAAAAAGTTGATTGGAGAGGAGAAAACATATAAAGAAGTGCAGAAAATGATCGGCTGCTCAGCTAAAACTACCGCAAATGCTTTAAAATGGCAAAACCTGAAAGACGTGGAAGAAAGCGAAAAACTACCATTCGGATGGATAGAAGAAAAGCCAAAATGGCGAGGACTCGGCCAACAATCAGCTCCAGGAAGATGAAGAAGGTGTAAAGTTCCCTGTGAGTCCTGTTACAAGGAGAAGACGCCGACGTGAAGCCGAGCGATCTCCAAGAAGCCCCCGCAACGTCCGACTGCTGGAGACAAGACGTGTGCTGAAGAGCTTACAATCTGCCAAAGAGCCCATTGACCGGACTGATGGAAGATTGTTCTGTTTGGGTCTAGTGGCCGGAGACAGTTTGTCAGACGACCCCCAAACACTGAATTCAGCCCCAGTAGACTGTGAAGACAGTAAAGCATGGTGGACAAGCATCATGATATGGGGATGTGTCTCAGACTACGGTGTTGGGCCTATTTATCGCAGACCAGGGATCACGGATCAGTGTAAATCCATCAGAATACTGGAAGAGGTCATGCCGCCTTATGCTGAAGAGGAGATGCCCTTGAAATGGGTGTTCCACCAAGACAACGACCCCAAACACCAGTAAACGGGCAACATCTTGGCTCCAGACCAACAAGACTGACGTTATGGAGCGGCCGGCCCGATCCCCGGATCTTAATCCAATAGAAAACTTGTGGGTGACATCAAACATGCAGAGTCTGAGGCAAAACTAAGAAATAGAGAAGAACGGTGGAATGTGGTCCGATCATCCGGGGCCGGAGAACCTGGTCACAGGGGCAGAAGGTGGTGACTCCGAGCAGCACAGACGTCCAGCAGGTCTCAGAGACAGCGGGTATACAACTGAGTATTAGTGACGGGATTCAGAGGAAAGAAAAGCTTCAGACATTTCTCAGTTTATAGAGGGAATGTTTGTAAAGAAGAAGACAAACACTGCTATTTTTTTGAACAGTCTAATATTCACTTTTCTTCAATCTTTTTAGAGGAACAACACAAATTAGATATTTTTCTTCATGTTTTGATTTGGAATAGAAGGTGTAGTGTTCCCAATGCGTCTGTGTGGATGGAGATAAACGCTATTAGAAGGATTCTGAGCTTTATTCACTTTTTAAACACACTGCTATTATTTTTAGCACAACTGTATGTGGTCAGAGGTAGAACGAATATGCAGATGTCCCTGCTCCACATTAACACCCAATGCCGGACGTAGGCTCTTCCCACCGGCCTGCTCCATGCCTTGAGGCTGCCCCATGGGAGTATGAGATAGGGCGGCAGGAGGCTCCGTGCAGCTCCGTCTCATCTGAGGAGACGAGCTTCTATGCCTTTCATCATTGGGATCACAACATGTCACCTGCTCTGTGCTGGCGAGTTATGGGACATGGACTTACCAGAAGCTTGAGGACATGGTGGCTCATTGGAGAGGAACATGAGCTGGGCAGCAGAGATTTAGGAAGGTGATCAACCATCTGGGAGAAGTCGGCTGTGGAGTGGCCGTGGCCCTGGGTGCAGGAGGCACAATCAGTCGAGCTCCCACCTAGATGACTCTCTACAGACATTTTGGACTGTTTTGTATGTCTGCTGCGGTTGGGTCTAGGGGGTTCCACATGTGCCCACCTCATGATGGTACACTGGGGACTGCCATCACTATAGAGGGCACTAGGACTGACTAGAGGACTTCCCAGTGCCTGGCCCCTTAAAATAACATCAGCAAAAATCAGGAAACCCCCAGAGCAAAGGAATATGTGCCATGTGCAGGGGCACTAAGGGGGCAGGGGGAATCGGTGGGGGGGCACAGGGAGCTGGGGACAGAGGCTCAGGAGAGGAAGTTTGGTTTTCTTCGGTGGTTTAATGAAATATTAATAACGAAAGTCTCTGGAGAAGGATGGCGACCACAGACGACCTCTGCGTTCCCATGACCTTCCCACCACACGCTACAGGGAAGTGCGCTTAACCCCTTCAGCCCTGACTAGCACAGGGCAGAGTGCAGGGGTAACTGTGACAGGTTATGCACAATGTTATAACACCTTACCTGGAGGGTAGAACATCAGGATAAGACTCATCTGTTCGGCCACCTTGGTCCACAGGTACGTCCCTCCATACAGAATATCCCCCTCCCCCATCGTCCGGCATTATATGGTGCACCTACCTTCACAGTGATGGGGTACAGTAATAGCTGCAGAACATGGGACATGACGGGGAGCAGACGGCAGGGGGCAATGGAGTCCTGGAGATCAGAAGGGCTCTCCCTCATCAGCAGTGTCTGTGCTGCCTCCTCCGTTCTGGGACGCCCTATGCAGCGCTACCCCCCTGTGTCCTGCACGTTTAATGCCTAAAAGTGTAAGGAGCCCTGGGATCATCAGATAACTACTACCACCACCCTCCATTTCTCCCATGAAGCCCCAGGACACGGCACAGATCTCTCGTGGAGTATTGAGCCTGAGGCGCCGGGCAGCCAGGCTGCAGCATTGCTCATGCAGTCACAGAGCGTTGTATGTGTGTCTGTACTCACGGTCATTGCACTGTGGCCCCGAGTAGGACGTCATGGAGCAGTCGCAGGTGAAGCCCTCCCATTGCTGCATGCACACGCCCTGGTTAACACAGGATTCTTCCTGACAGGTGGTTGTTGGACCTGAAACCCAGCACAGAAGAGAGAATTGAGTACAGGGGTCCGCTTCACCAAGATGCCCCATCAGGTTCTCAAAGACAAATCTCAAGCTTGTAGCATGCAACAAAATGGCATCTCATGCAAGGGTTGGGCGCAGCCGCCACATGCAGAAACAAGACCCAGAACCCGTGAATATCCTGACACCAGAGACAGGACATGCAGCTAAAACTAATAGAGGTACCATATACACCCCAGCGCTGTAACCCAACCGGGACTGTACCTACCTCTACATTGTGCACCCACAGCCGTCGTAGCCCCTCCTATCGCCTGATAGTCCCCCATTAGAGAGGGCACATACATATGATGACCGCGGGCAGCACGGACCCTCCATGACTCTAGGTGAACAGTGGATCGGCCAGTGCCTTCATCTCGTTCCTACCCCAATGTCTGACATTACGTACAGCAAACAGCTGCAGTTATATAAAACCATTTTGGCGTCCAGGTGATAAAATGGCGCAGCAGCATCCACCATATTTATAAAGCCTGCCGCCGCCATCTTGGACACCATTATTGCAGCCACGCTGTTGGGAGGTGCCAGCACCCTGCACTGCTCAACCGCCAAGTGACTGCAGGCAGCACTATAAAGCAGGGTGGACACTAGGCAGCCACATTACTTTACAGTGTCTCCCATGCAGACTGCTGACAGATCTGAGGGTGATGATGGGGACCCTCTATTATGCTCAGTCCCCATCTGAGAAGATGTACACAACCGGCAGCACTGACACGGGGACCGCCAAGGGTCCTGCGTGCACAGAATCCCCCATTCTACCCTTATAATGTCAGCCCAACATTTCCACCCTCGAGCTGCATGCATGGTTGGCACAGGCAAGCGCAGAATCAACCCATCCCCCACAGACCAGCAAGGCACATGAAAAGAAGCATGCGGAGGACACACGGACAATGAGCAGAGACAGAGCGCGGTCAGCACTGACCCTTCCCTGGAGACCATCCCCTCCCAAATATCCCCCAGAAGCGATGTGTTACCAGATCCCAGAGGATATGGCCACCCGAGCCCTCAGTGCTGACCCTGCTCAGAACAGCCAGACCAGCCCCGCAGGCACCGGCGCCCTCTGGTGGTGGTGTGGCTGTAGATGACAGTGCGGGTTAGGTCATGGGCAGACTACCTTGTAGATTAGCTTTGGTCAAAGCATCTTTGTTAGCCAAGGAACAAAAACAAAGCAGATGTTAGTAGAGCAGCGGATATTAGGGTCCCCTTCCCTCAATCCACCGAGAAGCGTCAAAACAACAAACACAAGCAGCAAAGGGGCGAGCAGTCCTGCCATAAGCAAAGCTTACAATGCAGAAAGCGCAAAGCAAGCAAGCAAGCTGCCCTGTTGGGGGGGGGCGACCTGCAGATGGTGCCGCCCCAGAGGGTCACCTCGTCTCCCCGGTGCCCACAAACATTTTATACTGACATTGATTCTCATCGCCCCTGTCAGAGAGATGACGGCTCTTCTGTACATACCACAGCTGACAATTATACACCCGTCACCCCAACCTTCTGGTCATTATACACCCGTCACCCCAACCAGCTGGCCATTATACACCCGTCACCCCAACCAGCTGGCCATTATACACCCGTCACCCCAACCAGCTGGCCATTATACACCCGTCTCCACTACCTGCTGGCCATTATACACCCGTCTCCACTACCTGCTGGCCATTATACACCCGTCACCCCAACCAGCTGGTCATTATACACCCGTCACCCCAACCAGCTGGTCATTATACACCCGTCACCCCAACCAGCTGGCCATTATACACCCGTCTCCCGTACCTGCTGGCCATTATACACCCGTCTCCACTACCTGCTGGTCATTATACACCCGTCACCCCAACCAGCTGGTCATTATACACCTGTCACCCCAACCAGCTGGTCATTATACACCCGTCACCCCAACCAGCTGGCCATTATACACCCGTCTCCCGTACCTGCTGGCCATTATACACCCGTCTCCACTACCTGCTGGCCATTATACACCCGTCACCCCAACCAGCTGGTCATTATACACCAGTCACCCCTACCTGCTGGCCATTATATACCCGTCACCCCTACCTGTTGGCCATTATATACCCGTCTCACCTACCTGCTGGCCATTATACACCCGTCTTCCCTACCTGCTGGCCATTATACACCCGTCACCCCAACCAGCTGGCCATTATACACCCGTCTCCACTACCTGCTGGCCATTATACACCCGTCTCCCCTACCTGCTGGCCTTTATACACCCGTCTCCCCTACCAGCTGGTCATTATACACCCGTCACCCCAACCAGCTGGCCATTATACACCCGTCTCCCCTACCTGCTGGCCATTATACACCCGTCTCGCCTACCTGCTGGCCATTATACACCCGTCTCGCCTACCTGCTGGCCATTATACACCCGTCTCCACTACCTGCTGGCCTTTATACACCCGTCTCCCCTACCAGCTGGTCATTATACACCCGTCTCCCCTACCTGCTGGCCATTATACACCCGTCTCCACTACCTGCTGGCCATTATACACCCGTCACCCCAACCAGCTGGTCATTATACACCCGTCACCCCAACCAGCTGGCCATTATACACCCGTCTCCCCTACCTGCTGGCCATTATACACCCGTCTCCACTACCTGCTGGCCATTATACACCCGTCACCCCAACCAGCTGGCCATTATACACCCGTCTCCCCTACCTGCTGGCCATTATACACCCGTCTCCCCTACCTGCTGGCCATTATACACCCGTCACCCCAACCAGCTGGTCATTATACACCAGTCACCCCTACCTGCTGGCCATTATATACCCATCACCCCTACCTGCTGGCCATTATATACCCGTCTCCCCTACCTGCTGGCCATTATACACCCGTCTTCCCTACCTGCTGGCCATTATACACCCGTCACCCCAACCAGCTGGCCATTATACACCCGTCTCCACTACCTGCTGGCCATTATACACCCGTCACCCCAACCAGCTGGCCATTATACACCCGTCTCCACTACCTGCTGGCCATTATACACCCGTCTCCCCTACCTGCTGGCCTTTATACACCCGTCTCCCCTACCAGCTGGTCATTATACACCCGTCTCCACTACCTGCTGGCCATTATACACCCGTCTCCACTACCTGCTGGCCATTATACACCCGTCTCCCCTACCTGCTGGCCATTATACACCCGTCTCGCCTACCTGCTGGCCATTATACACCCGTCTCGCCTACCTGCTGGCCATTATACACCCGTCTCGCCTACCTGCTGGCCATTATACACCCGTCTCCACTACCTGCTGGCCATTATACACCCGTCACCCCAACCAGCTGGTCATTATAGTTAAACAAAACATGCAATGCAACAGCTCACTGCAAACCAAATAAAGTACAAAATTGCTTCATAATTGCAAATGCTATACTAATAAGTTAGAGATGCTTGGCAAATCGTTTTGTACAAAATTATTTGAGCCCGTCTGCCGCACGTCAAGGCGATCTCTAGTTAGACTGGTTCCTAACACTAAATATACCTGTTATGTGCCATGACAGCTACCATATAATACCATATAATTCAGAAAATGCAGCTTGCATATGGAACCAGCACTTTCTGAATTATATGGTAGCCATCATAGCACATAACAGGTAAAATTTAGTGTTAGGAACCCGTCTAACTAGAGATCGCCTTGACGTGCGGCAGACGAGCTCAAATAATTTTGTACAAATCGATTTGCCAAGTATCTCTAACTTATTAGTATAGCATTTGCAATTATGATGCAATTTTGTACTTTATTTGGTTTGCAGTGAGCTGTTGCATTGCATGTTTTGTTTAACAGTGTTGTTGTCGGCCATAGCAACGTGCCCCTGCGCTTTGGGATGTGCTGACTGACCCCCTTTTTCTCTGCAGCTTGTGCTGGAGGTGTGGCTGCCTCCCCAGTCGTGCACTCCTGACCAGCTCGTCTGCCCATAGGCTGATTTTAATTAGTGTTAGTATATAGCTTGGCCTGCTCCCCCTCACTCACTGAAGCCATCTGGCACCAGGAGAGAGATAGTATGTGGACTCTCATTGCAGTCCTTGGTGACCTTTTGGCACCAGGGGTGGTGTGGAGTGGGCCCGGCATACATGCTGGTAACTGCTTTCCCTGGATATAATGGATGCTATTTTGGCACCAAAAATGACAGAAATTCAGGCGGATCCAGCATGTAAGTGGAACCTGCACTTTCTGAATTATATGGTAGCCGTCATGGCACATAACAGGTAAAATTTTGTGTTAGGAAATCGTCTAACTAGAGATCGCCTTGACGTGCAGCAGACGGGCTCAAATAATTTTGTACAAAACGGCCATTATACACCCGTCACCCCAACCTTCTGGCCATTATACACCCGTCACCCCAACCTTCTGGCCATTATACACCCGTCACCCCAACCTTCTGGCCATTATACACCCGTCACCCCAACCTTCTGGCCATTATACACCCGTCACCCCAACCTTCTGGCCATTATACACCCGTCTCCCCTACCTGCTGGCCATTATACACCCGTCACCCCAACCTTCTGGCCATTATACACCCGTCACCTCAACCTTCTGGCTATTATACACCCGTCACCCCAACCTTCTGGCCATTATACACCCGTCACCCCAACCTTCTGGCCATTATACACCCGTCTCCCCTACCTGCTGGCCATTATACACCCGTCACCCCAACCAGCTGGTCATTATACACCCGTCTCCTCTACCTGCTGGCCATTATACACCCGTCTCCCCTACCTGCTGGCCATTATACACCCGTCACCCCAACCTTCTGGCCATTATACACCCGTCACCCCAACCTTCTGGCCATTATACACCCGTCACCCCAACCTTCTGGCCATTATACACCCGTCACCCCAACCTTCTGGCCATTATACACCCGTCTCCCCTACCTGCTGGCCATTATACACCCGTCACCCCAACCTTCTGGCCATTATACACCCGTCACCCCAACCTTCTGGCCATTATACACCCGTCACCCCAACCTTCTGGCCATTATACACCCGTCTCCCCTACCTGCTGGCCATTATACACCCGTCACCCCAACCTGCTGGCCATTATACATATTTGTTCTAGTGATCTGAGTTAATGCTGTACTTCCATCAGCCTGCAGGGGGCGCTAGTTACGATCTACTGATTCTACTCCTGTAGATTGTGGGCGGTTGTTCATGGGGGGCACTGAATGGCACATGACAACATATTTAGTAATCTCCATAAACCATACAAATCTGTGTGTGCCCTTGGTACTACGGTCTTGGTAGGAGACCATGGAGGTCATAGGGCCACTCACACCTGTCAGGGATCAGTGCAGGGGCAAATCAGGCAAAGCATAATAGGAAGGAGTTAAATGTCATTGAGTGGATGAGCTCGGAGGTGGAGGGGATTCTTTCCTGTTTTCATAACCCAAACAGAGATATCAGATGCAGCAAAACAGACACGAGAGGTATACAGCTGTGCACATCCTCAGCCCATCCCTAAAACAGACACTAGAGGTATACAGCTGTGCACGCCCTCAGCCCACCCCTAAAACAGACACGAGAGGTATACAGCTGTGCACGCCCTCAGCCCACCCCTAAAACAGACACGAGAGGTCTACAGCTGTGCACGCCCTCAGCCCACCCCTAAAACAGACACGAGAGGTATACAGCTGTGCTCGCCCTCAGCCCACCCCTAAAACAGACACTAGAGGTCTACAGCTGTGCTCGCCCTCAGCCCACCCCTAAAACAGACACGAGAGGTATACAGCTGTGCTCGCCCTCAGCCCACCCCTAAAACAGACACTAGAGGTCTACAGCTGTGCTCGCCCTCAGCCCACCCCTAAAACAGACACGAGAGGTATACAGCTGTGCTCGCCCTCAGCCCACCCCTAAAACAGACACGAGAGGTATACAGCTGTGCACGCCCTCAGCCCACCCCTAAAACAGACACGAGAGGTATACAGCTGTGCTCGCCCTCAGCCCACCCCTAAAACAGACACTAGAGGTATACAGCTGTGCTCGCCCTCAGCCCACCCCTAAAACAGACACTAGAGGTATACAGCTGTGCACGCCCTCAGCCCACCCCTAAAACAGACACGAGAGGTATACAGCTGTGCTCGCCCTCAGCCCACCCCTAAAACAGACACTAGAGGTATACAGCTGTGCACATCCTCAGCCCACCCCTAAAACAGACACTAGAGGTCTACAGCTGTGCACGCCCTCAGCCCACCCCTAAAACAGACACGAGAGGTATACAGCTGTGCACGCCCTCAGCCCACCCCTAAAACAGACACTAGAGGTATACAGCTGTGCGCGTCCTCCGCCCACCCCTAAAACAGACACGAGAGGTATACAGCTGTGCGCGTCCTCAGCCCACCCCTAAAACAGACACTAGAGGTATACAGCTGTGCACATCCTCAGCCCACCCCTAAAACAGACACTAGAGGTATACAGCTGTGCACATCCTCAGCCCACCCCTAAAACAGACACGAGAGGTATACAGCTGTGCACACCCTCAGCCCACCCCTAAAACAGACACTAGAGGTATACAGCTGTGCACACCCTCAGCCCACCCCTAAAACAGACACTAGAGGTATACAGCTGTGCACACCCTCAGCCCACCCCTAAAACAGACACTAGAGGTATACAGCTGTGCACACCCTCAGCCCACCCCTAAAACAGACTAGAGGTATACAGCTGTGCACGCCCTCAGCCCACCCCTAAAACAGACACGAGAGGTATACAGCTGTGCACACCCTCAGCCCACCCCTAAAACAGACACTAGAGGTATACAGCTGTGCACATCCTCAGCCCACCCCTAAAACAGACACGAGGGGTATACAGCTGTGCACATCCTCAGCCCACCCCTAAAACAGACACGAGAGGTATACAGCTGTGCACGCCCTCAGCCCACCCCTAAAACAGACACGAGAGGTATACAGCTGTGCACATCCTCAGCCCACCCCTAAAACAGACACGAGAGGTATACAGCTGTGCACGCCCTCAGCCCACCCCTAAAACAGACAGGAGAGGTCTACAGCTGTGCACATCCTCAGCCCACCCCTAAAACAGACACTAGAGGTATACAGCTGTGCACGCCCTCAGCCCACCCCTAAAACAGACACTAGAGGTATACAGCTATGCACGCCCTCAGCCCACCCCTAAAACAGACACGAGGGGTATACAGCTGTGCACGTCCTCAGCCCACCCCTAAAACAGACACGAGGGGTATACAGCTGTGCTCGTCCTCAGCCCACCCCTAAAACAGACACGAGGGGTATACAGCTGTGCTCGTCCTCAGCCCACCCCTAAAACAGACACTAGAGGTATACAGCTGTGCACATCCTCAGCCCACCCCTAAAACAGACACTAGAGGTATACAGCTGTGCACATCCTCAGCCCACCCCTAAAACAGACACTAGAGGTATACAGCTGTGCTCGCCCTCAGCCCACCCCTAAAACAGACACTAGAGGTATACAGCTATGCACGCCCTCAGCCCACCCCTAAAACAGACACGAGGGGTATACAGCTGTGCACGTCCTCAGCCCACCCCTAAAACAGACACTAGAGGTATACAGCTGTGCTCGTCCTCAGCCCACCCCTAAAACAGACACTAGAGGTATACAGCTGTGCACATCCTCAGCCCACCCCTAAAACAGACACGAGAGGTATACAGCTGTGCACACCCTCAGCCCACCCCTAAAACAGACACTAGAGGTATACAGCTGTGCACATCCTCAGCCCACCCCTAAAACAGACACGAGGGGTATACAGCTGTGCACGCCCTCAGCCCACCCCTAAAACAGACACGAGGGGTATACAGCTGTGCTCGTCCTCAGCCCACCCCTAAAACAGAAATTTGAGGTATAGAGCTGTGCACGTCCTCAGCCCACCCCTAAAACAGACACGAGAGGTATACAGCTGTGCACACCCTCAGCCCACCCCTAAAACAGACACGAGAGGTATACAGCTGTGCACGCCCTCAGCTCACCCCTAAAACAGACACGAGGGGTATACAGCTGTGCACGCCCTCAGCCCACCCCTAAAACAGACACGAGGGGTATACAGCTGTGCTCGTCCTCAGCCCACCCCTAAAACAGAAATTTGAGGTATAGAGCTGTGCTCGTCCTCAGCCCACCCCTAAAACAGACACGAGAGGTATACAGCTGTGCACACCCTCAGCCCACCCCTAAAACAGACACGAGAGGTCTACAGCTGTGCACATCCTCAGCCCACCCCTAAAACAGACACTAGAGGTATACAGCTGTGCACATCCTCAGCCCACCCCTAAAACAGACACGAGAGGTCTACAGCTGTGCACGTCCTCAGCCCACCCCTAAAACAGACACGAGAGGTATACAGCTGTGCACGTCCTCAGCCCACCCCTAAAACAGACACGAGAGGTATACAGCTGTGCACACCCTCAGCCCACCCCTAAAACAGACACGAGGGGTATACAGCTGTGCACATCCTCAGCCCACCCCTAAAACAGACACGAGAGGTATACAGCTGTGCACGTCCTCAGCCCACCCCTAAAACAGACACGAGAGGTATACAGCTGTGCACATCCTCAGCCCACCCCTAAAACAGACACGAGAGGTATACAGCTGTGCACATCCTCAGCCCACCCCTAAAACAGACACTAGAGGTATACAGCTGTGCACGTCCTCAGCCCACCGCTAAAACAGACACGAGGGGTATACAGCTGTGCACGTCCTCAGCCCACCCCTAAAACAGACACGAGGGGTATACAGCTGTGCACGCCCTCAGCCCACCCCTAAAACAGACACGAGGGGTATACAGCTGTGCACGTCCTCAGCCCACCCCTAAAACAGACACGAGAGGTATACAGCTGTGCACATCCTCAGCCCAACCCTTAAAACAGAAACGAGGGGTATACAGCTGTGCACGCCCTCAGCCCACCCCTAAAACAGACACTAGAGGTATACAGCTGTGCACGCCCTCAGCCCACCCCTAAAACAGACACGAGGGGTATACAGCTGTGCACGCCCTCAGCCCACCCCTAAAACAGACACGAGAGGTATACAGCTGTGCACGCCCTCAGCCCACCCCTAAAACAGACACGAGAGGTATACAGCTGTGCACGTCCTCAGCCCACCCCTAAAACACACAGGAGAGGTATACAGCTGTGCACATCCTCAGCCCACCTCTAAAACAGACACTAGAGGTATACAGCTGTGCACATCCTCAGCCCACCCCTAAAACAGACACTAGAGGTCTACAGCTGTGCACATCCTCAGCCCACCCCTAAAACAGACACGAGAGGTATACAGCTGTGCACATCCTCAGCCCACCCCTAAAACAGACACTAGAGGTATACAGCTGTGCACGCCCTCAGCCCACCCCTAAAACAGAAATTTGAGGTATAGAGCTGTGCACGTCCTCAGCCCACCCCTAAAACAGACACGAGAGGTATACAGCTGTGCACATCCTCAGCCCACCCCTAAAACAGACACGAGAGGTATACAGCTGTGCACACCCTCAGCCCACCCCTAAAACAGACACTAGAGGTATACAGCTGTGCACATCCTCAGCCCACCCCTAAAACAGACACGAGGGGTATACAGCTGTGCTCGTCCTCAGCCCACCCCTAAAACAGACACGAGAGGTATACAGCTGTGCACGCCCTCAGCCCACCCCTAAAACAGACACTAGAGGTATACAGCTGTGCACATCCTCAGCCCACCCCTAAAACAGACACGAGGGGTATACAGCTGTGCACGCCCTCAGCCCACCCCTAAAACAGACACGAGGGGTATACAGCTGTGCACGCCCTCAGCCCACCCCTAAAACAGACACTAGAGGTATACAGCTGTGCACATCCTCAGCCCACCCCTAAAACAGACACGAGGGGTATACAGCTGTGCACGCCCTCAGCCCACCCCTAAAACAGACACGAGGGGTATACAGCTGTGCACGCCCTCAGCCCACCCCTAAAACAGACACGAGAGGTATACAGCTGTGCACATCCTCAGCCCACCCCTAAAACAGACACTAGAGGTATACAGCTGTGCACGCCCTCAGCCCACCCCTAAAACAGACACGAGGGGTATACAGCTGTGCACATCCTCAGCCCACCCCTAAAACACACAGGAGAGGTATACAGCTGTGCACATCCTCAGCCCACCCCTAAAACAGACACTAGAGGTATACAGCTGTGCACGCCCTCAGCCCACCCCTAAAACAGACACGAGGGGTATACAGCTGTGCACATCCTCAGCCCACCCCTAAAACAGACACGAGAGGTATACAACTGTGCACGCCCTCAGCCCACCCCTAAAACAGACACGAGGGGTATACAGCTGTGCACATCCTCAGCCCACCCCTAAAACAGACACTAGAGGTCTACAGCTGTGCACGTCCTCAGCCCACCCCTAAAACAGACACTAGAGGTCTACAGCTGTGCACATCCTCAGCCCACCCCTAAAACAGACACTAGAGGTATACAGCTGTGCACGCCCTCAGCCCACCCCTAAAACAGACACGAGGGGTATACAGCTGTGCACATCCTCAGCCCACCCCTAAAACAGACACGAGAGGTATACAACTGTGCACGCCCTCAGCCCACCCCTAAAACAGACACGAGAGGTATACAGCTGTGCACATCCTCAGCCCACCCCTAAAACAGACACTAGAGGTATACAGCTGTGCACATCCTCAGCCCACCCCTAAAACAGACACTAGAGGTATACAGCTGTGCACATCCTCAGCCCACCCCTAAAACAGACACGAGAGGTATACAGCTGTGCACATCCTCAGCCTACCCCTAAAACAGACACGAGGGGTATACAGCTGTGCACATCCTCAGCCCACCCCTAAAACAGACACGAGAGGTATACAGCTGTGCTCGTCCTCAGCCCACCCCTAAAACAGACACTAGAGGTATACAGCTGTGCACATCCTCAGCCCACCCCTAAAACAGACACGAGGGGTATACAGCTGTGCTCGTCCTCAACCCACCCCTAAAACAGACACGAGAGGTATACAGCTGTGCACATCCTCAGCCCACCCCTAAAACAGACACTAGAGGTATACAGCTGTGCACATCCTCAGCCCACCCCTAAAACAGACACGAGGGGTATACAGCTGTGCACGTCCTCAGCCCACCCCTAAAACAGACACGAGGGGTATACAGCTGTGCACATCCTCAGCCCACCCCTAAAACAGACACTAGAGGTATACAGCTGTGCACGCCCTCGGCCCACGCCTAAAACAGACACTAGAGGTCTACAGCTGTGCACATCCTCAGCCCACCCCTAAAACAGACACGAGAGGTATACAGCTGTGCACATCCTCAGCCCACCCCTAAAACAGACACTAGAGGTATACAGCTGTGCACATCCTCAGCCCACCCCTAAAACAGACACGAGGGGTATACAGCTGTGCACGTCCTCAGCCCACCCCTAAAACAGACACGAGGGGTATACAGCTGTGCACATCCTCAGCCCACCCCTAAAACAGACACTAGAGGTATACAGCTGTGCACGCCCTCGGCCCACGCCTAAAACAGACACTAGAGGTCTACAGCTGTGCACATCCTCAGCCCACCCCTAAAACAGACACGAGAGGTATACAGCTGTGCACGTCCTCAGCCCACCCCTAAAACAGACACTAGAGGTATACAGCTGTGCACATCCTCAGCCCACCCCTAAAACAGACACGAGAGGTATACAGCTGTGCACATCCTCAGCCCACCCCTAAAACAGACACTAGAGGTATACAGCTGTGCACGTCCTCAGCCCACCCCTAAAACAGACACGAGGGGTATACAGCTGTGCACGCCCTCAGCCCACCCCTAAAACAGACACGAGAGGTATACAGCTGTGCACGTCCTCAGCCCACCCCTAAAACAGACACTAGAGGTATACAGCTGTGCACACCCTCAGCCCACCCCTAAAACAGACACGAGGGGTATACAGCTGTGCACGTCCTCAGCCCACCCCTAAAACAGACACGAGGGGTATACAGCTGTGCACATCCTCAGCCCACCCCTAAAACAGACACTAGAGGTATACAGCTGTGCACGCCCTCAGCCCACCCCTAAAACAGACACGAGGGGTATACAGCTGTGCACGTCCTCAGCCCACCCCTAAAACAGACACTAGAGGTATACAGCTGTGCACACCCTCAGCCCACCCCTAAAACAGACACGAGGGGTATACAGCTGTGCACGTCCTCAGCCCACCCCTAAAACAGACACGAGGGGTATACAGCTGTGCACGTCCTCAGCCCACCCCTAAAACAGACACGGGGGGTATACAGCTGTGCACGCCCTCAGCCCACCCCTAAAACAGACACGAGAGGTATACAGCTGTGCACATCCTCAGCCCACCCCTAAAACAGACACTAGAGGTATACAGCTGTGCACATCCTCAGCCCACCCCTAAAACAGACACTAGAGGTATACAGCTGTGCACATCCTCAGCCCACCCCTAAAACAGACACGAGGGGTATACAGCTGTGCACATCCTCAGCCCACCCCTAAAACAGACACTAGAGGTATACAGCTGTGCACGCCCTCAGCCCACCCCTAAAACAGACACTAGAGGTATACAGCTGTGCGCGTCCTCAGCTTACCCCTAAAACAGACACGAGAGGTATACAGCTGTGCACATCCTCAGCCCACCCCTAAAACAGACACGAGGGGTATACAGCTGTGCACATCCTCAGCCCACCCCTAAAACAGACACGAGAGGTATACAGCTGTGCACATCCTCAGCCCACCCCTAAAACAGACACGATGGGTAATCAGCTGTGCTCGCCCTCAGCCCACCCCTAAAACAGACACTAGAGGTATACAGCTGTGCACATCCTCAGCCCACCCCTAAAACAGACACGAGGGGTAATCAGCTGTGCTCGCCCTCAGCCCACCCCTAAAACAGACACGAGAGGTATACAGCTGTGCACGTCCTCAGCCCACCCCTAAAACAGACACGAGAGGTATACAGCTGTGCACGCCCTCAGCCCACCCCTAAAACAGACACTAGAGGTATACAGCTGTGCACATCCTCAGCCCACCCCTAAAACAGACACTAGAGGTATACAGCTGTGCTCGCCCTCAGCCCACCCCTAAAACAGACACTAGAGGTATACAGCTGTGCACATCCTCAGCCCACCCCTAAAACAGACACGAGGGGTATACAGCTGTGCTCGCCCTCAGCCCACCCCTAAAACAGACACTAGAGGTATACAGCTGTGCACATCCTCAGCCCACCCCTAAAACAGACACTAGAGGTATACAGCTGTGCACATCCTCAGCCCACCCCTAAAACAGACACTAGAGGTATACAGCTGTGCACATCCTCAGCCCACCCCTAAAACAGACACTAGAGGTATACAGCTGTGCACATCCTCAGCCCACCCCTAAAACAGACACTAGAGGTATACAGCTGTGCACATCCTCAGCCCACCCCTAAAACAGACACTAGAGGTATACAGCTGTGCACATCCTCAGCCCACCCCTAAAACAGACACGAGGGGTATACAGCTGTGCTCGCCCTCAGCCCACCCCTAAAACAGACACTAGAGGTATACAGCTGTGCACATCCTCAGCCCACCCCTAAAACAGACACTGGAGGTATACAGCTGTGCACATCCTCAGCCCACCCCTAAAACAGACACTAGAGGTATACAGCTGTGCACATCCTCAGCCCACCCCTAAAACAGACACTAGAGGTATACAGCTGTGCACATCCTCAGCCCACCCCTAAAACAGACACTAGAGGTATACAGCTGTGCACACCCTCAGCCCACCCCTAAAACAGACACTAGAGGTATACAGCTGTGCACATCCTCAGCCCACCCCTAAAACAGACACTAGAGGTATACAGCTGTGCACATCCTCAGCCCACCCCTAAAACAGACACTAGAGGTATACAGCTGTGCACATCCTCAGCCCACCCCTAAAACAGACACGAGAGGTATACAGCTGTGCACATCCTCAGCCCACCCCTAAAACAGAAATTTGAGGTATACAGCTGTGCACATCCTCAGCCCACCCCTAAAACAGACACGAGGGGTATACAGCTGTGCACGTCCTCAGCCCACCCCTAAAACAGACACTAGAGGTCTACAGCTGTGCACGCCCTCAGCCCACCCCTAAAACAGACACTAGAGGTATAAAGCTGTGCACGCCCTCAGCCCACCCCTAAAACAGACACGAGGGGTATACAGCTGTGTACATCCTCAGCCCACCCCTAAAACAGACACTAGAGGTATACAACTGTGCACATCCTCAGCCCACCCCTAAAACAGAAATTTGAGGTATACAGCTGTGCACGTCCTCAGCCCACCCCTAAAACAGACACGAGAGGTATACAGCTGTGCACGTCCTCAGCCCACCCCTAAAACAGACACTAGAGGTATACAGCTGTGCACATCCTCAGCCCACCCCTAAAACAGACACGAGAGGTATACAGCTGTGCACGTCCTCAGCCCACCCCTAAAACAGAAATTTGAGGTATACAGCTGTGCACGTCCTCAGCCCACCCCTAAAACAGACACGAGAGGTATACAACTGTGCACATCCTCAGCCCACCCCTAAAACAGACACGAGGGGTATACAGCTGTGCACGTCCTCAGCCCACCCCTAAAACAGACACGAGGGGTATACAGCTGTGCTCGTCCTCAGCCCACCCCTAAAACAGACACGAGAGGTATACAGCTGTGCACATCCTCAGCCCACCCCTAAAACAGACACTAGAGGTATACAGCTGTGCACATCCTCAGCCCACCCCTAAAACAGACACAAGGGGTATACAGCTGTGCACGTCCTCAGCCCACCCCTAAAACAGACACTAGAGGTATACAGCTGTGCACATCCTCAGCCCACCCCTAAAACAGACACTAGAGGTATACAGCTGTGCACATCCTCAGCCCACCCCTAAAACAGACACTAGAGGTATACAGCTGTGCACATCCTCAGCCCACCCCTAAAACAGACACTAGAGGTATACAGCTGTGCACATCCTCAGCCCACCCCTAAAACAGACACTAGAGGTATACAGCTGTGCACATCCTCAGCCCACCCCTAAAACAGACACTAGAGGTATACAGCTGTGCACATCCTCAGCCCACCCCTAAAACAGACACTAGAGGTATACAGCTGTGCACACCCTCAGCCCACCCCTAAAACAGACACGAGGGGTATACAGCTGTGCTCGTCCTCAGCCCACCCCTAAAACAGACACTAGAGGTATACAGCTGTGCACATCCTCAGCCCACCCCTAAAACAGACACGAGAGGTATACAGCTGTGCACATCCTCAGCCCACCCCTAAAACAGAAATTTGAGGTATACAGCTGTGCACATCCTCAGCCCACCCCTAAAACAGACACGAGGGGTATACAGCTGTGCACGTCCTCAGCCCACCCCTAAAACAGACACTAGAGGTATACAGCTGTGCACGTCCTCAGCCCACCCCTAAAACAGACACTAGAGGTATACAGCTGTGCACATCCTCAGCCCACCCCTAAAACAGACACGAGGGGTATACAGCTGTGTACATCCTCAGCCCACCCCTAAAACAGAAATTTGAGGTATACAGCTGTGCACGTCCTCAGCCCACCCCTAAAACAGACACGAGAGGTATACAGCTGTGCACGTCCTCAGCCCACCCCTAAAACAGACACTAGAGGTATACAGCTGTGCACATCCTCAGCCCACCCCTAAAACAGACACGAGAGGTATACAGCTGTGCACGTCCTCAGCCCACCCCTAAAACAGAAATTTGAGGTATACAGCTGTGCACGTCCTCAGCCCACCCCTAAAACAGACACGAGAGGTATACAACTGTGCACATCCTCAGCCCACCCCTAAAACAGACACGAGGGGTATACAGCTGTGCACGTCCTCAGCCCACCCCTAAAACAGAAATTTGAGGTATACAGCTGTGCACATCCTCAGCCCACCCCTAAAACAGACACGAGTGGTATAAATCTGCTTTTATTAAAGTAGAAAACAGGAGGCCTCTGCAGACAGCGCAGGCTCAGTGACTGGGAATATGCTATGGTGTGCTGGGTGACCACCCTGTGCCCGCTCCGTCCTGTTCATGCCAGCAGTTCCTACAGGGACACGTGTATTTCTGTGTGGTTTCTATGTGTAGTATGTTTGGCACTAGTACTGCTACATGTGAAGCCCGTGCCTCGGCCATCTTCATGTCAACCACGGGCGCAGGAACGGGACACAAACCTCCGTCAGTGGCATCTTCTGTTTGGCGGAGACGCCGGTGACTCCTCATTGTCAGCTTTCTGAGCACATTTATTTCAAGTCATTTGAGCTTTTATTAAAATGAGGATTGTGGGGGGCGTGAGACATCTCGGGGTCCTGAACCTCCCGGGGGGAACATGGCTGAACAGTTCATAGTAATGGACAGGAGAAGGGTGAGGAGAGCGGAGTTGATCATCAGGGGGAGGGAAATGGAGGACAGGAGTGAAGATGAGGATGAGGTGGGCCCACCAAGGAGCGGTGTGAATGAGTCCCACAGACGAGTGCTGCCATCAATATATGAACTTGTACCTTCACATCCACGCTCAATTTGCCCGCTGCTGTGCAAGGCATCGTTGATCAGGTCAGGGAGTCGCCCATTGAGGTCCACTGAGGCCAGGCAGCCCTGGAAACCATCTCTGGAGGCCACAAGTTTAGGTAGATTGCTGTACAAAACCTGATTCAAGCCGGCAATGTACAGGTCACCTGTGAGGACAGAGAAGATATGACCTTAGAGGAAAACTCATCATCTCAGATCCAGATCGCTCTCATTATTAGCGCAGACGAGATCCGGATGGTTCTCATTATTACCGCAGACGAGATCCGGATGGTTCTCATTATTACCGCAGACGAGATCCGGATGGTTCTCATTATTAGCGCAGACGAGATCCGGATCGCTCTCATTATTACCGCAGACGAGATCCGGATGGTTCTCATTATTACCGCAGACGAGATCCAGATCACTCATTATTACCGCAGATGAGATCCGGATGGTTCTCATTATTAGCGCAGACGAGATCCGGATGGTTCTCATTATTAGCGCAGACGAGATCCGGATGGTTCTCATTATTACCGCAGACGAGATCCGGATCGCTCTCATTATTACCGCAGACGAGATCCGGATGGTTCTCATTATTACCGCAGACGAGATCCGGATCGCTCTCATTATTACCGCAGACTAGATCCGGATGGTTCTCATTATTACCGCAGACGAGATCCGGATCGCTCTCATTATTACCGCAGACTAGATCCGGATGGTTCTCATTATTACCGCAGACTAGATCCGGATGGTTCTCATTATTACCGCAGACGAGATCCGGATGGTTCTCATTATTACCGCAGATGAGATCCGGATGGTTCTCATTATTACCGCAGACGAGATCCGGATGGTTCTCATTATTACCGCAGACGAGATCCGGATCGCTCTCATTATTACCGCAGACGAGATCCGGATGGTTCTCATTATTACCGCAGACGAGATCCAGATCACTCATTATTACCGCAGACGAGATCCAGATCACTCATTATTACCGCAGACGAGATCCGGATGGTTCTCATTATTACCGCAGACGAGATCCAGATCACTCATTATTACCGCAGACGAGATCCGGATGGTTCTCATTATTACCGCAGACGAGATCCGGATCGCTCTCATTATTACCGCAGACGAGATCCGGATGGTTCTCATTATTACCGCAGACGAGATCCAGATCACTCATTATTACCGCAGACGAGATCCGGATGGTTCTCATTATTACCGCAGACGAGATCCGGATCGTTCTCATTATTACCGCAGACGAGATCCGGATCGCTCTCATTATTACCGCAGACGAGATCCGGATGGTTCTCATTATTACCGCAGACGAGATCCGGATCGTTCTCATTATTACCGCAGACGAGATCCGGATGGTTCTCATTATTACCGCAGACGAGATCCGGATGGTTCTCATTATTACCGCAGACGAGATCCGGATGGTTCTCATTATTACCGCAGACGAGATCCGGATGGTTCTCATTATTACCGCAGACGAGATCCAGATCACTCATTATTACCGCAGACGAGATCCGGATGGTTCTCATTATTACCGCAGACGATATCCGGATTGCTCTCATTATTACCGCAGACGAGATCCGGATGGTTCTCATTATTACCGCAGACGAGATCCAGATCACTCATTATTACCGCAGACGAGATCCGGATGGTTCTCATTATTACCGCAGACGAGATCCGGATCGTTCTCATTATTACCGCAGACGAGATCCGGATCGCTCTCATTATTACCGCAGACGAGATCCGGATGGTTCTCATTATTACCGCAGACGAGATCCGGATCGTTCTCATTATTACCGCAGACGAGATCCGGATGGTTCTCATTATTACCGCAGACGAGATCCGGATGGTTCTCATCATTAGCGCAGACGAGATCCGGATCGCTCTCATTATTAGCGCAGACGAGATCCGGATGGTTCTCATTATTAGCGCAGACGAGATCCGGATCGTTCTCATTATTACCGCAGACGAGATCCGGATCGTTCTCATTATTACCGCAGACGAGATCCGGATCGTTCTCATTATTACCGCAGACGAGATCCGGATGGTTCTCATTATTACCGCAGACGAGATCCAGATCGCTCTCATTATTAGCGCAGACGAGATCCGGATGGTTCTCATTATTAGCGCAGACGAGATCCGGATCGTTCTTATTATTACCGCAGACAAGATCCGGATCGTTCTCATTATTACCGCAGACGAGATCCGGATCGCTCTCATTATTACCGCAGACGAGATCCGGATCGCTCTCATTATTACCGCAGACGAGATCCGGATCGCTCTCATTATTACCGCAGACGAGATCCGGATCGCTCTCATTATTACCGCAGACTAGATCCGGATGGTTCTCATTATTACCGCAGACGAGATCCAGATCGCTCTCATTATTACCGCAGATGAGATCCGGAACGTTCTCATTATTACCGCAGACGAGATCCGGAAGTAATGGAAGTGCTTTTGCTGAACCCTGCTGGATCCAGCAAAACGCTAGTGTGAAAGTAGTCTAAGTCAACTGTGACGGATCCATTTTTAAATTAAAAAAAATGGATCCATCACCCATTGACTCTCAATGTAAGTTGTGATCGATCCATTTTTTCCATTTTGATTTCACACAACCGCATCCTAACAGAACAGATGCCTCCTGATGGGCAAAACCGAAACGGATCAGTTTAATTCCGGTATTAAGATCCTCTTCCGGATCTCAATAGCGAAATTAACAAGGCAAGTGTGAACAGTCCTTATAAATACAAGCATGTAGAGAACAACGTGCTTAATGTGCACTGGATGGTGCTCCATCTGTATACACTACACTAGATGGTGCTCCACCTGTATACACTACACTAGATGATGCTCCACCTGTATACACTACACTAGATGGTGCTCCACCTGTATACACTACACTGGATGGTGCTCCATCTGTATACACTACACTAGATGGTGCTCCACCTGTATACACTACACTAGATGATGCTCCATCTGTATACACTACACTAGATGATGCTCCACCTGTATACACTACACTGGATGGTGCTCCATCTGTATACACTACACTAGATGATGCTCCATCTGTATACACTACACTAGATGATGCTCCACCTGTATACACTACACTAGATGATGCTCCACCTGTATACACTACACTAGATGGTGCTCCACCTGTATACACTACACTAGATGGTGCTCCATCTGTATACACTACACTAGATGATGCTCCACCTGTATACACTACACTAGATGGTGCTCCATCTGTATACACTACACTAGATGATGCTCCACCTGTATACACTACACTAGATGGTGCTCCACCTGTATACACTACACTAGATGGTGCTCCATCTGTATACACTACACTAGATGATGCTCCACCTGTATACACTACAGTGGATGGTGCTCCACCTGTATACACTACACTAGATGATGCTCCACCTGTATACACTACACTAGATGATGCTCCACCTGTATACACTACACTAGATGATGCTCCACCTGTATACACTACACTAGATGATGCTCCACCTGTATACACTACACTAGATGGTGCTCCACCTGTATACACTACACTAGATGATGCTCCACCTGTATACACTACACTAGATGGTGCTCCACCTGTATACACTACACTAGATGATGCTCCACCTGTATACACTACACTAGATGGTGCTCCACCTGTATACACTACACTAGATGGTGCTCCACCTGTATACACTACACTAGATGGTGCTCCACCTGTATACACTACACTAGATGATGCTCCACCTGTATACACTACACTAGATGATGCTCCACCTGTATACACTACAGTGGATGGTGCTCCACCTGTATACACTACACTAGATGGTGCTCCACCTGTATACACTACACTAGATGATGCTCCACCTGTATACACTACACTAGATGGTGCTCCACCTGTATACAGTACACTAGATGATGCTCCACCTGTATACACTACACTAGATGGTGCTCCATCTGTATACACTACACTAGATGGTGCTCCATCTGTATACACTACACTAGATGGTGCTCCATCTGTATACACTACACTAGATGGTGCTCCATCTGTATACACTACACTAGATGATGCTCCACCTGTATACACTACACTAGATGATGCTCCACCTGTATACACTACACTAGATGATGCTCCACCTGTATACACTACAGTGGATGGTGCTCCACCTGTATACACTACACTAGATGATGCTCCACCTGTATACACTACACTAGATGATGCTCCACCTGTATACACTACACTAGATGGTGCTCCATCTGTATACACTACACTAGATGATGCTCCACCTGTATACACTACACTAGATGGTGCTCCACCTGTATACACTACACTCGATGGTGCTCCACCTGTATACACTACACTAGATGATGCTCCACCTGTATACACTACACTAGATGGTGCTCCACCTGTATACACTACACTAGATGGTGCTCCACCTGTATACACTACACTAGATGGTGCTCCACCTGTATACACTACACTAGATGGTGCTCCACCTGTATACACTACACTAGATGATGCTCCACCTGTATACACTACACTAGATGATGCTCCACCTGTTCATAGTACACTAGATGATGCTCCATCTGTATACACTACACTAGATGGTGCTCCATCTGTATACACTACACTAGATGGTGCTCCATCTGTATACACTACACTAGATGATGCTCCACCTGTATACACTACCGTGGATGATGCTCCACCTGTATACACTACACTAGATGGTGCTCCACCTGTATACACTACACTAGATGGTGCTCCACCTGTATACACTACACTAGATGGTGCTCCACCTGTATACACTACACTAGATGATGCTCCACCTGTATACACTACACTAGATGGTGCTCCACCTGTATACACTACACTAGATGGTGCTCCATCTGTATACACTACACTAGATGATGCTCCACCTGTATACACTACACTAGATGGTGCTCCATCTGTATACACTACACTAGATGATGCTCCACCTGTATACACTACACTAGATGGTGCTCCATCTGTATACACTACACTAGATGATGCTCCACCTGTATACACTACACTAGATGGTGCTCCATCTGTATACACTACACTAGATGGTGCTCCATCTGTATACACTACACTAGATGATGCTCCACCTGTATACACTACACTAGATGGTGCTCCACCTGTATACACTACACTAGATGGTGCTCCACCTGTTCATAGTACACTAGATGATGCTCCATCTGTATACACTACACTAGATGATGCTCCACCTGTATACACTACACTAGATGGTGCTCCATCTGTATACACTACACTAGATGATGCTCCACCTGTATACACTACACTAGATGGTGCTCCACCTGTATACACTACACTAGATGATGCTCCACCTGTATACACTACACTAGATGGTGCTCCACCTGTATACACTACACTAGATGGTGCTCCACCTGTATACACTACACTAGATGATGCTCCACCTGTATACACTACACTAGATGGTGCTCCACCTGTATACACTACACTAGATGATGCTCCACCTGTATACACTACACTAGATGGTGCTCCACCTGTATACACTACACTAGATGATGCTCCACCTGTATACACTACACTAGATGATGCTCCACCTGTATACACTACACTACATGATGCTCCATCTGTATACACTACACTAGATGGTGCTCCATCTGTATACACTACACTAGATGGTGCTCCACCTGTATACACTACACTAGATGATGCTCCATCTGTATACACTACACTAGATGGTGCTCCACCTGTATACACTACACTAGATGATGCTCCACCTGTATACACTACACTAGATGATGCTCCACCTGTATACACTACACTGGATGATGCTCCATCTGTATACACTACACTAGATGATGCTCCACCTGTATACACTACACTAGATGGTGCTCTATCTGTATACACTACACTAGATGGTGCTCCATCTGTATACACTACACTAGATGATGCTCCACCTGTATACACTACACTAGATGGTGCTCCATCTGTATACACTACACTAGATGATGCTCCACCTGTATACACTACACTAGATGGTGCTCCACCTGTATACACTACACTAGATGGTGCTCCACCTGTATACACTACACTAGATGATGCTCCACCTGTATACACTACACTGGATGATGCTCCATCTGTATACACTACACTAGATGATGCTCCACCTGTATACACTACACTAGATGGTGCTCTATCTGTATACACTACACTGGATGGTGCTCCATCTGTATACACTACACTAGATGATGCTCCACCTGTATACACTACACTAGATGGTGCTCCACCTGTATACACTACACTAGATGGTGCTCCACCTGTATACACTACACTAGATGATGCTCCATCTGTATACACTACACTAGATGGTGCTCCACCTGTATACACTACACTAGATGGTGCTCCACCTGTATACACTACACTAGATGGTGCTCCACCTGTATACACTACACTAGATGATGCTCCACCTGTATACACTACACTAGATGGTGCTCCACCTGTATACACTACACTAGATGATGCTCCACCTGTATACACTACACTAGATGGTGCTCCACCTGTATACACTACACTAGATGATGCTCCATCTGTATACACTACACTAGATGATGCTCCACCTGTATACACTACACTAGATGATGCTCCACCTGTATACACTACACTAGATGATGCTCCACCTGTATACACTACACTAGATGATGCTCCACCTGTATACACTACACTAGATGATGCTCCACCTGTATACACTACACTGGATGATGCTCCATCTGTATACACTACACTAGATGATGCTCCACCTGTATACACTACACTGGATGATGCTCCATCTGTATACACTACACTAGATGATGCTCCACCTGTATACACTACACTAGATGATGCTCCACCTGTATACACTACACTAGATGGTGCTCTATCTGTATACACTACACTGGATGGTGCTCCACCTGTATACACTACACTAGATGATGCTCCACCTGTTCACATTAAACTGGATCAGGTTCACTATGATATTTCTCTATTACACAGAGAATGATCCCCGGTTTAACCTATTTTTCAGGACAAATGCAATAATCTGGGGTGCCTCCGATAGAGATATTCGCCGCTTCTCACCTTTCAGATCGAGGTTCTTCGCTCCACTGATGACCTGTGTTACGGCCTTGGCGTCCACCTTCAGGGTGTGGGTATTGCTGTTGTCTCGAGTGATAACCACGTGATGCCACTGGTTATCGTTCAGGGGTCGGTCACTATTTCCTTTGATGATGTTCGCCCCATTCCCAAGATCAATCACATAGTGAATGTACCTGAGAAAAAAAGGGTGACTCAGACTTCACAAGCAGCATGTGTAAAACCCCGAACCCCAACAACGGCTTCTAATCCTAAAAAGAATAAACCTAAGCATACTTCCCCCTGAAAGCTGAGATGAGGAGATGATTGCAGGGTCCTTCCCCTGGAGACCTGGTAGACCCCTTATGTGATAAGACAGGGACTCCCCGGGGTCAGCAGCTCTTATAGGAGATCATACCCAATAAACCTATGTCAGCCTCCAGCCCAGACTGCCCCATTCATAATGGAGTCTCTACCTTTCATACCTCCCGTACCCAAAGATGAACTGCACTTCTGCTGCAGGATATGAGACCTCCATCAGATGCCCCCGATCAGCACGCTATAAGTGGCCCCTTAGCATGCCAGCGCTACAAGGGGACTTCAACTGTTATGGGCTATAGTCTTAATCAGCACTGAAACAAAAAGGGTCACTCAGTAACAATCTTAATCAAAGAATGAATGTGATTTTCTGCCAAGAATTATCTGATGGAATTTAGTCCTGCAAATCCCATAAAATGTCCCCCATAACTTCTGCCGATATGGGCCCACCTTCCATTCATGCTCCACTCCGACTACCCAATGCTATCAATCCTTATCTGAACACATGTTGATCTCTCAATTCATACCCCTTGACAAGCTCCACCGCGATGAAGTCGTTGCCATCTCCACTGTTGAAAAGAATGAAGCCATCAGATGAGATGGTCTTGAACTGGAAGAAGAGATGCATGGAGGTGTAGGCCTGCAGGGTGGATAGGGTCAGATAGCTGGCCTTGGTCCGAAACGTGACAGGATCGGCTATGATGGGTCGAATGCCAAACCGTGCCTTCAGCTCACAGTAGTCAATGTCTCCGTTCTTGCAGAGGTCAATGTAGAGCATGCCATTGAACATGAGGCTCTGGAGGTGCCCAATGAACTTAGAGGGCACGGCAGAGGCAAACCGTTTCTCAGTCATGGAGCCCGTCTCAATGTTGTGGAATTCTAAGCGGGTGTGATCACCTGCCATGGTACCTGGGTAACAGGATCAGAGTCAGTAAGATTCCCAGCCACCGATGCAGAGCGGCTCAGGCAGAATGACAATCAGATTTACACATCAAATTCTGGAAAAGGTTGCCATCTGCTGGCAGACAACAAGAATGCAGGACATCATCCCCATGATCACTGCTCACAAACACTACAGCAACCTCTGAATATTGTATATTACGTGAAGTAGAGCATTACAGACAGAAACAGTGATTCACCCATCTCACCTTCTGCCACATCATCATCCACGGTAAGTTTAAGGGTCTTGCCACGTCGGACCACTCTGACAGTGTGCCACTCATTATCATTCAGCTTCTGCCCCGCATAAAGTGTCTCAGGCCCCTTACCTAATATACGGTGGAGAGAGGTGTTACTGTCACACCAGAGATAATCCACAGAAAATCAGGACAGCGCTACGCCTCCAAAATAACTGGAGATTGTGTTCAAAGTGGGATCAGACAGCGCTGGGATATTATATATAATGTACAGGGATCTACTGACTGGATATTATATATAATGTACAGGGATCTACTGACTGGATATTATCAGAACGGGATCACACAGCGCTGGGATATTATATATAATGTACAGGGATCTACTGACTGGATATTATATATAATGTACAGGGATCTACTGACTGGATATTATCAGAACGGGATCACACAGCGCTGGGATATTATATATAATGTACAGGGATCTACTGACTGGATATTATCAGAACGGGATCAGACAGCGCTGGGATATTATATATAATGTACAGGGATCTACTGACTGGATATTATCAGAACGGGATCAGACAGCGCTGGGATATTATATATAATGTACAGGGATCTACTGACTGGACATTATCAGGACGGATCACACAGCGCTGGGATATTATATATAATGTACAGAGATCTACTGACTGGATATTATCAGAACGGGATCACACAGCGCTGGGATATTATATATAATGTACAGGGATCTACTGACTGGATATTATCATGATGGATCACACAGCGTTGGGATATTATATATAATGTACAGGGATCCACTGACTGGATATTATATATAATGTACAGGGATCTACTGACTGGATATTATCAGAACGGGATCACACAGCGCTGGGATATTATATATAATGTACAGGGATCTACTGACTGGATATTATCATGATGGATCACACAGCGTTGGGATATTATATATAATGTACAGGGATCCACTGACTGGATATTATCAGGACGGATCACACAGCGCTGGGATATTATATATAATGTACAGAGATCTACTGACTGGATATTATCAGGACGGATCACACAGCGCTGGGATATTATATATAATGTACAGGGATCTACTGACTGGATATTATCATGATGGATCACACAGCGCTGAGATATTATATATTATGTACAGGGATCTACTGACTGGATATTATCATGACAGATCACACAGAGCTGGATATTATATATAATGTACAGGGATCTACTGACTGGATATTATCAGAACGGGATCAGACAGCGCTGGGATATTATATATAATGTACAGGGATCTACTGACTGGATATTATCAGGACGGATCAGACAGCGCTGGGATATTATATATAATGTACAGGGATCTACTGACTGGATATTATCAGGACGGATTATATATAATGTACAGGGATCCACTGACTGGATATTATCAGGACAGATCACACAGCGCTGGGATATTATATATATTGTACAGGGATCTACTGACTGGATATTATCAGGACAGATCACACAGCGCTGGGATATTATATATATTGTACAGGGATCTACTGACTGGATATTATCAGGACGGATCACACAGCGCTGGGATATTATATATAATGTACAGAGATCTACTGACTGGATATTATCAGGACGGATCACACAGCGTTCAGATATTATATATAATGTACAGGGATCTACTGACTGAATATTATCAGGACGGATCACACAGCGCTGGCATATTATATATTATGTACAGGGATCTACTGACTGGATATTATCATGATGGATCACACAGCGCTGAGATATTATATATTATGTACAGGGATCTACTGACTGGATATTATCATGATGGATCACACAGCTGGATATTATATATAATGTACATAGATCTACTGACTGGATATTATCAGGACGGATCACACAGCGCTGGGATATTATATATAATGTACAGGGATCTACTGACTGGATGTTATCATGATGGATCACACAGAGCTGGGATATTATATATAATGTACAGGGATCTACTGACTGGATATTATCATGATGGATCACACAGCGCTGAGATATTATATATAATGTACAGAGATCTACTGACTGGATATTATCATGATGGATCACACAGCGTTGGGATATTATATATAATGTACAGGGATCTACTGACTGAATATTATCAGGACGGATCACACAGCGTGTCACGGGGTTCCGAAGGTGCACTCGGTCCCCCATTGCCCGCAGAACTGTTGCTTAGCTTTTGGAATGAGGTTCTGTGTTTGACCTCATTCCCAGGGCGGCTTTACTAGCTGGGTGGCTCCTTGCTCCTAAGTCTGCCTTGAGCGCCGAGCTGATCACTCGGTGCTCGACTGGTTGGTCTGTCGGTCATGTGATGCTGGCCACGTCACATGACCCTCACTCCCCACTATAAATACAGGCAGCCTGCTGGCTACAGGTTGCCTGTTAATTTCTAGGTTCCTGGCTATTTGTTGGACTACTGAATACTTACCTGATCCTGTTCCTTGACCATCCTTTTGCCTGATCCTCCTGTACTGCGCATCCGTCCTGGTATTGTGACCTCGGCTCCCACCTGACTACTCTCTTAGGACTCCTCTTGTACTTCTCTGCTCTCCTGGTATTTATGACCCCGGCTTCTCCTGACCATTCTCTGCTTGCTCCATTTGTACTTTGCAGCTTTCCTGGTATTGACTCGGTCCGTTCACGTCCTGTTGTTTGTCTGTCTGTCATCCCTGCACTTACTCCAAGTTAGGGATTGCCGTCCAGTTGTCCCCTGTCATTAGGACTCGCGAGGCAAGTAGGCAGGGCCAGGGGTAAAGGTGGAGCGCAGTGGTCACTTCCCTCCCCCCTGTGTGTGTGTGTACGCGACCGTTACAGATTAACAGGCCCAATAACCACTGTATTATGAATCCTCTGGTGACCCTGACTGACTATGTCTCTAATCTGACGCAGATGGTGCAGGAGTTAGGGGAAAAACTCAGCTCTTTTGAGTTAGGGCAAGGCTCTTCCACTCCTCAGGCCTCCAGTCTGCATTTTGAGCCCCAGATTAAGCTCCCAGAAACCTTTTCTGGAGACCGGAAGAAGTTTCTCTCTTTTAAGGAGAGTTGTAAACTTTACTTCCGTTTGCGCCCCGTGTCCTCTGGCCCCGAGAGTCAACGCGTGGGCATTATCATTTCCCGATTACAGGGTAATCCCCAGGACTGGGCGTTCTCTTTACCTGCTGGCGCCAGTTGTTTATATTCTGTGGAGGGGTTCTTTCAGGCCCTAGGTACCCTCTATGATGAACCAGACAGGGCTCTAGTAGCCGAGACGGCTCTAAAGGCACTGGTTCAGGGCAATTTACCAGCGGAGGATTATTGCACCCAATTCAGAAGGTGGTGTGTCCCCTCAGGATGGAACGAACCAGCCCTGAAGAGTCAGTTCAGGTCAGGTCTGTCTGATAAATTAAAGGATCTTCTGGTCAGTTATCAACTTCCAGAGACCTTAGAGGAGATGATGACCCTTGTTGTCCGACTTGACCGACGGGTTAGAGAGAGACGACAGGAACAACAGTTCTCTTCCCGGATGGTGGTCCAGCCAGAGGCCTATCCCAGAGACAATGCTGAGGTCTCCACCGAGGAACCCATGCAGGTTGGCATGACCCGAGGGAATCTTCGCCGCAGACGTGGAGAATGCTTTTACTGTGGAGATTCTGACCATTGGATCAACCAGTGTCCTAAGAAGGTCCTCTCTGTCAAGTCTCCTAAGGCAAGGCAACCTAAAGACCAGGTACACCCTGAATTTTCTAAATGTAAGCTTTCGGTACCCATTACGATTTCTCTGGGAGTAGATAAATGGGCGGGTAAGGCCTTTATTGATTCTGGCTCAGCGGCTAGCTTTATTGACTCTGAGTATGCTGTTAGATTGGGTATTCCTATGTTTGCCTTACCAACTCCTATCCATGTCATGGCTATTGATGCTACTCCTCTTATTGGTGGTACGGTGAGCTTATGTACCTCAGAGATTTCTCTAACCGTGGGTGTGTGCCACTCAGAGAGATGTTCACTTCTAGTCCTGGAGAACCTACCTGCTGAGGTGGTACTAGGGTTGCCTTGGCTCCGACTACATAACCCCACTATAGATTGGTCCAAGGGGGAGTTGGTGAGATGGGGGCCTAAGTGTGACTTGTGCCTGTCCGTGGTACAGGCTGGGGTCTCAGTAAAGTCTGATACTTTACCCTCTGTTGTTAGAGAATATTCTGATGTATTCTCATCACCAACCCCAGAGGTTCTACCCCCCCATAGACCTTATGATTGTACAATAGAGCTAGTAGAGGGGGCCAAGTTTCCTAAAGGACGAATTTATAATCTTTCTATGCCCGAACGCAAGGCCATGGAAGATTATATTAAGGAGAGCCTTGGTAAAGGGCATATTAGACCTTCTGTCTCTCCTATGGGGGCGGGGTTTTTCTTCGTTAAGAAAAAAGATGGTGGTCTTAGGCCATATATCGATTACCGGAGATTAAATAAAATCACTGTCCAGAATAGATACTCCCTCCCATTGATTCCGGATTTATTTAACCAGGTCCTGGGGGCAACCTGGTTTTCCAAAATTGACCTGAAAAGGGCATACAATCTAATCCGAATCAAGGAGGGAGACGAATGGAAGACAGCATTCAATACTCCGATAGGACACTTTGAATATCAGGTGATGCCTTTTGGACTCAGCAATGCCCCAGCTGTGTTCCAAAACTTCATGAATGACATTCTTAAGGAATTCTTAGGTAAATTTGTTATTGTCTATCTTGACGACATTTTGATATTCTCTCCTGACTTCGAATCCCATGTGTCTCATGTTAGACAAGTATTAGAGGTGTTGAGGGAGAATCAGCTATCCGCTAAACAAGAGAAATGTGTCTTTGGTGTGCAGGAGATTCTGTTTCTAGGGCATGTTCTGACTCCTCACGCCTTCAAGATGGATCCTGGTAAGGTACTAGCAATTAAGGAATGGGTAAGACCTTCATCCTTAAAGGCCTTACAACGGTTCTTAGGTTTCGCCAATTACTATCGTAAATTTATTATGAATTTTTCCGTAATTGCTAAACCGTTGACCGACCTTACTAAGAAAGGGGCGGATTTGGAGAATTGGTCTACTGAGGCCATTTCTTCATTTGAAAAATTAAAAAAGGCTTTCAGTAGCGCTCCCATTCTGATCCAGCCTGATCAGGAGAAACCTTTTATTGTGGAGGTGGATGCGTCCGAGGACGGCGCAGGAGCAGTCCTTTCACAAGGTCCTGCCAGCCTCACTAATCTGAGACCATGTGCCTTCATCTCCAGGAAATTCTCTCCCACGGAGAGAAACTACGACATAGGGAATAGGGAGCTGCTGGATTTGAGGAGTGGAGGCATTTTCTGGAGGGTGCAAGGCATTGTGTAACTGTTGTCACTGACCATAAAAACCTTATGTTTCTCGAGTCTGCTAAGAGGTTGAATCCCCGTCAAGCCAGATGGGCTCTGTTTTTTACTCGTTTTGATTTTTCCATCACGTTCAGGCCGGGAAGTAAAAATGTGAAGGCGGACGCATTATCTCGGAGCTTCCAGGCTTTTCAACCTACTGAGGTACCACCTGAATCCATCCTACCAGCAAAAATCTTCTTAGCAGCTCTTACCCAGGATATCTCGGCTCGCATTAGGTCGGAACAACATCTGGCACCGGTATCCACCCCAACAGATAAGTTGTTTGTTCCCGTACAATTTCGTCTCCAGCTGTTGGGTGAGTGTCACGATTCTGCCTTTTGTGGACATCCGGGTGTTGAGGGCACTAAGGATCTGGTTTCTAGATCTTATTGGTGGCCCACTCTAACTAGGGATGTCAAGTCTTATGTGTCAGCCTGTGAGGTTTGTGCCAGGTCCAAGACACCTAGGACTCGCCCTGCTGGTAACCTACGACCCCTACCCATTCCCAGTAGACCCTGGTCCCATATCTCGATGGACTTTATAACTGACCTACCGCTGGCGGAGGGTAAGACTGTAGTGTGGGTAGTGGTGGATAGGTTTAGCAAGATGGTTCATTTCATTCCCCTGTCTAAACTCCCGAATGCCAAAACCCTGGCGTCTATTTTTGTGAAAGAAATTGTTCGATTGCATGGTATCCCGGAAAATATTGTTTCGGACAGGGGTGTGCAGTTTGTGTCCAAATTCTGGAGAGCCTTCTGTCAAAGATGTAAAATTTCGTTGTCTTTTTCTTCTGCCTACCATCCTGAGAGTAATGGGCAGACTGAACGCCTTAATCAGTCTGTGGAACAATTCCTGAGGTTGTATGTTGCTGATGACCAGCAATTATGGGTCAAATTCCTTCCATTGGCTGAATTTGCTCTGAATAACCGTGTCAATTCTTCCGCTGGGGTCTCCCCTTTCTTTTGTAACCATGGTTTTCATCCCCGTTTTCATTCTGGGTCGTCCGTCTCCTCCTCTAACCCTGAAGCTGATAAACTCTCCTCCGAACTGTGCACAGTTTGGGCCCAGGTTCAATCGAACCTAGAAAAGGCTCTATGTTCTCAAAAACTCAAGGCCGATAGGAGACGTTCAAGGGGGGTAAACTTTCAGGTTGGGGATAAAGTATGGTTGTCCTCCAAGAATCTATCTCTCAAGGTAACTTCTAAAAAATTTGCTCCTCGTTTTATTGGACCATATAAGATCACGGAAGTGATTAACCCGGTATCTTTTAGGTTGGAGCTGCCTGAGTCATTCCACATTCATAATGTGTTCCATAAATCTCTGCTTAAAAAATATTTTGAACCAGTAGTACCATCAAAAGCCTCGCCTCCGCCAGTTCTTGTTAATGATGCTGTCGAGTATGTGGTGTCTAAAATAGTGGATGTCAGGAAGGTGCGTAATTCCTTGCAGTACCTGATTCACTGGAAGGGGTATGGACCTGAAGAGAGATCTTGGGTACCTGCCAGGGAGGTTCATGCTCCTAGACTTGTTCGTAAATTTCATTTAGAACACCCTGAAAAGCCATCGCCTTAAGTCTTGGGTCCGGTGGCCCCTCGTAAAAGGGGGGGTACTGTCACGGGGTTCCGAAGGTGCACTCGGTCCCCCATTGCCCGCAGAACTGTTGCTTAGCTTTTGGAATGAGGTTCTGTGTTTGACCTCATTCCCAGGGCGGCTTTACTAGCTGGGTGGCTCCTTGCTCCTAAGTCTGCCTTGAGCGCCGAGCTGATCACTCCGTGCTCGACTGGTTGGTCTGTCGGTCATGTGACGCTGGCCACGTCACATGACCCTCACTCCCCACTATAAATACAGGCAGGTTGCCTGTTAATTTCTAGGTTCCTGGCTATTTGTTGGACTGCTGAATACTTACCTGATCCTGTTCCTTGACCATCCTTTTGCCTGCTCCTCCTGTACTGCGTTTCCGTCCTGGTATTGTGACCTCGGCTCCCACCTGACTACTCTCTTTGGACTCCTCTTGTACTTCTCTGCTCTCCTGGTATTTATGACCCCGGCTTCTCCTGACAATTCTCTGCTTGCTCCATTTGTACTTTGCAGCTTTCCTGGTATTGACTCGGTCCGTTCACGTCCTGTTGTTTGTCTGTCTGTCATCCCTGCACTTATTCCAAGTTAGGGATTGCCGTCCAGTTCTCACCTGTCATTAGGACTCGTGAGGCAAGTAGGCAGGGCCAGGGGTAAGGGTGGAGCGCAGTGGTCACTTCCCTCCCCCCTGTGTGTGTGTGTGTACGCGACCGTTACACAGCGTTCAGATATTATATATAATGTACAGGGATCTACTGACTGGATATTATCAGGACGGATCACACAGCGCTGGATATTATATATAATGTACAGGGATCTACTGACTGGATATTATCAGAACGGGATCAGACAGCGCTGGGATATTATATATAATGTACAGGGATCTACTGACTGGATATTATCAGGACGGATCACACAGCGCTGGGATATTATATATTATGTACAGGGATCTACTGACTGGATATTATCATGATGGATCACACAGAGCTGGATATTATATATAATGTACAGGGATCTACTGACTGGATATTATATATAATGTACAGGGATCTACTGACTGGATATTATCATGACGGATCACAAAGCGCTGAGATATTATATATAATATACAGGGATCTACTGACTGGATATCATCATGATGATCACACAGAGCTGGATATTATATATAATGTACAGGGATCTACTGACAGGATATTATCATGATGGATCCCACAGAGCTGGATATTATATATAATGTACAGGGATCTACTGACTGGATATTATCAGAACGGGATCAGACAGCGCTGGGATATTATATATAATGTACAGGGATCTACTGACTGGATATTATATATAATGTACAGGGATCTACTGACTGGATATTATCATGACGGATCACAAAGCGCTGAGATATTATATATAATATACAGGGATCTACTGACTGGATATTATCAGAACAGGATCAGACAGCGCTGAGATATATATAATGTACAGGGATCTACTGACTGGATATTATATATAATGTACAGGGATCTACTGACTGGATATTATATATAATATACAGGGATCTACTGACTGGATATTATCATGATGATCACACAGCGTTGGGATATTATATATAATGTACAGGGATCTACTGACTGAATATTATCAGGACGGATCACACAGCGTTCAGATATTATATATAATGTACAGGGATCTACTGACTGAATATTATCAGGACGGATCACACAGCGCTGGGATATTATATATAATGTACAGGGATCTACTGACTGGATATTATCAGGACGGATCACACAGCGCTGGGATATTATATATAATGTACAGAGATCTACTGACTGGATATTATCAGGACGGATCACACAGCGCTGGGATATTATATATAATGTACAGGGATCTACTGACTGGATATTATCAGGACGGATCACACAGCGCTGGGATATTATATATAATGTACAGGGATCTACTCACTGGATATTATCAGGACGGATCACACAGCGCCGAGATATTATATATAATGTACAGAGATCTACTGACTGGATATTATCAGGACGGATCACACAGCGCTGGGATATTATATATAATGTACAGGGATCTACTGACCGGATATTATCAGGACGGATCACACAGCGCTGGGATATTATATATAATGTACAGGGATCTACTGACTGGATATTATCAGGACGGATCAGACAGCGCTGGGTAATATTTGTTATGTATTGAAGGCTATGTAGTAAAATTCCTTTAATACGGCATCCAATAGTCCTCAAATTCCGATAGTCCAGTTCTTGTTTCTGGCACAGAACTGTCTGATAATCCGGAATCTTCTCACACCAGAAAACAGTAAATAGAACAATTAGCAGACTATTCTGATAATGACAACAAGATGATGTTAGCAGATTATTTTAGCACAATGTACACCATTTTCCATGGGACTGCATGTCCATCTGATAATCTGGAATGATTGATAATACGGCATTTGTTTGTCCTATTGTTTTCCGGATTAAAGGAATTTAAACAGAGGAAAGATAATAATGATAATCTTAGGATTTAGGACTGATAAAAGCACAGCACATTATGCCTGTTATCAATCATTACACAATGACTTCACATTTCTCACATGGGACACATTCGAGGAGAGTAAGTTCATTAACCTCCCTAGTCATGATCCCCGCAGCAGCTGGCAACACTACATAACCATGATCCCCGCAGCAGCTCGTACCACTACATAATCAAGATCCCCGCAGCAGCTCGTACCACTACATAGCCATGATCCCCGCAGCAGCTCGTACCACTACATAGCCATGATCCCTGCAGCAGCTCGTACCACTACATAGCCATGAACCCCGCATCAGCTCGTACCACTACATATTCAAGATTCTCGAAGCAGCTCGTACCACTACATAGCCATGAACCCGGCATCAGCTCGTACCACTACATAAGCAAGATCCCCACAGCAGCTCGTACCACTACATAATCAAGATCCCCACAGCAGCTCGTACCACTACATAGCCATGATCCCTGCAGCAGCTTGTACCACTACATAGCCATGATCCCCGCAGCAGCTCGTACCACTACATAATCAAGATCCCCACAGCAGCTCGTATAACTACATAATCATGATCCCCACAGCAGCTCGTACCACTACATAATCAAGATCCCCACAGCAGCTCGTACCACTACATAGCCATGATCCCCGCAGCAGCTCGTACCACTACATATTCATGAATCCCCGCAGCAGCTAGCACCACTACATACTCATGATCTCCTCAGCAGCTCATACCACTACATAATCAAGATCCCCACAGCAGCTCGTACCACTACGTAGCCATGATCCCCGCAGCAGCTCGTACCTCTATATAGCCATGTTCCCCGCAGCAGCTCGTATCACTACATATTCAAGATCCTCGCAGCAGCTAGCACCACTACATATTCAAGATCCTCGCAGCAGCTCGTACCACTACATATTCACGATCCCCCGCAGCAGCTAGCACCACTACATACTCATGATCTCCTCAGCAGCTCATACCACTACATAACCAAGATCCCCACAGCACCTCGTACCACTACATAGCTATGATCCCCGCAGCAGCTCGTACCAATACAGACATGATACCCATAGCAGCTTGAACCACTACATAGTCCTGATCCCTACAGCAGCTCGCAGCACTACATAGCCATGAAGCCCACAGCAGCTCGTACCACTACATATTCATGATCCCCGCAGCAGCTAGCACCACTACATACTCATGATCTCCTCAGCAGCTCATACCACTACATACTCATGATCCCCGCAGCAGCTCATACCACTACATACTCAAGATCCCCACAGCAGCTCGTACCACTACATAACCAAGATCCCCACAGCAGCTCGTACCACTACATAGCCATGATCCCCGCAGCAGCTCGTACCAATACATATTTAAGATCCCCGCAGCAGCTAGCACCACTACATACTCATGATCTCCTCAGCAGCTCATACCACTACATACTCATGATCTCCTCAGCAGCTCATACCACTACATAGCCATGATCCCTGCAGCAGCTCGTACCACTACATAACCAAGATCCCCACAGCAGCTCGTACCACTACATAGCCATGATCCCCGCAGCAGCTCGTACCAATACATATTTAAGATCCCCGCAGCAGCTCGTACCACTACATAGACATGATACCCACAGCAGCTTGTACCACTACATAGTCCTGATCCCTACAGCAGCTCGCAGCACTACATATTCATGAAGCCCACAGCAGCTCACACCACTACATAGTCATGATCCCCGCAGTAGCTCATACCAATAAAACATGATCCCCACAGCGGCTCGCACCACTACAAAAAGTCATGATGCCCGCAGCAGCTCGCAGAACTACATAGCCATGATCCCCACAGCAGCTTTTACCACTACATAGCCATGATCCCCACAATGGCTCCCACATCTACATAGCCATGATCCCCGTAATTGCCATGGACACATCTTTGCATTTCACAAAGAGTTCACAAGCAGCTTGTAAATGCACCATTTCGTCGATGGTGAGAAAATTTACAGCTGAATTTTGGGGTAACACCAGTGGACAATCTGTGATCTACTTATTGGTAAAAGACCCTTCAATCAAAATGTGTAAACTAATAAGTCTTAAAAATGCAAAATCTACATACATTGGTAGGTCAGCAGGGAGAGTGGCGGACGAAGCCTGTTTTTGTGTTCGGTTTTTGGCGTGTGGCCATTTCTTTGCTCTCACTCCTGAATCACTCAATCATGTATGTTACTCATGTACTGTTACATGCTTGAATGTATCACAACCTACCTCAGCTCGGGTATATATGTCCTCCAATCCATTTTAAAAAGAAGAGCAGTATTAGATGACATCAGCCTGGCCTTACCCGTGCCCAGGTCCTCAACAGCATGTGACACATAAGGGTGACCTGTACATGGCAGCTCTATGGGATCACTTTAAGGGAGAAGGACAGGGTGAGATGAACATGCACAGCTCTATGCCAGCTGGAGCAGAGGGGCAATGGTGACACACGTGCAATCATACTTCGTTGAGATGTATGACCACCTTGGTGGTCATACATGGTAGGTGTAGAGGGAAAGTCTGTGCAGTACATGATGTTTGATGTCAATTTGTCAAATGGTTTTGGCCATAAGCCTCAATTAAAGGGGTTTTCCGACAAAAAAATAAAAATAATGTATTGCCTATAAACTTATGATCTTTGGGAATACAATTCTAATATCCCTACTAATAACTATAATGGGGATCCCAACCCCTAACCTCATGAGAGGACTGCAGAGGGGAGGACTTGGAATGGAGCAGAGGTCAGCCATGTGATGACCATCACCAGTGCACAGACAACACAACTTGCCCGAGGCCACTAAATGCAGGACTAAATGCTGAAACTAAAAATAAAAAGCTCTGTAACTACTACTACTCCGACCATTCTTCTTGATTACATTTTGGTCTGCAGCGTGGCTGTAACTACTATGAACCTCCATCTCCCGTCATCCCCTGACGAGACTGGAAGCTTTCAGAGCCAAGCACAAACTACTTCTCTGTGGAGCACTGTAAGGAGAAGAGGCAGCGGGGACGGCTCGTGACTTCATTCTTATGCCTCATCTCTAGCAAGGACCCTGGCCCAGAGACATGTTCAGGAGGATGGTGCTCCATGGCCTGACAGCCCTCTGTATGGTGAGCAATGGCCTAACCCAGTGACACAACCCTCTGCTCCCACCATTCTCCCCACTCCCTGACACCGCCTCAGCCCGCTCTGATTTGTGGCAGTGGTCGGCCGCGGCACAGTAGGAAGGCAGGGAAGATCTACCTCCTTCTCCATGTGCGGCCACTGATGAGAAAATGACAAATGCCACTAAAGCAGCTTAGCATTGATAAACAGAGAATCAATATTACGATACCCTGTGCAACCCTACATAGAATTATCAAAAGTGCAGTCACTGTGCACATACATTACTTATCCTGTACTGATCCTGAGTTACATCCTGTATTATACTCCAGAGCTGCACTCTCTATTCTGCTGGTGCAGTCACTGTGTACATACATTACTTATCCTGTACTGATCCTGAGTTACATCCTGTATTATACTCCAGAGCTGCACTCACTATTCTGCTGGTGGAGTCACTGTGTACATACATGACTTATCCTGTATTATTCTCCAGAGCTGCACTCACTATTCTGCTGGTGCAGTCCCTGTGTACATACATTACTTATCCTGTACTGATCCTGAGTTACATCCTGTATTATACTCCAGAGCTGCACTCACTATTCTGCTGGTGCAGTCACTGTGTATATACATTACTTATCCTGTACTGATCCTGGGTTACCTCTTGTATTATACTCCAGAGCTGCACTCACTATTCTGCTGGTGCAGTCACTGTGTACATACATGACTTATCCTGTACTGATCCTGAGTTACATCCTGTATTATACTCCAGAGCTGCACTCTCTATTCTGCTGGTGCAGTCACTGTGTACATACATTACGTATCCTGTACTGATCCTGAGTTACATCCTGTATTATACTCCAGAGCTGCACTCACTATTCTGCTGGTTGTTACTGGAATCCAATACACAACAGATGCCAATAGTGTTCTTTTTGTCTTTGTTGGTGGTATCTTGGCAGGGTTTCTGTCTTTTTAGATGGGTGTAATAGCGCAGCATTCTGCATTATTCCATGCACAGGTATCGGGGACAATCCTTTTTATGCATCAGTTTATTGGAAAAGCTTACCACCTTCCCAGCACATAAACTAACACTCAAGAAGTAGCGTGAAATACCTGTACATCACACCGGTCATGGATGCTCATACTTTGCGTGGAGCAGCACTCGGCCTGCCTAATGGGCTGATGGCTAATGGGTGCTCATACTGGACTAGCCTGCCTAATTTTTGATATAGAGGATGCGGATGCTCATACAGGGCGTGGAGAAGCACTCTGCCTGCCTAGTTAATGTACAGAACGTGGATGCTCATACAAGAAGTGGAGCAGCACTCGGCCTGCCTAATTAATCTACCCTACGTGGATGCTCATACTGGGCGTGGAGCATCACTCGGCCTGCCTAATTAATCTACCATACGTGGATGCTCATACTGGGCGTGGAGCAGCACTCGGCCTGCCTAATTAATCTACCCTACGTGGATGCTCATACTGGGCGTGGAGCAGCACTCGGCCTGCCTAATTAATCTACCATACGTGGATGCTCATACTGGGCGTGGAGCAGCACTCGGCCTGCCTAATTAATCTACCATACGTGGATGCTCATACTGGGCGTGGAGAAGCACTCTGCCTGCCTAGTTAATGTACAGAACGTGGATGCTCATACAAGAAGTGGAGCAGCACTCGGCCTGCCTAATTAATCTACCCTACGTGGATGCTCATACTGGGCGTGGAGCATCACTCGGCCTGCCTAATTAATCTACCATACGTGGATGCTCATACTGGGCGTGGAGCAGCACTCGGCCTGCCTAATTAATCTACCCTACGTGGATGCTCATACTGGGCGTGGAGCAGCACTCGGCCTGCCTAATTAATCTACCATACGTGGATGCTCATACTGGGCGTGGAGCAGCACTCGGCCTGCCTAACTAATCTACCCTACGTGGATGCTCATACTGGGCGTGGAGCAGCACTCGGCCTGCCTAATTAATCTACCATACGTGGATGCTCATACTGGGCGTGGAGCAGCACTCGGCCTGCCTAATTAATCTACCCTACGTGGATGCTCATACTGGGCGTGGAGCATCACTCGGCCTGCCTAATTAATCTACCATACGTGGATGCTCATACTGGGCGTGGAGCAGCACTCGGCCTGCCTAATTAATCTACCATACGTGGATGCTCATACTGGGCGTGGAGCATCACTCGGCCTGCCTAATTAATCTACCCTACGTGGATGCTCATACTGGGCGTGGAGCAGCACTCGGCCTGCCTAATTAATCTACCATACGTGGATGCTCATACTGGGCGTGGAGCAGCACTCGGCCTGCCTAATTAATCTACCCTACGTGGATGCTCATACTGGGCGTGGAGCAGCACTCGGCCTGCCTAATTAATCTACCCTACGTGGATGCTCATACTAGGCGTGGAGCAGCACTCGGCCTGCCTAATTAATCTACCCTACGTGGATGCTCATACTGGGCGTGGAGCATCACTCGGCCTGCCTAATTAATCTACCATACGTGGATGCTCATACTGGGCGTGGAGCATCACTCGGCCTGCCTAATTAATCTACCATACGTGGATGCTCATACTGGGCGTGGAGCAGCACTCGGCCTGCCTAATTAATCTACCATACGTGGATGCTCATACTGGGCGTGGAGCATCATTCGGCCTGCCTAATTAATCTACCCTACGTGGATGCTCATACTGGGCGTGGAGCATCATTCGGCCTGCCTAATTAATCTACCCTACGTGGATGCTCATACTGGGCGTGGAGCAGCACTCGGCCTGCCTAATTAATCTACCATACGTGGATGCTCATACTGGGCGTGGAGCATCACTCGGCCTGCCTAATTAATCTACCCTACGTGGATGCTCATACTGGGCGTGGAGCAGCACTCGGCCTGCCTAATTAATCTACCATACGTGGATGCTCATACTGGGCGTGGAGCAGCACTCGGCCTGCCTAATTAATCTACCCTACGTGGATGCTCATACTGGGCGTGGAGCAGCACTCGGCCTGCCTAATTAATCTACCCTACGTGGATGCTCATACTGGGCGTGGAGCAGCACTCGGCCTGCCTAATTAATCTACCCTACGTGGATGCTCATACTGGGCGTGGAGCATCACTCGGCCTGCCTAATTAATCTACCATACGTGGATGCTCATACTGGGCGTGGAGCATCACTCGGCCTGCCTAATTAATCTACCATACGTGGATGCTCATACTGGGCGTGGAGCAGCACTCGGCCTGCCTAATTAATCTACCATACGTGGATGCTCATACTGGGCGTGGAGCATCATTCGGCCTGCCTAATTAATCTACCCTACGTGGATGCTCATACTGGGCGTGGAGCATCATTCGGCCTGCCTAATTAATCTACCCTACGTGGATGCTCATACTGGGCGTGGAGCAGCACTCGGCCTGCCTAATTAATCTACCATACGTGGATGCTCATACTGGGCGTGGAGCAGCACTCGGCCTGCCTAATTAATCTACCCTACGTGGATGCTCATACTGGGCGTGGAGCAGCACTCGGCCTGCCTAATTAATCTACCATACGTGGATGCTCATACTGGGTGTGGAGCAGCACTCGGCCTGCCTAATTAGTTAATATCCAGGACGTGGATGCTCATTCTGGACGTGGAGCAGCGCTCGGCCTGTCTAATTAGTTAATATCCAGGACGTGGATGCTCATTCTGGACGTGGAGCAGCGCTCGGCCTGCCTAGTTAATATCCAGGACGTGGATGCTCATTCTGGACGTGGAGCAGCGCTCGGCCTGTCTAATTAGTTAATGTAAAGGACATGGATGCTCATTCTGGACGTGGAGCAGCGCTCGGCCTGTCTAATTAGTTAATATCCAGGACGTGGATGCTCATTCTGGACGTGGAGCAGCGCTCGGCCTGCCTAGTTAATATCCAGGACGTGGATGCTCATTCTGGACGTGGAGCAGCGCTCGGCCTGTCTAATTAGTTAATATCCAGGACGTGGATGCTCATTCTGGACGTGGAGCAGCGCTCGGCCTGCCTAGTTAATATCCAGGACGTGGATGCTCATTCTGGACGTGGAGCAGCGCTCGGCCTGTCTAATTAGTTAATGTAAAGGACATGGATGCTCATTCTGGACGTGGAGCAGCGCTCGGCCTGTCTAATTAGTTAATATCCAGGACGTGGATGCTCATTCTGGACGTGGAGCAGCGCTCGGCCTGCCTAGTTAATATCCAGGACGTGGATGCTCATTCTGGACGTGGAGCAGCACTCGGCCTGCCTAATTAGTTAATATCCAGGACGTGGATGCTCATTCTGGACGTGGAGCAGCGCTCGGCCTGTCTAATTAGTTAATATCCAGGACGTGGATGCTCATTCTGGACGTGGAGCAGCGCTCGGCCTGCCTAGTTAATATCCAGGACGTGGATGCTCATTCTGGACGTGGAGCAGCGCTCGGCCTGTCTAATTAGTTAATGTAAAGGACATGGATGCTCATTCTGGACGTGGAGCAGCGCTCGGCCTGTCTAATTAGTTAATATCCAGGACGTGGATGCTCATTCTGGACGTGGAGCAGCGCTCGGCCTGCCTAGTTAATATCCAGGACGTGGATGCTCATTCTGGACGTGGAGCAGCGCTCGGCCTGTCTAATTAGTTAATATCCAGGACGTGGATGCTCATTCTGGACGTGGAGCAGCGCTCGGCCTGCCTAGTTAATATCCAGGACGTGGATGCTCATTCTGGACGTGGAGCAGCGCTCGGCCTGTCTAATTAGTTAATGTAAAGGACATGGATGCTCATTCTGGACGTGGAGCAGCGCTCGGCCTGTCTAATTAGTTAATATCCAGGACGTGGATGCTCATTCTGGACGTGGAGCAGCGCTCGGCCTGCCTAGTTAATATCCAGGACGTGGATGCTCATTCTGGACGTGGAGCAGCGCTCGGCCTGTCTAATTAGTTAATATCCAGGACGTGGATGCTCATTCTGGACGTGGAGCAGCGCTCGGCCTGTCTAATTAGTTAATGTAAAGGACATGGATGCTCATTCTGGACGTGGAGCAGCGCTCGGCCTGTCTAATTAGTTAATGTAAAGGACATGGATGCTCATTCTGGACGTGGAGCAGCGCTCGGCCTGTCTAATTAGTTAATGTAAAGGACATGGATGCTCATTCTGGACGGGGAGCAGCGCTCGGCCTGTCTAATTAGTTAATGTAAAGGACATGGATGCTCGTTCTGGACGTGGAGCAGCGCTCGGCCTGCCTAGTTAATATCCAGGACGTGGATGCTCATACTGGGCGTGGAGCAGCACTCGGCCTGCCTAATTAGTTAATATCCAGGACGTGGATGCTCACACAGAGCGAAGATCAGCACTCGGCCTGAATAATTAGTTAATGTAAAGGACATGGATGCTCATTCTGGACGTGGAGCAGCGCTCGGCCTGCCTAATGGTCTGGTATAGAGGACGTAGATGCTCGTAATGGGTGAAGAGCAGCACTCAGCCTGAATAATTATACATTGCACAGGTCAGGGTCACATGTCTAGATAGAAGCCGATTAGCTCCTTGCCCAAAATTGTCAAGAAATTTAGGCCCCAGGACAACTTTCGCAGCATGTTCGGAGCATATGCCACCACAGTAGCTTATAAGGATCATACAGAGGACAATTATGATTCTCAGCACTTTGCACATTATTACTCCAGTAACATTATTATTTGTGGCTTGTCTAGTCGAGAAGGAAGAAGTACAGCAGCGTCTCAAAAATAATAAAACAGACAAATCCCCAGGACCAGATGGCATACACCTCGATATCCTAACAGAATTAAGCAATGTCATAGCCAGTCTCTTATTGCTGATATTTACGGACTCTAAACTGACAGGGACGTTCCACAGGATTGGAGCTTAGCGTAAGTGGTGCTAATATTCAAAAAGAGGTCAAAATCAGAGCCCGGGAACTATAGGCCGGTAAGTGTAACATCTGTGGTGGGTAAACTGTGTGACGGTTTTCTGAGAGATGCTATTTTGGAGAACTTCAATAAAAATAACCAAGTACCGCCATATCAGCATGGCTTGATGAGGGATCAGTCAGGTGATAGTAATTTAATCAGTTTCTATGAGGAGGTAAGTTCTAGACTTGACAGCGGCGAATCAATGGATGTTGTGTATCTGGACTTCTCCAAAGCATCTGACACTGTACCACATAAATGGTTAGTATATAAAATGAGAATGCTCGGACTGGGAGAAAACATCTGTATGTGGGTAAGTAACTGGCTCAATGATAGAAAACAGAGGGTGGTTACTAACGGTACATACTCAGATTGGGTCACTGTCACTAGTGGGGTACCTCAGGGGTCAGTACTGGAGGTGTCACTGTCACTAGTGGAGTACTTCAGGGGTCAGTACTGGAGGGGTCACTGTCACTAGTGGGGTACCTCAGGGGTCAGTACTAGCAGTCACTGTCACTAGTGGAGTACTTCAGGGGTCAGTACTGGAGGGGTCACTGTCACTAGTGGGGTACCACAGGGGTCAGTACTGGAGGGGTCAGTCACTAGTGGGGTACCACAGGGGTCAGTAGTAGAGGGATCACTGTCACTAGTGGGGTACCACAGGGGTCAGTAGTGGAGGGGTCACTGTCACTAGTGGGGTACCACAGGGGTCAGTACTGGAGGGGTCACTGTCACTAGTGGGGTACCACAGGGGTCAGTAGTGGAGGGGTCACTGTCACTAGTGGGGTACCACAGGGGTCATTAGTGGAGGGGTCACTGTCACTAGTGGGGTACCTCAGGGGTCAGAAGTGGATGGGTCATTAGCGGAGTACAACAGGGGTCAGTACTGGAGGAGTCACTGTCACTAGTGGGGTACCAAAGGGGTCAGTATTCCCTATTCTCTTCAAAATATTTATAAATGATCATGTAAAGAGGCTGCAAAAAAATATCAATTATTGCAGATGACAAAACTGTGTACCTTTATTAACATAAAACAGGACTGAAAACTATATATATATATATATATATATATATATATATATATATATATATATATATATATTACAGAGGACAGTATACAGTATACTACGGACAGTATACTGTATATACATATTACAGAGGACAGTATACTGTATATACACTACAGACCGTATACTGTATATATATATATATACTGCAGAGGACAGTATATATACTACAGAGGACAGTATACTGTATATATATATATATATATACACACTACAGAGGACAGTATACTGTATATATATATATATATATATATACACACACACACACTACAGAGGACAGTATACTGTGTGTATATATATATATATATATATATATATATATATACACACACACACACACACACACTACAGAGGACAGTGTACTGTATATATACTACAGAGGACAGTATACTGTATATATACTACAGAGGACTGTATACTGTATATATATACACACTACAGAGGACTGTATACTGTATATATATACACTACAGAGAACAGTATACTGTATATATATACACTACAGAGGACAGTATACTGTATATATACTACAGAGGACTGTATACTGTATATATATACACACTACAGAGGACAGTATACTGTATATATATACACTACAGAGAACAGTATACTGTATATATATACACTACAGAGGACAGTATACTGTATATATATATATACACACACTACAGAGGACAGTATACTGTGTGTATATATATATATATATATATATATATATATATATATACACACACACACACTACAGAGGACAGTGTACTGTATATATACTACAGAGGACAGTATACTGTATATATACACACTAAAGAGGACAGTATACTGTATATACAGTTGCAAGAAAAAGTATGTGAACCCTTTGGAATGATATGGATTTCTGCACAAATTGGTCATAAAATGTGATCTGATCTTCATCTAAGTCACAACAATAGACAATCACAGTCGGCTTAAACTAATAACACACAAAGAGTTAAATGTTGCCATGTTTTTATTGAACACACCATGTAAACATTCACAGTGCAGGTGAAGAAAGTATGTGAACCCCTAGACTAATGACATCTCCAAGAGCTAATTGGAGTGAGGTGTCAGCCAACTGCAGTCCAATCAATGAGATGAGATTAGAGGTGTTGGTTACAGCTGCCCTGCCCTATAAAACACACACCAGTTCTGGGTTTGCTTTTCACAGGAAGCATTGCCTGATGTGAATGATGCCTCGCACAAAAGAGCGCTCAGAAGACCTACGATTAAGGATTGTTGACTTGCATAAAGCTGGAAAGGGTTATAAAAGTATCTCCAAAAGCCTTGCTGTTCATCAGTCCACGGTAAGACAAATTGTCTATAAATGGAGAAAGTTCAGCACTGCTGCTGCTCTCCCTAGGAGTGGCCGTCCTGTAAAGATGACTGCAAGAGCACAGCGCAGACTGCTCAATGAGGTGAAGAGGAATCCTAGAGTGTCCGCTAAAGACTTACAGAAGTCTCTGGCATATAATAACATCCCTGTTAGCGAATCTACGATACGTAAAACACTAAAAAAAAGAATGGATTTCATGGAAGGATACCAAAGAGGAAGCCACTGCTGTCCAAAAAAACATTGCTGCATGCTGCATTACTGGCAAAATATTCTGTGGACAGATGAAACCAAAGTTCAGTTGTTTGGAAGAAACACACAACACTATGTGTGGAGAAAAAAAGGCACAGCACACCAACCTCAAAACCTCATCCCAACTGTGAAGTATGGTGGTGGGGGCATCATGGTTTGGGGCTGCTTTACTGCATCAGGGCCTGGACGGATTGTCATCATCCAAGGATAAATGAATTCCCAAGTTTATCAAGACATTTTGCAGGAGAACTTAAGGCCATCTGTCCACCAGCTGAAGCTCAACAGAAGACGGGTGTTGCAACAGGACAACGACCCAAAGCATAGAAGTAAATCAACAACAGAATGGCTTAAACAGAAGAAAATCCGCCTTCTGGAGTGGCCCAGTCAGAGTCCTGACCTCAACCCGATGGAGATGCTGTGGCATGACCTCAAGAAAGCGATTCACACCAGACATCCCAAGAATATTGCTGAACTGAAACCGTTCTGTAAAGAGGAATGGTGAAGAATTACTCCTGACCGTTGTGTCTGATCTGCAACTACAGGAAACGTTTGGTGGAAGTTATTGCTGCCAAAGGAGGTTCAACCAGTTATTAAATCCAAGGGTTCACAAACTTTTTCCACCTGCACTGTGAATGTCTACATGGTGTGTTCAATAAAAACATGGTAACATTTAATTATTTGTGTGTTATTAGTTTAAGCAGACTGTGATTGTCTATTGGTGTGACTTAGATGAAGATCACATCACATTTTAGGACCAATTTGTGCAGAAATCCATATCATTCCAAAGGGTTCACATACTTTTTCTTGCAACTGTATATATATACATACACACACACCTCACAAAAAGTTAGGGATAATTGGCTTTCAGGTGAAATTTATGGAAAACGTTAATATTTCTGGCCCCAGTGATATTATATCCTGAAAGTCTGGCATTTACGCAGAAGCATTAATGGCGATTTCCTCATCTCAGTTTAATGGCGCAGAAGCCGACCCCAGTGCCGGGTGTAGCCCTACAAAATGTCTGTCTCAAGAACTTGTCCTTTGTCAACATCTCCTGTTATCACAAGTCGCCTTTTTGTCTGCTGAGGCATGGCGTCCCACTCTTCTTGAAGGGCAGCCTTCAGGTCATTGAGGTTCTGGGGTACAGAGTTACGCGCCTCTACACAGCGACTCAGCTGATCGCATAGGTTTTCAATGGGATTCAGAAAGTGGAGAATGTGCAGACCATGTGGGGCCCCCCAGTCTCCAGCAGCCGTTCTCTAATGATGTGACCTCGATGATCTGGAGCATTGTCCTCCATGAATATGACATTAGGCCTGTGTTGTTCTTGCAGAGGCGCAATGACTGGATTAATGTTGTTTTTAAAGTAGTCAGGGTGTAGGGCAGTTCTGTAAACGGTTTCCAATGATCTGACCTGACACTTGGGTGCCTCTCATCTCCCTTAAATGTTCCTGGAGTTATGTGGCATTCATCATCCGGATCCGCAGGGCATTGATCACAATGAAGCGGTCATCAGTGTGGGATGTGGCCAAATGACGTCCACTTCTCTGCTTTTGGCTTCATTTAGATGTCCACAAATGGGTCCGCATCCGTTCCGCAATTTTCCGCATTTCCGTGCCGCGGCCCTGAACTTCTGGTGCGGGGCTCCGTAAAAAATAGAACATATCCTATTCTTGTCTGCAATTGCAGACAATAGGCTGTTCTATGGGGGTGCCGGCCGGGTGTATTGCAGATCCACAATACACTATGGACAGGTGAATGGATCGTTTCTCTGACTCTTCCAGTCTCTGTATCTCTGATACAACCTGCTGATGACTCTATGTGACACTCTAAGCTCAGGGCCACTTCCGTCTGAGAACATCCTGCTTGAAGCCTCGCGAGGTACTGTTCATCAATTGTTAGGTGTCGTCTTGGTCTCATAATGTCAGAATGTGAGCAATATGATGAGGAGGACGGTTTAATACCAATTCAAATTGACCGGGAAATGTAATGGGCGATTCGTGGATAACACCTGGTGTGAATTTTACTGTTAAGCTCTTTGTTAGAAAACAGCAAGTTGTGCAAAAAGTCCTGAAACACTGAACAGTTGGACGTGTGCATTCAGAAGTTTAGAGAAGGTGACATTAAGTTCACCTGTAAAGGATAGAGGGCATTTTAAGTTCATCCAGAAATTTCACCCACAAGACAAATATCCCCAACTATTTGTTGTCATGCATTTTCATAAGTGTATAGTCTTATCTGAAGATATTATAGTCTAAATATCAAAGCTCATTGCCTTTAAGTGTAATCAAAGACTGAACCAGAGTCTAAAATCTTTTCTATAGCTTGAAACAGGCCGAGATGAGGTTATGTTGAGTTCAAACGCAAAAACACAAATGCAATCGCACTCTGCAACCAGCGCTCTGCCCTGCCTCTATGCTGGATGTTGAATGAGGCATTGGTGTACATTTTGGCCAAAGCGTAATAAGCCACTCACCACGTCAAGGTCGCCTCCATGAGTGGTCCCCAACACTAGTTCCTACCTGTTATGGGCCATGACAGCCACACAAAGTCCATGTTGAGTTCAGTTTGGGTAAAAGGTTTGTAGGGACATAGAGTGTATTGTCTCTTAAAATTATTATGAGCAGATGTAGTGTATCTGTTAATGCAATGATGGGTCCTACAGACATGTCTGTGAGAGACAACCATTTGAATAGCAATGTATTATTTTACTTCATTACAAAGTCATTAGGGAAGTCGGCCTTATAGAAACAGTGGGTGTGTGAATGTCCCACAGCTATTTCTTGTTACCTTGCCTCACAATAAGTGTAATATAGAGCAACCAAAAATCATATGTACCCTAAACTAGTACCAACAATACTGCCACCCTATCCCGTAGTTTCTAAAATGGGGCCACTTTTTTGGAGTTGCTATTTTAGGGGTGCATCAGAGGGGCTTCAAATGGGACATGGTGTAAAAAAAAAAAAAAACAGTCCAGCAAAATCTGCCTTCCAAAAACCGTATGGCATTCCTTTCCTTCTGCGCCCTGCCGTGTGCCCGTACAGTAGGTTACGACCACATATGGGGTGTTTCTGTAAAATACAGAATCAGGGCCATAAATATTGAGTTTGGTTTGGCTGTTAACCCTTGCTTTGTAACTGGAAAAAAATTATCAAAATGGAAAATCTGCCAAAAAAGTGAGATTTTGAAATTGTATCTCTATTTTCCATTAATTCTTGTGGAACACCTAAAGGGTTAACAAAGTTTGTAAAATCAGTTTTGAATACCTTGAGGGGTGTAGTTTATAGAATGGGGTCATTTTTGGGTGGTTTCTATTTTGTAACCCTCGCAAAGTGACTTCAGACCTGAACTGGTCCCTAAAAATTGGGTTTTTGAAAATTTCTGAAAAATTTCAGGATTTGCTTCAAAACTTCTAAGCCTTGTAACATCCCCCAAAAATAAAATATCATTCCCAAAATGATCCAAACATGAAGTCGACATATGGGGAATGTAAAGTAACTATTTTTGGAAATATTGCTATGTATTATAGAAGTAGAGATTTTGAAACTTAGAAATTTGCAATTTTTTACCACTGTTTGGTAAATTTGGTATTTATTTTTTATAAATAAAAATGATTTTTTTTTTACTTCATTTTACCAGTGTCATGTAGTACAATATGTGACGAAAAAACAATCTCAGAATGGCCTGGATAAGTCAAAGCGTTTTAAAGTTATCAGCACTTAAAGTGACACTGGTCCTTAAGGTGAAATAGGGCCGAGTCCTTAAGGGGTTAATACTGATGTATGCTGAATAGGTTAAAAAGGTCATGTTAATATATTATTAGGTATTTAGAATTAATGTTGAAATTGTCATGTGGTACAACAGTGCCATCTAGAGGTAGATGGATAATAGTATGTCATTTTCACCAGTATTCCAAGGGTTAAAATGACATTGGTATCTGCATACGAATACACCCATCTTGTCTGATTGGAGATCCGTAATCTAGAAGGTAAGGAATTCTTAGATAACATGGGGTAGAAAGTATGCATGTAAAAGGTTAGACAGGATCTACACTCTTCAACTGAAACAACTGCAACTAACAATTTACTTCAACAACAAAAAGAAACTTGGATTAATTTTTGTCTACTGGAAGAGTTTTGAGAACTGATCACACCCAAAACCCTGTTCATACTTGACCCGG